>NC_141040.1:14040000-14687500 GCF_052040795.2 Danio rerio
TTTCATACATGGATTATGGAAAACATTTAGATGGTGATATGATGGTAATTTTGAAATTGACAAAATAAAAAATAAAAATGATTTAAAATTTGATTTAACTGTCCACATATGTGAACACCATGCAACAAATAAGTAAAATGTTAATGTGGAGTTTTGGAATTTTATGAGTTTTTTATGACATGTTATGCTGTCTATTACAGCTGAAATAATAGCAATGGTATTACAATATAATAAAAAAAAAACATAATGTAGTCACAATACCAGTAACACATATCCATAAGGCACAATCATGGAAAACATTAACTGTTGGTAGCAACTTAATGATTTCATCTTTATCCTACTTCATTTGAATCATCTTAGTAATAAGCATCTGAAATGTAATGCACTCAAAAAAATTGTTACTTGTTTAAACTATGTAATTAAAATGAACTGAAACAACACAACTCTTGAGATTTCATGGGCACAACTTAATCCAGATGAATTTGTTATTAGTGATAAGCTAACTTAATTAATTTGTGCTGGGACAACATGAATTGTGTGGAACCCTGCTTTTTTACAGTGCATGACATAGTATTGGGTAAAACTGATGTCTCTACAGCATGAAATTTATGTGTGTGTGTGTTAACAGTAAAAAAATGGTGATATACTTATTAAATGTCTGTTTTATTACAATATAAGACAAACCATAACATATTTGGGGGAAACGGAATAGTAAAACAGGTTACTGAAATTTAACTTTCAATGAAACTGACTCAACTGTTGCATGATGGTTTTGGTTAATGCATTTTTAATCAAATCTTTAGTTTATGAAACATAAACATAATGATAATAAAACACATTTTCATGGATATGCATGGAGCATTTACATGGCTGTTGTGAACCATACAAAAAATAGACACTGTAACTATATTGCTGGCACTCTACTGAAAATGCCCTAAGGTGTTTGGAAAAAAAAAAAAACTAATGAACCTTAAATTAAGAAACCTTAAATTTAACTGTCCACAAATGGGGATACCATGCATAAAGGATTACAATGCAATAAAATAAGTTGTATCATGACAATAATGCTGCCTCTGATTATTAGTGACTATACTCTGTAGTTTTACTATATATATATATATATATATATATATATATATATATATATATATATATATATATATATATATATATATGTATATATATATATATATATATATATATATATATATATGTATATATATATATATATATATATATATATATATATATATATATATATATATATATATATATATATATATATATATTACATTACATCAGATAGACTCACAAAGTCATCCAAATCAAGCATAATAATGAGAAAATATAAATGTGGGCATTTTTCTTGTACATGGTAATGACTAGGAATACTGTCCCTCTAAATGCTAGAGGACAAACAGAGTCATCTGGAAAAGAAAAAAACAATACACGTTTTAAATGACTGTTTATCATATTCTGATTCTTTCTGATTCTTTTCTTAATATATAACTAACAGGACAACTGGATATACTATGATTGCAAAGTAATGTTGGATACAGTTTTCTGACATAAGGGGTATAGGCCTATATGTTTTTTTAAGTGTGCACAGTAAAATAAAATAAATCAGGCTGTCTCTCAAATATAAACCAAATCTTTGCCCAATGAGCTTATTTGGATAAAGACAACTTTAATAGAGATGACATTTATAGCGTTTAATCCGTAAACTTTTAAAACTACATTACCCATAAGCCCCTGTCCATCTAAGACAAGAAAGGGAAATCATGGCGCTAATATTTGTAGTTCCCCTTCGGTTGGGGAACTTCAGTGCCATGAATGGGAGGATTCGGATCAGAAGCCGCTTATCTGGAGAGTATTGAACGGGCCAATGAATGAAATTAATTGGCAGCGTAAGCTTGCGCAGGTGTGCGACATCTGCAATTATCTCAGCATATAAGCACACCTGAAGCCAGCAGACGCCATCCTTTTCGCTTCAGATCCTTTCTGAGTGAGTCGATGAGGGTTCCTCTTGCTGATCAACACTTCAGAGCGAACGAGTGTGTCTCCCGGTCCAGAGTGGGTCTTCGCGGTGGCAGACGGTCGAGCTGGGTTACTCCCTTGCCTGCGGTTCTTTGGGTCCGGTCCTCCAGAGCGGTGCGTATAGTTGCAACTTTCCTAAAAGAGCAACACAGTCGTGCAGCACGTCCTTTTCAGGATGGCGCTCCGACTGTGCGTTTCTGGATGCGGGGGTTTCCTGTCTCCGGATGATGGACACGATCACTGCATTGCATGTTTGGGGGTCCAGCATGTTAATGCGGTGCTCGCGGGCGGTTCATGTCGTCATTGCGATGCCATGACCGTTGCACAGCTAAGATCGCGGCTAACTTTCGCAAGAGAGCGAGCCACCCCAGTTGCCTCCTGTTCTAAAAAAGCAGCGGGCGCTCGGGCAGATCTGAGGGTTTCAGCGGGAGCTAATCCGCCGCCCACGGGCTCGCGGACCTCTCGCTCCTCACGGCGCTCCATCCAAGCTTCGGGTGGTGAGAGTGATCCGTCTAACCAGATGGTAGCTCTCACACTCGCTGACACCGGAGATCAGATGTCCTCCGCGGCATCGGAGGGTGGGCTTTCACTGTCCGACGAAGATCCGGACCCGCTCGCCCCCTCCGGGCAGGTGAGCGCTGTCAAATCGGATCCTGAAGCGGACATGTTAGCCGTGCTTTCCCGGGCTGCTTCGGCCGTGGGGTTGGAGATGGTTTATCCCCCAGCTCCGCGGCCGGACCGACTAGATGGGTGCTACGTAGAGGACCAGAAGGCGAAGCCTTCGAAGCCTCTCGTCCCCTTCTTCCCGGAAGTGCACAGTAGGCTCACGCAGTCCTGGAGGGCACCTTTCTCTGCCCGTGCTGCGAGTGCCTCCGCCCTCACCGCCCTTGACGGCGGAGCTGCCAGGGGGTATGAGGCGATCCCGTCAGTGGAGCGCGCTATCGCGGTCAATCTTTGTCCGCGCGGCGCCTCTACGTGGCGGGGTTTGCCCCGCCTCCCGTCCAAAGCCTGTAGGTTGTCTGCCTCCCTCGGAGCCAGAGTTTATAAGGCTGCGGGCCAGGCTGCTTCTGCTTTGCACGCGATGGCCACCTACCAGCGCTACCAAGCGCAGGCGCTGGCCGAGCTGCACGAGGGCGGGTCCAACCCAAGCTTATTACATGAGCTGCGCACCGCGACCGACTATGCTCTTCGGACTACTAAGTCCGCCGCGTGTGCGCTGGGGAGGACGATGTCCACACTTGTGGTTCAGGAACGCCACCTCTGACTAAACCTGGCCGATATGCGCGACGTTGACAAAGTTCGCTTTCTTGACTCGCCCATATCCCAGGCTGGCCTGTTCGGCGACACCGTCGGTGAATTCACCCAGGAATTCAAGGCGGTGAAAGAGCAGTCGGATGCGATGGGCAATGTCATCTATCGGCGTGGCCGTAAGCCCGGTCCGCCCGCCGAGCCATCCACCTCCGCTGTTCCTCGCCGAGGGCGCCCGCCAACGAGTGCTGCCCCGCCCCCGCCTGCGCCTCCGGCCAAGCGGGCGCGGCGTTCACCTCGAAAGCAGGCAGCCCCTCCTGCCCAGGGCGCCGTTAAGTCCGGTAAACGGACCGCGAAGCGTCCCTGAGACAGGCCATCCGGAGAAGAGGAAACTTGCTCTTTCCCCGCTGGAGGGCGGGGCCCCGATAACAACGGTACTTTTCAGTGCCACCAAAACATCAGTAAAAGAGCACTTTTTCCCTTCCCCGGATGTGACTGCACGAGTTCTGCCAGTCCGGGACGCGCTGCCTTCCGGCTCGCAGACTCTACGTGCTTCGCCAGTGGCTCACGAGCGCTGGGGGGACGGTCTCCCTTTCCTCAGCCCTCCAGCCCCCTCTCCGGAGTCAGGGTGCGGAGCCAGAGCGAATCGCTCTCCTCCAGCTCTTCCGCGGGACCCTCGTGCTTCCCGGATCAGCACACCCACTCCGCGCTGCCCCACCGCTGGTACGTCAGCGATTGTAGCGATGACTCCATTAGCGAGGGCTCTGCCTGCCTGGTTAGCGCGGGCCAGCCCCTCGCGGTGGCTCATACGCACAATCAGACTCGGTTACGCGATTCAGTTCGCGAAACGGCCCCCCAAGTTTACGGGCGTGTATTTCTCCAGGGTCAACCCCCTGTCCGCCCCTGTCTTGCGAGAGGAGATTGCTGCCCTCCTGGCGAAGGGTGCAATCGAGCCGGTTCCTCCAGCCGAGATGGAGAGTGGGTTTTACAGCCCATACTTCATCGTACCCAAAAAGAGCGGTGGGTCACGGCCAATCCTAGATCTGCGCGTTTTGAACCGCTGTCTGCACAAGCTGCCGTTCAGAATGCTCACGCAGAGGCGCATTCTCCAATGCGTTCGTCCTCGGGATTGGTTTGCAGCCATAGACCTGAAGGACGCGTATTTCCATGTCTCCATTCTTCCACGCCACCGGAGCAATTGATTATGCACAGGGACAAGGTGCTTCGGCATCTCCGCCTACTGGGGCTTCAGGTCAACCGAGAAAAGAGCAAACTCGCCCCCGTGCAGAGGATTTCTTTTCTCGGGATGGAGCTGGACTCGATCACCATGGTAGCGCACCTCTCCGAGGAACGCGCTCGCCTGTTGCTGAACTGTCTGAGGGAGCTCGACAGCAAACTAGTGGTCCCACTGAAGTTCTTTCAGAGGCTCCTGGGGCATATGGCATCCGCAGCCGCCGTCACGCCGCTCGGGTTGCTCCATATGAGACCACTTCAGCATTGGCTTCACGATCGGGTCCCCAGACGCGCATGGCACGCGGGCACACACCGGGTCTCGGTTACTGCGCTGTGTCGCCGCGCCCTCAGCCCTTGGAACGACCCCTCGTTCCTACAGGCCGGTGTGCCTCTAGGACAGGCGTCCAGCCATGTTGTTGTTTCAACAGACGCTTCCAACACGGGTTGGGGGGCCGTGTGTCGCGGGCATGCGGCTGCGGGCCTCTGGAAGGGTGCCCAGCTGCATTGGCATATCAATCGCCTAGAGCTGTTGGCAGTGTTCCTCGCTCTCCACCGCTTTTTACTGGTGCTGGAGCGGCAACACGTGCTGGTCAGGACGGACAGTATGGCGGCGGCGGCGTATATCAACCGCATGGGGGGTATGCGCTCTCGCCGCATGTCTCAGCTCGCCCGCCGTCTGCTCCTCTGGAGTCACCCGCGGCTGAAATCGCTGCGCGCCATTCACGTCCCAGGCACGCTCAATCGTGCAGCCGATGCGCTCTCACGACAGCTGTTACGCCCTGGAGAATGGAGACTCCACCCCGAGTCTGTTCAGCTGATATGGGCGCGATTCGGGGAGGCCCAGATCGATCTGTTTGCTTCCCCCGAGAACGCTCACTGCCAGTTGTTTTTTTCCCTGACCGAGGGCTCTCTCGGCACGGATGCACTGGCCCACAGCTGGCCTCGGGGCATGCGCAAGTATGCGTTTCCCCCAGTGAGCCTGCTCGCGCAGTTTCTGTGCAAGGTCAGGGAGGACGAGGAACAGGTTCTGCTAGTTGCGCCCCTTTGGCCCAACCGGACCTGGATATCAGAGCTCTCACTCCTCGCGACGGCCCTCCCCTGGCGGATCCCTTTGAGAGAGGACCTACTCTCTCAGGGACAGGGCACCATCTGGCACCCTCGCCCCGATCTTTGGAACCTCCACGTGTGGTCCCTAGACGCGAGGAAGACTTAGGTAACCTACCGACTGCGGTGGTTAATACCATCACTCAGGCTAGAGCCCCCTCCACGAGGCGCGCCTACGCCCTGAAGTGGAGTCTATTCACTGAATGGTGCGTCTCTCGCAGAGAAGACCCCCGAAATTGCCAGATTAGTGTTGTGCTCTCTTTCCTTCAAGAGAAGTTGGACAGCAGGCTGTCGCCCTCCACTCTCAAGGTTTACGTGGCCGCCATCTCCGCTTATCATAGCGCGGTAGCTGGCGGCACCGTGGGAAAGCATAACCTGGTCATCCAGTTCCTTAGGGGTGCTAGGCGAATTAATCCATCTCGCCCCCCTCTCATGCCCTCTTGGGATCTCGCCCTCGTTCTCACGAGTCTGCGATCCGATCCCTTTGAGCCACTCGAATCAGTATCTCTAAGATTTCTGTCCCTGAAGACAGCTCTGCTGGTTGCGTTGGCCTCCATCAAGAGGGTCGGGGACCTGGAGGCATTTTCGGTCAGTGACTCGTGCCTGGAATTCGGGCCGGATTACTCTCACGTCATCCTGAGACCCCGCCCCGGTTATGTGCCCAAGGTTCCTACCACCCCCTTTAGAGATCAGGTAGTGAACCTGCAAGCGCTGCCCCCGGAGGAGGCAGACCCAGCCCTTTCTTTAATTTGTCCAGTTCGCGCTCTGCGCATTTATGTGGACCGTACTCAGAATTTTAGATCATCTGAGCAGCTCTTTGTCTGTTATGGCGGTCGGCAGCAGGGAAGTGCCGTATCAAAACAAAGATTATCCCACTGGATTGTGGATGCCATTTCACTCGCTTATTCGAGTCGAGGTCAGCCGTGTCCCCCGGGAGTTCGTGCACACTCCACTCGGAGCGTTGCATCCTCTTGGGCGCGTGCACGCGGCGCCTCTCTAACAGACATCTGTAGAGCTGCGGGCTGGGCGACACCCAACACATTTGCAAGGTTTTACAATCTGCGAGTGGAGCCGGTTTCCTCAAGGGTATTAGGTAACCCTTTGGTGATTGAGGAGACAACTCGGTAGGGTGTTGAAACACGCTTGCGGCGCCATTCTCCCTAACACGGAGGTACGTGCGCCTTTTTTATCTGTCAGTAAAGTTCCCCGTCAGGTGAGCCCTGCAGATTCCTCCGTGGCCCCCAGCACTGACTCAGCGGAGGAGTCACTTGCTGGCCCACTACGTTGTAGGTCTGCCCGCTGGTCAGCCCGCGTTTTGGGTATAGGTGCCTGCTATGCGTGATCCCCACTAGGCGATCCCATATGCTTATTCCGCCACGGTTAAGTCCCCCCCCTGGGCGGACCCGTGTCTTCCCTCTCCGCTAACCACTCTTTTGCTATGCGTACTCCCCCTTTTTAGGGCTAGTCCATAGGTAAATTCTGCCATCTATCCCCCCCTTGGGTAACGGATGGCCTCCGCAGCGTCCTCCCTATCGGGATTGCACGCTTCCCAACGTACTGTCATATTTCCTAGAATTATCTAGATGCTCACGACTTCCCAAAAAATATATCTAAATCCGTAAAACTTCTGTTGAAGTAGGATAAATTAGGGCCAGGGACACGTTGGAGGACCGCGCCCCCCATGATGTGGGTGCGTCACGCTTGCTTGACTATCTCCTCATCGGGGGTGTTGGTAAGGTGCAGTCATTATGGCGCTTTCCATATTCTCCCATTCATGGCACTGAAGTTCCCCAACCGAAGGGGAACGTTCGAGGTTACAGAAGTAACCCTTCGTTCCCCGAGGAGGGGAACGGAAGTGCCATATTCCGTCGCCATAATGACTGTCCCTTAGCTGTTTGAAAGTCTCTTCAGCTTAAAAGGATGGCGTCTGCTGGCTTCAGGTGTGCTTATATGCTGAGATAATTGCAGATGTCGCACACCTGCGCAAGCTTACGCTGCCAATTAATTTCATTCATTGGCCCGTTCAATACTCTCCAGATAAGCGGCTTCTGATCCGAATCCTCCCATTCATGGCACTTCCGTTCCCCTCCTCGGGGAACGAAGGGTTACTTCTGTAACCTCGAACGTTTTTCTAGGTGCAAAGTTAGGGTTAGAGTTAGGGTTGCGATCTCGTTAAGGTAATGATTACTCTAAACATAGAAAACGGATATGGTTGACTGAATCTGAGACTTACATGTAAGAGCAAAACAAAAAAAACACTTTATATCAGTAAGCGATTTTAATAGAGCTTAAATGATCGTCCAATAAGAGCGATTTCAGGTAGTGCTGTCCAGCCAATGACAACCCCGTTTAACTAAAAGACACATTGCACTCTTGCCCATATATGGTCATCTATGAGAAGAACAAGACGAATGTAGATTTCTATAAATGTAAAACAAATATTTACATTTCTTTCCATTAAATAATTTCAAGTTTAATGCTTTTCAATGATAACGGTGTTTTTATTAAAGCAACACATTTTGGCTTTCAAATATGTAGTCACGTCTGAAATTAATTGCTTCCTATGATTCTCTTTTATCATACCATAAATCATAGAGTGGAATTTATATTTATTTAAAAAAAATGACCAGCTATGCCAGTCTATGTAACAGAAAGTGTGACAAGTAGTTTTTTAGTTACATTTCAAGTTCAATGTCAATAAATGTTGTTGTTGGTGTATTTAATTTTTTTAAAGGCTAATTTACATACTTTAGTAAGTCATTTACTGTATAATAATATACTGTATCTTACAACTTTATTATATCAAGGTTCTATTAAATTATAAAATATGTCAGTCAGTATTATGTGTATCACTGTTTTAAAGTGAATGGGCAGATAATGCTGGTGCTGGAACTAGATAATAACAAACTCAAACTCTCTATAGGCCTACAGGCCTTATGATGATATGTACAAGTCATCAGAGCTACTTTCGTGACTGTTTGTCAACAAACAAGAGATCCATTTATTGTGCTTACAAGAAATACCTGACAAAAGGTTGTTTATACAAGAAAATACTCCTGCAATAAATTCTGCAGATAATGTAAACTAAAACAATGAGTTATTTTTTTTATATATATATTTCTTGCATTTAAAAATTTACAGTACACATTGCTCACAGGAATAAAATACAAAAAAGGTAAACATCATTTCAAATCATCCATGTGGAAAAAAGACTTACCGCTTCATTTGAATAAAAGCATGTGCTAAATAAAAATTTTTACAAGACAAATTTAAAGGCACACAAGGATTCAAAGACAAAAACAATATTTTCATATTAAAATGCCCAGACGTAGCATTTTCCCCCATGTTACCTAAAAAATGAAGGACAATTTGCAGCTCATGTAATCAAACAAATAAATCATTGTAGCTTGGAAATGTGACTCATATGGATTTCTCTCTAGATTACTCCTTGTACTGTTGTTTGCTCCTGATTTTCACCCTAGATTGTTTAAATATTTTTATAAATAAAGTTACATCATATCCAATCATCCATTACAGTTGGAGCAAAACTCTGGAGAAAAGCGCAGGTGTATCCTTTTTTCTCTCCTCTAAGCTTAGCTTAGCTTAGATTTCAAATGACAGTTCAGCGTTATCCACCTCCTCATCATCATTGTCTGAACTAAACTGGATATCCACCTCATCCGTTTCGAGAAAATCATCATCAATAATGTTCGCAGACTCAACACAATTGTTAAGAACACTAGTGTACAGTTGTTGAACCGAGGACATGTGGGTTCTGAGGTAGCACATTCTTTTCTGAAGTACAGAGTGAAGTCCTAAAACTCCTTTTTCAGAAAGTCCACAGTCAAGTTCTGTAACATAAAAAAGCACAATAATTACTCACTTCTTAAAAGTGTTCTACTGTAATTGTTTGCAGAAATTAAAGCAAAAGTGAACGTATTTAGAAGATGAAAGCAGTAGCTATTTATATATATAACCAGTTAGTTGAGCTTCTGTTAAAAACATGATTTTATGGTCATATTTTTGAAATATTAACAGAAAGGTATGAAAGACTTACTATTCCGTTCTTTATCAACATCGATGTTACTTGAAAGATCATTTAGAAGAGAATGGTCTCTTTTGAGGCATTTCCAGTGATTTCTGATTTCTTTCAGGACAACACACTCCTCTTCAGTAAGCCGGTTCAGCAGCATCAGTTGGTCAAATGCCTTTTTTTTGATGACAAGATTATCTGTGAACATGTTATCAAAAGCAGCAATGTCATCAATGGTGATTCCAACTTTTAAAATGTTAGTTATCTATATAAGTACACTTAGCAAGTTTTTACAAATCAGAGTTATGATGAATGTACTACACATTTCATTAATGACAACTCTCAAAAAGGGATTTTAGTATATTGATGGATGCTCAATTTTAGGGCATCACATAATTTGTTATGATATACAAGTTGCTAGCTGCAATAACTGATAAACAAAACGTATATATACACTGCGGAAAGCATATAAAACAACTTGGAACAGACAGATAGTGATTCTGACTAACCACTACATAAATTAGAGAAAAATTACAACAGCCAATAAGAATCAGAATATGTTTCAAGTTTTCAAGTCATTCATTCTGTTGTCTTTTTCCTCTTGTCTCTGTTCTTGTCATTAGTATTTATATTTAGCTCCGAGGCTCATGATTCACCTTTGGGCCAGTCTAGTCAAAAAAATAATAGTCCCCACTGAAAAGGTACAAATAAATTAAGGCCCCATCTTACTGTCCCCATGGACAGATCAACAACTTACTATATGTATGCAATAAATGGTATATTACATTTTTGAGGAGCCCTAATACCCACTGTTAACAGATAAGTGACACATAACCACAGGCCATACATCAAAATTTAAACTGATAGCAAGACATACCACGCTCATCCAAGACCCACGGCCATGCATAGCCCTCTGATGCCAGAATTGTGTCAGCTGACTGCAATTTCTGAGGTGCTGCCCTGTTGTATTCATCAATAGCTGCAATGAATTTAGCTTTTTCCTCCCAAATCTTTCTGCGGATTTTGTGTCTTCTCTTGTTTCCATCTTAAAAATATGTAATAAATATGAAAAGACAATTTAAAACCTTTTTCCCATCAAACTTGTGCTTTCCCAATTCTTATAAAACAAATATTATAAAATAATGCAACAATGTTAAAACAAACATGCAGACAAACCTTAAACATCAAAACTTTTGTTGGATTTTTGATGATTTAGAAATATAGGAAGAATAACTGCCATGTTCAGAATTCTCCAACATAGGCTCACTGAACATGTTCAGCCAGGTTATACAACCCTGATTACTGCCAACAGTCACCAACAGGAGTTAATCTTTGTATATTCAGCTATTAATAAAGACTACACCATCTCAGGCCTCAAAGCTGCCCACTTCTTTTTGGCCTGGACCATGGAAATTGACCATGTGTTTTAAGAAGCCAGATTTCAATACTCAGACAATCAGATCAATCAATCAGGTCAGATTAATCAGACAAAACCCAACAAATGTGTTTGAATAATATCTAAAGTTATATAACCTGATTGACGGTAAAGATCTTGCTTCCTCTGCCTGATGCTCACATAAAGCGACTCAATCGTCTTTTGGAGCCCCTGGTCACTGCCCATGTTCGCCTCACTTGTTGCTAAATTGTTGATAAGACATACATATGCACATCATGATTATATGAAAGGTATGGAATGTAATTTCAATAATAAACAATTTTACACATCATTACTGTCAGTTGTCTAAATTATGTCAATGAAAGGCTTAAAACTACTGCAGGGCAAAAAAATTAACCGTGATTAATTGCATCAAAAATAAGTTATGTATTTATGTATAATAAATGTGTGTGTACTGTTATGTCTTAAAATAAACACATGTATGATATATATATATATATATATATATATATATATATATGAAATACAAAATATACCTACCTGTATCAGCCCATTCCTGGATTTCTTTGCTCCAGGCTTTAAGCGTGTCATCTGTTATTGCCAATTCTGTCTTTAATGCAGTAATGTTTCTGGAAGCTTCCTGAATTTTTGCTTTTGTCTAATGAATGACAATACCATAAAGGTGCATGTATTAAAACAAAAATATAAGGGATATTTAATGAGCGTTTTAAAATAAAAGTAGAGTAGAACATTTTCATAACAAGTACACTTGAATTGAAATTCACTATGGTTTTCATGTTTTATAATGGATACCAAATTTGTTTGCAAAACAATTATTACATTTCCACCTAAGTAAGAGAGAAGTAATTTAGAAATATACCTTTTGTAATCTTCGGGACAACAATTTTGCAAGGTTCTCAATTTTGCGTTTATTCCATGCCATGGCCTGAATAGTAATCATGTCTGTTCTAGCTATATAAAAAAAAAACATAAATCATCAAAAGCTCACATTAATGTTGCATACTAGTTTTGTAGTTGTATCACACCTTTGTGAATGATATATAATTTGTCAAAATTTGAATAATAAAAAAAATTCATAATGAAATTCATTTTGTCAATCACTTTATCCTAAATCTGGCATTTGTGTACTTTGAATATGTTTGCAGTCATACAGTTACCTCCTTTGGTCATGTATTTACTGCATATAGCAGTTCTTGACAAGAAGCTGTTTACTTGTTCGACCTCTTCGCCCAGGGTGGTGCCTGCTCCTTCTTGGTTTCGACCACCCCATTTAATCTTGAGAGTGGAAGTGAAATATTTTACAGAATTAAACAATGTCAGACCATAGAAGCATCCAAGTCACAAACAGATACCTTCATGTTCTGGAAAATAGTTTACCTCACATTTCCAGGAGTGGGCCTTTGCATGCATAACTGACAGGAATGGCTTCATGTCCAGGAGAGGAGACAGCTCTGGACAGTCTCTAACTACTCTTTGCAGATATGGCCAGTACTTGCATATTACATCAGTGCACATGAACTGCACATTGCGTGGTGTCAGCTCCTTTTGTAGAAACATGGGATATGCAAATATTTCCCCTCTCATCATGTTCAAACTTCTTAGGAGCACACCATGCCGACAGACAGCTACCTCCATCCCCTCCTCATCCAGCTTGTTGTATTTCATTGGGACAGACTCTCGTGCTGCAGTCCATTGACTTGATCCACAAACACCTTTGCCAGATGACTTACCAAATGAGAACAAAGTAAAAGAAACATGAAGATTCAACAATGTAGTATTAAATTACATATGTGAATTTGTCTGTGTACAAAAATATGCTAACAGATAAACACATTTAAAAACATTTTTTTTTTTTTACATTTTTATTTTACTTTATTTGGCGATGAAAAATTACAATTGTTAAAGGAATAATGGAACTTACATGCTTTGTTTTATTATTAATGTAGTCCACGAACTTGGAAACATCATCATCCTCACAGACAAAGACACCCTTAAACAGGCCATGGTCTTCAGCTCTATAAAATAGATACACAACAATTTAATTAAAAGCTTTGGTATTGAATATTTTTTAGAAATGCTTTTCACACAGATACAGAAATTCACCTACCCTCTTTTGAAGCGATACATTTTCCTGTTGCCATCTACTGACACAGCTAGCATAAATGGAGAACAGGCTGGACAGTCGAACACTTTTAGCCCACAGAGCTGATCAATTTCAAACTGACAGTATCTCCACTCAAAAAAGCTTCTTTGAAATGCATCAGCACAGATCTTTCCATCCTAAAAAACAACAAAAACCATAAACCCAATAAGAAAATATTGCACTGCCAAAATTGAGAAAGAAATTATTCTGAAAATGTTTTAATTGATACTCGGCCAAAGAACTCTGTCCGCTGTTCCAGTAAACCGGTAAAAGACTGTCTGGACATTCCAGGAGCAGTCAGCTTCATGTGATCATAAGACACAAAGACATCTATTTTGTAAATAGTTTCGCAGCTTGCTGTGGCAGGCCAGTATCCAGAGCGGACCAACAGTGGAATGTTGGTTGTTCTGCTTACGTTACATTTTAAGCATTTGAATTCTGGCAAGCTGACATTGTAACGACCTATTGAAATAAAGTATATATAATACATTTATAATAGAAATATTAAACAATTTTTTTTAAATCCTCTCAGCTTACCATCAATTCCTATGAGAATTGCCTTTTTACCCTCTGACACCACAATGGAATCAATTGAACAGTTGCAAATTTCTTCAGGTGTCTCAAGGGGCAAAAGGCTATCTGGAAACAAATTTCAAACCTTAATATGATTAGCATTGCTGCATCATTATTGTAACAGAAATCTATACGATAAGTTTCAAGATTATGAACAAAAAGAAAAAACATATACATGCCTTTTTCTTCAAATAGAAATTGTCCTCTACTATCCATCTTAATCAAAGTACTTGGGGATATGGGCCTAAAGAATCCTTCCACATCAGTTTCACGGTTGTGAAGTTTTCTTTTGTGGAGCAAAATATCACACTCTGGACATAATAGCTGCTTGGGAATGCAGTCTTTACATCGTATGACAGATCGCTTCAGTAGGCAGTGCTGGCACTGCCTAATCTCGGTATATTCAGCAGATAATAAAGAATCCAGCATCTCAGGCCTTAAAGCTGCCCACTTCTTTTTAGACTGCTCAATGCGAATTGCCCATGTGTTTGAGGAAGTCGGAATTGAACACTTAATGTGATCAGTATCACCTAGCAGGTCCTCAATTTCTTGATGAAGAGTTTCTGTATTAGGAAAAAATAAATGCAATTATAGTGTTCATGGCAGTTGGTTAGACTGACCATTACAGAGAAATACTTACCAATGCTTTCCGCTGCTGCCCAAACAGTGTGAGCAGACAGTGATGGACCTTCAAATAAGAACAATGGAGCAAATGACAAAATAGTAATAATAACCATGCACGGCTAGTTACTTTGAAAATTGTTGGAGTTATTACTCACTATGATCAATGTCTCTTTGACCAGATCCCAAAGATGAAGACATACCTGCACTATTGATCACAGTAGCTAAAAAAAAAATAGATTTATATAATTATACATTACAGAAAATGTATGATGGTGCTACACATTATAAGAAATATGTGTGTGTCCACTACAATAATACACAATATGCTAAAATTTATTATAGCCATACCATCGCAAATGTTTGCCTTGGAAGATTTCTGCCTTCTTCGTTTAGGCACAAGATGACCAAACTGATCCCTCTCCACGAATGAAACTGGTTTGGGAAGGGAGCTGCAGGCACGTTTGGTCTTCTGTGTATTTAACTAAAAAGACATATATAGGATGTTAAGCAAAAACTTTGATATCTATTAACAGCTAACAAACTAAGATTTAATGAAGCTATTAAAATAATATAAAATAAATTGCTTGAAAAAAAAACATTACTGGTGGAAGGTTAAACGTCTGTAGAACTTGTTCAGCCTCCCTGGTAGCTGCTTCAAGTGCAGAATTTGCTGCTTTGCATTCAAGTTCCCTTGTAAGAATGGCAGCTTCCTCACATAACTGGTCAAAATCTGACTTTTGACAAGATGCCATATTGAAGAGAAAAAAAAGTGAAAATATAAATTGTGTATGTGTGTGTGTGTGTGTATGTGTGTGTGTGTGTGAGAGAGAGAGAGAGAGAGAGTGTGAGAAGAAGATGAGTATGAGAGAGAGAGTGAGTGAGAGAGAGAGAAATTGAGTGAGATTTTAGCTAATGATGGCTCTTAAAAGAGCCGTTGTGTTGTATTTAATGGAGTGAAGAATAGATGAATGTGATGAGAGTGAGAGTATCTGCAAGACAAAGCAAATAACAGTACTGTAAATAACTATACATAAGCATTTCCACATGTACAATACTATAATAATTTGCAAATAAATACTGCAACGTAGCAAAGTGCATTCTATTTTAAAACTTGCAATACAAGACTTTGATAACGAATACTACAGCATACTGTAGTATTGACTATTGGGAAAAAAGTACCGTGGTATACAAGCTTTTACCACAGTAACTTTGGTGTATATAATATACCCTAGTTAAAACGTGGTAAAGTATTGAGTAATTTGTTTACATTACTGCAGCTGTTTAGTTACCATAGCAACTCAAGAATCAACAAAACCGTTCGCTAGTATTTACTATAAATTACTATAGTATTTTACGCGGGTATACGTCACAAGGTAGAAACGCACAAAAATACAGACGCACAGATGACTGATGACATCCAGCAAACAATAGCATTAATTTCTTATTGATAAATTACTGCTAATGCACATATATAGAACATTTAGGAGCCGTGTTACAGTGTACTTACCAAGAAGTGGCATATGCAAACTGCAGTAAATATCGCGATGGTTTGCAAACGAGAAGAAAAAAACCCATGAGATGGCGCTTGATTAAATCGTACGAATTAGTACGAATTTACAGGTGATCTAAAGGCGGTGAATAAATCGTACGAATTCGTACGACCCAGCTCGTACGAATTCGTACGATTTAGCCACTTGGTTACTACGTACGAATTCGTACGATTTCGCTGTGAGATAGGGTTGGCTTTAACATGCTCAACACTGCATGAAATGTTGTCTAAAACAAAAAGAATGATGCTGTTTAGGTGCTAAAGTTGTTTTTATCACTTGGTGAATTAGAGCACAGAATAAGCTTTTCCCAGCCAGCAGAGAGGTCAAATTAAGCAGTAATGCAAACTCAGTCAGAGACACAGATTTTCACTTGCAACTTGCTTTAACATGTTCAACATTGCATGAAATGTTGTCTGAAACAAAAAGAATGATGCTGTTTAGTGGCTGAAGCTCTTTTCATCACTTGGTGAATTAGAGCTCAGAATAAGCTTTTCACATCCAGAAGAGGGCCCAAATTAAGCAGTAATGCAAACTCAGTTAGAGACACAGATTTTCACTTGCAACTTGCTTTAACATGTTCAACATTGCATGAAATGTTGTCTGAAACCAAAAGAATGAGGCCTTTTAGTGGCTGAAGCTGTTTTTATCACTAGCTGTATGAGACCTCAGAATAAGCTTTCCCAGCCAGCAGAGAGGTCAAATTAAGCAGTAATGCAAATTCAGTCAGAGACACAGATTTTCACTTGAAACTTGCTTTAACATGTTCAACATTGCATGAAATGTTGTCTAAAACAAAAAGAATGAAGCCTTTTATTGGCTGAAGCGGTTTTTATCACTAGCTGTATGAGACCTCAGAATAAGGTTTTCCCAGCCAGCAGAGAGCTAAAATTAATCAGTAATGCAAACTCAGTCAGAGACACAGATTTTCACTTGCAACTTGTTTAACATGTTCAATATTGCATGAAATGTCTGAAACAAGAAGAATGAGGCCTTTTAGGGGCTGAAGCTGCTTTTATCACTAGCTGTATGAGACCTCAGAATAAGCTTTTCCCAGCCAGCAGAGAGGTCAAATTAAGCAGTAATGCAATCTCAGTCAGAGACACAGATTTTCACTTGCAACTTGCTTTTACATGTTCAACATTGCAAGAAATGTTGTCTAAAACAAAAAGAATGAAGCCTTTTAGTGGCTGAAGCTGTTTTTATCACTAACTGTATATGAGACCTCAGAATATGCTTTTCCCAGCCAGCAGAGAGGTCAAATTAAGCAGTAATGCAAACTCTGTCAGAGACACAGATTTTCACTTGCAACTTGCTTTAACATGTTCAACACTGCATGAAATGTTGTCTGAAACAAAAAGAATGATGCAGTTTATTGGCTGAAGCTGTTTTTATCACTTGGTGAATTAGAGCACAGAATAAGCTTTTCCCAGCCAGAAGAGGGCCCAAATTAAGCAGTAATGCAAACTCAGCCAGAGACACAAATTTTCACTTGCAACTTGCTTTAACATGTTCAATAATGCATGAAATGTTGTCTGAAACAAAAAGAATGAGGCCTTTTAGTGGCTGAAGCTGTTTTTATTACTAGCTGTATATGAGACCTCAGAATATGCTTTTCCCAGCCAGCAGAGAGGTCAAATTAAGCAGTAATGCAAACTCAGTCAGAGACACAGATTTTCACTTAAAACTTGCTTTAACATGTTTAGTGGTGAATTAGAGCTCAGAATAAGCTTTTGCCAGCCAGAAGAGGGCCCAAATTAAGCAGTAATGCAAACTCAGTCAGAGACACATATTTTCACTTGCAACTTGCTTTAACATGTTCAATATTGCATAAAATGTTGTCTGTAACAAAAAGAATGAGGCCTTTTAGTGGCTAAAGCTGTTTTTATCACTTTGTGAATTAGACCTCAGAATAAGCTTTTCCCAGCCAGCAGAGAGCTCAAATTAAGCAGTAATGCAAACTCAGTCAGAGACACAGATTTTCACTTGAAACTTGCTTTAACATGTTCAACACTGCATGAAATGTTGTCTAAAACAAAAAGAATGATGCTGTTTAGTGGCTGAAGCTGTTTTTTCATTCGGTGAATTAGAGCTCAGATTAAGCTTTTCCCAGCCAGCAGAGAGCTTAAATTATGCAGTAATGCAAACTCAGTCAGAGACACAGATTTTCACTTGCAACTTGCTTTAACATGTTCAATATTGCATGAAATGTTGTCTGTAACAAAAAGAATGAGGCCTTTTAGTGGCTGAAGCTGATTGTATCACTTGCTGTATGAGACCTCAGAATAAGCTTTTCCCAGCCAGCAGAGAGCTTAAATTAAGCAGTAATGCAAACTCAGTCAGAGACACAAATTTTCACTTGCAACTTGCTTTAACATGTTCAACACTGTATGAAATGTTGTCTAAAACAAAAAGAATGATGCTGTTTAGTGGCTGAAGCTCTTTTTATCACTTGCTGTATGAGAACTCAGAATAAGCTTTTCTCAGCCAGACGAGGGCCCAAATTAAGCAGTAATGCAAACTCTGTCAGAGACACAGATTTTCACTTGCAACTTGCTTTAACATGTTCAACACTGCATGAAATGTTGTCTGAAACAAAAAGAACGATGCTGTTAAGTGGCTGAAGCTGTTTTTATCACTTAGTGAATTAGAGCAAAGAATAAGCTTTTCCCAGCCAGCAGAGAGCTCAAATTAAGCAGTAATGCAAATTCAGTCAGAGACACAGATTTTCACTTGCAACTTGCTTTAACATGTTTAACTTTGCATGAAATGTTGTCTAAAACAAAAAGAAGGAAGCCTTTTAGTGGCTGAAGCAGATTGTATCACTAGCTGTATGAGACCTCAGAATAAGCTTTTCCCAGCCAGCAGAGAGCTTAAATTAAGCAGTAATGCAAACTCAGTCAGAGACACAAATTTTCACTTGCAACTTGCTTTAACATGTTCAACACTGCATGAAATGTTGTCTAAAACAAAAAGAATGATGCTGTTTAGTGGCTGAAGCTCTTTTTATCACTTGCTGTATGAGAACTCAGAATAAGCTTTTCTCAGCCAGACGAGGGCCCAAATTAAGCAGTAATGCAAACTCTGTCAGAGACACAGATTTTCACTTGCAACTTGCTTTAACATGTTTAACATTGCATGAAATCTTGTCTAAAACAAAAAGAAGGACGCCTTTTAGTGGCTGAAGCTGTTTTTATCACTAGCTGTATGAGACCTCAGAATAAGCTTTTCCCAGCCAGCAGAGAGCTCAAATTAAGCAGTAAAGCAAACTCTGTCAGAGACACAGATTTTCACTTGCAACTTGCTTTAACATGTTCAACACTGCATGAAATGTTGTCTGAAACAAAAAGAATGATGCTGTTTAGTGGCTGAAGCTGTTTTTATCACTTGGTGAATTAGAGCACAGAATAAGCTTTTCCCAGCCAGAAGAGGGCCCAAATTAAGCAGTAATGCAAACTCAGCCAGAGACACAAATTTTCACTTGCAACTTGCTTTAACATGTTCAATAATGCATGAAATGTTGTCTGAAACAAAAAGAATGAGGCCTTTTAGTGGCTGAAGCAGTTTTTATTACTAGCTGTATATTAGACCTCAGAATATGCTTTTCCCAGCCAGCAGAGAGGTCAAATTAAGCAGTAATGCAAACTCAGTCAGAGACACAGATTTTCACTTAAAACTTGCTTTAACATGTTTAGTGGTGAATTAGAGCTCAGAATAAGCTTTTGCCAGCCAGAAGAGGGCCCAAATTAAGCAGTAATGCAAACTCAGTCAGAGACACATATTTTCACTTGCAACTTGCTTTAACATGTTCAATATTGCATAAAATGTTGTCTGTAACAAAAAGAATGAGGCCTTTTAGTGGCTAAAGCTGTTTTTAACACTTTGTGAATTAGACCTAAGAATAAGTTTTTCCCAGCCAGCAGAGAGCTCAAATTAAGCAGTAATGCAAACTCAGTCAGAGACACAGATTTTCACTTGAAACTTGCTTTAACATGTTCAACACTGCATGAAATGTTGTCTAAAACAAAAAGAATGATGCTGTTTAGTGGCTGAAGCTGTTTTTTCATTCGGTGAATTAGAGCTCAGATTAAGCTTTTCCCAGCCAGCAGAGAGCTTAAATTATGCAGTAATGCAAACTCTGTCAGAGACACAGATTTTCACTTGCAACTTGCTTTAACATGTTCAACACTGCATGAAATGTTGTCTGAAACAAAAAGAACGATGCTGTTAAGTGGCTGAAGCTGTTTTTATCACTTAGTGAATTAGAGCAAAGAATAAGCTTTTCCCAGCCAGCAGAGAGCTCAAATTAAGCAGTAATGCAAATTCAGTCAGAGACACAGATTTTCACTTGCAACTTGCTTTAACATGTTTAACTTTGCATGAAATGTTGTCTAAAACAAAAAGAAGGAAGCCTTTTAGTGGCTGAAGCAGATTGTATCACTAGCTGTATGAGACCTCAGAATAAGCTTTTCCCAGCCAGCAGAGAGCTTAAATTAAGCAGTAATGCAAACTCAGTCAGAGACACAAATTTTCACTTGCAACTTGCTTTAACATGTTCAACACTGCATGAAATGTTGTCTAAAACAAAAAGAATGATGCTGTTTAGTGGCTGAAGCTCTTTTTATCACTTGCTGTATGAGAACTCAGAATAAGCTTTTCTCAGCCAGACGAGGGCCCAAATTAAGCAGTAATGCAAACTCAGTCAGAGACACAGATTTTCACTTGCAACTTGCTTTAACATGTTCAATATATCATGAAATGTTGTCTGTAACAAAAAGAATGAGGCCTTTTAGTGGTTGAAGCTGATTGTATCACTTGCTGTATGTGACCTCAGAATAAGCTTTTCCCAGCCAGCAGAGAGGTCAAATTAAGCAGTAATGCAAACTCTGTCAGAGACACAGGGTTTCACTTGCAACTTGCTTTAACATGTTCAACATTGCATGAAATGTTGTCTAAAACAAAAAGAATGATGCTGTTTAGTGGCTGAAGCTGTTTTTATCACTTGGTGAATTAGACTTCAGAATAAGCTTTTCCGAGCCAGCAGAGAGCTCAAATTAAGCAGTAATGCAAACTCAGTCAGAGACACAGATTTTCACTTGAAACTTGCTTTAACATTTTCAACACTGCATGAAATGTTGTCTAAAACAAAAAGAAGGACGCCTTTTAGTGGCTGAAGCTGTTTTTATCACTAGCTGTATGAGACCTCAGAATAAGCTTTTCCCAGCCAGCAGAGAGCTCAAATTAAGCAGTAATGCAAACTCAGTCAGAGACACAGATTTTCACTTGCAACTTGCTTTAACATGTTCAACACTGCATGAAATGTTGTCTGAAACAAAAGAATGATGCTGTTTAGTGGCTGAAGCTGTTTTTATCACTTGGTGAATTAGAGCACAGAATAAGCTTTTCCCAGCCAGAAGAGGGCCCAAATTAAGCAGTAATGCAAACTCAGCCAGAGACACAAATTTTCACTTGCAACTTGCTTTAACATGTTTAATAATGCATGAAATGTTGTCTGAAACAAAAAGAATGAGGCCTTTTAGTGGCTGAAGCAGTTTTTATTACTAGCTGTATATGAGACCTCAGAATATGCTTTTCCCAGCCAGCAGAGAGGTCAAATTAAGCAGTAATGCAAACTCAGTCAGAGACACAGATTTTCACTTAAAACTTGCTTTAACATGTTTAGTGGTGAATTAGAGCTCAGAATAAGCTTTTGCCAGCCAGAGGAGGGCCCAAATTAAGCAGTAATGCAAACTCAGTCAGAGACACATATTTTCACTTGCAACTTGCTTTAACATGTTCAATATTGCATAAAATGTTGTCTGTAACAAAAAGAATGAGGCCTTTTAGTGGCTAAAGCTGTTTTTATCACTTTGTGAATTAGACCTCAGAATAAGCTTTTCCCAGCCAGCAGAGAGCTCAAATTAAGCAGTAATGAAAACTCAGTCAGAGACACAGATTTTCACTTGAAACTTGCTTTAACATGTTCAACACTGCATGAAATGTTGTCTAAAACAAAAAGAATGATGCTGTTTAGTGGCTGAAGCTGTTTTTTCATTCGGTGAATTAGAGCTCAGATTAAGCTTTTCCCAGCCAGCAGAGAGCTTAAATTATGCAGTAATGCAAACTCTGTCAGAGACACAGATTTTCACTTGCAACTTGCTTTAACATGTTCAACACTGCATGAAATGTTGTCTGAAACAAAAAGAACGATGCTGTTAAGTGGCTGAAGCTGTTTTTATCACTTAGTGAATTAGAGCAAAGAATAAGCTTTTCCCAGCCAGCAGAGAGCTCAAATTAAGCAGTAATGCAAATTCAGTCAGAGACACAGATTTTCACTTGCAACTTGCTTTAACATGTTTAACTTTGCATGAAATGTTGTCTAAAACAAAAAGAAGGAAGCCTTTTAGTGGCTGAAGCAGATTGTATCACTAGCTGTATGAGACCTCAGAATAAGCTTTTCCCAGCCAGCAGAGAGCTTAAATTAAGCAGTAATGCAAACTCAGTCAGAGACACAAATTTTCACTTGCAACTTGCTTTGACATGTTCAACACTGCATGAAATGTTGTCTAAAACAAAAAGAATGATGCTGTTTAGTGGCTGAAGCTCTTTTTATCACTTGCTGTATGAGAACTCAGAATAAGCTTTTCTCAGCCAGACGAGGGCCCAAATTAAGCAGTAATGCAAACTCTGTCAGAGACACAGATTTTCACTTGCAACTTGCTTTAACATGTTTAACATTGCATGAAATCTTGTCTAAAACAAAAAGAAGGACGCCTTTTAGTGGCTGAAGCTGTTTTTATCACTAGCTGTATGAGACCTCAGAATAAGCTTTTCCCAGCCAGCAGAGAGGTCAAATTAGGCAGTAATGCAAACTCAGTCAGAGACACAGATTTTCACTTGCAACTTGCTTTAACAGGTTTAACATTACATGAAATGTTGTCTAAAACAAAAAGAATGATGCTGTTTAGTGGCTAAAGCTGTTTTTATCACTTGGTGAATTAGAGCTCAGAATAAGCTTTTCCCAGCCAGCAGAGAGCTCAAATTAAGCAGTAATGCAAACTCAGTCAGAGACACAGATTTTCACTTGCAACTTGCTTTAACATGTTCAACACTGCATGAAATGTTGTCTAAAACAAAAAGAATGATGCTTTTTAGTGGCTGAAGCTGTTTTTATCACTTGGTGAATTTGAGCTCAGAATAAGCTTTTCCCAGCCAGAAGAGGGCCCAAATTAAGCAGTAATGCAAACTCAGTCAGAGACACAAATTTTCACTTGCAACTTGCTTTAACATGTTTAACTTTGCATGAAATGTTGTCTAAAACAAAAAGAAGGAAGCCTTTTAGTGGCTGAAGCAGATTGTATCACTAGCTGTATGAGACCTCAGAATAAGCTTTTCCCAGCCAGCAGAGAGCTTAAATTAAGCAGTAATGCAAACTCAGTCAGAGACACAAATTTTCACTTGCAACTTGCTTTGACATGTTCAACACTGCATGAAATGTTGTCTAAAACAAAAAGAATGATGCTGTTTAGTGGCTGAAGCTCTTTTTATCACTTGCTGTATGAGAACTCAGAATAAGCTTTTCTCAGCCAGACGAGGGCCCAAATTAAGCAGTAATGCAAACTCTGTCAGAGACACAGATTTTCACTTGCAACTTGCTTTAACATGTTTAACATTGCATGAAATCTTGTCTAAAACAAAAAGAAGGACGCCTTTTAGTGGCTGAAGCTGTTTTTATCACTAGCTGTATGAGACCTCAGAATAAGCTTTTCCCAGCCAGCAGAGAGGTCAAATTAGGCAGTAATGCAAACTCAGTCAGAGACACAGATTTTCACTTGCAACTTGCTTTAACAGGTTTAACATTACATGAATTGTTGTCTAAAACAAAAAGAATGATGCTGTTTAGTGGCTAAAGCTGTTTTTATCACTTGGTGAATTAGAGCTCAGAATAAGCTTTTCCCAGCCAGCAGAGAGCTCAAATTAAGCAGTAATGCAAACTCAGTCAGAGACACAGATTTTCACTTGCAACTTGCTTTAACATGTTCAACACTGCATGAAATGTTGTCTAAAACAAAAAGAATGATGCTTTTTAGTGGCTGAAGCTGTTTTTATCACCTGGTGAATTTGAGCTCAGAATAAGCTTTTCCCAGCCAGAAGAGGGCCCAAATTAAGCAGTAATGCAAACTCAGTCAGAGACACAAATTTTCACTTGCAACTTGCTTTAACATGTTTAACATTGCATGAAATGTTGTCTGAAACAAAAACAAAGATGCTGTTTAGTGGCTGAAGCTGTTTTTATCACTTTGTGAATTAGACCTCAGAATAAGCTTTTCCCAGCCAGAAGAGGGCCCAAATTAAGCAGTAATGCAAACTCAGTCAGAGACACAGATTTTCACTTGCAACTTGCTTTAACATGTTCAATATTGCATGAAATGTTGTCTGTAACAAAAAGAATGAGGCCTTTTAGTGGCTGAAGCTGATTGTATCACTTGCTGTATGTGACCTCAGAATAAGCTTTTCCCAGCCAGCAGAGAGGGCAAATTAAGCAGTAGTGCAAACTCAGTCAAAGACACAGATTTTCACTTGCAACTTGCTTTAACATGTTCAACACTGCATGAAATGTTGTCTAAAACAAAAAGAATGATGCTGTTTAGTGGCTGAAGCTCTTTTTATCACTTGGTGAATTAGAGCTCAGAATAAGCTTTTCCCAGCCAGAAGAGGGCCCAAATTAAGCAGTAATGCAAACTCAGTCAGAGACACAGATTTTCACTTGCAACTTGCTTTAACATGTTCAATATTGCATGAAATGTTGTCTAAAACAAAAAGAATGATGCTGTTTAGTGGCTGAAGCTGTTTTTATCACTTGGTGAATTAGACCTCAGAATAAGCTTTTCCGAGCCAGCAGAGAGCTCAAATTAAGCAGTAATGCAAACTCAGTCAGAGACACAGATTTTCACTTGAAACTTGCTTTAACATTTTCAACACTGCATGAAATGTTGTCTAAAACAAAAAGAATGATGCTGTTTAGTGACTGAAGCTGTTTTTATCATTCGGTGAAATAGAGCTCAGATTAAGCTTTTCCCAGCCAGCAGAGAGCTTAAATTAAGCAGTAATGCAAACTCAGTCAGAGACACAGATTTTCACTTGCAACTTGCTTTAACATGTTTAACATTGCATGAAATGTTGTCTGAAACAAAAAGAATGAGGCCTTTTAGTGGCTGAAGCTGATTTTATCACTTGCTGTATGAGACCTCAGAATAAGCGTTCCCCTTCGGTTGGGGAACTTCAGTGCCATGAATGGGAGGATTCGGATCAGAAGCCGCTTATCTGGAGAGTATTGAACGGGCCAATGAATGAAATTAATTGGCAGCGTAAGCTTGCGCAGGTGTGCGACATCTGCAATCATCTCAGCATATAAGCACACCTGAAGCCAGCAGACGCCATCCTTTTCGCTTCAGATCCTTTCTGAGTGAGTCGATGAGGGTTCCTCTTGCTGATCAGCACTTCAGAGCGAACGAGTGTGTCTCCCGGTCCAGAGTGGGTCTTCGCGGTGGCAGACGGTCGAGCTGGGTTACTCCCTTGCCTGCGGTTCTTTGGGTCCGGTCCTCCAGAGCGGTGCGTATAGTTGCAACTTTCCTAAAAGAGCAACACAGTCGTGCAGCACGTCCTTTTCAGGATGGCGCTCCGACTGTGCGTTTCTGGATGCGGGGGTTTCCTGTCTCCGGATGATGGACACGATCACTGCATTGCATGTTTGGGGGTCCAGCATGTTAATGCGGTGCTCGCGGGCGGTTCATGTCGTCATTGCGATGCCATGACCGTTGCACAGCTAAGATCGCGGCTAACTTTCGCAAGAGAGCGAGCCACCCCAGTTGCCTCCTCTTCTAAAAAAGCAGCGGGCGCTCGGGCAGATCTGAGGGTTTCAGCGGGAGCTAATCCGCCGCCCACGGGCTCGCGGACCTCTCGCTCCTCACGGCGCTCCATCCAAGCTTCGGGTGGTGAGAGTGATCCGTCTAACCAGATGGTAGCTCTCACACTCGCTGACACCGGAGATCAGATGTCCTCCGCGGCATCGGAGGGTGGGCTTTCACTGTCCGACGAAGATCCGGACCCGCTCGCCCCCTCCGGGCAGGTGAGCGCTGTCAAATCGGATCCTGAAGCGGACATGTTAGCCGTGCTTTCCCGGGCTGCTTCGGCCGTGGGGTTGGAGATGGTTTATCCCCCAGCTCCGCGGCCGGACCGACTAGATGGGTGCTACGTAGAGGACCAGAAGGCGAAGCCTTCGAAGCCTCTCGTCCCCTTCTTCCCGGAAGTGCACAGTAGGCTCACGCAGTCCTGGAGGGCACCTTTCTCTGCCCGTGCTGCGAGTGCCTCCGCCCTCACCGCCCTTGACGGCGGAGCTGCCAGGGGGTATGAGGCGATCCCGTCAGTGGAGCGCGCTATCGCGGTCAATCTTTGTCCGCGCGGCGCCTCTACGTGGCGGGGTTTGCCCCGCCTCCCGTCCAAAGCCTGTAGGTTGTCTGCCTCCCTCGGAGCCAGAGCTTATAAGGCTGCGGGCCAGGCTGCTTCTGCTTTGCACGCGATGGCCACCTACCAGCGCTACCAAGCGCAGGCGCTGGCCGAGCTGCACGAGGGCGGGTCCAACCCAAGCTTATTACATGAGCTGCGCACCGCGACCGACTATGCTCTTCGGACTACTAAGTCCGCCGCGTGTGCGCTGGGGAGGACGATGTCCACACTTGTGGTTCAGGAACGCCACCTCTGGCTAAACCTGGCCGATATGCGCGACGTTGACAAAGTTCGCTTTCTTGACTCGCCCATATCCCAGGCTGGCCTGTTCGGCGACACCGTCGGTGAATTCACCCAGGAATTCAAGGCGGTGAAAGAGCAGTCGGATGCGATGGGCAATGTCATCTATCGGCGTGGCCGTAAGCCCGCTCCGCCCGCCGAGCCATCCACCTCCGCTGTTCCTCGCCGAGGGCGCCCGCCAACGAGTGCTGCCCCGCCCCCGCCTGCGCCTCCGGCCAAGCGGGCGCGGCGTTCACCTCGAAAGCAGGCAGCCCCTCCTGCCCAGGGCGCCGTTAAGTCCGGTAAACGGACCGCGAAGCGTCCCTGAGACAGGCCATCCGGAGAAGAGGAAACTTGCTCTTTCCCCGCTGGAGGGCGGGGCCCCGATAACAACGGTACTTTTCAGTGCCACCAAAACATCAGTAAAAGAGCACTTTTTCCCTTCCCCGGATGTGACTGCACGAGTTCTGCCAGTCCGGGACGCGCTGCCTTCCGGCTCGCAGACTCTACGTGCTTCGCCAGTGGCTCACGAGCGCTGGGGGGACGGTCTCCCTTCCCTCAGCCCTCCAGCCCCCTCTCCGGAGTCAGGGTGCGGAGCCAGAGCGAATCGCTCTCCTCCAGCTTTTCCGCGGGACCCTCGTGCTTCCCGGATCAGCACACCCACTCCGCGCTGCCCCACCGCTGGTACGTCAGCGATTGTAGCGATGACTCCATTAGCGAGGGCTCTGCCTGCCTGGTTAGCGCGGGCCAGCCCCTCGCGGTGGCTCATACGCACAATCAGACTCGGTTACGCGATTCAGTTCGCGAAACGGCCCCCCAAGTTTACGGGCGTGTATTTCTCCAGGGTCAACCCCCTGTCCGCCCCTGTCTTGCGAGAGGAGATTGCTGCCCTCCTGGCGAAGGGTGCAATCGAGCCGGTTCCTCCAGCCGAGATGGAGAGTGGGTTTTACAGCCCATACTTCATCGTACCCAAAAAGAGCGGTGGGTCACGGCCAATCCTAGATCTGCGCGTTTTGAACCGCTGTCTGCACAAGCTGCCGTTCAGAATGCTCACGCAGAGGCGCATTCTCCAATGCGTTCGTCCTCGGGATTGGTTTGCAGCCATAGACCTGAAGGACGCGTATTTCCATGTCTCCATTCTTCCACGCCACCGCCAATTTCTGCGGTTTGCGTTCGAGGGTCGAGCGTGGCAGTACAAGGTCCTCCCCTTCGGGCTCTCTCTGTCTCCGCGGGTCTTCACCAAACTCGCGGAGGGTGCCCTAGCGCCCCTTCGGCTCGCGGGCATTCGCATACTCAATTATCTCGACGACTGGCTGATTTAGCCCACTCGCGGGAGCAATTGATTATGCACAGGGACGAGGTGCTTCGGCATCTCCGCCTACTGGGGCTTCAGGTCAACCGAGAAAAGAGCAAACTCGCCCCCGTGCAGAGGATTTCTTTTCTCGGGATGGAGCTGGACTCGATCACCATGGTAGCGCACCTCTCCGAGGAACGCGCTCGCCTGTTGCTGAACTGTCTGAGGGAGCTCGACAGCAAACTAGTGGTCCCACTGAAGTTCTTTCAGAGGCTCCTGGGGCATATGGCATCCGCAGCCGCCGTCACGCCGCTCGGGTTGCTCCATATGAGACCACTTCAGCACTGGCTTCACGATCGGGTCCCCAGACGCGCATGGCACGCGGGCACACACCGGGTCTCGGTTACTGCGCTGTGTCGCCGCGCCCTCAGCCCTTGGAACGACCCCTCGTTCCTACAGGCCGGTGTGCCTCTAGGACAGGCGTCCAGCCATGTTGTTGTTTCAACAGACGCTTCCAACACGGGTTGGGGGGCCGTGTGTCGCGGGCATGCGGCTGCGGGCCTCTGGAAGGGTGCCCAGCTGAATTGGCATATCAATCGCCTAGAGCTGTTGGCAGTGTTCCTCGCTCTCCACCGCTTTTTACCGGTGCTGGAGCGGCAACACGTGCTGGTCAGGACGGACAGTACGGCGGCGGCGGCGTATATCAACCGCATGGGGGGTATGCGCTCTCGCCGCATGTCTCAGCTCGCCCGCCGTCTGCTCCTCTGGAGTCACCCGCGGCTGAAATCGCTGCGCGCCATTCACGTCCCAGGCACGCTCAATCGTGCAGCCGATGCGCTCTCACGACAGCTGTTACGCCCTGGAGAATGGAGACTCCACCCCGAGTCTGTTCAGCTGATATGGGCGCGATTCGGGGAGGCCCAGATCGATCTGTTTGCTTCCCCCGAGAACGCTCACTGCCAGTTGTTTTTTTCCCTGACCGAGGGCTCTCTCGGCACGGATGCACTGGCCCACAGCTGGCCTCGGGGCATGCGCAAGTATGCGTTTCCCCCAGTGAGCCTGCTCGCGCAGTTTCTGTGCAAGGTCAGGGAGGACGAGGAACAGGTTCTGCTAGTTGCGCCCCTTTGGCCCAACCGGACCTGGATATCAGAGCTCTCACTCCTCGCGACGGCCCTCCCCTGGCGGATCCCTTTGAGAGAGGACCTACTCTCTCAGGGACAGGGCACCATCTGGCACCCTCGCCCCGATCTTTGGAACCTCCACGTGTGGTCCCTAGACGCGAGGAAGACTTAGGTAACCTACCGACTGCGGTGGTTAATACCATCACTCAGGCTAGAGCCCCCTCCACGAGGCGCGCCTACGCCCTGAAGTGGAGTCTATTCACTGAATGGTGCGTCTCTCGCAGAGAAGACCCCCGAAATTGCCAGATTAGTGTTGTGCTCTCTTTCCTTCAAGAGAAGTTGGACAGCAGGCTGTCGCCCTCCACTCTCAAGGTTTACGTGGCCGCCATCTCCGCTTATCATAGCGCGGTAGCTGGCGGCACCGTGGGAAAGCATAACCTGGTCATCCAGTTCCTTAGGGGTGCTAGGCGAATTAATCCATCTCGCCCCCCTCTCATGCCCTCTTGGGATCTCGCCCTCGTTCTCACGAGTCTGCGATCCGATCCCTTTGAGCCACTCGAATCAGTATCTCTAAGATTTCTGTCCCTGAAGACAGCTCTGCTGGTTGCGTTGGCCTCCATCAAGAGGGTCGGGGACCTGGAGGCATTTTCGGTCAGTGACTCGTGCCTGGAATTCGGGCCGGATTACTCTCACGTTATCCTGAGACCCCGCCCCGGTTATGTGCCCAAGGTTCCTACCACCCCCTTTAGAGATCAGGTAGTGAACCTGCAAGCGCTGCCCCCGGAGGAGGCAGACCCAGCCCTTTCTTTACTTTGTCCAGTTCGCGCTCTGCGCATTTATGTGGACCGTACTCAGAATTTTAGATCATCTGAGCAGCTCTTTGTCTGTTATGGCGGTCGGCAGCAGGGAAGTGCCGTATCGAAACAAAGATTATCCCACTGGATTGTGGATGCCATTTCACTCGCTTATTCGAGTCGAGGTCAGCCGTGTCCCCCGGGAGTACGTGCACACTCCACTCGGAGCGTTGCATCCTCTTGGGCGCATGCACGCGGCGCCTCTCTAACAGACATCTGTAGAGCTGCGGGCTGGGCGACACCCAACACATTTGCAAGGTTTTACAATCTGCGAGTGGAGCCGGTTTCCTCAAGGGTATTAGGTAACCCTTTGGTGATTGAGGAGACAACTCGGTAGGGTGTTGAAACACGCTTGCTGCGCCATTCTCCCTAACACGGAGGTACGTGCGCCTTTTTTATCTGTCAGTAAAGTTCCCCGTCAGGTGAGCCCTGCAGATTCCTCCGTGGCCCCCAGCACTGACTCAGCGGAGGAGTCACTTGCTGGCCCACTACGTTGTAGGTCTGCCCGCTGGTCAGCCCGCGTTTTGGGTATAGGTGCCTGCTATGCGTGATCCCCACTAGGCGATCCCATATGCTTATTCCGCCACGGTTAAGTCCCCCCCCTGGGCGGACCCGTGTCTTCCCTCTCCGCTAACCACTCTTTGCTATGCGTACTCCCCCTTTTTAGGGCTAGTCCATAGGTAAATTCTGCCATCTATCCCCCCCTTGGGTAACGGATGGCCTCCGCAGCGTCCTCCCTATCGGGATTGCACGCTTCCCAACGTACTGTCGTATTTCCTAGAATTATCTAGATGCTCACGACTTCCCAAAAAATATATCTAAATCCGTAAAACTTCTGTTGAAGTAGGATAAATTAGGGCCAGGGACACGTTGGAGGACCGCGCCCCCCATGATGTGGGTGCGTCACGCTTGCTTGACTATCTCCTCATCGGGGGTGTTGGTAAGGTGCAGTCATTATGGCGCTTTCCATATTCTCCCATTCATGGCACTGAAGTTCCCCAACCGAAGGGGAACGTTCGAGGTTACAGAAGTAACCCTTCGTTCCCCGAGGAGGGGAACGGAAGTGCCATATTCCGTCGCCATAATGACTGTCCCTTAGCTGTTTGAAAGTCTCTTCAGCTTAAAAGGATGGCGTCTGCTGGCTTCAGGTGTGCTTATATGCTGAGATGATTGCAGATGTCGCACACCTGCGCAAGCTTACGCTGCCAATTAATTTCATTCATTGGCCCGTTCAATACTCTCCAGATAAGCGGCTTCTGATCCGAATCCTCCCATTCATGGCACTTCCGTTCCCCTCCTCGGGGAACGAAGGGTTACTTCTGTAACCTCGAACGTTTCCCAGCCAGCAGAGAGGTCAAATTAAGCAGTAATGCAAACTCAGTCAGAGACAAAGATTTTCACTTGCAACTTGCTTTAACATGTTCAATATTGCATGAAATGTTGTCTGAAACAAAAAGAATGAGGCCTTTTAGTGGCTGAAGCTGATTTTGTCACTTGCTGTATAAGACCTCAGAATAAGCTTTTCCCAGCCAGCAGAGAGGTCAAATTAAGCAGTAATGCAAACTCTGTCAGAGACACAGATTTTCACTTGAAACTTGCTTTAGAATGTTTAACACTGCATGAAATGTTGTCTGAAATAAAAAGAATAATGTTTTTAGTGGCTGAAGCTGTTTTTATCACTTTGTGAATTAGACCTCAGAATAAGCTTTTCCCAGCCAGCAGAGAGATCAAATTAAACAGTAATGCAAACTCAGTCAGAGACAAAGATTTTTATTTGAAACTTGCTTTAACATGTTCAACACTGCATGAAATGTTGTCTAAAACAAAAAGAATGATGCTGTTTAGTGGCTGAAGCTGTTTTTATCATTCGGTGAATTAGAGCTCCGATTAAGCTTTTCCCAGAAAGCAGAGAGCTCAAATTAAGCAGTAATGCAAACTCAGTCAGAGACACAGATTTTCACTTGCAACTTGCTTTAACATGTTTAACATTGCATGAAATGTTGTCTGAAACAAAAAAATGAAGCCTTTTAGTGGCTGAAGCTGTTTTTATCACTAGCTGTATATGAAACCTCAGAATATGCTTTTCCCAGCCAGCAGAGAGGTCAAAGTAAGCAGTAATGAAAACTCAGTCAGAGACACAGATTTTCACTTGCAACTTGCTTTAACATGTTCAATATTGCATGAAATGTTGTCTGAAACAAAAAGAATGAGGCCTTTTAGTGGCTGAAGCTGATTTTATCACTTGCTGTATGAGACCTCAGAATAAGCTTTTTCCAGCCAGAAGAGGGCCCATATTAAGCAGTAATGCAAACTCAGTCAGAGACACAGATTTTCACTTGCAACTTGTTTTAACATGTTTAACATTGCATGAAATGTTGTCTAAAACAAAAAGAATGAAGCCTTTTAGTGGCTGAAGCTGTTTTTATCACTAGCTGTGTGAGACCTCAGTATATGCTTTTCCCAGCCAGCAGAGAGCTCAAATTAAGCAGTAATGCAAACTCTGTCAGAGACACAGAATTTCACTTGCAACTTGCTTTAACATGTTCAATATTGCATGAAATGTTGTCCGAAACAAAAAGAATGAGGCCTTTTAGTGGCTGAAGCTGATTTTATCACTTGCCGTATGAGACCTCAGAATAAGCTTTTCCCAGCCAGCAGAGAGGTCAAATTAAGAAGTAATGCAAACTCTGTCAGAGACACAGATTTTCACTTGCAACTTGCTTTAACATGTTTAACATTGCATGAAATGTTGTCTAAAACTAAAAGAATGAAGCCTTTTAGTGGCTGAAGCTGTTTTTATCACTAGCTGTATATGAGACCTCAGAATATGCTTTTCCCAGCCAGCAGAGAGGTCAAATTAAGCAGTAATGCAAACTCTGTCAGAGACACAGATTTTCACTTGCAACTTGCTTTAACATGTTCAACACTGAATGAAATGTTGTCTAAAACAAAAAGAATGATGCTGTTTAGTGGCTGAAGCTGTTTTTATCATTTGGTGAATTAGAGCTCAGATTAAGCTTTTCCCAGCCAGCAGAGAGCTGAAATTAAGCAGTAATTCAAACTCAGTCTGAGACACAGATTTTCACTTGCAACATGCTTTAACATGTTCAATATTGCATGAAATGTTGTCTGAAAAAAAAAAGAATGAGGCCTTTTAGTGGCTAAAGCTGATTTTATCACTTGCTGTATGAGACCTCAGAATAAGCTTTTCCCAGCCAGCAGAGAGGTCAAATTAAGCAGTAATGCAAACTCAGTCAGAGACACAGATTTTCACTTGCAACTTGCTTTAACATGTTTAACATTGCATGAAATGTTGTCTAAAACAAAAAGAATGAAGCCTTTTATTGGCGAAAGAGGTTTCTATCACTAGCTGTATGAGACCTCAGAATAAGCTTTTCCCAGCCAGCAGAGAGCTAAAATTAATCAGTAATGCAAACTCAGTCAGAGACACAGATTTTCACTTGCAACTTGTTTAACATGTTCAATATTGCATGAAATGTTGTCTGAAACAAGAAGAATGACGCATTTTAAGGGCTGAAGCTGCTTTTATCACTAGCTGTATGAGACCTCAGAATAAGCTTTTCCCAGCCAGCAGAGAGGTCAAATTAAGCAGTAATGCAAACTCAGTCAGAGACACAGATTTTCACTTGCAACTTGCTTTAACATGTTCAACACTGCATGAAATGTTGTCTAAAACAAAAAGAATGATGCTGTTTAGTGGCTGAAGCTGTTTTTATCATTTGGTGAATTAGAGCTCAGATTAAGCTTTTCCCAGCCAGCAGAGAGCTCAAATTAAGCAGTAATGCAAACTCAGTCAGAGACACAGATTTTCACTTGCAACTTGCTTTAACATGTTTAAAATTGCATGAAATGTTGTCTAAAACAAAAAGAATGAAGCCTTTTACTGGCTGAAGCTGTTTTTATCACTAGCTGTATGAGTCCTCAGAATATGCTTTTCCCAGCCAGCAGAGATGTTAAATTAAGCAGTAATGCAAACTCAGCCAGAGACACAGATTTTCACTTGCAACTTGCTTTAACGTGTTCAATATTGCATGAAATGTTGTCTGAAACAAAAAGAATGAGGCCTTTTAGTGGCTAAAGCTGATTTTATCACTTGCTGTATGAGACCTCAGAATATGCTTTTCCCAGCCAGCAGATAGCTGAAATTAAGCAGTAATTCAAACTCAGTCTGAGACACAGGTTTTCACTTGCAACATGCTTTACCATGTTCAATATTGCATGAAATGTTGTCTGAAAAAAAAAAGAATGAGGCCTTTTAGTGGCTAAAGCTGATTTTATCACTTGCTGTATGAGACCTCAGAATAAGCTTTTCCCAGCCAGCAGAGAGGTCAAATTAAGCAGTAATGCAAACTCAGTCAGAGACACAGATTTTCACTTGCAACTTGCTTTAACATGTTTAACATTGCATGAAATGTTGTCTAAAACAAAAAGAATGAAGCCTTTTATTGGCTGAAGCGGTTTTTATCACTAGCTGTATGAGACCTCAGAATAAGCTTTTCCCAGCCAGCAGAGAGCTAAAATTAATCAGTAATGCAAACTCAGTCAGAGACACAGATTTTCACTTGCAACTTGTTTAACATGTTTAATATTGCATGAAATGTTGTCTGAAACAAGAAGAATGAGGCATTTTAAGGGCTGAAGCTGTTTTTATCACTAGCTGTATGAGACCTCAGAATAAGCTTTTCCCAGCCAGCAGAGAGGTCAAATTAAGCAGTAATGCAAACTCAGTCAGAGACACAGATTTTCACTTGCAACTTGCTTTAACATGTTCAACACTGCATGAAATGTTGTCTAAAACAAAAAGAATGATGCTGTTTAGTGGCTGAAGCTGTTTTTATCATTTGGTGAATTAGAGCTCAGATTAAGCTTTTCCCAGCCAGCAGAGAGCTCAAATTAAGCAGTAATGCAAACTCAGTCAGAGACACAGATTTTCACTTGAAACTTGCTTTAACATGTTTAAAATTGCATGAAATGTTGTCTAAAACAAAAAGAATGAAGCCTTTTACTGGCTGAAGCTGTTTTTATCACTAGCTGTATGAGTCCTCAGAATATGCTTTTCCCAGCCAGCAGAGATGTTAAATTAAGCAGTAATGCAAACTCAGTCAGAGACACAGATTTTCACTTGCAACTTTCTTTAACGTGTTCAATATTGCATGAAATGTTGTCTGAAACAAAAAGAATGAGGCCTTTTAGTGGCTAAAGCTGATTTTATCACTTGCTGTATGAGACCTCAGAATATGCTTTTCCCAGCCAGCAGAGAGGTCAAATTAAGCAGTAATGCAAACTCAGTCAGAGACACAGATTTTCACTTGAAACTTGCTTTAACATGTTTAACATTGCAAGAAATGTTGTCTAAAACAAAAAGAATGAAGCCTTTTAGTGGCTGAAGCTGTTTTTATTACTAGCTGTATGAAACCTCAGAATAAGCTTTTCCCAGCAAGAAGAGAGGTCAAATTAAGCAGTAATGCAAACTCAGTCAGAGACACAGATTTTCACTTGCAACTTGCTTTAACATGTTCAATATTGCATGAAATGTTGTCTAAAACAAAAAGAATGAAGCCTTTTAGTGGCTGAAGCTGTTTTTATTACTAGCTGTAACTAGCTCAGAATATGCTTTTCCCAGCCAGCAGAGAGGTCAAATTAAGCAGTAATGCAAATTCAGTCAGAGACACAGATTTTCACTTGCAACTAGCTTTAACATGCTCAACACTGCATGAAATGTTGTCTAAAACAAAAAGAATGATGCTGTTTAGGTGCTAAAGTTGTTTTTATCACTTGGTGAATTAGAGCACAGAATAAGCTTTTCCCAGCCAGCAGAGAGGTCAAATTAAGCAGTAATGCAAACTCAGTCAGAGACACAGATTTTCACTTGCAACTTGCTTTAACATGTTCAACATTGCATGAAATGTTGTCTGAAACAAAAAGAATGAGGCCTTTTAGTGGCTGAAGCTGATTGTACCACTTGCTGTATGTGACCTCAGAATAAGCTTTTCCCAGCCAGCAGAGAGGTCAAATTAAGCAGTAATGCAAACTCAGTCAAAAACAAATTTTCACTTGCAACTTGCTTTAACATGTTCAACACTGCATGAAATGTTGTCTAAAACAAAAACAATGATGCTGTTTAGTGGCTGAAGCTCTTTTTATCACTTGGTGAATTAGAGCTCAGAATAAGCTTTTCCCAGCCAGAAGAGGGCCCAAATTAAGCAGTAATGTAAACTCAGTCAGAGACACAGATTTTCACTTGCAACTTGCTTTAACATGTTCAATATTGCATGAAATGTTGTCTGTAACAAAAAGAATGAGGCCTTTTAGTGGCTGAAGCTGATTGTATCACTTGCTGTATGTGACCTCAGAATAAGCTTTTCCCAGCCAGCAGAGAGGTCAAATTAAGCAGTAATGCAAACTCTGTCAAAGACACAGATTTTCACTTGCAACTTGCTTTAACATGTTCAACACTGCATGAAATGTTGTCTAAAACAAAAACAATGATGCTGTTTAGTGGCTGAAGCTCTTTTTATCACTTGGTGAATTAGAGCTCAGAATAAGCTTTTCCCAGCCAGAAGAGGGCCCAAATTAAGCAGTAATGCAAACTCAGTCAGAGACACAGATTTTCACTTGAAACTTGCTTTAACATTTTCAACACTGCATGAAATGTTGTCTAAAACAAAAAGAATGATGCTGTTTAGTGACTGAAGCTGTTTTTATCATTCGGTGAAATAGAGCTCAGATTAAGCTTTTCCCAGCCAGCAGAGAGCTTAAATTAAGCAGTAATGCAAACTCAGTCAGAGACACAGATTTTCACTTGCAACTTGCTTTAACATGTTTAACATTGCATGAAATGTTGTCTGAAACAAAAAGAATGAGGCCTTTTAGTGGCTGAAGCTGATTTTATCACTTGCTGTATGAGACCTCAGAATAAGCGTTTCCCAGCCAGCAGAGAGGTCAAATTAAGCAGTAATGCAAACTCAGTCAGAGACAAAGATTTTCACTTGCAACTTGCTTTAACATGTTCAACACTGCATGAAATGTTGTCTGAAACAAAAAGAATGATGCTGTTTAGTGGCTACAGCTGTTTTTATCACTTGGTGAATTAGAGCTCACAATAAGCTTTTCCAAGCCAGCAGAGAGCTCAAATTAAGCAGTAAAGCAAACTCAGTCAGAGACACAGATTTTCACTTGAAACTTGCTTTAACATTTTCAACACAGCATGAAATGTTGTCTAAAACAAAAAGAATGATGCTGTTTAGTGACTGAAGCTGTTTTTATCATTCGGTGAAATAGAGCTCAGATTAAGCTTTTCCCAGCCAGCAGAGAGCTTAAATTAAGCAGTAATGCAAACTCAGTCAGAGACACAGATTTTCACTTGCAATTTGCTTTAACATGTTTAACATTGCATGAAATGTTGTCTGAAACAAAAAAAATTAAGCCTTTTAGTGGCTGAAGCTGTTTTTATCACTAGCTGTATATGAAACCTCAGAATATGCTTTTCCCAGCCAGCAGAGAGGTCAAATTAAGCAGTAATGAAAACTCAGTCAGAGACACAGATTTTCATTTGCAACTTGCTTTAACATGTTCAACACTGCATGAAATGTTGTCTAAAACAAAAAGAATGATGATGTTTAGGTGCTGAAGCTGTTTTTATCACTTGGTGAATTAGGGCACAGAATAAGCTTTTCCCAGCCAACAGAGAGCTCAAATTAAGCAGTAATGCAAACTCAGTCAGACACAGATTTTCACTTGCAACTTGCTTTAACATGTTCAATATTGCATGAAATGTTGTCTGAAACAAAAAGAATGAGGCCTTTTAGTGGCTGAAGCTGATTTTATCACTTGCTGTATGTGACCTCAGAATAAGCTTTTCCCAGCCAGCAGAGAGTTCAAATTAAGCAGTAATGCAAACTCTGTCAGAGACACAGATTTTCACTTGCAACTTGCTTTAACATGTTCAACATTGCATGAAATGTTGTCTGAAACAAAAAGAATGATGCTGTTTAGTGGCTGAAGCTGTTTTTATCACTTGGTGAATTAGAGCTCAGAATAAGCTTTTCCCAGCCAGAAGAGGGCCCATATTAAGCAGTAATGCAAACTCAGTCAGAGACACAGATTTTCACTTGCAACTTGTTTTAACATGTTTAACATTGCATGAAATGTTGTCTAAAACAAAAAGAATGAAGCCTTTTAGTGGCTGAAGCTGTTTTTATCACTAGCTGTGTGACACCTCAGTATAAGATTTTCCCAGCCAGCAGAGAGCTCAAATTAAGCAGTAATGCAAACTCTGTCAGAGACACAGAATTTTACTTGCAACTTGCTTTAACATGTTCAATATTGCATGAAATGTTGTTCGAAACAAAAAGAATGAGGCCTTTTAGTGGCTGAAGCTGATTTTATCACTTGCCGTATGAGACCTCAGAATAAGCTTTTCCCAGCCAGCAGAGAGGTCAAATTAAGAAGTAAAGCAAACTCTGTCAGAGACACAGATTTTCACTTTCAACTTGCTTTAACATGTTTAACATTGCATGAAATGTTGTCTAAAACAAAAAGAATGAAGCCTTTTAGTGGCTGAAGCTGTTTTTATCACTAGCTGTATATGAGACCTCAGAATATGCTTTTCCCAGCCAGCAGAAAGGTCAAATTAAGCAGTTTTGCAAACTCAGTCAGGGACACAGATTTTCACTTGCAACTTGCTTTAACATGTTCAACACTGCATGAAATGTTGTCTAAAACAAAAAGAATGATGCTGTTTAGGTGCTGAAGCTGTTTTTATCACTTGGTGAATTAGAGCACAGAATAAGCTTTTCCCAGCTAGCAGAGAGCTCAAATTAAGCAATTTTGCAAACTCAGTCAGGGACACAGATTTTCACTTTCAACTTGCTTTAACATGTTCAACACTCCATGAAATGTTGTCTAAAACAAAAAGAATGATGCTGTTTAGGTGCTGAAGCTGTTTTTATCACTTGGTGAATTAGAGCACAGAATAAGCTTTTCCCTGCCAGCAGAGAGCTCAAATTAAGCAGTAATGCAAACTCAGTCAGAGACACAGATTTTCACTTGCAACTTGCTTTAACATGTTTAACATTGCATGAAATGTTGTCTAAAACAAAAAGAAGGACGCCTTTTAGTGGCTGAAGCTGTTTTTATCACTAGCTGTATGAGACCTCAGAATAAGCTTTTCCCAGCCAACAGAGAGCTCAAATTAAGCAGTAATGCAAACTCAGTCAGAGACACAGATTTTCACTTGCAACTTGCTTTAACATGTTCAATATTGCATGAAATGTTGTCTGAAACAAAAAGAATGAGGCCTTTTCGTGGCGGAAGCTAATTTTATCACTTGCTGTATGAGACCTCAGAATAAGCTTTTCCCAGCCAGCAGTGAGGTCAAATTAAGCAGTAATGCAAACTCTGTCAAAGACACAAATTTTCACTTGCAACTTGCTTTAACATGTTTAACATTGCATGAAATGTTGTCTAAAACAAAAAAGAATGAAGCCTTTTAGTGGCTGAAGCTGTTTTTATCACTAGCTGTATGAGACCTCAGAATAAGCTTTTCCCTGGCAGCAGAGGGCTCAAATTAAGCAGTAATGCAAACTCAGTCAGAGACACAGATTTTCACTTGCAACTTGCTTTAACATGTTTAACATTGCATGAAATGTTGTCTAAAACAAAAAAGAATGAAGCCTTTTAGTGGCTGAAGCTGTTTTTATCACTAGCTCTATGAGACCTCAGAATATGCTTTTCCCAGCCAGCAGAGAGGTCAAATTAAGCAATAATGCAAACTCAGTCAGAGACAGATTTTCACTTGCAACTTGCTTTAACATGTTTAACTTTGCATGAAATGTTGTCTAAAACAAAAAGAATGAGGCCTTTTAGTGGCTGAAGCTGATTTTATCACTTGTTGAATGAGAACTCAGAATAAGCTTTTCCCAGCCAGCAGAGAGGTCAAATTAAGCAGTAATACAAACTCTGTCAGAGACACAGATTTTCACTTGCAACTTGCTTTAACATGTTCAACACTGCATGAAATGTTGTCTGAAACAAAAAGAATGATGCTGTTTAGTGGCTACAGCTGTTTTTATCACTTGGTGAATTAGAGCTCAGAATAAGCTTTTCCAAGCCAGCAGAGAGCTCAAATTAAGCAGTAATGCAAACTCAGTCAGAGACTCAGATTTTCACTTGCAACTTGCTTTAACATGTGTAACATTGCATGAAATGTTGTCCAAAACAAAAAGAATGAAGCCTTTTAGTGGCTGAAGCTGTTTTTATCACTAGCTGTATGAGACCACAGAATAAGCTTTTCCCAGCCAGCAGTGAGGTCAAATAAGCAGTAATGCACACTCTGTCAGAGACACAGATTTTCTCTTGCAACTTGCTTTAACATGTTCAACACTGCATGAAATGTTGTCTGAAACAAAAAGAATGATGCTGTTTAGTGGCTGAAGCTGTTTTTATCACTTGGTGAATTAGAGCTCAGAATAAGCTTTTCCCAGCAAGCAGAGAGCTCGAATTAAGCAGTAATGCAAACTCAGTCAGAGACACAGAATTTCACTTGCAACTTACTTTAACATGTTTAACAGTGCATGAAATGTTGTCTAAAACAAAAGAATGATGCTTTTTTGTGGCTGGATCTGTTTTTATCTCTTTCTGTATTGGACGTTGAAAATGAGCTTTTCTCAGCCAGCAGAGAGGTCAAAATAAGCAGTAATGCAAACTCAGTCAGACACACAGATTTTTACTTGCAACTTGCTTTAACATGTTTAACAGTGCATGAAATGTTGTCTTAAGTTAAAAAGAAAATGCTTTTTAGTGGCTGGATCTGTTTTTATTACTTTCTGTATTGGACGTTGAAAATAAGCTTTTCTCAGCCAGCAGAGAGGTCAAAATAAGCAGTAATGCAAACTCAGTCAGAGACACAGATTTTCACTTGCAACTTGCTTTAACATGTTTAACAGTGAATGACATGTTGTCTAAGGTAAAAAAAATGCTTTTTAGTGGTTGGATCTGTTTTTATTACTTTCTGTATTGGACGTTGAAAATGAGCTTTTCTCAGCCAGCAGAGAGGTCAAAATAAGCAGTAATGCAAACTCAGTCAGAGACACAGATATTCACTTACAACTTGCTTTAACATGTTTAACAGTGCATGAAATGTTGTCTAAAACAAAAAGAATGATGCTTTTTAGTGGCTGGATCTGTTTTTATCACTTTCTGTATTGGACGTTGAAAATTAGCTTTTCTCTGCCAGCAGAGAGGTCAAAATAAGCAGTAATGCAAACTCAGTCAGACACACAGATTTTTACTTGCAACTTGCTTTAACATGTTTAACAGTGCATGAAATGGTGTCTAAAGTTAAAAAGAAAATGCTTTTTAGTGGCTGGATCTGTTTTTATCACTTTCTGTATTGGACGTTGAAAATGAGCTTTTCTCAGCCAGCAGAGAGGTAAAAATAAGCAGTAATGCAAACTCAGTCAGAGACACAGATTTTCACTTGCAACTTGCTTTAACATGTTTAACAGTGCATGAAATGCTGTCTAAAGTTAAAAAGATAATGCTTTTTAGTGGCTGGATCTGTTTTTAATCACTTTCTGTATTGGACGTTGAAAATTAGCTTTTCTCAGCCAGCAGAGAGGTTTAAATAAGCAGTAATGCAAACTCAGTCAGACACACAGATTTTCACTTGCAACTTGCTTTAACATGTTTAACAGTGCATAAAATGTTGTCTAAAACAAAAAGAATGATGCTTTTTAGTGGCTGGATCTGTTTTTAATCACTTTCTGTATTGGACGTTGAAAATGAGCTTTTCTCAGCCAGCAGAGAGGTCAAATTAAGCAGTAATGCAAACTCAGTCAAAGACACAGATTTTCACTTGCAACTTGCTTTAACATGTTCAACACTGCATGAAATGTTGTCTAAAACAAAAACAATGATGCTGTTTAGTGGCTGAAGCTCTTTTTATCACTTGGTGAATTAGAGCTCAGAATAAGCTTTTCCCAGCCAGAAGAGGGCCCAAATTAAGCAGTAATGCAAACTCAGTCAGAGACACAGATTTTCACTTGCAACTTGCTTTAACATGTTCAATTTTGCATGAAATGTTGTCTGTAACAAAAAGAATGAGGCCTTTTAGTGGTTGAAGCTGATTGTATCACTTGCTGTATGTGACCTCAGAATAAGCTTTTCCCAGCCAGCAGAGAGGTCAAATTAAGCAGTAATGCAAACTCTGTCAGAGACACAGGGTTTCACTTGCAACTTGCTTTAACATGTTCAACATTGCATGAAATGTTGTCTAAAACAAAAAGAATGATGCTGTTTAGTGGCTGAAGCTGTTTTTATCACTTGGTGAATTAGACCTCAGAATAAGCTTTTCCGAGCCAGCAGAGAGCTCAAATTAAGCAGTAATGCAAACTCAGTCAGAGACACAGATTTTCACTTGAAACTTGCTTTAACATTTTCAACACTGCATGAAATGTTGTCTAAAACAAAAAGAATGATGCTGTTTAGTGACTGAAGCTGTTTTTATCATTCGGTGAAATAGAGCTCAGATTAAGCTTTTCCCAGCCAGCAGAGAGCTTAAATTAAGCAGTAAATCAAACTCAGTCAGATACACAGATTTTCACTTGCAACTTGCTTTAACATGTTTAACATTGCATGAAATGTTGTCTGAAACAAAAAGAATGAGGCCTTTTAGTGGCTGAAGCTGATTTAATCACTTGCTGTATGAGACCTCAGAATAAGCGTTTCCCAGCCAGCAGAGAGGTCAAATTAAGCAGTAATGCAAACTCAGTCAGAGACAAAGATTTTCACTTGCAACTTGCTTTAACATGTTCAATATTGCATGAAATGTTGTCTGAAACAAAAAGAATGAGGCCTTTTAGTGGCTGAAGCTGATTTTGTCACTTGCTGTATGAGACCTCAGAATAAGCTTTTCCCAGCCAGCAGAGAGGTCAAATTAAGCAGTAATACAAACTCAGTCAGAGACAAAGATTTTTATTTGAAACTTGCTTTAACATGTTCAACACTGCATGAAATGTTGTCTAAAACAAAAAGAATGATGCTGTTTAGTGGCTGAAGCTGTTTTTATCATTCGGTGAATTAGAGCTCAGATTAAGCTTTTCCCAGAAAGCAGAGAGCTTAAATTAAGCAGTAATGCAAACTCCGTCAGAGACACAGATTTTCACTTGCAATTTGCTTTAACATGTTTAACATTGCATGAAATGTTGTCTGAAACAAAAAAATGAAGCCTTTTAGTGGCTGAAGCTGTTTTTATCACTAGCTGTATATGAAACCTCAGAATATGCTTTTCCCAGCCAGCAGAGAGGTCAAATTAAGCAGTAATGAAAACTCAGTCAGAGACACAGATTTTCATTTGCAACTTGCTTTAACATGTTCAACACTGCATGAAATGTTGTCTAAAACAAAAAGAATGATGCTTTTTAGTGGCTGGATCTGTTTTTAATCACTTTCTGTATTGGACGTTGAAAATGAGCTTTTCTCAGCCAGCAGAGAGGTCAAAATAAGCAGTAATGCAAACTCAGTCAGACACACGGATTTTCACTTGCAACTTGCTTTAACATGTTTAACAGTGCATGAAATGTTGTCTAAAGTTAAAAAGAAATTGCTTTTTAGTGGCTGGATCTGTTCTTATCACTTTCTGTATTGGACGTTGAAAATGAGCTTTTCTCAGCCAGTAGAGAGGTAAAAATAAGCAGTAATGCAAACTCAGTCAGAGACACAGATATTCACTTGCAACTTGCTTTAACATGTTTAACAGTGCATGAAATGTTGTCTAAAGTTAAAAAGAAAATGCTTTTTAGTGGCTGGATTTGTTTTATCACTTTCTGTATTGGATGTTGAAAATGAGCTTTTCTCAACCAGCAGAGAGGTCAAAATAAGCAGTAATGCAAACTCAGTCAGAGACTCAGATTTTCACTTGCAACTTGCTTTAACATGTTTAACAGTGCATGAAATGTTGTCTAAAACAAAAAGAATGATGCTTTTTAGTGGCTGGATCTGTTTTTATCACTTTCTGTATTGGACGTTGAAAATGAGCTTTTCTCAACCAGCAGAGAGGTCAAAATAAGCAGTAATGCAAACTCAGTCAGAGACACAGATTTTCACTTGCAACTTGCTTTAACATGTTTAACAGTGCATGAAATGCTGTCTAAAGTTAAAAAGATAATGCTTTTTAGTGGCTGGATCTGTTTTTATCACTTTCTGTATTGGACGTTGAAAATGAGCTTTTCTCAGCCAGCAGAGAGGTCAAAATAAGCAGTAATGCAAACTCAGTCAGAGACACAGATATTCACTTGCAACTTGCTTTAGCATGTTTAACAGTGCATGAAATGTTGTCTAAAGTTAAAAAAGAAAATGCTTTTTAGTGGCTGGATCTGTTTTTATCACTTTCTGTATTGGACGTTGAAAATGAGCTTTTCTCAGCCAGCAGAGAGGTCAAAATAAGCAGTAATGCAAACTCAGTCAGAGACACAGATTTTCACTTGCAACTTGCTTTAACATGTTTAACAGTGAAGGACATGTTGTCTAAAGTTAAAAAAAATGCTTTTTAGTGGTTGGATCTGTTTTTATCACTTTCTGTATTGGACGTTGAAAATGAGCTTTTCTCAGCCAGAAGAGAGGTCAAAATAAGCAGTAATGCAAACTCAGTCAGAGACACAGATTTTCACTTGCAACTTGCTTTAACATGTTTAACAGTGAATGACATGTTGTCTAAAGTTAAAAAAAAATGCTTTTTAGTGGTTGGATCTGTTTTTATCACTTTCTGTATTGGACGTTGAAAATGAGCTTTTCTCAGCCAGCAGAGAGGTCAAAATAAGCAGTAATGCAAACTCAGTCAGAGACACAGATATTCACTTGCAACTTGCTTTAACATGTTTAACAGTGCATGAAATGTTGTCTAAAGTTAAAAAGATAATGCTTTTTAGTGGCTGGATCTGTTTTTATCACTTTCTGTATTGGACGTTGAAAATGAGCTTTTCTCAGCCAGCAGAAAGGTCAAAATAAGCAGTAACGCAAACTCAGTCAGACACACAGATTTTCACTTGCAACTTGCTTTAACATGTTTAACAGTGCATGAAATGTTGTCTAAAACAAAAAGAATCATGCTTTTTAGTGGCTGGATCTGTTTTTATCACTTTCTGTATTGGACGTTGAAAATGAGCTTTTCTCAGCCAGCAGAGAGGTCAAAATAAGCAGTAATGCAAACTCAGTCAGAGACACAGATATTCACTTGCAACTTGCTTTAACATGTTTAACAGTGCATGAAATGTTGTCTAAAATTAAAAACAAAATGCTTTTAAGTGGTTGGATCTGTTTTTATCACTTTCTGTATTGGACGTTGAAAATGAGCTTTTCTCAGCCAGCAGAGAGGTCAAAATAAGCAGTAATGCAAACTCAGTCAGACACACAGATTTTCACTTGCAACTTGCTTTAACATGTTTAACAGTGCATGAAATGTTGTCTAAAGTTAAAAAGAAAATGCTTTTTAGTGGCTGGATCTGTTTTTATCACTTTCTGTATTGGACGTTGAAAATGAGCTTTTCGCAGCCAGTAGAGAGGTCAAAATAAGCAGTAATGCAAACTCAGTCAGACACACAGATTTTCACTTGCAACTTGCTTTAACGTGTTAAACAGTGCATGAAATGTTGTCTAAAACAAAAAGAAAGATGCTTTTTAGTGGCTGGATCTGTTTTTATCACTTTCTGTACTGGACGTTGAAAATGAGCTTTTCTCAGCCAGCAGAGAGGTCAAAATAAGCAGTAATGCAAACTCTGTCAGACACACAGATTTTCACTTGCAACTTGCTTTAACATGTTTAACAGTGCATGAAATGCTGTCTAAAGTTAAAAAGAAAATTCTTTTTAGTGGCTGGATCTATTTTTATCACTTTCTGTATTGGACGTTGAAAATGAGCTTTTCGCAGCCAGCAGAGAGGTCAAAATAAGCAGTAATGCAAACTCAGGCAGACACACAGATTTTCACTTGCAACTTGCTTTAACGTGTTTAACAGTGCATGAATTGTTGTCTAAAACAAAAAAGAATGATGCATTTTATGGCTGGATCTGTTTTATCACTTTCTGAATTGGACGTTGAAAATGAGCTTATCTCAGCCAGCAGAGAGGTCAAATCACAGTAATGCAAACTCAGTCAGAGACACAGATTTTCACTTGCAACTTGCTTTAACATGTTTAACAGTGAATGACATGTTGTCTAAAGTAAAAAAAATGCTTTTTAGTGGTTGGATCTGTTTTTATCACTTTCTGTATTGGACGTTGAAAATGAGCTTTTCTCAGCCAGCAGAGAGGTCAAAATAAGCAGTAATGCAAACTCAGTCAGAGACACAGATTTTCACTTGCAACTTGCTTTAACATGTTTAACAGTGAATGACATGTTGTCTAAAGTTTTAAAAAAATGCTTTTTAGTGGTTGGATCTGTTTTTATCACTTTCTGTATTGGACGTTGAAAATGAGCTTTTCTCAGCCAGCAGAGAGGTCAAAATAAGCAGTAATGCAAACTCAGTCAGAGACACAGATATTCACTTGCAACTTGCTTTAACATGTTTAACAGTGCATGAAATGTTGTCTAAAACAAAAAGAATGATGCTTTTTAGTGGCTTGATCTGTTTTTATCACTTTCTGTATTGGACGTTGAAAATGAGCTTTTCTCAGCCAGCAGAGAGGTCAAAATAAGCAGTAATGCAAACTTAGTCAGACACACAGATTTTTACTTGCAACTTGCTTTAACATGTTTAACAGTGCATGAAATGCTGTCTAAAGTTAAAAAGATAATGCTTTTTAGTGGCTGGATCTGTTTTTAATCACTTTCTGTACTGGACGTTGAAAATGAGCTTTTCTCAGCCAGCAGAGAGGTTTAAATAAGCAGTAATGCAAACTCAGTCAGACACACAGATTTTTACTTGCAACTTGCTTTAACATGTTTAACAGTGCATAAAAGGTTGTCTAAAACAAAAAGAATGATGCTTTTTAGTGGCTGGATCTGTTTTTATCACTTTCTGTATTGGACTTTGAAAATGAGCTTTTCTCAACCAGCAGAGAGGTCAAAATAAGCAGTAATGCAAACTCAGTCAGAGACACAGATTTTCACTTGCAACTTGCTTTAACATGTTTAACAGTGCATTACATGTTGTCTAAAGTTTAAAAAAAATGCTTTTTAGTGGTTGGATCTGTTTTTATCACTTTCTGTATTGGACGTTGAAAATGAGCTTTTCTCAGCCAGCAGAGAGGTCAAAATAAGTAGTAATGCAAACTCAGTCAGAGACACAGATATTCACTTGCAACTTGCTTTAACATGTTTAACAGTGCATGAAATGTTGTCTAAAACAAAAAGAATGATGCTTTTTAGTGGCTGGATTTGTTTTTTATCACTTTCTGTATTGGACGTTGAAAATGACCTTTTCTCAGCCAGCAGAGAGGTCAAAATAAGCAGTAATGCAAACTCAGTCAGAGACTCAGATTTTCACTTGCAACTTGCTTTAACATGTTTAACAGTGCATGAAATGTTGTCTAAAACAAAAAGAATGATGCTTTTTAGTGGCTGGATCTGTTTTTATCACTTTCTGTATTGGACGTTGAAAATGAGCTTTTCTCAGCCAGCAGAGAGGTCAAAATAAGCAGTAATGCAAACTCAGTCAGAGACACAGATTTTCACTTGCAACTTGCTTTAACATGTTTAACAGTGCATGAAATGCTGTCTAAAGTTAAAAAGATAATGCTTTTTAGTGGCTGGATCTGTTTTTATCACTTTCTGTATTGGACGTTGAAAATGAGCTTTTCTCAGCCAGCAGAAAGGTCAAAATAAGCAGTAACGCAAACTCAGTCAGACACACAGATTTTCACTTGCAACTTGCTTTAACATGTTTAACAGTGCATGAAATGTTGTCTAAAACAAAAAGAATGATGCTTTTTAGTGGCTGGATCTGTTTTTATCACTTTCTGTATTGGACGTTGAAAATGAGCTTTTCTCAGCCAGCAGAGAGGTCAAAATAAGCAGTAATGCAAACTCAGTCAGAGACACAGATATTCACTTGCAACTTGCTTTAACATGTTTAACAGTGCATGAAATGTTGTCTAAAATAAAAAACAGAATGCTTTTAAGTGGTTGGATCTGTTTTTATCACTTTCTGTATTGGACGTTGAAAATGAGCTTTTCTCAGCCAGCAGAGAGGTCAAAATAAGCAGTAATGCAAACTCAGTCAGACACACAGATTTTCACTTGCAACTTGCTTTAACATGTTTAACAGTGCATGAAATGTTGTCTAAAGTTAAAAAGAAATTGCTTTTTAGTGGCTGGATCTGTTCTTATCACTTTCTGTATTGGACGTTGAAAATGAGCTTTTCTCAGTCAGTAGAGAGGTAAAAATAAGCAGTAATGCAAACTCAGTCAGAGACACAGATATTCACTTGCAACTTGCTTTAACATGTTTAACAGTGCATGAAATGTTGTCTAAAGTTAAAAAGAAAATGCTTTTTAGTGGCTGGATTTGTTTTATCACTTTCTGTATTGGATGTTGAAAATGAGCTTTTCTCAACCAGCAGAGAGGTCAAAATAAGCAGTAATGCAAACTCAGTCAGAGACTCAGATTTTCACTTGCAACTTGCTTTAACATGTTTAACAGTGCATGAAATGTTGTCTAAAACAAAAAGAATGATGCTTTTTAGTGGCTGGATCTGTTTTTATCACTTTCTGTATTGGACGTTGAAAATGAGCTTTTCTCAACCAGCAGAGAGGTCAAAATAAGCAGTAATGCAAACTCAGTCAGAGACACAGATTTTCACTTGCAACTTGCTTTAACATGTTTAACAGTGCATGAAATGCTGTCTAAAGTTAAAAAGATAATGCTTTTTAGTGGCTGGATCTGTTTGTATCACTTTCTGTATTGGACGTTGAAAATGAGCTTTTCTCAGCCAGCAGAGAGGTCAAAATAAGCAGTAATGCAAACTCAGTCAGAGACACAGATATTCACTTGCAACTTGCTTTAGCATGTTTAACAGTGCATGAAATGTTGTCTAAAGTTAAAAAAGAAAATGCTTTTTAGTGGCTGGATCTGTTTTTATCACTTTCTGTATTGGACGTTGAAAATGAGCTTTTCTCAGCCAGCAGAGAGGTCAAAATAAGCAGTAATGCAAACTCAGTCAGAGACACAGATTTTCACTTGCAACTTGCTTTAACATGTTTAACAGTGAATGACATGTTGTCTAAAGTTAAAAAAAATGCTTTTTAGTGGTTGGATCTGTTTTTATCACTTTCTGTATTGGACGTTGAAAATGAGCTTTTCTCAGCCAGAAGAGAGGTCAAAATAAGCAGTAATGCAAACTCAGTCAGAGACACAGATTTTCACTTGCAACTTGCTTTAACATGTTTAACAGTGAATGACATGTTGTCTAAAGTTAAAAAAAATGCTTTTTAGTGGTTGGATCTGTTTTTATCACTTTCTGTATTGGACGTTGAAAATGAGCTTTTCTCAGCCAGCAGAGAGGTCAAAATAAGCAGTAATGCAAACTCAGTCAGAGACACAGATATTCACTTGCAACTTGCTTTAGCATGTTTAACGGTGCATGAAATGTTGTCTAAAGTTAAAAAAGAAAATGCTTTTTAGTGGCTGGATCTGTTTTTATCACTTTCTGTATTGGACGTTGAAAATGAGCTTTTCGCAGCCAGCAGAGAGGTCAAAATAAGCAGTAATGCAAACTCCGTCAGACACACAGATTTTCACTTGCAACTTGCTTTAACGTGTTTAACAGTGCATGAAATGTTGTCTAAAACAAAAAGAATGATGCTTTTTAGTGGCTGGATCTGTTTTTATCACTTTCTGTATTGGACGTTGAAAATGAGCTTTTCTCAGCCAGCAGAGAGGTCAAAATAAGCAGTAATGCAAACTCAGTCAGAGACAGATTTTCACTTGCAACTTGCTTTAACATGTTTAACAGTGAATGACATGTTGTCTAAAGTTAAAAAAAATGCTTTTTAGTGGTTGGATCTGTTTTTATCACTTTCTGTATTGGACGTTGAAAATGAGCTTTTCTCAGCCAGCAGAGAGGTCAAAATAAGCAGTAATGCAAACTCAGTCAGAGACACAGATATTCACTTGCAACTTGCTTTAACATGTTTAACAGTGCATGAAATGTTGTCTAAAACAAAAAGAATGATGCTTTTTAGTGGCTTGATCTGTTTTTATCACTTTCTGTATTGGACGTTGAAAATGAGCTTTTCTCAGCCAGCAGAGAGGTCAAAATAAGCAGTAATGCAAACTCAGTCAGACACACAGATTTTTACTCTCAACTTGCTTTAACATGTTTAACAGTGCATGAAATGCTGTCTAAAGTTAAAAAGATAATGCTTTTTAGTGGCTGGATCTGTTTTTAATCACTTTCTGTATTGGACGTTGAAAATGAGCTTTTCTCAGCCAGCAGAGAGGTTTAAATAAGCAGTATTGCAAACTCAGTCAGACACACAGATTTTCACTTGCAACTTGCTTTAACATGTTTAACAGTGCATAAAATGTTGTGTAAAACAAAAAGAATGATGCTTTTTAGTGGCTGGATCTGTTTTTATCACTTTCTGTATTGGACTTTTAAAATGAGCTTTTCTCAGCCAGCAGAGAGGTCAAAATAAGCAGTAATGCAAACTCAGTCAGAGACACAGATTTTCACTTGCAACTTGCTTTAACATGTTTAACAGTGCATGACATGTTGTCTAAAGTTAAAAAAATGCTTTTTAGTGGTTGGATCTGTTTTTATCACTTTCTGTATTGGACGTTGAAAATGAGCTTTTCTCAGCCAGCAGAGAGGTCAAAATAAGTAGTAATGCAAACTCAGTCAGAGACACAGATATTCACTTGCAACTTGCTTTAACATGTTTAACAGTGCATGACATGTTGTCTAAAGTTTAAAAAAAATGCTTTTTAGTGGCTGGATCTGTTTTTATCACTTTCTGTATTGGACGTTGAAAATGAGCTTTTCTCAGCCAGCAGAGAGCTCAAAAAAAGCAGTAATGCAAACTCAGTCAGACACACAGATTTTCACTTGCAACTTGCTTTATAATGTTTAACAGTGCATGAAATGTTGTCTAAAACAAAAAGATTGTTGCTTTTTAGTGGCTGGATTTGTTTTTATCACTTTCTGTATAGGACGCTGAAAATGAGCTTTTCTCAGCCAGCAGAGAGTTTAAAATAAGCAGTAATGCAAACTCAGTCAGAGACAGATTTTCACTTGCAACTTGCTTTAACATGTTTAACAGTGCATGAAATGTTGTCTAAAACAAAAAGAATTATGCTTTTTAGTGGCTGGATCTGTTTTTATCAATTTCTGTATTGGACCTTGGAAATGAGCTTTTCTCAGCCAGCAGAGAGGTCAAAATAAGCAGTATTACAATCTCAGTCAGATACACTGGTTATAACTTGCAACTTGCTTTAACATGTTTAACACTGCATGAAATGTTGTCTAAAACAAAAAGAATAGTGCCTTTTAGAGGTTGAAGCTGTTTTTATCATTTGCTGTATTAGACCTCAAAATGAGCTTTTCCCAGCCAGCAGAGAGGTCAAAATAAGCAGTACTGCAAACTCATTCAGATACACTAGTTTTCACTTGCAACTTGCTTTAACATGTTTAACACTGCTTGAAATGTTATTTATTTTTAAAAAATGATGCTATTTAGTGTTTAAAGCCGTTTTTATCACTCTCTGCTTTGGACGTTGAAAATGAGCTTTTCCCAGCCAGCAGAAAGTTCATAATATCCTTTTTTTCAAACTCAGTCAGAGCCCTTGGTTTTCACTTGCAACTTGCTTTAACATGTTTAACGCTGCATGAAATGTTGTTTAAAATAAAAAGAATGATGCTTTTCATTGTTATAAAGCTGTTTTTATCACTTGCTGTTTTAGGCCTGAAAACGTTCGAGGTTACAGAAGTAACCCTTCGTTCCCCGAGGAGGGGAACTTTAGTGCTATACAGTGGATTTGATCTTTGGGAAAATCCATGTATGGGAGGATTCGGTTCAGAAGCCGCTTGTCTGAAAGAGTATTGAACGGGCCAATGAATGCAATGAATTGGCAGCATAAGCTTGCACAGGTGTGCTTCATTGCCAATTATCCCAGCATATAAGCACACCTGGAGCGGGAAAACACCATCCTTTTAAGCTGAAGGGACTTTTAAACAGCTAAGTGACAGTCATTATGGCGATGGAGTATAGCACTTTCGTTCCCCTCCTCGGGGAACGAAGGGTTACTTCTGTAACCTCGAACGTTCCCCTTCGGCTGGGGAACTTCAGTGCTATACAGTGGATTTGATCTTTGGGAAAATACACGTATGGAGAACTTTGGAAAGTGCCATATTGACTGCACCATACCAACGTCCCCGATGAGGGGATAGTCAAGCAAGCGTGACGCACCCACATCATGGGAGGCACGGTCCTCCGTGTCCCTGGCCCTAACGTGTCCTACTTTAACAGAAGTCTTACGGATTTAGATGTATTTTTGGGAAGTCATGAACATCTAGATAATTCTAGAAAAATACGACAGTACGTTGGGAAGCGTGCAATCCCGATAGGGAGGACGCTGCGGAGGCCATCCGTTACCCAAGGGGGGATAGATGGCAGAATTTACATATGGACTAGCCCTAAAAAAGGGGGAGTACGCATAGCAAAAAAGTGGTTAGCGGAGAGGGAAGACACGGGTCTACCCAGGGGGGGGGGACTTAACCGTGGCGGAATAAGCATATGGGATCGCCTAGTGGGGATCACGCATAGCAGGCACCTATACCCAAAACGCAGGCTTACTAGCGGGCAGACCTACAACGTAGTGGGCCAGCAGGTGACTCCTCCGCTGAGTCAGTGCTGGGGGCCACGGAGGAATCTGCAGGGCTCACCTGACGGGGAACTTTACTGACAGATAAAAAGGCGCACGTACCTCCGTGTTAGTGAGAATGGCGCAGCAAGCGTGTTTCAACACCCTACCGAGTTGTTTCCTCAAATCACCAAAGGTTTACCTAATACCCTTAAGGAAACCGGCTCCACTCGCAGATTGTAAAACCTTGCAAATGTGTTGGGTGTCGCCCAGCCCGCAGCACTACAGATGTCTGTTAGAGAGGCGCCGCGTGCGCGCGCCCGAGAGGTTGCCAAGCTCCGAGTGGAGTGCGCATGCACTCTCGGGGGACGTGGCTCACCTCAGCTCTGATAGCGAAAGAATGGCATCCACAATCCAGTGGGAAAACTTAATTTCGGTACGGCACTTCCCTGCTGCCGACCGCCATAACAGACAAAGAGCTGCACAGATGATCTAAACTCTGAGTGCGGTCCGGATAATACGGAAGACATGAACTGGACAATAAAGAAGGGGCTGGGTCTGCCTCCTCCGAGGGCAGCGCTTGCAGGCTCACTACCTGGTATTAAAATGGAGTGGTAGGAACCTTGGACACATATCGCGGCCGGGGTCTCAGGACGTGAGAGAAAGCCAGCCCAATTACAGGCACGAGTCACTAACCGAAAAAATGCCTCCGGGTCCCAGACCCTCTAATCGATATCAACGCAGCCAGCAGAGCTGTCTTCAGGGACAGAAGATACTGAGTCAAGGATCGAAGGGATGTGACGCGGCTCGTGTAACGAGATCCTAAGAGGGCATGAGAGGGGGCGGGGTGAATTAATTCACCTAGTGCCCCTGAGGAACCGGATGATGAGGTTATGCGTTCGCACAGTGCCACCAGCCACCGCGTCATGAGAGCGGAGATGGCAGCCATGTAACCTTGAGTGTGGAAATCGACAGCCTACTCTCCAGTTTCTCTCGGCGTAAAGAAAGCACAACGCTGATCCGGCAAATTACGGGGGTCTTTTCAGCGAGAGATGCACCATTCTGTGAAGAGACTCCACTTCAGGGCATAGGCGCGCTCGCGGAGGGGGCTCTAGCCCGAGTGACAGTATTAGCCACCGCAATCGGAGGTTACCTAAGTCTTCCTCGCGTCTACGGACCTCAAAAGATCGGCGAGGGTGCCAGATGGTGCCCTGTCCCTGAGAGAGTAGGTGCTCTCTCGAAGGGAACTGCCAGGGGAGGGCCATCGCGAGGAGGGAGAGCTCTGACATCCAGGTCCGGTTGAGCCAGAGGGGCGCAACCAGCAACCTGTTCCTCGTCCGCTCTGACCTTGCACAGTAACTGCCCCGAGGCCAGCTGTAAGCCAGTGCATCCGTGCCGAGAGCACTCGTTCAGGGAAAGAACAACTGGCAATGAATATGTTTAACACTGCATGAAATGTTGTTTAAAAGAAAAAGAAGCTATTTAGTGTTTTGAGCTGTTTTAAGCTGTTTTTATTACTCTCTGTTTTGGGCCTGAAAACAAGCTTTTCCCAGCCAGCAGAGAGCTCAAAATAAGCAGTTTTGCTAATTCAGTCATATCTATTAGTTTTTATTTGCAACTTGTTATAACATGCTTAATACTTGCATACAATGTTGTTTTAAATAAAAGGAATTATGTTTTTCATTGTTTCAAGCTGTTTTTATCACTTGCTGTGTTAGGCCTGAAAACAAGCTTTTTCCAGCCAGCAGAGAGCTCAAAATAAACAATTTTGCAAACTCAGTCAGATCCATTTGTTTTCACATGCAACTTGCTTTAACTTGTTTAAAACTGCCTGAAATGTTGTTTAAAACAAAAAAATGAAGCTGTTCATTGCTTCAAGCTGTTTTTATAACTTGCAGTTTTGGGCCTGAAAATGAGCTTTTCCAAGCCAGCAGAGAGCTTAAAATAGGCAGTTTTGCAAACTCTGTCAGATCCATTGGTTTTTACTTGCAACTTTCTTTAACATGTTTAACACTGCATGAAATGTTGTTTAAAACAAAAAGAATGATGCTTTTTAGTATTCAACGCTGTTTTTATTACCTGCTGTATTAGGCCTGAAAACGAGCTTTTCCCCGCCAGCAGGGAGCTCAAAATCAGCAGTTTTGCAAACTCAGTTAGATTAAATTTTTTTCACATAAAACTTGCTTCAACATGTTTAAAACTGCATGAAATGTTGTTTACAACAAAAAAGAATGAAGTATTTTATTGTTTCAAGCTGTTTTATCACTTGCACTTTTTGCCCCTGATGTCACTATACAGACGCAAAAGGAATTCCGTTTCTTTTAATGGGTTGCCTGAGGCGTCAGGTGGAGACGTTCAAAGCCTCATAGATAGATAACAATAGATGTCAACGCAATATTTTTAACCTGGTTTACACCTATTATCACAGTTTATATATATATATATATATATATATATATGTGTGTTTTTTCTTTTGTTAATGAAAAGCATCTGTAAACAGGATCGAGACAACTGTAAATAGGAATATACCTCGGTCAACGTGACTTCCATTCACAGTAAGTTTAACATCGCTCAGCTATTGGTCAAAATACAATACCGGTGAGTCCTCAGATGAGTTCAACTCTTTCCCAAAAGTGGCCAGCAACAATACGTGGCTGGTTAATGCTAAATAATGTATTTTTTTTATTTTTATCCGAGATTAGTTGGTGTTGATAAATATGTTATCATTTACTTTATATTTAATGAGTGAAGTTACATTCGATTGCCCAGTTTAGGGTAATTATGGCCAATAAAACTGATCGATTCATTTATATTTGTATTTTTTTGTACTTTAAAAAAAATATTAATTTTAAAGTAATTAGTTTAAAAAATATTTTCATCTTTTTATCATTAAATTATAAATAGAAGTTGGGATCTCCTGATGCAGTAAAAGACTGCAGACTAGATATAAATAAAGCGTGTACAGTAAACTAGTGACGTTATCTAACTACATCCAAGTTCATTTATTAAAAAATATATTTTCCCCACATATAGTCGTCCATAGCTCAGAACAATATAGTTATACATTTGAACATGAGGAACAGTGTTACCAGATTGTTGTTTTCCACAACAGTAATCGTCCAAAATCTATATAAATGATGCAATATGCAATAAATATCACCTCTAATATTACAATTGTATTCATAACTTCATCAATATTAAAGCAAATCAAGTGTTTCTCAGAAGTTTAAAGGCTAACGTTACATTGTAAGTACAATTATTTTCCATGCCTTAAAAGAAACAAAAAAAGGCAGACATAACAGAAATTCTGCCTGTCTGAGCACATTTTATCTGTCGTATCGTAGACCACAAAACTAACCAAATATGATTAATCTACTATATATATATATATATAAAGGGACACCGAGTCATGAAATATATATATATAAGTACTGTCAAAATTAGTGCGTTAACGCATGCGATTAATTTTAAATAATTAAGGCGTAAAAAAAATTAACGCAATTACACAGTTGCAGGTTTTTTTTACTTCCTGTTGTGGTGGACGTGTGTTCAACATGCATGAAATGTTGATAAGACCAAGGAAGCACTTTTTGAAGGCAAGTTTCACTATAAAACAATTAGTTGCATCAATAGTCTCTCCAGAGTTTCATACAATTTCGGGTGTTTCATTTTTAACTTTCGACTTCTGTTGTAAGTTGATTCCGCATGGCGAACAGAAAGAAAATCCTCCGCATTTCATGACTCGGTGTTCCTTTAAGGTAATAAAATCGCTGCTTACACGGTAGACTTTTAATAAGAGTAAAATCTTAATCATATTAAAATAGGAGTATTGGTGTCTTATGTAAATGTACTCAGAAAGTCTCTGGTGAAGTAGCGAGCTGTCAAAGACAGTGCATTACTCTGCCTTTCAGCATGAGCCCTCAAAGTTTAGCGTGTTTCCTCATTAAACGCAACGGAAGCGTATGCTTCGCGTTGTTGTGTCAGAATCCTTGTGAAATACAGTAATACTTTAGAATGCTTAATTTAAGCAAATTTGATGAACGCGATCATGCGTGTTGAATCTGAAGGGAGTCGCTCCAGCGCGTTGTGTGTTTGTCTGTGTGTGTGTCAGGCCCGTTGAGGGGTGTCAGGGGTGGAGTAAGCGACATATCTGAGTAGGGGCGTGTGCGCGCGAGACGTACATGAAGGACGGTGGGGGTGAGTTGCGCGTGACATAGGCTACCTGAAGAGCTAGGAGGGATGCGGTGGAGAGGGGTGTGCAAAATATTTTAGGACCGGTTTGCGTGAGATTATCATTCATTTGCAATAGGGTTGGGCATCTAAGCTATAATGCCGATCCGATACGCATCTCGATACAAAGAATACGATCCGATATATTTGCGATACATTTGTGACATATTGCGATGCAACACGATACGATTCACACCCATATGACGATACAATGCGATAATTCAGCACTAACTAATTACATCAAGTTTATGAGATTATGCGAAAGAGGATGCTGTGCCATTGAATGAGTTTGATTATTTATTAACAAAGCAAAACCAAGACTTTTTTTACAAACTGGCTTTTCTCTCAGAGCCAGAGTGTCAGTTTACAGTAGAGGGCCATTTTAGAACTTATAGCACATATTATTTAAGTATTTTTAAGATAAACAGATTGTATAAGTGCAATATATATTAAAAAAATATATATTTGCACTCTTTCAACATTAGGGTTTACCATTGCACAACAAGAATTGTGATTTAACTTTTCAACTATGACAACAAGTTTTACAAAGATATTTTGCCACTGAATATTCAAAACTTAAGGTCGTGAACTAGCAGTGTTATGCTGCTTTGAAACATCACTGTCACTGTAAACAACAGGCTAATAAAAATATAATTAAATAAAAATTAACAGGAGGAGGTGTTTAAAAACCTTCGTTCTCCGTGACACTAGGCTGAATATCTTTGCAGATGAACAATGCAATAACATCCGTTATTGGCGTAGAGCGCACAAAACTGTTGCACATGGAAAAAACTTGCAATGCTTTTCTCACCACTTTTGGAGCTGGTAGCTACAGTTGAAGCAGTGCAGGAAGCCGGGGATGCAGGAACACTGGAAGATGCTTCCACAACAACACCGTGGCGCCGCTTCAAGTGAGATTTCAGATTAGTCGTACTGCCCGTGTATTTTACAGATGCGCGGCACATTTTGCAAATTGCATCTGTCCTGTCAAGTCGTCCATCCTTAAATCCATAATGTTGCCATACTTTAGGTTTAGAACTCTATGGGGAATAAAATGTTTGTTTTGCTTCTCGCGCTTTCTGAGGGCGCACCACTAGCTTCATCCGCACACCTGATACACTGAGTTGTAGTGTAAGTGTACACATCCGCAAGTCCGTTGCTAAGGCATACTTTATGTATAATTTTAAATATATATTTTATATATACAAGTGTAAATTATAAGGTGTTCAGATACACACACATATATATTTATATATATATATATATATATATATATATATATATATATATATATATATATATATATTTTTTTTTTTTTTTTTTTTTTTTTTTTTTGCTCTTTTCAGGTTCTTCAAATTACTTTGAAATCAAATTTCCCAATTTTTTAATAAGCAAAAAGTAAAGGCACTTTTAGAACCCGTGTCTATATTTTTAAAATATCTTCTTTTGTGTGCAACAGAAAGAAGAAACATAAAAGTTTTGGACCACTTAAAAATGAGTAAATGCTGAGTAAATTTTTATTTATTTATTTTTTGCTAACTCATTCTAACAGTACTCCGTAAAAAGTGACTAAATAACTATTAAAAAGCAAGTAACCCCATTTTTTTATTAATTAACGAAATGAACTAAGTGCATAATTAGAAAATATATATATATATATATATATATATATATATATATATATATATATATATATATATATATATATATATACATACAGATGAAGTCAGAATTATTAGCCCCTTATTTGATTGTTTTCTTTTTTAAGTATTTCCTAAATAATGTTTAACGGAGCAAGGAAACTTTCACGGTATGTCTGATAATATTTTTTCTTCTGGAGAAAGTCTTATTTGTTTTTTTTCAGCAAAAAAGTCTGTTTTTAAATTGCTCTTGTCCCTCTCTTTTTCTCTGTTAACACATTTGTATTTGTTTAATTAATCCTAGAGTCTTTCAGTCTGTTCCTGCCTATCACCATGAGTGATTCAGAACTCCAAGAGCAACTAATAAACCTTGATATATAGATTGATCAAGATCTCAATTATAAGCTCAAGTCTTGATGAAAACTTGATGATCTGCATTGTGCAACACCAGTAAAGACACCTGAGGCAGAGGATATGTTGGAGAAAGAGACAGACACATTGTGTAAGGAAGGCCAAGAACAATCTGCAATCAGTCAAGGGTTAGTTTTTTATTCCATGTATATTAATATTTACATTATTTAGGCATATATGATTGTATAAAATAAATTTTATATTATTCTTCCACAACTATTGTATTACCGGACAGAGACGCATTTGTTTTACTATTAGTATTGTTTATGAAAAACATTAAACTACAGTATAAGCTCACAAAATATTGTGGCTTAACTGTTAAAACAATTTGTTCTGGGTGTTGATTAGTGGCCAACCTTTTTTTTTTTTAAGAAAGTATTTTGTTTTGTTTGATTTGTATGATTTTGTTGGTATAATTATTTTTAATATACTGCCAAGATCTCAGCAGACGTTTTTCTAAGATATTCTTGTGTGGGAGTCTTGTGTGCAATACAAGGTGGATAGTATTTGCAAGGAAGAGCCCTTCGTCTGTTCTGCTTCCACACCAGTTATACTGCCAATTTAAGTAGATGTTAACCATAAGCATTACCATTTCAAGAATGCACTAGGAACTTTAAACTGTATGTGTTGAAACCAAGTGTGCCACAAGCCTGCGTTTGAGTGAAGGTCTCGGCTGTTAGATCGCCCCCTGGGGGCTGGCTGCAGTACAAGTCATAAAGCCTGCCTCCTCCGTGATGAAGGAGACTTGAGCCCAAGTAAGAAAAATTAATTACACTTGCAAAAAAAGGTCCTGAAAGATGGTTCTGTTCGATTAAGGCACTGGTTATTGAGCTGAAATAGGTGCAGATCTTCATTTTTGTAAACAGTTTGTTTTTAGCAGTAATATAATGCTGGGTGTGTCATCGTGATTGACAGCTGTGATTGATAGTTTCTCAAAGCAGACCGTCTGAGCTTCGGCAGGAGACTGAAGTGTTATTATTCAATTTCTGTGTTATTTTATGTCATACTATGTACATAGTCATACTACGTAAACGCAAAGTGTAGCACTGAGTTTAACCTTTGAATAAAAATGCAAACAGCATACAAATATATCGTAAATATTCAAATAAATGACAAAATAAATAACAATAAACCTGTATTGATTGCACAAGTATTAAATAATAATAAAACTGAATAAATTTTGTAGTGCACAAGAATTAAGTATTTCAATATAAATATGACAATTAACTGCACAATAAATGACAAATAAACTAATTTAAGTACTGGGAAAATACAGGCGATCATGAGCAGGAATTCTCTTTATGTGACTAAAATAATAATCTCCACGTTGATCTTCTGTAAGGTTATTTGAACTTGCTTTGCAGGATGTTTCGGCATTTTAAATTTCGGCATATTAAGTAATCTACTGAATTTCCTGTTATAAAACATTAAAAGGTTCTTAAAAACCTAATCTTATATAGCGTAATAGAGCTGTAAACGTTAGATATTATTTATTTACATCATTTTGGCGTTTTATTTGAAAACTCCAACTAAACATTAAAATGAATGTAAATTCCTCGTTGCCAGATATAATGAAGGCATCGAATAAACCAAATGAAAAAGGAGGCAAAAAATTAAATAAATAAACAATTCAAGCGAAAATCAATAAACAATATACTAGCGATGTTGCAGCAGATGGACATTGTAGTGATACTGCAAAGTTTTTTTTGCACAAATTGCAGGGTTGGGATGTGTAAATATCCTTTTGATATTTAGTAATCTTGCTGTATTTATCATTTAAACGCATGATTGTTCCTGCATGGTAAATCGTTATGGTGTGTAGGCTATATTTTGGGTTTTGTTGATGGCTAATTAAAAATAGAAAACCTTTCTAAAAATATACGTGTTGTTTATATGTTGTTGTTCATATTTTACAATTGTTATTTCAACCCCTATGAAGATAACAAATACTAACAACAAATATAACAATAAGAGAATATATTATTTGTGCTGATATTTAGGCTTGAGTGTATAAAAAATCATTTATTTCTGCAGTCCAGCATGTATTGCTTTTATTAAAGTAAAACAGCTTACATCACACCGTTTTTAAACCGTAAATTATTCTGTGTTTTTAAATGTAAGTGCTTCTATTTACATCAGCGAGCCTTTGTTATAGTGCAGATACCGGCAGTCAAGTGAGAAGTTCGGGGGGCGTGGTTGATTTTACATAAAGCGTTTGGTTGGAAGCTCGATTCCGCTCATTTTCGAAATGAGAAATGACTCAAAAACTGAGTGAGGAACACAAAGTGACAACTTAAATACACTGGCTGGAACAAGTCACAGGTGATCAAAATTAAGTAAACAAGAACACACAAGGAAGAACAAAGACAGAGGGGAAACACGGGGACCTCTAGGGGAATGGAGACAAAGTGCAGGATGGTGACAGGACCCCCTCCTTTAGGAATGGCTCCTGACGTTCCTACCAGAACACCATGGCCTCTGGGTATGAAACTCCCGGATTAAACTAGGGTTCAGGATGTCTTTGGCAGGAATCCAGGAGCACTTCTCTGGCCAGTAGCCCTCCCAGTCAACCAGATACTGAAGTGAGTTCTGGACCCTCCTGGAGTCCAGTATCCGGTGGACCGTGTAGCCTGGCTGGCCTGACGATGATCCTAGGAGGTGGAGGGGGTCTGCGAGGGGGGGGGGGGGGGGGGGGGGGGGCAAAGGGAGAAGACAGCACAGGTTTTAATAAAGAGACAAGAAATGTTGGATTAATTTTAAGTGAACAAGGAAGAAATAAACTATAAGAAACAGGGTTAACTTTACTGGCTATTCTAAATGGCCCGATGAACCTCTGGGACAATTTTCTGGATTCAACCCGGAGTGGAAGGTTCTTAGTGGCCAATCAGACTCTCTGACCAACTCCCACCTGCACCTCTTTCTCAGGAAACAATGGAGGGGTATAACCAAATTGGTATTCAAAAGGGGAAAGTCCGGTGGCTGAGGACTTGAGGGTGTTTAGGGCATATTCAGCCCACATTATGTAAGAAGACCAAGTGGTGGGGTTATTGGCTGCCATGCCATAGAGTGGTTTCCAGAACTCGTTCCGTCTGACCATTAGAGTCAGGATGGAAACCGGATGATAGGCTGGCAGTGCTCCCAAAGAGTCTGCAAAAAGCCCCCCAGAATATGGACAGAAATTGTGGACCTCTGTCAGAAACAATCTTGGGGAATGCCAAAAACTCGAAAAACATGGCTTATAATGAGCTCAGCAGTCTCTTTAGCTGATGGCAACTTGGGCAAAGGAATGAACTGGGCAGCATTAGAAAATCGGTCCACCACAATCAATATGACTGTGTTGCCCTGGGAGAGTGGAAGTCCCCTAATGAAATCCAGGGAGAGGTGTGACCAAGGCCTGTGGGGAACAGGTAAGGGATGGAGCAGTCCCTGAGGTCGCTGGCGTGATGATTTTCCCTGACAACATACTTGGCAGGCCTCCACATAACCTTTAACATCTTTCTTCATGGAAGGCCACCAAAAGCGATGTTGGAAGAATTCTAGAGTACGGGAGCTACCTGGAAGGCAGGTCAATACAGACTTGTGATCCCACTGCAAAACCTGAGCTTGCGCTGCTTGAGGGACATATAGAGCGCCCAACGGTCCATTCCCTGGATCAGGTTCTTTGGTTTGAGCCTTATGGACCACTTGTTCCAGATCCCATCTGAGGGAGGGTACAATCCTTATACTAGGAATAATAGATGTAACAGAAATTAGCTCATTTTATGAATATTAATAAACAACAATAACGGTTTATTCTTAATTATTAAAATTCCGGCTTAAGCTTCAGTCAGCTTGGTCAAACAAACATATGATTGTGAGCTCTTCCGAGCAGACACGGCAATGATCTATTCATTTAGAAAAAGGGAATTTAATTGCTACTTCTTGTGAAGTAGATTAATCATTTATAAGTTTTAATCAACTTATAACAGCTAGGCAGGGGAATCTGTATTTTAGTGACATTTTCTCGTGAGGCAAACAATACAATTCATTTCATTATAATAGGATTTATTGACTAGTTAGACAGATAACGAACAAACGCACAAACATACATTAAACATAGAACAAAGGTAAACCACGTGGAGATATCGGGTCTATAGAACGTGTAACAACAAAGAGAAATAGTAAAGCGAGGAAATAAGAGATTTCAGATAAAAGAGTGACAAAACTTTCAGTTCCACATGCACCATTAAGGATCACCAAGATTATAAAAACAAAAACACATTTTTTGATAAAAGGGGCACAGCTTAATCGCATAACTAAAAATACCTAGACTTTCATGTCTGGAGGTCTCTCTCTTTATGCGAGTCTCTCTTCTGTCGTGATGGAAAATCCTTTGATGTCCTTCTTGATGCGTTGAGTTTGTAATACAGTTCTAAGGAACGCGATCGCAAACTTTAAACTGAGTTTACTTTGCAGAAAAATAAGAAAAGCATGGCGGGAAAAGTCCATGCGGCATAGAAGAGCCGCGTGGCCCTCCAAAGGGGCCACCTTTGATGGGTTCTTTGTTCGGACTACTCTGCCTAGATGTTTGGGAGCAGTCTGGTTATACCTGCGGGTCACGTGACAACCCATTCAGCATTCTTGACCAATGATTTCAGGGCAAAGTTTGAGCGCGAAACCTTCCTTTGTCTCGAGGCTGTCCGTATGCAAATTTGAGTGTCCGCCTAAAGCATGCGGAGAGGCATTTAATGCAGGGAATTAAATAATGGTACAGTGGTGATTATGATCATACTATACGCATCATGTGTTGTAAAATGTCAGTAGAATCTCATCGGTACCAGACATGGACAGGTACATCAACAATGAAAGCACATCAACAATACATCAATATAATTCCCCCACATTTACATTATTTATGCTCTAAAAAGGCCTAAATCAGGGGTGTCAAACTCAATTCCTGGAGGGGTTGTACAGGTAGGAAAGGTCAGAGATGAGATACAAAGTTTGCAAACATAGGGCTCTATTTTGACGGTCCATGCGCAGAGCGCAAAACGCAGGGCGCAAACGCTTTCAGGGCATGTCAGGACGCGTTTTTGCTAATTTAAGGACGGGAAATCTGCCTTGCGCCGCGGCGCATGTTCTAAAAGGGTTGAGTTTATTTTCTTAATGAGTTATAGGTGTGTTTTGAGAATAAACCAATTAGAATCTCATCTACCATTCCCTTTAAGAGTCTGCTGCGTCGCGCCAAGAGCACATTCGCTATTTACAGGACACAAAATAAGTCAAAAAGTCGAAAAAATTAGCATTTCACAAGCAAACAGTTAACAGTTAACAGTTTTTTAACAGAAAACTGTTAAACAGAGCATCTACTGCGTGAGAATGAGAGATAATGGATCACTTTCACTTTCGCTCTTGGATAGGGAAACCTTTACGCACAGACATCAATTAGTCTATAAATAAATACTTTTGTTTGTTAAGCAAAAATATTTGTTTCAAAACTATTTCTAAATTCAGTTCTAATTTCCAGCAAACGAATAAATGAATAATAATAGCAAAATGTGCTCAAAAACCTGAGTTATATCCTAAAATACATGCTGTGCCCCATATGGTCTAAAACCTGACAGGTGGGCAAATCTTAGCTTGTTTTTAATAAAACAAATATAAATATGGATATAATAAATAATACTGCTAATAATAATAACATTATACAAGAGCAAATTGTTATGAATGAACTAAAAAAGCCTCCCGAGATGAAGAAGACATAAAAGCAGTGGTTTTTCATATTTATGTAGGCTAGAAAATAATATGTTTTGTAATATTTTAATCCTTTATATTTATATTCTATATCTATTCTTATTATATATGATATATATCCTTAATATTTACATTTTTTCATATGTAAAGATTATTTGCTCTCTTGTGCGTATTAAGCAGTGCGTAAGCGAGGCGCAACTCTGCACCGGAGTTTAGACGGGGTTAGTTTTGGTCTAATGGAAAATCTATTATAGATTCTCAAAATAGCAACGCGCCAGCGGTCCACCTCAGAACGCCTTCCTTTTTAGACCAGAACGCCTATGGGCGCAAAAATGAGCGCTAATGCATTTGCTATTTAAACAGCGTAGTGCAACACCTCAAAACGACTCTTGTGCCAAGATGAAACTACCAAAAGACTACTGCGCCACGCCTTGCGCCACACTGCGCCGAGTGTATGATAGGGCCCATAACATTTTAGTTCTGTGCTGGTCCATGGTTTCTCAGTCGATTTCTAATAGGACTAGTGTCCTTGTGGGTGTGGGGAGTTGAGTGTGTGTGTGTAAGAAAGGAATGTCTTTGAAGCTCCAGGCTTATCTCTCCAGTCTCCCTGAATAACTTAAGCTGTCGCGGAAATCCAGACTTCTTGGAGCCAGGAGTCGTAAAACCCACACGAGATATTCCGTGATAAAATCAATAAGTAATTTTATCTGTGTACTGTACGCTACATAGAAGAAACAGGTTTTTTGTGTGTCTCAGGACAGTAGGCTCGGGACAAGGCATCTGGCTTAAGGTTCTTGGAATTGGGTCTATATGTCAGGATGAACTGAAATCTGTTAAAAAAACAGAGAACATCAAACCTGCTGAGGGTTTAGTTGCTTGGCCCGGTGCAGATATTCCAGGTTCTTATGGTCTGTAAGTACCTGGAAAGGATGTCGAGCACCCTCAAGCCAATGGCACCATTCTTCCAAGGCCAACTTAACAGCAAACAACTCTCTGTCCCCCATATGATAGTTGCGCTCTGTATTAGACAGGCGACGTGACATGAAAGCACAGGGGTGTAGTTTTCCATCCTCTTTGCTCTGTAATAAAATGGCTCCTACACCCACATCTGAAGCATCCACCTCTACCATAAAGGGTATGTCTGGATTGGGAATAGAGAGGATGGGAGCTGAGGTGAATCGATCCTTGAGATCCTGGAAGGCAGCTGCTGCTTCAGGACCCCATTCAATCTTGACTCCTCCTCCCTTTGTGAGTTCTGTCAAGGGAGCCACAACCGAACAAGAACAAAATTAAGTAAACAAGAACACACGAGGAAGAACAAAGACAGAGGGGAAACACGGGGACCTCTAGGGGAATGGAGATAAAGTGCAGGATGGTGACAGAATAGTATTATGATTTTTGATTGCTAATTACTGTAGACCACAACAGCTCTGCAAAGCAAGTTGCAAAACAGAATCCATGGAACTGGCAGTGAGCGAAAACCAATTAGAAGACTTTGGTCTGTGATGTAGAGGAGTGGGCAGACGGTGAGGAAATTATTATTAATATTACATGTAGTTATGAATAAGTGTAAGTGTTACTATTATTGTTTTTTTTTCACTAGCAGAAGCAAAAACAACAAAAAACAAAAGTGATTTTGATGTCTTCGTCTTATGGCATGATACACTTTTAGAAAAAATGGTACAATGTTGTACCAAAGAAGGTACAAACCCTTGTCACTGGGGCAGTACCTTTTTATGGAACAGAATTGTACCTTAAGACAAAGAAACAAATTTGTACAATTGCAGTTGGTACCTTTAAGAACATGATTTATACCATGGGAAACCAAAATGTACCTTCATCAAAGATACAAATGTTTTATTACTTGTTTTGTATTATTGCATTATAGAGCCTAATAATTATTGTTTATGAGTTTCTTTAAACATATGCTTTTAAATTATGATTCATGTTTTAATATGGAAATTATTTATAAATCACTTTGCCTTTCCAGTAATATTTATTGTCATAGATATTGTAACAAAGAAGGAGTTGTCCAACACTTATGTACATTCTCAGAAATAAAGGTACAGGAGCTGTCACTGGGACAGTACCTTTTCAAAAGATACATATTAGTACCCAAATGTACCAAAAAAGCACCTCTGAAGTACCATTATAGACCCTTCAGGTACAAATATGTACCGTTTGAAAAGGTACCGCCCCAGTGACAGCTCCTGTACCTTTATTTCTGAGAGTGTACTTTTTATGAGAACAATTATGTACCTACATTTGAATTGTACCATAAAAGGTACAGAAGCAGGGCCAGACAGAATCTGCGGGCGTTTTTTGCTATTTCTGCTGAGAATTTTGGTAAAAATCTGCGGACTTCTGCAGAATTACTTTGGGAGTATCCAGCAGGGTATCATAACTAAAACCTTAATATATTAAATAAAAAGTAAAAAATTACAGAATAAAAACTGAATAAATTCAGATTTACACAATTACTAAAGTAAATAGACAGAATTATGATGGGCTAAAAATCTGCAGAAATCTGCGGAATTCTGCGGAAAATCTGCGCAATTCTGCGCACGCAGATTCCATGTGGGCCTACATATAAGGTACAACTTTTACAAAGGTACAAAACTGGCCCTCAAGGAACATTATTTGTACCACTGTGTACCTTTTTTTCTGAGAGTGAAAAAAGTTCTTTAAAAGTTGATGTATAGTCCATGTGATACAACTTTCTTCTTATGAATACATTTCAGACTCTGTTGATCTAACAACAAAGAGAAAGGCATTCAACATCATCCTGCTAGTCAGGATTCTTCAGGAGAAGCAGAAGATGCTTGTGGCAGAGATGGCCAACCACTATAAATACCTTTCAACTCATCCTGGTTCCTTCAAAGAACTTTTCTGGATGTTTGCTAGTGAAAAGTATGTATTTGTATTATTTGGCACAAACATAAGCATAAGGTTACCCAGTCCAAAGGTTGTTAATAAATTTTAATGTTGTTGTGTTCCTCTTTTAAGATATGATATGTGGCCTAAACGATGAGAGGTTGAAAGGTCTGAAGATCATCATTCTCAGAAAGCAACATTATAACATTATATAAAAACAACAACAATATGAGGGTGCAAGCTAGAGACTTGCAAGGTACCTGCAAGTTTTGACTGGAGCAGAGAACACACATTTTTTTAAATAAAGCTCGAACTGATGAGTATGACATTGACTACGGATATTATTTTACTGTAAAGAAAGAAGACGATGACCTTGACTCTGAATCTTAAGCATGTAATCTGATTTTCATCATCTATAACCAAATTGTTGTCTCTTTTTTTTAAAATATAGACATGTACAGTATGTAAGCATGCCTCTAAAATCAATCAGTGGTGTAAATTGATAGCATTATTGTACGCCTAACTGCTTACAACATATATGTATTTGTAGTACTCTAAATGAAAATAAAATAAATACATTAACTGACATTTAGAGCTTATAAAATATGAGTTTTATGATAAAAAAATGTGTATTGAATTTTTGCATATACTTATGTTTATTATTATTATTATTATTATTATTATTATTATTATTATTATTATGCTCAACTGCTCAGATACCTTCAGTCAATATGTGGCTGAGTCAGGCAACCAGACTTCTACCACTGGAAAAATTGACCTATGATTTACATCAAAGATCTGATGTGTTTCCGGCGCATTTGGTCCTCCTTCTGAATTTTTCTTGAGGGTACTCAGCGACTATATCGCTACCTTTTATTATAAGGTTCTATCTGCGTTATGAATGATTTTGATATATTGAGTTTCAAGTTTTTGCATTCCATATAGCAAACAGTATGTGTGTAACATTTTTTTTAAATAAAAATTCTTAAAATGTAAACAACCTATAAAAAGACATCCCATAATGTAAATAAGTTGTCATTTAATAAGAATATGTCGATAACTCAATTTTGACAAAAATGTCAGCTAGAACCTTATAATTCTAAGGTGACGATATGTCTTTCTAAATTTGTTTTATAATCTCCTTTTATTTTTGTCTTTGCTTTGAAGCATTTGCATGCATTTGTTAGAATGTCCAACAAAAACTGCTGTACATGTTGGTACAAGATACCAGTAACACTGTTTGTTCTGTTGAAAATAAAAATAATAATAATAATAATAAAATAAAATGTTTGTATAATGTTCATTTCAATGTAAGAAAATCTAATTATACCAAAGAAAACATTTTCAAAACAAACAAAAAAATTATAAAATATGATTTTTTGGTAGACATAAAACATCTCAGTAGCTTCTACTTAGATATAAGTACAGCACAACATTATTACTTCTAGTTTAGATAATCTGAAGGTTTGCATTTTTATTTTGTTGGTTAATGGCTATGTATTTTAATCTTTTGGAAGTTTGAACTATTCACAGCATTTCTAAAGATATCTTTTCATTGTAACCTCATTTCTTACTTTTTTTGTGATTTTTACAATGCAGCAATTCTTAAAAATTATTTAAAACCTTGTTTACGTCTATAGTCGCAGTTTTTTTATTTAAAGAAATTTGATTTTTGTTTTGTTCATGAAAAGCGTCTGTAAACAGGGTAACTGAGAATATACTTTTGTCAACGTGACTTCCATTCAACGGTGGGTTTAACATCACTCAACTATTGGTCAAAATGCATCACCGGTGAGTTCACAGAGGAGTTTAACTGTTTCCCAAATGAGGTGTGCAACAATTTGTGGTAGGTTAATGCTGCATGTATTTTTTTTATTTATTTTTTATTGGAGATTAGTTGATGTTGATAAATATGTTATCCTTTACTTTATACTTAATGAGTAAAATGATATTCTATTGCCCAGTTTAGGGTAAATATGCCTAATAAAACTGATTAATTCATTTTTATTTTTTACTTTAAAAATATTACATTTAAAGTACTAAGTTAAAAAATATTTTAGCTAATCTTTTTACTATTAAATTATTAATTGAAGTTAGGATCATTATATGTCACAATCTATTATTTTTACAGTCTATGGTCACAATCCCAAGGTTAATTTCGATCCCAAGGTCCACTGCTGTTTTCCACTCGGTATGTAAGAAGTAAACAAAGACGATTTGTTGATTCAGATTAGGTTTGTTTAGAACTTTTATAAAAGCAAGGTAGCTATCTCCTGATGCAGTAAATGACAGCAGACTTGATATAAATAAAGCATGTACTGTAAACTAGCGATGTTATCTAATTACATCCAAGTTCATTTATTAAAAAATATATTTTCCCCACATATAGTCCTGCATAACTCAGAACAATATAGTTATTCATTTGATGAGGAACAGTGTTACCAGAATGTTGTTTTCCACAATAGTAAACGTTCAAAATCTAAATAAATTATGCAATATGCAATAAATATGACCTCTAATAATCCAATTCTATTTATAACTGCATCTATTTTAAAGCAAATCAAGTGTTTCTTAAAAGTTTAAAGGCTACATTGTAACAGTGTAGGGAGTCAACGGATCGTTCCAGAACCGAACAAGTCACAGACTATATTTTTCTTAAAAGATTGGTTGGTGCCTAAATGTCTCAGCTTTGATTTCATTTTCAAAGCAATCCACAGGCACCCAGCAAAAGGCAATCCACAGGACAACTAGCCAGTCAACATCACAGTTGCATGTTAATTAACTTTACACCTTAAAACAATAAGAGGGTCTACAATCAAAAACCCACCAAACCGGTTTTTGAGAAGTACCTTTTGGTTCGCTTGTCCTTTGGCGTCTGCAAGGAATACACATTCTCAGGCAGACACAGAAGCGATCAGAAACGCTTCCAAAGTTTAATGGACATTTAAGTAAAACAGTTTATTTGAGTAATGTATGTTTGCTTTATGTTTCTGTAGGTTTTTGTGTGTACATGTTCCATGTGTTTAACAAAACTGTTATAGATAGTTCTTGAGTAATAGCCCTCAGTGACAAATGAAATCTACAGAATGTTTGTGAAATACTTTATGTTTGGTATCGATTGAAAGCTAGGAACATTTTAAATGCATTGGTTTATATGAAGAAACCATACTATGAAAAGTGTTGACGTTATAAGACTTTATTTTAACCACTATGCTATCAAAGCAGCACCCACACCAGGTGTCAACCCGGCCTCCTAGAGGGCAGAATTGGGGTGTGACTCCACCCCGCACCTTATCTGATTGGACAAGCATTGTGTAGACCCAGCATCTACCAAAGCCTATAAAACTTTGAACAAAGGAATTTCATCGTCGTCTTTTGCCGGTCATCTTTGCCAGTCGTCACCGCCGTCGCTGCCCGGACGTCGCTCTTCTCGTGCTGTGGCCGTTACATCGCCTCGCCGGAAGCCTCGTTACATCACGGAGCAAACCGCAACCTTCACTTGCTGCCGGCTCGACCCCCGATCTGCTTGTGCAACCGCTTCAACAACAAGCCATCGGGTCAACACATCCAAACTCTGAAACTCATCATAACTACAGGAACCCAGGAAGGACTTCGAACGCCGCCTTGTCCAACATCCGTATCCCTAGCAACCGACTAAGGAAACCCCTCTTCACCGACAAGGGAATTCCATCACGTCACTGAAGTTGCTACGCTGACCAATCAGCTTCGCCGGGATTTCCCTTTGGACCAGTCGAGGAAACCAAATTACATCAGAACGCAAGTAGCACAAACAAGGTTTCTATCCATTGCTGACTCTGGTGTGAATTATGTTTAAGTTGTAAAGAATAGCGAAATTCTCTGCTTTTATGGTTTCTCTCAGGTTGCAATGCTAAGAACTTAGCAAAGGCTAGAAGTTAAATCCACTCAGTCAAAACTCTCCTCAAACTGCTTGTGCGTGTGTGTATGTATGTGCGTTTGTTTGTTTTATGTAGATTAGTACTTTGTGTTATAGAGTAGCAAAAAACTTTTGTTTCGTTTTAAGATCCGTGTTGGTGTGTTGTGTGCTTTATAAGTTAATGCCTCAGCTTCAGATACTGCTACCTTGCTTATTAAATAATTAGATACTGTTTTTATATTGTTATTGTTGGCCACGTAATAATATAATACAGGATTGCTTTACACTAAACGTTTTATTTGCTGGACAAATACTAAAGTTGAGTGTAAGCTTTAAATAATTCTATGTGAATCATGTTCGAATCTTTGATTCGAATCCCCAAAGTTTAAACATGATTTAAACCAAAGAGCTGATTCTTACAAAAGAAAATTATTTTGTAACTGAAATTAATTAATAATGAATTATATTTTGAATTTAAATAGTATTTGTCTTGCGTTTACATTAATTTTACACTCGAATAGACAAAATTACAAGTTTCAGTCTTTTAAATGCGATTAATCGTGATTATTCACGTTTAAATTTTTTTTAGAAGTGCGATTAATTAGATTAATTTTTTTAATCATTTGACAGCACTAATATATATATATATATATATATATATATATATATATATATATATATATATATATATATATATATATATATATATATATATATGTGTGTGTGTGTGTGTGTGTGTGTGTGTGTGTGTGTCTGTGTGATGTATGTAAAATTTGGCCCGCGACAACGTTTGTTTTTTTGCATCTGGCCCTCGGCCCAAAAAGTTTGGACACTCCTGCAGTACACCTATGAACATTTACAGTCTTTGTTCTAGTGCAGTTTGAGATCAAGACAGAACTTATTGCATCTCGTGATGTCTTTGTAAGAATTGAAGACATCACTAAATTTGTTAAGTTTTAATGCAGCTAGAAAGTAAAGATCAACTAGAGAATATCAGCAGTGTCTAACCCACTGTTGTATTTACAGAAGTTGTATGAGAATAAGCTACAGGTTGATTTATACTAATATGTTATTTTTCTTTTTTAGCACGACTGACTGAAGTTTTAAAATCATGCAACGTCATAAAGCAGCAGCTGGGCCTGATTCTCACAAAACCAAAACAGACAGGATGAAATTCCAGATGTAAACACATTTGACCTTCCTTTGGCCAATTTGATTTGGAAAAGCTTGAAAATCAACTAAAGGAGCAGCCTGAACAAATGAAGAAACTGGTAAGTTCAAGCTCTTGCTAATTTCAAAGTGTTTTAAGTTTATTTGTTTTTTTTATTGTTTTTTTTTTTTTTTGCTTCGTAGGTAGCCTACTTTTTTCCTAATTTTTTCTTTTTTTTTACATTAGTACTTGTTCACTACTAATTATCTGTTTATCTTTTACTCACAGATGGAGTGAGGACAAATGTCCATACCATGCCACTGATAAAGAAGTGGAAAAATGCATTACAAGGTAGCTACAACTTGCCCCTGACAGGGATGGAGGAAGAAAGAAGAGAAAGCTAATGTGTCAAATGTCTACATCACTATTTTGTTTTATTTTTTAAACAACATTTTAAGTGTATTAGGATGTTCCCTGATACTTGAACAATTTGTTTCTTTCATTTGCATTTATATATATATATATATATATATATATATATATATATATATATATATATATATATATATGTATGTATATGTATATGTATATATATGTGTGTATGTGTGTGTGTATATATGTATGGTATGTAGGTATGTATGTATGTGTGCGCCAAATTCTGAAGAAACATCTTGATACATTTTTAATAAACGTAATACAAATAAAATTATAAATATAAAATTGCACAAGACGTGTATATATATGAAATGTATAATCATCTCACTCATGTCTTGCTGTTTGTGCAATTGATTTTGTTCAAGTTTTTTTAAAAATAAGTTTGACTTTATACTTCTGCAATTATTTATATATATATATATATATATATATATATATATATATATATATATATATATATATATATATATATATATATATATATATATATATTTGTTTGTTTATTATTATTTTAATGTTTTATTAAAAAATGTTTCAAGATGTTTCTTCAGAATTCTGCAGTACTTTTTACAAGTTTGACTTGGATATTTTACGGATTGTCATTGGTATTTTTAAGATGTTTCTTGCTATATCTTAAATTGGTTTCTATATTTAGGTTTATATAAAATTTAGCTGTACAAATTTTTAATTCAAGTCTATTGGGAAAACAGGGTTGTTTTAAAAACATCTGTGTTTGTGTGTAATTTTTAGATTTTTTGTTTAAATCTTTCTGTGTGTCTTTATTGTGTTGTTTTATTGTTGTTTTTATATTGATATTCTTGTGCACTACAAAATTGTTTATAAAATTTTAGTACTATTTTTTTCTTGCAATTAATAAACGTTTAACATTTATTTATTTTGTCATTTGTCTGATTATTTTCGTTACAGAATATGTATGCAGTTTGCACTTTATTCAAAGGTTAAACACAGTGCTTACACTTTGTGTTTACATTATAGCCTGTGTTTGCTGTTGTATAAATTCAAATGGTTGTAATACCATATATTAAGTACCAATGTAATACCAAAAGGTTTTATAAGGTGTATAAATACGGAGTCGCGCCAGCTCCAGGCCGCAGCGCACATTACCCTCGCGCCGATTCCGGCGCGGATGCGCAGCGTCGGCTCGCTTACGGCCGCCGCATCTGGCCCGCTTGATTCGGGCCGGAATCGGGCAGTGAGTCCACAGGCATCCGGCCCGAGTCCGGCAGCCGGAGTTGGGCCGAGGGGTAAGTCTTCGGCAGGCGACACTCTAGCCGGAACTGGCCCGAGTGTATTTTGCTATCTGGGATTCTTCTTTATTCTCCCTGTTCATCTTTATCTTTCCTTGGTGAGTAAGAGATCATTATTATTAGCTGTTAAGTGGTTTTGACATGTTTTTGTAGCCGTTTAGAATAGAAAGCAAGCATGGTTTATTTAAAAATGTTTATCTGGAGTTTATTTTATTACCACATAATTGTAAATATTGTTTATGCACTTCGAAAATGTGCATTGGTTGAATTTGCATTTATTTTACTTTATTTCTCATTGGAAATGTATTGCATGTGACGCTAGCTTTGCTAGCCGTGTACATAGACTTTAATGTATTCAGTGAGAACATGTGACTGACTAGCATATATGTTATCTATGCTGAAATGAGTGACACAGACAATGTGTTTTATTTAAACATGTTTATTGAGTTATTAATCCTTGTTTCTCTTTTGGCTTTGTGTTTTATCAAGGCCGGGTTTTTTGTGTGTGTGCGTGTGTTTCCCCTTTCGTTTCTGCTACAATATCCCGATCTGTCCCTGCCGTGGATGCTTTCTCGGTGGTCCGGACATGGCGAGCCGCCCTTCTGAAAGATCATAACTGGAAGTAAATTAATCCGTTGCTCATTGAACTGGTAGGACAAAACATTCTTGCACTTTCACTGCGCTCATATTTTTGTTTTTATTCAATTTTGGATTTTTTCTCTATCTGGACTGATTTTTTGGATTTTTCACATCGAACTGGAGCTAAAAGAACTTTTGAGTGTTGAACATTGGACTTGGACTCTGAATTACTACTTTTATTCAATCTTTTCCTTCGTTTTTTTTTTTATTTTTCTTCCTCATTGTATATGATTTGTGAAACTGAATTTGTCTGAAGTGAGATTATCATCTGAAGCGTGGTGATTTCATTATATCTTTTATTGTTTTATTCTAGTATTCACCAAACTGAACTGTTTTGACATTTATTTATTAGTTTTATTTTGTTTTCCTCATCCAACTTGCTTAAACAATATACTTACCTCAGTTATTCAACTTTATCTTTGAGTCTGACTATCTAAAACTGGTTGTTATTTCTATACACTCTTGCGAGCGAATTAAAATCTTCTGACATCTGGTCCTAATAAGAAAATAGCAAATACTGCATCAATAACAGATAGATAAGGGTTACATATTCACAGTGATATTTTCTTCCAAGAAAAATTAATGCTCAATGGCGTCGATATAAAAATACGCATGATCATGCTGTTCTGTCTGATGAGGATCATGCTGTTCTGTCTGATGAGGAGTGATGACATAGCTGTTCTGTCTGATGAGGAGTGATGACATAGCCTCTAAATTAAAGATTGTGTCTGCATCGCTATTTGTCAAGAAAGTATCAGTCGCACCAAACGTTCGGCTGGCCCATGCTCAGGCGTTACTCTCGACCAATGTAAAGTATCCCATTGACAGGGTCTGCCTGAAAAATTTCTCCATACCCCAAGGAGCCCGAGTTTCAAATCAGGAAAATCTATTTTTGGGTACTTTACCGAAATTAATCGTCTTGGGGATGACCGATAACGATGCATTTACCGGTTCTTATGATAAAAACCCATTTGCGTTCAATCATTACGATTTGGAGTTCCTAGCCATCTACGTTGAGGGTCAACAAATTCCTGCTAAACCTCTGCAGCCAAATTTTACAGACGGTTCAATGGTGCGAGAATTTTATCAACTCGCATCAGCTACCGGCAGACATCTTAAAAATCACGCTCTATCTATCAGCAGATCTGAATTCTCTAGGGGTTATACCCTTTACGCATTCAACCTTACACCGGACGAAGACTGCGGTCAACACGTATCGCTTATAAAGTCTGGAAATATCAGACTCGAAGTCCGCTTCAGACAGCCATTGCCAAATACCATAAACCTCATCATCTACTCGGTGTTTGACAGTATCATTGAGGTGTCTAACCGAAGGCAGATTCTGGTTGATTACTATTAATCGGTTATGAACACCATACAGTTAAACGCTATTATGGATAAAATTACATGTAACACTCATTTTCTTGGAACTCTACCGTCTGATCAACTACCTGAAAGACCGTTATCAAACTTACCGACGATGGTTATTATTAACACACACCCTTCAGACCTACCGGGCGAACATTGGTTAGCTGTATATTTATCGCGAGATGGTACCAGATGTTTTTTGACAGTTTCGGCAACAAACCGGACAGCGATCGGTTTCCAATATCCATCAAAAACTTTTTAATGACAAATACTACAGTGACAAGATATTCTACAAAACGTGTTCAGGACATTATGTCAAATGTGTGTGGTCAGCACTGTGTTTTTTTTCTTGTATCATCTGTCTAGGGGTCGTGACTACAGTTATCTGATGAAACTGTATAGTAAAAATTATGTTAAAAATGACAAAGTGGTTGAACTTTTTGTGAAAAAACTAAAATCAAATGTAGCGAAAACATGTATTTGTGTACCCATTGTGTTCAGACTTGTGATTCTTTCATGATGCATAAAGCAATTTAATGAGTAATAGAAAAAAGCTTACAATCATCATCTGTTTTGTTTAATTTTATTTCAAGATAGTGATACACAAACATAAAACATTAAAAAATTCAAACATCTTTTCACGAGTCGGTGAAACAAACACGTCCTCATCCAGCAGTTGTGTCCTTTGTTGGCTTTTTCTCTTTTTACGTGTTTTTTTAGTAGACAGAGTCTCCTGATCATCGTCAATAGGATCATTTTTTAAACTAATAATCTTACTCCTAACTTGCTGGTTTGGCACAGTCGAAAAAGGTATGTTTAATTCTGCGCATGCTTGAAGAAACTCCGTCCAACCTTTAGGTCTTCTGTCATCTCGTACTTGTTGCGGTGCTGTAACGTTGTTTATTAGATCGAGCATGTGCGAACCAGGTATGGCTTTACCCTTAAACACAAACTCACCAGACTCGGACCAGGAGGTGAGATCTTTAGCTTTAGACATTTTGTCTAATATATACTTGCTGTTTATCACACGTTTTGTCGGTACGTTCTTTAGAACTTCAGACGTCACAACATCTTTTGGCTTGTCTTCACCATGTGTTTCCACAGAGTTAAAGAGCCCATATTATACATGAAATAGGGTCATATCCTGGTTGTAAGGGTCTCCAACAACAGTCTAATATGCATGCAAGGTCAAAAAACACTTTCATGGTCTTATAATCTGCATTTATTTTTAGCTAATTATCCCAGCGACTCCTGTATGAATCGTCCAGTGATTCATTTGTTCCCAAACCCCTCCTTAGCGCGGAGCTAATCTGCGCTGATTGGACCGATGACAGTCTGTCGCGATTGGTCGACTGCCTTCAGTCAGAGAGGGAAATGGCCAATAGCTAATCAGCAATTTAAAAAGTAGTCACAGTTCATACACGCTCGATAGTGTAGACGTGGATTTTAGCTGCCACACTATGGCGAGTGGATAGTGCCACGGATAACCGAACGAAGGAGACAGTCGTGTACTCGCCATACCACACACACACAAAAACACACACACACCTCCGGATGACAACGCTCCCGCTTCCGCCCGCACCCGCCAGGTTTTAGCCTGAGAACCCGCTCCGTTTTCTGCCCGCCGCGCCCGGTCCCGCTAGAGCGGAGAACACAACCAAAAATCACCCAGTATACAGTCCAGACAGCCAAGCTGTCTGTATAAACACACACACACAGCACAAAGCACACAAAGCTCGCTCGTTCGTTCGTTCGTTCGTTCTCTCTCTCTCTCTCTCTCTCTCTCTCATACGCGCGCGTGCGCACTAACACACACACAAGCACCACGCAGACTCTCTCTTTCTAATTCGCATAGCAATATCCGTGATATTGCTAGACAGCCCGCTCCCATCCTAAATTAAACCCGTTACCGACCGCTCCCGCGATTTATTCGGAAATTTATTTCCGCGGCTGTCCCCGCGCCAGATTTCTGCGGCGCGGGAATAAATTTCCGAATAAATCGCGGGAGCAGAACTCTAGCACGGAGCTCCATAAACAAACAGCACGCGTCGCGTTTTTAACGTGACTTTGCACGCGATAAGATAAAATATCCAGTTAACCTGATACAGTACACGCGGTTACAAGTAACAAATCACAACTAAATACATTTGCAAGCTAGAGTAAACGAGGCAACAACTTTAACCGCACGTACTTACACTTGAGAAATGGAAGAAACCCATCCTGACGTCCATCAGTTACTCTTTACTGATCCTTCCTTTAACAAACTCAGATGAAGTATTCTTTGTAGCATGTAGCTTCCAGAAGTTTCCAACTGCTTGGTTATAATGCTGATGTTTCATCTTTGGGTAGAGACTCAATATAATGTCCATCTGCAGTGTGACTTCAATCGACCGGCATGTTTGTGTGCGTGTGTTTGTGGGTGTGCGTGTGTTTGTGGGTGTGTGTGTGTGTCTGGGTTTCTGCGTCAGAGGGCGGGGCCTCAGGTTTGAAATCTCCCGGGTTTGCGCGTGCACGTGAATAACTTGGTTTCGTTCGTACGTCATGGCGAAACACCTAATGAGTCGGTATCAAGGCGACTCGTTTGAAGCACTATGAGTCGACTCTTTTATAAATGAATCAACCGTTTTAAACACTGTATTCTTACAGATTTAAGCCTTAGCTGGATACTTCACTTCACTTAGAGCTGTGTTACACACTACATGGAGGGGAATTTTCAAAAACCCATAATATGGGCTCTTTAACTTTATGATCGTGCTCGTCGGTTGGTAGTGAGTGTTAAAACACTACTCTCGCGATCGCCTAGCTTAACAATTGTTAAATATCTGGTTAAGATGTTTGAGTAAAGTTTAACTTTTTCACGTTGATCCAAATCGATCCTGAGTAAAATATTTCTTATAGCAGTATCAAGATCATTCTCTGCAGCCTGTTGAATGTTCTCGCGAGTATTTGTTGATTGCATTTTATCCAGCTGATTCTGTGGTTCGAGGTACATTTTCTCAGCATACTCCATCCTTTAACTCTGTCTAGACGCGATCAAACTTGAAATAAATGGTATAGCGACACTTAGGAGCGGCAAAAGAAATCCACCGGTCTGATTAAAGACTTTTTTCTTAGACTTTTTTCTTTTATTAGCAAGCAATTTTATCTCAGCCCTCTTCTTTTTCAACTTACTATATTGCTGTCTGTTGATAGGGATAACTCCGTGTAGGATGTTGAGAGCTAGTTCACACAACGCTAAAATGAGTTCATCAGACGCCGACTGAAGAATAAGTCGTCTTTGTTTAGGACTAGATTTATGTAACATTTTTTAATACAGGTAGATGTTTACACAGTCGCGAGGACATGGTTCGTTATTACGTTCTTCTTTTTTTCTGGAGATAGACTACCTGGCGGTCTGAAAACAATCCAGTTCTGAGACGATATTGTTCCGGAGTTTTAGCTTTATAGTCTATCATGAGATAGCCGAAAGGGCTCTTGACAGCATCATGATAACATTCCATAAAATATTTTGTGTTACCAGGATACATCTGACGACCTAACAGCGCTACTTGGTTTGCATCACGAGGGTTTTTAAACAAAATTAAATAATTTGTGTTTAAACTAATGGTTCTGCTGGATTTGCCTTGAACAAACAAATTTTGCACGATAAGAATTGCAGAGAGATTATGATGGTGCACGTATTGCGTGAAGACTTTTTCAATCTCAGAATTGCCACTAGCTTCTTTCATCATATCGTCAATAATCAACAAGTTTGTTTTATCACATGGTAGTAAATGATCATCATTCAGACTCTGAGGTATACCTTCAACAAATTTAATGTCATACAATTTCAACAAGTCATCATACAAAGGTTGCCAACAGTCATACAAAAAAACAACATTATCAATTTTTTTAGAAACCATATTTACAGCATTCTCCAAAAGCATTTTCACAAAAAAGGACTTTCCAGAATTGGATGGTCCACTTATTACACACGAAAACGGATGTTGAAGCCTGAAATCAAAATCAACCACTTCACGCATTCCTCTATGCATTGAATTAAAAGCCATATGGCAGAGTCGTGTAATCGGGTAAAAGTCTGCGTTTGTTATACACCACCTTGAACTTTTTAACGACTGATTTGTTGTGCAGCGTGAGCTGTTTTTTATTCCTGACAATGTTGTCAGCCTGTGCTAAAATGTATTGAGTGTCATCACCGGATGTCACATACCCGTCAACCAGACCAATCAATGTGTCTAATCTTATTGATTCTGAATTTTTAGCATTCAGAGTTATACCTTTAGCTTTCATGCAAACCTTGCCGGCGGCGGTACGGTACCCGTATGATTTTGGACCGCTGGAACAAAACTCAGTAATATAATCGCCATCACCTATTTCATCCGTCAGCTCACCCAAATGATCACAGAGAGGCGGTATCCAATCGCCATCCTTAGATACAAAAATAACGCTATCCGTGTCGGAGTATAACAAACGATCGCCGAGTTTGTCCATCAAATTGTACAATTCCATCCTGGCGAACGCCTTCGTGAAAGTTCCCATGAAAACGTCTGTTACGAAAATGTCGCTAGTAGTACTAGGAGTGTCTTGAGACTGTTGATACTGGACGATAGCCACATCATCTGAGATGAATGTGAAATATTTCAAATTATTAGTTTTGCCAAAAATGATCCTGGTGAAATCTTCAGGGTCATGCACCAATCTGGTAGCTGGAAGGTTTTCACGCATAGAGAACCTCCCCCACAAACTGTTCAACAATAGCTTGTTTATGGCACGCTGGGCGGGGTTATGACAAATCATTGAGGGGTCAAGTTGAATCCCCTCTTTCTCGTAGTACTCGTGAATATAAGACTCTTTTTCAGCATCGGTGAGTACGTTTGAAGGGTACCCGGATGTTTGTTGTTTCAAACGCAAAAACGTTTTAACGTATTCGCTAAACAATTTATCTGTCCTTACAGGAAAATGCCAAACTTCGTCGAGTTTGACGACTACATAGCCTTTCTCGATCGCTTTTAAGAGCTCAATACTGACCCAGCAGCCGGAAAGAGCCCTCTCGTCATCTGTGTGATCGCAGCATGATGTCTGGTTTTCCGCATGCACGCATGTGCGACATAGGGGGAACATGAGTTTACCGCCGCATCTGTAAGGTAGGACCGGGTGTAGTAATTTACGCGGCGGATACACGGTGGCCTTGATAAGACCGTAATAATTTTCAATCGGTTGAAAATCGTGGAAAATTATTTCCGGGTGACCTATTGGGTAACTCTTTCTTGATTGGCAGAACGGGTAGAGAGATGTAAAATCAAGGTAACTGATTTTCTCTCCATCGGACACTTTGTGATACAACTTATTAGCATTCGTGCGCCCACCAAAAAGAGCATCTCGGGGTTTCAGTCTCTCGGGAGCCGAATAAGTGCTCATAAATTCCATCACTGAAGCGTTTGTCTGCTTCATCTTAGTCCATTCACATTCCCAGATAACCTCTACCTTCATACCATGCAGACTTTGTAGAATTTCGACCTTTTCGTCAGACTGAGTTCTGAGAACACCGTACGGGACCAACAACAGTCGGTGTAGGTCGTGGGGCTCGTAGCGACATTCATGCCCATGGTGGAAACAACCGTTGAATTCGAGAGCATACTTAACTCCGCCCTGTTCATAATAACAGTCTAAGAAAAATTTACCGATTTGCATTTCACCATGATTCAGAGCATGATGAACGTCGACATTTCTAGAATTTTTTTACATACTCCAACCATTTGATCGACACGCTTGAGAACGTCTTATTTTGTTGAATGTACGCATTATTGTGGGTTAGAGCCACAGTGTCCTCTACGAGATAATGAGTTTTGAAGACCCCCATACAGCAACTTGCAAGAGTCGTGAAACTGAACGGATCGATTTGAGTACACTCTATGAAGGATTCGCGGTATTTCATACACGCTTCGCGTAGCAAGATAACATTGTTTTCACCATATTGGTACAATTGCTCCTTAAAGTCAAAGACCGAACGTGAAGCAGTAGTGTACCATGCGTCGAACTTTGCACAATCTTTTTCAGATAGGTTGTCATACCCATAGAACTTTTTGTCTGGGATCGGTCCGATATAGTTCTCATTTTCTTTTCTATTGAAATGATGCGGAAAGTAACCTTTCTCCGTCGTGGTGATTTAATGCCGCGGGCATCTTCGATAGAGCCATCGGGATGAATGATATGCTATCGATGTAGCGGTGTTCGAACACATCATCGATCATTAATATTAATTTACAACCTTGCATGATGATGTCCATTTTTAGACCGGCTTTGCAGTAATATTCGAGAATTAGAAAGGAGTCAAATCTGGACACGTTATGAGCTATAAAACAGTAGCCTTTGTATTTCGGTTTTCTGAAATGCGTAATCATTTTTTCCACACAATCAGTTCCTGCAGCTACAAATTGTGTACCGTGAAATGTTATTGCGCAGACAAAATTAGCCACGTGCCTGCCATTTTCATAACGGGGTCTTAAAATCGTAAAAAACATATTTTTTCTGTGGTTTTTTGAGTCTTTCAGAATTGATAAAACATTCATGAATCCCTGGGCTGGTAAGTTCTTCACGACATGCCCAACAACGGATCGGGGCGCACTCATGCGGTGACTTGCGCTTTTCGTAACGTCTACCGCATTCCTTGAAATATTTTATAACGTCACAAGGAGCTTGATCTCTTTCAAGCACCGGCTTCTTGTGAGCGTCGTAGCAGTAAGCCGATTTACAATAACGCAAACAATCGCGGCAATGGATGGTTTTTTTAGGATGCTTGTAGCAATCACTGTGAAACCAGACATTACAGACGTAATCGCATTGGTGCTGGTTAAGCTTCGAGAACCCTTTAAAGCAAAATTCACACACATAGCTAGCGCCTATGAAAGATGTCAAATTGAGAATCATGTAGTAATGTTCGTCTTGTAGATAAAGGAACAACGTTTTGAGGTAGGCTCTTTGTTATTTACGTAGGTTTATAACACGCCAGTGTTTAACCTATAAAAAACAAAAATTTTTACATCAAACAGTCGTTCAAATCTATCAATGTCGTGAAGACCTAGTTCCTGTTGGATAGCAAGACCAGCTTTATTGTGTATGATCGCTGCACGGTTTTCTAATTCACACTCCGGTAATTCAGGCTCTAGAAAATGTGCTAGACATATAGAGAAGCATAGTTTGTTTGATATGTTTGTAGGTATAAATAAGCTCGTCTTTTTTCTTTTTATTACCTGATTAAACGCCAAATCAGTGAGTTTACGACGAGCCCCACCGCCTCCTAGTCTGTTCATTACAACATCAGCTTCGATCTCGACAGTTTCGTTAGCTGCTAACTGGTCATCGCTCTGTAGAATTTTCACAATTTGGTCCATAAAAAGATTAACGTCATAATTATTACTCTGTGTTAAAACAGCGTTTACATCGGATTTCAGAGATGGGGTTCTAAGGCATAAATTGATAACGCTACCGTCACCGCCAATCTGTCTAGCAAATGACATTATGTCATCCATTGTATTGTGTAAACAAATGTGGTACGTCGCTAAATCCTGTGATCTTATTTCTCTCATATTTAAAGACCTACGCAGCGATACGCTGTTGAAACGAGGTCTTGGTAAAACATGATATTCATTTACACTACCACCTTCTCTCAACAATGTTTCAATGTCGATATGTTGTTGACCTAAAGGTTCAACAATAGCGGCTGTTGATGGTTGCTGATCATTGTCGACAGCCGGGTCCGGTGTTTTGATATTACTCGTATCATTTATCATGCGACTAGTCGTCGGCTGTTCATGATCAATCGGCATAGCTGACGGCATACCGTTAGTGTCGTTATAAGGAGTGGCACCCTGAGTTAGTGCCCCACCGCCCTGTTCGCTAGATAATAACGTTTGTACGTAGTCTGATAAATTAAATTTATTTTCCTGATCCATCTCATCTAAATTTCGACTTAAAATAGAATCGATGTTAAAAGCATCGTCCATAGAATTTAACTGCAAATCATCTAAGAATCTATCTGTGTCAGGATCAATAGACTTTTGTGGCGTAACAGATAATGATTGATCTGGTTGATTTTTGTGTGCATCATCTGAGGTATTTACGTTACCCATTACAGCTATTTTATTTACTTGATTATTATTTTGAATTTAAAATGTTTACTTTATTGTTTAAATTAATGATTACTTTTATTGAATATCGTACCTTAGAATTTATTTAATCTTTTAGTTTTATTTATAGTTATGTTTAATTAATATTTTTTACAAACTTTTATTTTTATTGACTACTTAAAATTATTTTTATTCTTTACTTTATTTTAAAATGATTTTATTTTAGTTTTTAATTTATTACTTATAATCAGATTTGTTTTAGTTTTATTAATATTTTAACTCTTTACTTTATTTTAAAAATTCTTTACTTTTTAGTTTTTATGTTGATAGTATTGCTTTTATTGATTGTTTATAGTTAAGTTTGTTTTAGTATTATTAATATTTTATTTTTTATTATTTACTTTTTAATTATTTTAGGTATGACTTTTTAAATATTTTGGGTATGACTTTTTAATGTGTTACTATTTTTCTTTATTTTATTTATTGGTGTATACCTGACTTGTTTTATTAATTTTATTTTTAGATATACTTTTTGGTAATATTCTTGTTTTTATTATTTTATATTTCATTCATATAAAATGAACACAAACTAAATCTATTTGATTAGAAAGGCATTAACAACAATATCAGTAATGGTATAAAAAGATAATTGTACAGAAATACACAGTATGAATGGATAGAAATAAACCATTTAAAACTAAAACAGAAATAAACAAATCAGATATTTTGAATGTATAACTGAAACAGTATTAAACAATATTAAAAAGAATTTTAAAAATCTATAACTGAAACAACATAAAATAATATTGATGATTGTTTTAAAATGTAAAACACATACAGAATTAAACGATAGTAAATACAATTTTAATTTGTATAACTAAAACAGAATTTAAAAAATCAGATATATAACTGGAACAATATTAACCAATATAGAATCAAATTTTAAAAAATGTAAAACAGAAACAAAATTAATTAAATTTTAAAATGTATAACTAAAGCAGAAATAAACAAATCAGATATTTTAAATGTAAAACTAAAACAGTATTAAACAATATTGAATCGAATTTTTAAAAATGTAAAACAGAAAAATTAAAGAAATAGAAATATTTTAATTGAATAACTAAAACAGTATTAATAATATTGAATAGAATTTATATCTTAAGCAGCATCAAATAAAACAGAATTTAAAAAATCAGATATTTTTAATGTACAACTGGAACAATATTAACCAATATAGAATCAAATTTTAAAAAATGTAAAACAGAAACAAAAATTAATTAAATTTTAAAATGTATAACTAAAGCAGAAATAAACAAATTAGATTTTAAATGTAAAACTAAAACAATATTGAATCGAATTTTTAAAAATGTAAAACAGAAAAATTAAAGAAATAGAAATATTTTAATTGAATAACTAAAACAGTATTAATAATATTGAATAGAATTTATATCTTAATCAGCATCAAACAAAATCAAAGACGATTAAATGTATACACTGAAACAGTATTAAACAAACCAAATACAATGTTTAATTGTAAACTCAAATAGAAAATTTTATAAATCTTTTAAAATGTAAAATCAAAAACAGAATTAAGAAAATTAATACAGGGGAAAATTTTAATTCTAACTAAACAAACAAGTCATTTGACAAAAGAGATCAAATATTAAACACAAACTTAACACATTTGATCAAAACGAATAACTAAAACATAAGGCTAGCTAACATAAATCAAAATCTAGTAATGAGTAAATAAAAACAGTGTTATTGATCAATCATCAACGTACCAAAGCATTTTTTATAGAACAGAGTATTGAACCTAAAACACGGCGATAACGTTCAGCTTTGTTCAGTAAATTTAATACCTCAGTCAGTTTCTGATTTGCACCCCTTAGTTGTTCATCTATATCACGCTGCTGGTGTAAAACATATTCAGATATCTGATTAATTTTTACCTGGTTTCGCTCCAGATATTGCAGAACTAGTTGATTAAAATGTGGTTCGACGATAGAGTTGGATCCTGTTTGTGTGAGATCATCGGCTTGTTGTTGTTGGAAAACGTGGTCTCCGACATGATTGTTTTCTTCCTGCTTTTCCAGCTCGTCTTCTTCTTCTACTTCTAAAGACAGGTATGGTGTATATACAGGGCTGCGACCGCCACCTAGCGTTGAGGCATAACCATTGATGGATTCACCGTCATCAGTCCAGCATTGAGGGCTTGGTGCTGAAACATCATTAAAAAGAAAAAGTCTTTAATATATTGTTTAGAAAGTCGTAATTTTACATTTAATAAAATAAAACACTCACAATGTTGTGCCTCAATACTGCATTCAGAAGGTCCGTGGGGGCTGCTAGCCGGTGACGTAGGAACTAGAGGAGAAATGCATATTGTAGTGGCAATTTTCTTTAAAGAGGCTCTCTCAGTGGTCAAGAAGACAAATTCTTACCCAAAGTGTCTTTTAAGGTTTTATTCTTTGCAAAGAAGGTCACAGTCATACATCAACGACAGTTTCTGAGACACTTCTGAGTCACTTCTAAGAGTGAGACAATGAAGCAAAGTGTGCTCATCCTTTTATCTGGGTTGTGCTGCTTACGAGGTCAATTCTAGTTCAACCTAAACCATACATACTACGTCAGGTGTGAAAACCATCCTGCTGCTTTCCAGTCATATATCACACAGCCCATGCCCCTTACCCCTAACAGATGTTCATCGTAAAGCCTAATTGAAAGATAAGGACCAGGTGGTCACATACGGGAATGTAAGGCTGTATAAACAAAAGTACACTGTGAACACAAGTGACTTTTCACACATTAAAAGATGAGGAGTAAGCAAGTTTTCACTACACATGTTCATCTAAAAATGAATTTCCATTACAATTCCTCTCTTTTTATCATTCATTGATAACTCGCTATTAAATTAATTTTTCAATTGAATACCAAATCACACTGATTATAATCATCACACTGGTTACAAAAATCATTTAACAGGTTTCTGCATACATCAAATACATTAGAGATGTTTAAACATTTTTCTTAATAGTTTCCCCATTAAGATTTATCTTTCAAAACATCCCTCTTCACTGGGAGCCGGGCTAAACGAATAATCACTGTTATTGCGCTCCCGATCGAAATCGGACCCTCAGTCACCCCACAGAGGTTCAAATCCCAGAAATTGCCTTTTATTTTCACATTATTATTGTTTCATACGCATAATAAATTCTGCAAAGCATTTCTTCAATCAGTTACAAATCACTAATACTCTACATCATTAGTTCACCATTAATAACATTCATAAACAGGAACACCTTGTTGTTACTTTACCCTTAATTCATCGCATTTACACTCTTCTCTCAAGTTTCATGCAAATGATCACTCTTTTGAGATTTGTTACAGAGTATACCAACTCATGCAGTTTGCTGTTTTTGTTTGGACAGACCCAAAATACGTATGAGCAAGCAGATAGTTATCTCAAATTTCAAAAAGTCAGGTCCGTTAATATTTTCCCAATTAAGTAACAGCCGTCACCGAAAATTTTGTTCTCAATTGTTTACGGGTTTTCTTTATCCATTTCTATGTAGCTGCTGCTATCATCAAAGTCATAATCAAAATCTTCACCCATGTCAATATTCATACCCTCTTCATTCACGGCCACTCTTATCATCTGATGGGATGTTGTAGGTGTAATCAGTCTGCCCACTGACCATAATACAGGTCTGAATATACATGGCAGACAACATAATATCACTACACCCACCCCCAATACAGATAACACCACAGTAAAGGCCCAGTAGATCCAGTTTCCCCACTTAAATGACAGCCAATCTAGCTATGGGTTGCTAACTTTCTTAGGTTCTTTTACTGTCATTCTCATGTGGGTCACAATGTCAGTAATGTTTTGCTGTAATCAGGTTAATTAAGGTGACACTAGCTGCAATGCCAGTGTTGTTCTCCTCAGACCACACATTCCTTGCACACGGAATGGATGCCAATCTTTTCGTCCATCTTCAGATCTTTAATGCGATGGTCAAGCTTATTCACCTCTCTTTTTGGTCGCTTTATCCCCCCCCCTTTTGTGCTGCTTGGTGTTGTATTTAGAAGTTACTGTTTCACACACACCTCTTGAGTTGTTGTTGTTTCTCCCCAGCTGTGACCTTGCTTCCCTCAGATAACAGCCTGATGTTTTCTTCAGACGGTTTCTGAGTCCCTCTTTCTCTCCTTCTCTCTCGTGGAATCCTCCTCAGGAGATGGAATTTTCCTGCAGTGGCCATCATGCACCCACGTTGCCCGCTCTGCGACCTTCACCGCCGTCTCAGTGATCAATAGCACTTGAAATGGACCCAACCAGCGCTTCGCTCTCCAGCTCTTTCTTCTCAGGTCCCTGATCACCACGAAATCGCCAGACCTCAGACTGTGCAGTGGTTTCTCAACAGCCTTCCCCTGTGCGGCCTTTACCTGCACACAAACATCGGACAACACATGAGACATTTCTTTACAGTAATTCAACATGTCATTCTCACACACATCTGTTGAGGGCAGCTGCTGTTTTCCCCCATTCACATCTACACGTGGTGGTTTACCAAAGAGAATTTCAAACGGGCTCAAATTCATTTTTGATCTTTTTCTCATTTTCATGTACATCAGGACAATGGGTAAAGCTTGAACCCATGTAAGCCCTGTGTCTTCACAGCATTTTGCCAATTTGTTCTTCAGTGTACCATTTTTTCTCTCAGCAACTCCTCCTGAAGCTGGATGGTAACTGCAATGTGTTCTCAAATCAATTTCCAAATATTGGCCCACTTGTTTGATTGCTTCATTAACAAAATGAGTACCATTATCTGAACTTATTTTTCGTGGTATTCCCCATCGCGGTATAATTTCAGTCAGTAACGTTTTTGCTACCGCAGCCAAATCTTGTTTTGAGGTTGGAAAAACTTCAACCCATTTTGACCACATGTCAACCATCACCAAAGAGTACCTTTTCTTATTGCATGGGGACAATTCAATGAAATCCATCATCAAATATTCAAATGGCCCTGTTGGAGGTGGATGAGATGATTGTGGAACTTTTATCGCTTTGGCCACATTATGTGTGTTGCAAATTACTCATCGTCTACAGAAATTGTCCGCAAATGTAGTGAACCCCTTTGTGAACCACAGTTCATTCATTTGCGCAACCATTGCTGTTTTTGACGCATGATCTTTACCGTGTAGTAATTTCTCATAATGTTGGAAAAAATGTTTTGGTAAACTTGCCTTGCCCTCAGCACACTTCCACACATTATCTTTCATAACACAGCCAGACTGTCTCCACTTGTTTTTCTCCAGCCCCATCGCAAAGGTCTGCATATCCTGCAAAGAACACTCATTCATTGTTATCATCAACAGATAGCAAAGAACATTCGGAGTAATCCTTGTCTCGGGATGCCGCGACTTTTGCTGCTCCATCTGCTCTGGAGTTACCTACAGAAACAGAATCTTTATTGTTAGTGTGCGCTGCGCATTTACAAATGGCCAGTTTGTCAGGTAGTAAAAATCGCATCCAGCAGCGCTGCCACTAAAGGAACATTGAGTATTGGTCGACCATCAGACTTTAGAAATTTTCTGTGTTTCCACAGAGCCCCAAAATCATGAGCTACCCCAAATGCATATCTTGAGTCAGTGTAAATTGTGGCCTCTTTTTCTGCCATTAATTTACATGCCTCTGTCAACGCCACGAGCTCTGCGGCCTGTGCCGAATAGTGCCCTGGTAATTTCCCAGAGGTCACCACATCAAATTCAGTTGTTACAGCGTAACCAACTTTATTCTGGCCTGTTTGTGGATCTTTAAATGCTGAACCATCCACAAAGAGGACATTGTTACAATTTTTAAGTGGTTCATCAAAGGTCAGGTCGTGGTCTACACACCTGTTAAACAACAATGATGCTCCTCCCAATTTTCCTCAGTATGATGGAGAGTAGCAACATTCAAACCTGTGCATCACTTAACAGTCACATTTAGCATATCTAACAAGAGTGTGATATCTCAGCCAGCGAGCTGTTGACAGATGCAATGTTTTTTGTTCTTGGAGTATCATGGACACAGAATGTGGCACCATCAGTATCAAATCAGAATACCCAACAAAATCTCTTGAAGCCATAACAGCTTTTTCCCGCAGCCGCCACTGCTCTTGAGCAACGTGGCAGGCCTGCTACTGCAGGGTCAGGTTTGCTCAAAGTAGGCCACAGGTCGCAATCTACCTCCATGATCCTGCAGGAGTAATGACGTCATGAACCCACCTCTTTCATCTACCATCTGAACAAATGGTTTTGTTGGTACAGGCAAACCCAATGCAGGGGCTTCAGCCATTTGTAATTTCATGTTTACAAATGCCTGCTGTGCCTCTGTTGTCCACTCTAGTTTGTCAGTGGATTTCATCCCCTTCCCTAGTGTTAGGGCTTTCAGGGGTTTTTCCAAAATTGCATAATTTGGAATAAATGTGAGACAATATGAGCACATACCCAAAAAAGACAACATTGGCACACTGAAAAATGCATTTGCCAAATCAACCACTGAATAAAATTGTGATTTTTCAGGAGTTTGTGACAAAATTGTGTACGGATTTGGAACTAATGGAGCCCTTTGTTTGACAGCTGCATTTACTGCTTGCAAATCTTGTACAAAACGCCATTCTGTAGGCATCACATTATCCCTTATCTTTTTCACAGGAAAAATAGCGGTGCGAACCTCAGAATTGTTGCATGGTACAATAACACCCTGTTCCAGTAAAGCCTTAAATACTGGGGTAATGCCCTCAATGGCTTCCCTTTTCAAAGGATATTGTTGTTGGCATGGTCTGTAATCAGATTTTGCAGCAATTGTCACTGGATCACAACCTTTGATTAAACCAACATCATACTTGCTTTTAGCCTATAATTCATTTGGTATTTCTGCTAAAGCTGGGTGTATGTCTGCAGCGTTAAAGTCAACCATGCAAGAATTCTTTACGCAAACTTTGTCAATAGCAGTCACAGTTCTTGAAACAGCTGTTTCAGTTTCACTGTCCACCCGAAATACTCTCGAGCTCTCGATCCATTCTAACCCTTTCTCTCTACTCTCCCAGTCTTCGGCTTCAACACACTGCTTTACAAATAGGCCTAAATCAGCTCAAGACTGTTGTTTACCCTTGCAAACTGATATGTGAGGCACAGCCTGTGCTAACATGAGATAGAATGAAAGCTGCTTTTCTGACAGAGACACTGAAACTGCACACAGACTATCCTTTCAGTACATTTTCTCTAAAATCAAAGTTTCATTCACATTTGTCTCAAACCAAGCTTTCTCAAATTCCTAATCTGTAAATTACGACATGTGACGTGCAATGCAGTTCACCAAGAGACATATCCATGTCAAAAGGTTTTACTCAATCTTTAGCCAATTTGCAGATTACATCAGCCCATTGATTGTTTTCAATGAGTCTGTGATTCAACCAGCAAACAACAAAATTCCTCCTTTTTTTTCCACTCTCACACCTGAGAAGTCTGCTGTTAGAACTAAGTTTAATTTACACAAAATATCCCCTCCAATGAGTGGTATCAGACATTTTGGCAAACAAACAAATGCATGGTTGAAAATTTTACCCCCCTCTGTCTCACAGGTCAGCCGAGCTGTAAATCGCTCGATCACTGTATGACCAGATGCAGACAGAGACTCGTGAATTTTTTTTTTGTCAAAGGTATTACACACTGCAGGTCACATGGTCATATGCAAGATCTGCTAGCTCCACTATCAGCTAAACTCAACCAATGTATTCTCAATCCTCAAAGAGTATTTTGGCATATTAAAAATGCTTCATTAAAAAAACAATGCCATTTCATCAGAAAAATGATCAACATTACTGTGATCAAAATTACAGTAGGAAATGCAAGCTTTCTTCATTGCAGAGAGCCAAAAGTATGTCAGTGTATGTGAATATGTGTGTATAAAAATGTGTCTGCATTTAAAGTTGTTAGTAAAAATATGTTCACTTCCCTTTACTGTAGCTGTTGGCTGCTTGCCCAGACCCTCTCCATTCTGCTCTTCCCTCTCCGCACATCAGCTCCGTTGTTGGTTCGCACCTTTCGGGTCAATCCTTGACCAAAAGTCCATCTCGGTGGCAAGCGCAGACATTTGGTACAGTTTCACGTCATGTACACCACAGGCTCTGCAGATTTCATCGCCATCCGTCACATTCCAGTTTCTCCATCTTCTGGTATCTTTCTCACCCTTGACACCTTTGTAGCCTTTAAACTTGCGATATCTTTGGTTGTCAGGTCTTGGTTGGATCTTTGGTTGGCCACTTGTATCAGAGCCATGCACAGCTCCCTTTCCGCTTTCTTCTTGTCTTGCTCTTGCTTCACTGTCAGCTTGTCTTCAGCATGTTGCAGAATGTCCGTTAAATGTCCATTTCTCCAGTTCAAACAGATGTCCTCCACTTGCTTGAGGTGGGAATTTCGTTGGTGCGGTCGGAGGTCTTCTGGGATAGTAGCAGTTGAGGTCTGGGTCAGTTCTCAGGGCTCACAGCTCAGCCACAGGATAGTGAAGGTACGGCGGTACATGTATGGAAACAGATGTATAGAAAAGATTAGTAATGCTAATTAATCTTTCATTTACACTTTCACACTTTCACTTGCTTTTTCCTTCACTTTATCTCCTTCATTCTTTTCCCTACATGCCACTTCTTCATTCTCTTCCCTACATGCCAGCTGCCTCTGCAGCATTTTCCTCTTTGCCTCTTATCTGCCTTTTTGAGCCAACAATAAACAGTGTCTCCACACGACACACACACATGCCTTTCACAAAAACAACCTGCTTTTCCTTCTGCCTTCTCAATCAACTCTTTCATTTTGTTTAACCTAGTAACACTCAACATTCCCTTTCCCTCAGAAACTTATTAGTTAACTTATTAAAGAATACTTTATTAGTTTTCCTATATCTTGCATGCTTTTTAAAAAAAGTTTTCCATATAATTTTTTTTCCCATATTCCAAACCACCGGTTTATCATATTTTCTCACCTTACTTTGGGACTTCCCCATGCTGGCAATGATCCTGGACTTTGTCGGTTCCTATTAATCTGTTGGACGTCTCCAACAGATGTCGATTTTTCACCTAAAATCGAAAAGTTAAGCTATGCAGCTCTAATTTCGTGGCCCCCAATTTCAACCCCCTTTAAGAAGTAAATCGCTTGGCCCCTGATTTCAACCTCCTTCTGGAAGTAAATCGCACAGCCCGGATTTCAACCTCTTTTTTGGAAGTAAATCGCACAGCCCCCTGATTTCAACCCCCTCCTGGGAGTAAATCGCAGTTAGCTAGCCAAACGTATTAAAAAGGTCTTGATCTTAGTCAGGCACCAGATCTCACTTGTGTAAGGTCTTGATCTCAGCTAAACGCCAGATCTTACTTGTAAAAAAGGTCTCGATCCCCGCCTGATGTCAGATCTCACTTGTATTAATCACGTCGCTATCCCACAAAGACAGACCCGCCAGCATGGTGATGACCCAAATTGCAGTAAAAACCCTTTTAAATTGCCTAATTAAATACCCAAAACTTGTTAAATTTTTTTTTTAACAATAAACAAAGAATTTGTTTCTTACCAGAGAGTTCAGATGCCACTGAGTTCTTTTTCCCAGATGTCAGTGGGGTTCTTCTCCGAGCCCGGCGGTCGGCCCCTCAACCCTCAACCAAGGGGGCAGGGCTGTGACACGAAGTCCCAGGATGATCAGTCACCGTCCGCAGGGTCCGGAAAAGTTCCTCCAAGACATCCCACTATTCTGACACCAAATTGTAGTGGCAATTTTCTTTAAAGAGGCTCTCTCAGTGGTCAAGAAGACAAATTCTTACCCAAAGTGTCTTTTAAGGTTTTATTCTTTGCAAAGAAGGTCACAGTCATACAGCAACGACAGTTTCTGCAGAGTGAGACAATGAAGCAAAGTGTGCTCATCCTTTTATCTGGGTTGTGCTGCTTACGAGGTCAATTCTAGTTCAATCTAAACCACACATACTACGTCAGGTGTGAAAACCATCCTGCTGCTTTCCAGTCATATATCACACAGCCCATGCCCCTTACCCCTTACAGATGTTCATCGTAAAGCCTAATTGAAAGATAAGGACCAGGTGGTCACATACGGGAATTTAAGGCTGTATTAACAAAAGTACACTGTGAACACAAGTGACTTTTTACACATTAAAATATGAAGAGTAAGCAAGTTTACACTACACATGTTAATCTAAAAATGAATTTCCATTACAATTTATGATGTAATTTAAATTAACAGAAATGTGTACACATCATAACCGATTAATGTATTTTCAAAGTTAATAAAACACTTACGTTGTTGTATTTCAAAAACACTTTTACCAGGTCCGAGCGGGCTGGTATCCGGTGATCACGGAACTAAAGTAGCAGATATTGCATATTCAGAAAAAAAAAATCAAACTAGGTCTAGCATGAAACATTCAGCATGGACGGACGCACAATTCAACAGTTATAAATTACATAGCTTTAAACCGCATAAAACAAGATGATACATTACCTAAACGAGATTCATCTTCATCATCACCATCATATTCAATATGTTGATCCTGTACGGTGGTATAAATTTTCAGCCTCTTGTTTGAAACAGGGCTAAAGTTATAATCAAGGCGTCTTTTTTCCGGCCGTGTCGAGCTGACCAACTTTGCTTGGACCAGATCGGTCGCTTCTTGCTCGTCCTCCGCTGTTAAATCAATAACTTCGATTATATCTGAAACATAAAAGCGAAAATATTGTATTAATAACGTTTTAGATTATCTACAACTGCACCATTCTAGAGACATTAAATGACCAAAATCACATGACTATTTCTGTGGCCTGTGTGAAAAGCGCTCGTCTTCGAGCCACGTGTGTTTTCTAACCGGGTTTCGAATCCACGCTAGGATACAATGGGCCTAGAATATTTCATTTAAATATAACATATACCTTCTTCCCTTTGGTCGTCAGCATTGGATCGAGGCCACACTACGAGATAAAGCAGAAATGTATGATTTAAAACAGCCGTTTATATAACATATAAAATATCCGTATAAAACAATATTTACTCACAGAATTGGTTGATGGCTTCAAAAGCATCAATCTCTGATGAATATAATTCTGTAACATAAAAGCTGATAGATTGAAAATATTTCAGGTCACAGTATGACTGACGAAGTATTACTTAATGTAATGTATTACAGCATAATAATAATATTTTACTTACGACGAGCCATGCTTCCTCAAAAAGTTTAGTGTAGACTAGAAGAGCTGGTGAAGGAGACGATTCACATCAATGGGCGATGACCAGATGAATAACTTTCCCAGGGGTTGTCTGCAGTATTTAAGTATAAAGATGTGGGGGTCATGCCAGGTGTCGGAGAGAGATAAGAACCATAAAAATTACTTGAATGTATTACTTTCAGAATCACAAACATGGACTTTTATATAATAGTAGAAATAAAAATATGTTTTATATATTATGACAGCTAGTTTATAGATTATTTAATTTATTAAACAGTATCGTTAAAACCTGATATAACCTAATGGAATAAATTGAATGTAGGGTTAAATAAAGTATATATATAGTCGTGTATGTATTATATCACGCATATCTTTAATATTGAATCATTTCACTTTATATGAATGAAATGGAAAACTGTCAGGGTTCTGCCACTTTGATCTTGTAAATTCTTGTTTTGGTGGCAGAGCTCTGACACTACTCATGCCTGGTCCTGTTTCTGTCTGTGTGCGCGCGCGCCGTCATGGGTGTACGCAGAGTGTGCGCGCTGCCGCTTCATGTGGCCGCGCACGCTCTGCGTCCCTCAGACGCGCGCACTTGTACTAGTGTTTGTGTTTGTTCTGTCAGCAGCGCGCTGCTTTATTCTCAGCGCCTCCGTCTAGTTGGTTTCAGTTTTGGTTGGCGCTGAGATGAAGCATGCGCATTGCTTATGTGTGAGCGCACGGTAAGGTGTTTATCTATCGTGTGCTCGTGTCTTGCGTCTTTTGTCAAAGCACGTGGCTCGGTGTTTACATTGTGGTCACGTGCTTTTGTCATGTGCTTTAGTGTTGTGTTTGTTGACATGAACATGCGGTTAATGAGTTCTCTCATTGGCTGCATGTTCTTGTCCTGTTAAGTGAGCGCATGGCTTGTGTTGTCTCTGTGTCATGCGCTCTCCCGTCTATTGTCTTGTCCCACCCTCCTTGTTAACCCATTATTAGTTAATTGTGTTCACCTGTTTGTGTGTTAATTTTCTACAGTTTATATACCCCTCACATTTGCTGTCCTGTGCCAGTTTGTCATCACATGTAGTTGTTTGAAGTCCTGTCGTGGTTCCAGTCCTCAGCCTTGCCAGTCTGCCCAGTCTGTAAATGTATTTGTTTTGTTAATGTTTTCCCCCTCGGGGTAGTTTATTTTGCATTTTGTTTTATTTTTATTATTTAATAAAATCCCCACTTTCCTGCGCTTGAGTCCTCGCTCCTTTTTACCCATTTCCCCTCACCAACCCCGACAGAAAACATTGTTATTATCTATTATTGTAGTTGGATAATCTATAATCAAGCATCCGGAAACATTTTAACATGTAATATTACTGTTTTAATGGTGACATAAATACGTGGTTATTTTAATTAAAATATCAGATGTGTTTGGATAAAACATGGAATATTATAATTGTAACTAATATGGTCTTTTAGACTATTGCATCCAAGTTGATGTAATACACTCGCTTATTATTTAGATAAGGTTAAACATATTTAATTTAATTGGGTGAAAATAAGGGAATAAATGAAAATATGTATTTGCTGAGTAAACACTAGATGGCGCTAGAGGTCTATGTTTGTGCTCAGAGATCCTTGGCGCTTATCGGTATCAAAAGACCTTAGCGGAACCACCCGCTGTTCATGTTCACAGATCTGTTCGGATCCTTACTGTGTTTATTACAACGGACAACGGCTATAACCTTATCGCAGAGACCTGTAGGCGCTTCATGCTGCGCTGAGGAAATTAGTTCGACAGAGGTGCCGTACGACGGTTTGCATAACAGACAGCCAAATTCAAAGAAACGTAAACGCAGTTTAATGTTTGTATCAAAAAAAATTTAATAGACTAAAACAAGACGTTCAATAATGATTATCTGACGTATGCCAGATTATTAATGTAAACAATATATAACCTAGTTGCGGCAATTATTAAAATGATGTAAGAGGTTATCATTAGCCTGGATTAAAATATGTAACAACGTGGTATTGAGTTAAACATCATACCAAAATGATGATGGTTTATTAAATAAAGTTTCTTGAATTCATTTCTTCTTATATTTCTATATTGAGCCAAAATAATATAACATTCAAATCGTGTTGAGTGTTTATAATAATATTTAATATTCATTGTGTATGATTTTAAATGATTTGTAATTGAACATTTATTCACAGGTTACATCATAGATAGATTAAAAAAATTGTACGAGATAAACTTTACGTTAGAAATGGGTCTTACAACCGAGTTAATCGTTTATTGTTTCATTATAACATTTAAATAAAGTTAAATATTTGATATTCATTGTGTAGTAATATAAAATATTTGTAATTGAACATTTATTCACAGTTTGCATCATAGATAGTTTAAAAAATTGCATGAGATAATCTTTACATTAGAAATGGATCATACAACACAGTTAATCGTTTATTATAACATTGAAATAAAGTTAAACAACCATAATAATCATGATGGATAAATATTTTTCTATGTTGAACAATCATTGTCTCATTCGCACACATAGAGAGACATACAAACAGACCGAGAGCCGTACCAGAGAGACGCAAACAGATATAAAAACAGAAAGTCTCACGCTTAAACAGCCGGAAAGAGCCGGTATGAACGATAACCATGTAAACGAACGTTTATTCAACAAACCAATGTCATAATGTTCGCTTATCAGATACACGCATACGCTGTAAAAGTCATCAGATGTATTTTATCTTTCTCAAGCACGCTTCAACCGGTTCAAATTTCCCGCACACACACACACACACACAGACACCCACGCAGGCACAGCCAGAGCCTCTCGACACACCCAGAGCCGGAGAGACGCACACACATACACAGACACGCAGTTCTGACCATAACAGAGCAAAGGCAACACAGCGGTGCATATACCTTATTAATTCAAACATAATATATTAACATAATATATTATAATATATAATTTAATTATAATAACATAATTTAAAACAATAATGACAATATAATATTGTATAATTATAATAACTGAATTTATTACAATAATTAAAATATAATACTGTATAATAGTAAATAATATAGATTTAATAACGGTTGATATTATTTATTTCATTACAAATCTATTTCATAATATTAAAATATTGTCACCTCCTGGTGCTCCCAGAAGCGCTTACCTGGCGATTGTAATCATCAATAAGAGAGTGATCCAGTATGTCCTTTGCAGGAACCCAACTCCTCTCCTCCGCACCATAACCTTCCCAGTCCACCAAGTACTGAAATCCTCGCCCCCTCCGTCTCGAGTCCAGAATACGCTTAACCGAATAAACGGTCTCCCCATCTACGAGAAGCGGCGGGGGGGGGGGGGGGGGGGGGGGGGGGGGGGAACCGGTGTGGGCGGGTTAATTTCCGTATGAAAAACGGGCTTTAATTTGGAAACATGAAACACGGGATGTATTCTCCTGTACGCTGGAGGAAGTTTTAGGCGGACTGCCACCGGACTAATGATCTTGATGACAGTGAATGGGCCAATGAATTTAGGTGCAAGTTTATTACATACGGAACGCAATGGAATATTCTTAGTTGAAAGCCACACTTTTTGACCGACGACGTAAACGGGAGGCTTCGACCGGTGGCGATCAGCTTTAGCCTTAGTGCGCGCACCCACTTGGAGGAGAGTCTGTCTGGCCCTGCTCCAAGTGCGTCGACACCTCTGGACAAAGGCGTGGGTGGAGGGGACCGCGATTTCGGATTCCAGACTGGGAAAAGCTGGTGGCTGGTAACCTAGACTACACTGAAACGGAGAGAGGCCCGTAGCCGACACTGGTAATGAATTGTGTGCGTACTCCACCCATGGGAGCTGCTGACTCCAAGAGGAGGGATTTTGGGAAACCAAACAACGTAACATGCGTTCGAGATCTTGATTGGCCCTTTCTGTTTGTCCGTTACTCTGAGGATGAAAACCAGAAGAAAGACTTACAGTCGCTCCCAATAAATGACAAAATTCTCTCCAAAATTTAGAGACAAACTGGGGCCCCCTGTCAGAAACCACGTCCGTCGGGAGGCCATGAATGCGAAAGACGTGATTAATGACAGCATCCGCTGTCTCTGGCTGAAGGTAATTTGGGCAGAGGAATGAAATGAGTAGCCTTCGAGAACCGGTCCACTACGGTCAAAACAGCCGTATTGCCACTGGATGGCGGGAGACCAGTGACAAAATCTAGCGAAATGTGCGACCAGGGTCTCGAAGGCACTGACAGCGGCTGAAGGAGTCCAGCTGGAGGGCGATTAGAAGTCTTAGAAACAGCACAAACAGAACAGGCCAAAACAAACTCGTGCCATAGCTGGCCACCAAAATCGCTGTTTAACCAAAAATAAGGTACGACTCACCCCCGGATGACAAGCCACTTTGGAGGAATGTCCCCACCGAATGACGTCAGACCGAATCTCCTCCGGCACAAACAAACGACTGGGTGGGCATCCGGCCGGGGGCGTTACCCCATCCAGGGCTGTGCGGACCCTGCTCTCGATCTCCCATGTCACCGCAGAAATACAAATGCTCTGGGGCAAGACGGGCTCAGGAGACGGATTGCGCTCGGAAGAATCAAAAAGACGGGATAACGCGTCGGGTTTGGTGTTTTTGAAACCCGGCCGATAAGAAATGGTAAAGTCAAAACGTCCGTAGAATAATGCCCACCGAGCCTGCCTGGAGTTAAGTCGTTTGGCAGACCTGATGTATTCGAGGTTCTTATGATCGGTCCAAACGATAAAGGGAACCCCCGAACCCTCCAACCAGTGACGCCATTCCTCCAATGCGAGTTTGACAGCCAACAACTCCCGATTACCAATGTCGTAATTACGTTCTGCGGGAGATAATCGATGTGAGAAAAACGCGCACGGATGAATTCTGTAATCCGAGGCGGCGCGCTGGGACAGGATAGCGCCCACCCCCACCTCTGACGCGTCAACCTCCACCACGAACTGCCGGGCTGGATCAGGTGTCACCAGAATGGGGGCTGAAACAAAACAGCCTTTCAGTTTAGTGAATGCCGCCTGTGCTACACTCGACCACCTGAAGGGAGTCTTGGCGGAGGTTAAGGATGTCAGAGGGGCGGCGAGCTGGCTGAAATTGCGAATAAAACGCCGGTAAAAATTAGCGAAGCCCAGAAATCTCTGCAGGGCCTTACGAGACTCGGGGATTGGCCAATTCACCACAGCCTGAACTTTCTCTGGGTCCATGCGCACCCCCTCGACTGACACAATGTGTCCTAGAAAGGGAACAGACTGTGCATGGAACACGCATTTCTCCGCCTTGACAAAAAGCCCATTCTCTAGCAGCCGCTGAAGCACTCGCCTGACGTGCTGCACATGTTCCTGGAGAGAACGAGAAAAAATCAGAATGTCATCCAGGTAGACATAAATAAACTGATCTATCATGTCTCGCAACACGTCATTTACGAGTGCTTGGAAGACCGCAGGAGCATTAGAAAGCCAGTACGGAAGAACACAATATTCAAAATGCCCCCTGGGGGTCAAAAACGCAGTCTTCCACTCATGACCCTGCTTCATGCGAACCAAATGATATGCGTTACGGAGATCTAATTTCGTGAAAAACTAAGCCCCCTGCAGACGCTCGAACGCTGAAGACATCAACGGCAAAGGATACGTATTCTTCACCGTGATACTGTTCAGCCCTCGATAGTCTATGCAGGGTCTAAGAGACCCATCCTTCTTTTTCATGAAAGAGAAGAGAAGCAGCTCGAGACTTACTGAACACTCTCTTCAGGTCGAGGTACTCACTGGGCATGTTTGACAGGTCCATGCGCTCCTCCTGAAACACAGAACAAGAAACAGCAGAACGAGCAGACGAAAGACAAGACTCATGGCATTTCTCACTCCACGAGAATATAGAATTAAGGCCCAATTAATGTGGGGTTTATGCAGAATCAACCAAGGATGACCTAAAACCACCGGTGAGTTGGAACAGTCTGTTTAAAAAAATGAAATGTGTTCACATGATTTCCAGACATAATCAGTTTTATGGGTTTGGTGGAGTGGGTGATAGTGGGAAGGGAAAGTCCACTGAGTGCGCGTACTGCAATGGGTTGTGATAGTGCTATAACCGGAAGTTTGAAATTGAAAGCGAAACTAGAGTCAATTAAGTTTCCTTCCACCCCGGAATCGACGAGTGCCTGTGTGTTATGAGTTCCGGAACCCCATGATAAAGAGACGGGCAGTAAAGTAGCAGACGTAGAGGATTTGTCCATATTAATTTCACCCATCAGTAACCTCTTACCTACTGATGGGTGTTGTCTTTTACGGGACAGGAAGCCACCCGATGCCCCGCCCCACCACAGTAGAGGCAGAGTCCCTCCGATCTCCGTCGGCGCTTCTCCTGCACGGACAAGCGGGATCTACCCACCTGCATGGGTTCCGGGTCAACTCTTACCACTTCCGGTGTCGCAGCCAGGGCCGGAAAGTCAGGGACGAGCTCCAAAAACCCGCCTTGCTGCAGGCGACTCTCTCGACGGCGCAGTCTAGTGTCAACCCGGATGGCTAAGTCAACTAGCCCGTCAAGAGTTTTGGGAAGATCCAACGAATATATCTCGTCCTGAAGCCGGTCAGATAATCCGTGCAAAAACATGTCCCATTGCGCCTCCGCGTTCCAGCCGCATTCAGCGGCTAAGGTCCGGAACTCTATTGAGTACTCCGCCACGCTGCGATTCCCCTGGCGGAGTTCAGCAAGAACTCGGGCAGCCTCTCTCCCGGAGGCGGCTCGATCAAAGACCTTCTTTAACTCTTTGGAGAACAGGTCGAAGGTAGCACAGCATGGTAGCTTTTGTTCCCATGCTGTAGTTCCCCATTGGGCCGCCTTGCCTGAAAGAAGCTTGATAACAAACGCTACCTTGGATTTTTCGGTGGCAAACAATGATGGTTGCAGCGTAATATAAAGGGAACACTTGGACAAAAAGGATCGACACAAGAGGGGCTCCCCAGAGTAGCAGGTCGGGGGTGGAAGGCGTGGTTCAACAGAGCGACCAACAACCGCAGGCGCTGGTGGTGTCACCTCCGGAGTCGATGCCGAGTCAGCCTGTGCAGCTCCAGTGATCAACTGTTGGACTTGGGAGGTAAGCAGCGACACTTGGCCGACCAGAGCCTGGATCGCCTGTGACGTGGTGGCCAAAGCCTCATCCTGACGGTCTATCCTGGCGATTCTGTGCGAGACGAACTCGGAGATTTGGGATGCACTCGCTGGATCCATAATAAGGTCAGTTCGTTCTGTCACGTTCAACAAATAAGAGTCAAAATAGGATCCAATTGCAAGTGATAAAAGGTTAATTTGACCAAGTCAAAATAAACAAACAAGGAAGTGACAGGCTAGGAGGACGACGAACACAGGGCAGGAACAGACAGGAAAAACAGGGTCCAGAAATATCTCCTTAGGGGCCTGAGCACAGATAACACACATGAGAACAGATGTAACGAACTGACAATGAGACATAGAAACGTTGCCCTGATATAGGGCTAATAATGAGCCTCAGCTGGTGAGTAATCAGCCCCGCTGAGTGTCGTCATGTCACGTGAGCATAACAAATACACATGGACAACCAAAACAAAACAAACCCACGTGATCAAACATACACTCCGGAAAAGCGCACAAACCTGCAACCGTGACAAATATCTCATTTTAATGTAATAATAACAGAATTATTAATTTTATTCAATTGATAAGAATCTGATTACCGGAATTATTCATTTAATTAAAATGATAAGAATCAGATTACCGGAATTATTAATTTAATTAAACTGATAAGAATCTGATTACCAGAATTATTAATTTAATTCAACTGATAAGAATCTAATTAACGGAAAGGGGGCGGGGTTTACAACGGAAGCCCCGCCCAAAAGGGGCGTGGCGGTCAATCAATCAAATTTTTTGACACATGCCACCGGATATTACTCTCTCTCGCCAGTACAGGTAAAAATGGGTAAAGGGACAAAAATAGTAATTGCCTTGGCTTTTCTAGACCCAGGAAGTTCTGCACCAAGAACTTGATGGAAAAACTCAACGCAAATGGAAAAAAGACTGAAATACTGCTAAAAACCTATGAGATAAACGACTTGGAGGTTAGTGATATAGAAGGAAACTTATTTATTCCTTCATCCAAAGTATATACTCAAAACCTTATTCCCATTTCTAAGGAAAATATTTTCAATACTAAAGATCAGATGAAATGGCCCTATGTGAAGTTTATTCATAAACTAATTTCGAGAGGAGCACGTGATTATGATTGAACACGGCTGGTTCTGCATTAGCATGCTTGATCCACCAATCAGGCCATTCCTAACCACTATAAAGAGCCAGGGTTTTCTCACTACAGTCATCTTCGATTTGAAGAATACACTGCTCTGCATCAGCCGCTACTGCTACTGCAGCTACATCAACTTCTCCAGCTACATCAACTTCTCCAACTTCTCCAACAACAACAACTTCTCCAACAACTTCAACAACTTCTCCAACAACAACTTCTCCAGCTACATCAACTTCTCCAACAACAACAACTTCTTCAACAACTTATCCAACTACAACTTTTCAACCTTCTACTTCAAATTGCCTCACACAATGTAATCTCTGTGTCTTCAACCCAATTCTCCAACAAGATCACAGTAAAAACTCGATCACCATCCATGAACTTTGCCTAAACTCTCGATGCCTGCGACCCAAGCTGAACTCTCTTCTAGGGGTGCACCAGCGGTAACATACATGACACTTTTTAAGGGGAAGCCTCACAAACTACAAGTAAGATTAAACATCCATCTTTAAAGGATGATTCTAGCGTGAATAGAATGACTCACCTCTCAATCAAGGTTCTAGACAATCCAATCCTTAAAACATCAGTCCACAACTTATGCATACATTGATAAACATCCATGTTAATCCTCCAAACTAGTCGCTGTGGTGCATTCAATAGAGTAGCGTCTCCAATCATAACACTAGTTCTCTGGCAAACAAAATGGCCGCCAGCCTTTTTCTGCAACTTTGATTGACACTCCTTCGAGCCTATAGCTGAAAAGAGAAGCGTCACCAAATTTTAGATGGTCCCACCCTCTCTCTTGACAAGCTCATGAATGATTATCATTACATTTACACAATTACTACTAAATGGTGACATTAATTTTAAGTTCAGGGTTTGATGTTGGCAGATGATAAATAAATAAATACATGAATGAATGAATAAATAAATAAATAAATAATAAAGAAAATAAATAATTATAAAATGTATAAATCAAGAAAAAAAAGAAAAAAATAAATAAAAAAAACACTGCCACATCTGATAGCAGTTTAACTTCTATAAAGTTTACTCTGCTACTGAAAAATATTCAACGCATTAGGCATGGAAGTCCAATCGTAATATGCCCCAGTGACTCATGTCCATACACTTATAAGCCATAAGCTTATAATGGCAAGTTGGTTAGATGTGAAAACGGCAAAGAAACAAACTTCCTGCTTTGACTTCCACGAATGAGAGGAGGACATTTCTGACATGTCTGATGTTTCATCAATTGACTCTGCGTTAGATAAAAACCAAGGGGTTTAAACTCCACTATAATTCCACCTACCCTGTCTTTAAGAGGTACATCAGGACCACTAGACGAGCAGATTTCCCATTTAATCTGCCATCCTTAGGAGGGACAAATGCCTACCTCTACTATCTTTGCACGTTGCGACAATGAGGCTTCGTACCATGCATTAACAAAGGCACTTCCACACTTAGTTGCCCATGCTCTTATTAAGACGCCCCGCATGGTTATCAGCTAAAATAATTCATTGTGTTTGCCATACATGTACCATGTTGTAATGTCATTTCTGATTCTCTCTTGTTTTTCTCATTTCAGAGATCATGTCAGCTGGTTGCAGAAGCTGACCCTCATCCAACCTATTACACTCCACATCCATTTCTAAATACATTTACACTCTTTGCAAATGACACTTTTCCACTCACATAGCCCACACCCTCGATGCCATATTCACACTAGCCTTTTTTAATTTAAGTCTTCTGAACTAAGTATGACATTTCAATCCAACAATACACCTAACCATATCTGATCTATCTTCGCAGGATGAAGGGATGCAGGATGATATCCGTTCCCCCACACACCCGTTCTAAACAGGCCCGGATTGGCTAATCGGGAGGACCGGGAGAATTCCCGGTGGGCCGGTCCTTTTTTTTTTTTTTTGGCCGCGAGGGCCGGTGTCCCTAGCTCCAGAATCTGTTGCTCTCAGCAGTGACACATTTTTAATTTATTCACTTGACCACAGCCTTCTTATTCATTATTTTACCGCAACTTTTCTCTTTTATTGTTGTTGTGGTCGAGTGGTTAGCACGTTAGGTTAAGACGCCACGGACCTGGGTTTGATCCTTGCTAGAGTAATTTAGTGTTTTCATTTTTATTGATAAGACATATAATACTGTTAGAGTTGTAGAACATTTGAAGTCCTAAAGCAGCTGTTTTCTCAAAAAAAAAAAAAAGACATGATTGTGCCATTAGAAGCTGATTTGGAAATATTTATTTACTTATTTTAATATAGTCAGTCGTGAATTGAGGTGGGCTGGTCTGTGGCTTGAAACTCCAGAGCTGAAAAGGTGTCCCACTCCGGCCCTGGTTCTAAACCGCTTAGCATTTTTACACCACAGAAGAGCAATACCACCTCTGGGAAGCCCAGCCGATCCTCTCCAGCCAACTTCCACCATCATGCATTATTGGGTATGAAGTATGACTCTGTCATATCCTTCCTATTTCCCTTCCTATTTAACATAGGAGCTCCTTCACTACCCTTCCCCGTTTTTCTAGCTTTAACTTTTTCTCTCCAAATTTAAACTATCCTATACTTCTATTCACTTTCATTCACCACAGCTCCGACCAATTCAGGGGTTGTCTTGAGTTTCAATTGCTACAACAGGAACGTTCTAAATGAGCTTGCATACACTTACAAATTTTCTAAATACCACTATCGTTGCACTCCCCGCACTAATACAGCAGTAAATGCTTCTGCGGGAGCACAAGTTGCCTCCATACTGGCCCACTACACCGCTGCAGCCGCAGAAATGCTCCACAGAGTTGCACACCCAAAGCACCACTGCTACCGCAGTGACCCTGTAGCATATGCCTTATTCACCTTCATCTTTACATATCACTAAAGGCAGTATTTAATGTCCCTGCGGGAGCACTCAAAACTTACTAATATCGACTGTTTAGGTGCTCCACTTAACTATACACCCCATTAACATCACTGCAACTGCAGTGACACTCTAGCTGAGCCCCTTTTTCACTTTCATCTCTAAATATCACTGCTAATAGTACTTAGTATTTCCATGTGAGGCTCTAATACTGAGTACCACTGCACCTCTGCTACTGCAAAGACGCTTTGCCGAGCCTTATTCTCCCTCTGCACCACTGCTGCAACAGTTAAGCTTTGCCTGAGCTGCAACTGCAGAGACGGCTGTTAGCCTTAATTCTCTGCACCACTGATTTTATTGCACTTCTGTAACTGCAGAGAAGCTCTGCTGAGATTATTTTTTTCCCCTGCACCAATGCTGCAGCAGTGACGCCCTGCCTGAACAGTCTTCCAACAACAGATATAAACTCTGTCATTGGTCCTCTAACACCTTTAAATCCTCAATTTGCCTCAGCCAATATTTCCTCAGAGAAGCCCAGCTGATTCTCGGTTGCAGACTTCAACCTAGTTTCCAAGCAGCACGACTTTGTCTGTTCTTCCTACTTTCTGTCTTAGTTGCATAGGACTCATTTTTACTAAACTTCCCTTTTTATTTTATTAAACTTCCCTTCTCTTCCTCTTCATAATTTTTCAATTTCACTTGCACTCATTCTCCGCAGCTCGGACTCCCACAGGGGTAGCCCCAAGCTCCCACTGCCACAGCAGTAAAGCTCTTTAAGAGCGCACATGTACACTTTTCAAAAATTTAACCATTATCACACTCCGCCGCAATAATACAGCCGTAAAGGCGTAGCGGGAACTCGTATTGCTTCCATACTGACTACAATCATACCTCTACAGCAGGTCCACTTAATTACATTGCATTGTAGCATCAATTTATTCTCCATCACCACAATCCCCGCAACAATACAGTCATAAAGGCTTAGCGGGAACTCGTATTGCTTACATACTGACCACCATCACACCTTTACAGCAGCTCCACTTAATTACATTGCATTGTAGTATCAATTTATTTTCCATCACCACACTCCCCGCAATAATACAGCTGTAAAGGCTTAGCGGGAACATGTATTGCTTTCACACATATAATGCACCAGACTCTGAATACCTATGCACCCCTGCAGCCACAGAGTTGCTCTACTGTGCCTGATTCCTATCTGCTACACAGCTGTTAATCAGCTCTCCAAAGCGCATTTCCCTTTAGATACGGACTTCCACCGCACCTCTGCAGCCGCAGAGACGCTCAACCGAGCATCACTCCCCTCTACATCACTGCCGCAGCAGTGACGCTTAGCGAGCGCATATACACTTCCACCTAGCAATCCACTACTGATACACTCTCCAGCACTGCCAAAGCAGTTAAACGTCTCTGCGGAGGCGTATTTCCCTTACAGATACTGACTTCCATTGCACCTCTGCAGCAGCAGAGACGCTCAGCCGAGCATCATTTACATCCCCTGCACCACTGCTGCAGCAGTGACGCTCTGCTGGAGCTCATGCACACTTCCATTACACTTATACCACTTCTGTCACTCCCAGCACTGCTAAAACAGTTAAAACGCTGCTGCAGAAGCGTATTCTTTCCCTTAGTACTGACTACCACCGCACCTCTGCAGTCGCAGAGACGCTCAGCCGAGCATCACTCCCCTCCACATCACTGCCGCAGCAGTTACGCTCAGCGAGCGCATATACACTTTCATTTAGCAACCCAATACTGATACACTCTTCAGCACTGCTAAAGCAGTTAAACGTCCCTGCGGAGGCGTATTTCCCTTACAAATACTGACTTCCATTGCACCTCTGCAGCAGCAGAGACGCTCAGCCGAGCATCATTTACATCCCCTGCACCACTGCTGCAGCAGTGACGCTCTGCTGGAGCTCATGCACACTTCCATTACACTTATACCACTTTTGTCACTCCCAGCACGGCTAAAGCAGTTAAAATGCTGCTGCAGAAGCGTACTCTTCCCCTTAGTACTGACTACCACCGCACCTCTGCAGTCGCAGAGACGCTCAGCCGAGCTTCATCCCCCCTGCACCACTGCACCGCTCCACCGGAGCTCATGCACACTACCATTTATCCATACCACTACTGACACACCCCCCATTGGACTGGCAAAGCGGTTAATCAGTTAACCGCTTCTCATCTGCAGCTACAGCTCCGCAGAACCTTACAGCTTCATTTTCCATCACTACTATACTAAACATTTACGAAACTCACCACATATGTTTTAAACCTTTACACTTACCCCACTCACTCTCCCGCTGGTCCTTACAATTAACCGGCCCCGGGAGCACACATAGTCATACATAAGCACTTTCAGTTAATTTTTACACCCACACCAGTCTCTGTTGCTCCTCCAAGCTATTTCTGTATCACTTTCAGCAGCCGGATATGGCATTAATCTCCTGTGCCTTTTGGGGGGTTCTTCAAATACGCGGCTGCTGTCCCGAGCGGAGCATTTTGGGGAGTTGTCGAGATCTACCTGAGCTCGAGGCTCCCCTCTCTTCCTCCAAATTGGAGGGAGCCCAGGGCTCAAGAACCTTCGAGCTCAGGGCTCTCTCCCGGGACAGTATGCCAAACTTGCTTATAATCAATCATCAGCTAAGTGTGAACTCTTGAAGTGAAGTTTATTCATAAACTAACTTCGAGAGGAGCACATGATTATGATTGAACACGGCTGGTTCTGCATTAGCATGCTTGATCCACCAATCAGGCCATTCCTAACCACTATAAAGAGCCAGGGTTTTCTCACTATAGTCATCTTCGATTTGAAGAATCCCCCCTTCCACCCCTACCTTTTCACCTTTCCCTTCATAGGGCAGCACGGTGGCTCAGTAACTAGCACTCACAGCAAGAACGTCACCGGTTCTAGTTCCTTAACAGGCCGGTGGTCGTTTCTGTGTGTAGTTTGCATGTTCTTCCCGTGCTTGCGTGGGTTTTCCCCGGGTTCTCCAGTTTCCTCCCACATTCCAAAAACATGTACAACAAGTTAATCGTTAAATCTAAATTTCAATACAGGTAATCTAATAATGCAGCATATCTTTTAATAGCCTTCAATCTTAATCTTTAGCTATTATAAAAAGGGGAGTTGTCAAGATCTACCTGAGCTCGAGGCTCCCCTCTCTTCCTCCAAACGGGAGGGAGCCCAGGGCTCAAGAACCTTCGAGCTCAGGGCTCTCTCCCGGGACAGCATGCCAAACTTGCTTATAATCAATCATCAGCTAAGTGTGAACTCTTGAACTGAAAGATGTCAAGTTGACAGAAATTGATGCTGAGGTTGAACTATTATTTGACATTAGTAATCAAAAAGTGATGGAGCCCTGGCAAATAGTAAATAGTCAGAACGATGGCCCATATGCCATAAGAACGGTCCTAGGGTGGACAGTCAACGGCCCTCTAGGTGGCTTTGGAGAGCAGAATGTGAATGCTGCTGAAGTGACTGTGAACAGAATATCAGTTGCAAATATAGAAGAACTATTGGTTAAACAGTACAATATGGACTTTTCAGAAAAAACTTTATGATGAAAAAAGAGAAATGTCATTGGAGGACAAGAGATTCATGAGTATTATGTTCATCAATGTAACATTAAAAGATGATCACTACCTTTTGCCTTTACCCTTTCGCCAAGATGATGTAAAGCTGCCCAACAACAAACAAATGGCGCTTCAGCGGACAACAAGTCTTCTGAAAAGGTTGAAGGGAGAGGAAGCCTACCATAAGGAATTTAGAGATTTCATGGAAAGTATGCTGCAAAAGGAATATACAGAAAAAATCCCCAAGAACAGCTTGATAAACCAGATGGAAAGGTTTGGTACATACCATATCATGGTGTGTATCATAAACGCAAAAAGACTATATGTGTAGTATTTGATTGCACTTCCTCCTTTAGAGATGTATGCCTTAACAAAGCACTTCTTCAAGGACCAGATTTGGCAAACAACCTTATAGGAGTTCTCCTACAATTTTGTCTTGAGCCAGTTGCATTTATGGCATACATTCAAAATATGTTTCACCAAGTCAGAGTTCTTCCAGACCACACTGACTTTCTAAGATTTCTATGGTGGCCTAATGGTAATTTTGAAACAAACCTTGAAGAGTACAGGATGAAAGTTCATCTGTTCGGACCAAGTTGTGCCAATTTTGCTCTACAACGGACAGCGGATGATAATGAAAATGTATATGGTAAAGAAGTAGCAGATACTATCAGATACAACTTCTATGTAGACGATTGCCTAAAATCCATTGCAACAGAGAAACAAGCATGTAAATTAGCCAAGAATCTTAAAGAAATGTGTGCTAAAAGTGGATTTAGGTTGACAAAGTGGGTCAGTAACACCAAAGTTGTATCCTCACTCTCAGAAACCGAGAAAGGAAACCCAATTCAAGACTTGAATTTGGACAGGAAAAGACTGTCTGTTGAACATGCCTTGGGTGTAGAATGGGATACAAATGAAGATGTGTTCACATTCAACATAAAAGAAAAACTGAAAAATCCCACCAGGAGAGGTATACTTTTAATGGTAAACTCTGTGTATGACCCCCTTGGGTTTCTGGCCCCATTTACTTTAAAGGCAAAACAGGTTGTGGTTGGGATGAGAAAATCCCAGACGATCTGCAGGGTCCATGGGAAAAATGGTTCAAAGACTGGGACTGACAATTTTCAAATTCCAAGATGCATAAAGTCCTCAGATTTTGGAGAATTCAAAACAGTTCAACTTCATCACTTCTGTGATGCAAGTGAATGTGGCTATGGAACTGTGAGCTATCTCAGATACAGCAATAACAAGAATGAGACCGAAACAGCATTTGTTTTTGCCAAGGCAAGAGTTGCTCCACTTAAGCAAATCACCATCCCTAAATTAGAACTAACAGCAGCTACATTAGCATCACGTGTTAATCGAATGTTGAAAAGGGAACTTTGCCTACCCTTGGAAAAATCTGTCTTTTGGACTGACAGTCAGTTAATTCTCAAATACATAAACAATGAACATTCTAGATTTCACACCTTTGTAGCAAATAGACTCTCCATTATTAGAGATCTTTCAAACCCTAGTCAATGGAGATATGTGAAATCTAAACATAATCCTGCAGATTGTGCATCTCGAGTACTAGATGCCAGTGCATTAACAGAAATGAAACAATGGCTACATGGACCAGACCTCCTTAAATTAGAGGGAGATCACTGTTCTAATATGCGTATCACCTATTCAGTTGACCCAGAGGTCAAGAAACCTATTTTTGTTAATGTCAATGCACTAACTATAATGGATGAACAAAAACCTGCTACAAACAAACTGATTGAATACTATTTCCAATGGAACAAGCTCAGGAGAGCTGTTGGATGGATTTTTAAAATTTAAGAACTTCCTTAAAGCCAACCTTAAAAGGACACAGGAAGATAATAAGGTAATCCCTGATCCAAGTTCTAATGTTGCACACCGAATCACTGAACCAAATTTATCTGTAGAAGATCTCAAAGATGCAGAAGATCAATCATTCGATATGTACAGGAACAGCACTTCAAAGAAGAAGTCAAAGACATTCAACATGGAAATCCAATTAAAAACAGAAGTGCTATTGCCAATCTAAATCCCTTCATTGACAATGGCTTACTCAAGGTAGGAGGTAGACTTGGCAAATCGGCAATGCCACTGGAAATGAAAAATCCTACTGTTCTTCCGAAAAATTCTCCAGTTTCTAAATTAATTTGAAAACACATTCATGAGAATTATGGCCATTTAGGAAGAAACTACATGCTTTCCAAATTACTTCAGCACTACTGGCTACCTAGTGCGAACAACATGGCAAGAAGTATAATTCATCATTGCACCTTCTGTAGATGTATTCAGGGAAAAGTAGGCAAACAAAGGATGGCAAATTTACCTCAAGACCGTATAACCCCTGACTTGCCGCCTTTCACAAACACAGGAATAGACTACTTTGGCCCTATGGAAATTAAAAGAGGTCGCACACATGTAAAAAGGTATGGAGTAATCTTTACTTGCCTTGTATCACGTGCAGTGCATCTAGAAGTAGCAAATTCTCCTGATACAGATTCCTGTATAAATGCTATCAGAAGATTCATAGCCCGGAGAGGCCCAGTTGCAACTATTAGCACAGACCAAGGAACTAATTTTATTAGTGCACAAAAGGAATTACAGGAAACATTGAAAATGCTCAAACATGAAAAGATTACAAGGATTTTGACTGATATTGGAGTAAACTGAATGTTCAACTCACCATCTGCAGAACATTTTGGGGGTGTATGGGAAAGATTGATTAAATCAGTAAAAAAGGTTTTATATTCTGTTACCAAAGAACAAATACTTGATGATGAAGGCCTGCATACAGCAATGTGTGAAGTGGAAATGATCCTAAATGACAGACCCATTACATCTATATCAAATGACCCTGACGATCTAGAACCTCTAACCCCCAATCATCTCCTTCAGTTAAAACGACAACCAAATTTTCCTCCAGGATGTTTTAAGAAAAAAGATCTATACTCTCGACGAAGATGGAAGCAGATACAATATATTGCTGATCTTTTTTGGAAACGCTGGATTAAAGAATACCCTCTGTTAATGCAGAAGAGAAGAAAGTGGCAACGAATAAAGAACAATTTCTTTCCCGGAGACTTGGTACTCATAGTTGATGACACTGCTCCAAGAAATTCATGGTTAATGGGAAGAATCCTAAAGACTCTACCGGATAGCCAAGGTCTTGTAAGAGTTGCTAAAGTGAAAACCAAAACAGGTACACTTCAAAGACCTATCCATAAACTGTGCCTGTTGATTGAAGAATCTAATAAATAGACAGTAAAGACTGATTGAAAGTTTCATAGTATGAAAATGTAAATCAATAAGAAAATTAAATGTTTACCTCTATTATGAGCTACTTGATTTTCTAGTTTAGAATTATTATTATTCTTTTTCTTTACAATGTAAATTTAATGTAAATTGTAACTTTGTGGAATTATATTTGGCTCCTTAAAATTGAAATATTGTTATGATTGTGGAATCCCCAATCAGGGGCCGGATGTCGGAGCCCTGAATTAGAAAGATAGTAATTTATTTTTTTTGTATTATTTTTGGACTGCTTTTTGCCAGCTGTTGTGCTGCCACCTATGGGGCATACTAGTCACTGCACTGTAGGAGAGCCAATATCAGCTGAACCAAATCAGCAAGAAGCATGCCAGTGGGTAGAGACAACGCTCAATCGGAGGACATTGAGAAATTAATGTAAGTTGTTTGTTTTGGAACATTTTGGATTCAAACCAATACCATACATTAAAACTCCGCCCATTACAGTAGTGAACATTTTGAAAAGTACAGTAACACATTTTAACATTACTCGTCCTTCAAAACTTAACCAATTTTCCCCAAATTTGCCTCCAGAAATCTATGAACTGAGCCGCACAGAAATAACTGAGCAAAATTTAAATATTCAATTTTTTTCAAAAGTTATGAAGTTGCAAACATAACAAAGTACATAAAAATTGCTTCAAATGCTGTATCTCAGCCAAAAATAACTCAATCAAAATTAAACTTAAAATTCCCAATGAACACTATGATCTTAAGGGCCAAGATAAAGTTGGCCACAGAACCACCTACAGGTCAGGAGATACCTAAAATGCACATTTATGCTTATAACTCTTGAACAGTTGATCAGAAAATCATGTTCTTTGATTCTATGCATTCCTTGGATCATGTCGAATGCCAATATCACATTTTCCAGGGTGGGCTAGACCACCTGTCCGCCGTTTTGAAATTGGCCATAAATTGCCATATCTTTTGAAAAGTATGACATATCCGCACAAAAGTCAACATGTAACATCAACAGCATGAGCCTGAAATATACCAGAAGTTTAAAGACAATGCCATCTAGTGGTCCTGAGGTATAGTTTTTTTGCAAAAATAGTCTAAGTTTACTGATTCTTACACTTACACCTTTTTTACATTGCCCAAAAACATGCATGGCCTGTTAGCTCAAAGTGTTAAGTGAATGCTTTGCCAACACAGAAGTTGTGGGTTCAAAACCAGCATAGGGTAATGTTGAACTTTTAGAGGCTAAGGGCCAAAGATTACATGAAACAAAAGTTGTTGCAGGCAATGTGATGCATTTAAAGTGCATTAAGCTCATCAGGCTCTCCAATGCATTAAGCTCATCAGATTCTCCAATGCATTAAGCTCTTCAGGCTCTCCAATGCATTAAAGAGCCCATATTATACATGAAACAGGGTCATATCTTGGTTGTAAGGGTCTCCAACAACAGTCTAATATGCATGCAAGGTCAAAAAACACTTTGGTCTTATAATCTGCATTTATTTTTACCTAATTATCCCAGCGACTCCCGTATGAATCGTACAGTGATTCATTTGTTCCCAAACCCCTCTTTAGCGCGAAGGTAATCTGCGCTGATTGGACCGATGACAGTCTGTCGCGATTGGTCGACTGCCTTCAGTCAGCGAGTGAAATGCCCAACAGCTAATCAGCAATATAAAAAGTAATCACAGTTCATACACGCTCAATAGTGTAGGCGTGGATTTTAGCTGCCACACACACACAAAAACACACACACACCTCCGGACGACAACGCTCCCGCTTCCGCCCTCACCCGCCAGGTTTTAGACTGAACCCGACTGCTCCCGCTTATATTAAGAATTTGTAGTCCCGGTGCTCAACAAAGAAAGAACAGAACCAAAAATCACCCAGCTATACAGTCCAGACAGCCAAGCTGTCTGTATAAACACACACACAGCACCAAGCACAAACACAAAGACAAAGCTCCCTCTCTCTCTCTCTCTCTCTCTCTCTCTCTCTCTCTCTCATACGCGCGCGTGACGGAGCTCCGCGAGACGTCTAGATGCCTCTCTTCCTGAAGCGGCCTGATCGAAAACGGTCTTGAGCTCCTCTGTAAAGGACTTGAATGTTTGACAGCAGGGCAGTTTCCTCTCCCACGCCGTGGTTCCCCATAATGCCGCCTTACCAGTCAAAAGGTTGATCAAAAACGCCACCTTGCTCTCCTCGGTGGGAAAAGACGATGGTTGTAGTGAGATGTATAGAGAACACTTGGCGATAAACGCTCTGCAAAGTTGGGGTTCACCTGTATAGGACTGTGATGGAGGCAGTCGCGGTTCGGCGGTTCGGGGAATCTCATTGGCAACCGGAGTGACTGGTGGTTCAACGGAGGGAGCCGGTAGGGTGGAACCGGCGCTGAGACCTGAGCTGAGTCTCTGGACTTGTGTTGTCAGCTCGGACACCTGATTTACCAGTGCTTGTATAGCCTGACTGGTCACCTTCATTTGTTGCTCCTGGTGGTCCATCCGGGCGACACTGCATGACAGCACATCCTGTATCTCCACCGCACTTGCTGGGTCCATGTTTGGTCAGTTCGTTCTGTGACAACTAAAAAAAACAAGACATGGAACCCAAATGCAAGTAAAAAGTCTTTATTGCTTAACTTAAGCAAAACAGGGAAAATGGTGAGTGGCTGGAAGTGAGGAAACTGTAGTAGTAATTAAAGAGATGGTCCGTCTCGGCAGCGCCGGATAAATGTTCATAAACTCATCAACAGAGCAGATCAAACATTCGTCGTAGAAGAAACAGCAATGTCTCCGATGTACTCATCAACAGAGCAGATCAAACACTCAGCGTAGCAGGAGGAGGGATCATCAGAGACAGCAACAAGGAAATCAACCAAACCACTCACCACCAGCGATCTCAACGGGAGGAGCCTGACAAAAACACAAAGCACCGTGAACAAAAAACGAACTGACAAAGTGAGACAGGAACGCTGATCATTTATAGACACATAAAATGCGCTACACCTGTAGCGAGCTGATTATCAGCCGAGCGCGCTACGCAACAGTTCCGGTAACAAAAGATCATGTGACCGCTCAGCTGATGACATGAAAACAAACACCTACTGACAGCCACGCGACACCCACACAAACACAGAGAGAAAAAGCACACATACTTAGAAACACGTATCATGATACTGAACTGTCACACAACGCAGACACTTCAAATAAGGAGCAGATGGATCCACAACCGTGACAGTTATAGGATACATTTGCTGATACATTGATACATTTATAGGCATACATATACATCCATACACATACATCCACATAAGTATACATATACATCCATAGGCATACACATACAACCATATAGGCATACATATCCATAATTTAGATAGTGTATAGTATTGCATAGATAGATAGATAGATAGATAGATAGATAGATAGATAGATAGATAGATAGATAGATAGATAGATAGATAGATAGATAGATAGAATAGTAATGGATGCTCCACGCAAGAGATGCCGTCCATCTGTGGTGTGGGAGCATTTCCATTTGGAAACACCGAATAAAGTGAGATGCATGTATTGTGATAGGCAGCTAGCCTATTGCAATAATACATCATCCATGATGCGCCATTTGAGGAGCACTCATCCTGCCATTTTGGGTGGTGCAGAGGATGGCCCTGTACCTAGACCTGCTAGTCACACTGCTGGGTCATCTAAGCAAGGTATGCAATGAATGAAATCTAATTGTGAATACAAAGTGTTGAGACAGTGTTTAAAAATTTCTTATTTTACATATAGACGTAAGCTTACGTCAACCTAAGCCCTGCAATATAACATCCCATTAACAAACTTTACAGTGAATATTTAAATGTGACACCTGACAAATACGACACTGTATTTAAAATTAATTGTTTGTGTGTGTTTGAGCTATTTCATACGGAACCCCGGAAGGGACGTAGTGGAGGAGAAAAAAATTGGCTGGGTGAAAAAAAAAAATGGGTGAAAGAAAAAAATGGGTGGGAGGAAAATATATATTTCTAAGTATTTGCGTTCTCTCGCAAAGTTTTGCGTTCCCTCGCAAAGATGTTTTGCGTTATCTCGCAAAGATGTTTTGCGTTCCCTCGCAAAGATGTTTTGCGTTCCCTCGCAAAGATATTTTGCGTTCCCTCGCAAAGTTGTTTTGCGTTCCCTCGCAAAGATGTTTTGGGGCAGAAGGAAAATTTTATTAAAGACATTCCCATGTTTAACTCTTCTTTAAAAAGCCCAGAAAGATAAAGTGCTCTGATAAACAGTGTCAGCTTTGCACATCAGTTTGCAGTTTTTTACATTGTCTAATTTTCCCATGTGAGCAGTAGGGTGGAATGTGTGCAAATATGCAAATATAATGAATTTTGATAAATAAAATTATTCTTAAAAGTCACATTATTTCAAGTGCTGTGGAGAAAAGGTGTGTTTCAATCTAGCCTCTGTAAGTATTTTTATGTTAAATATAATATGTGCAATATATATTATTATAAAATTAATAATGTTTGGGAACATTGATACAGCCATAATCATCTTATGATACAAACACAGATGAAATAGCTCTGATCATGTAAATGTTTGTACTAACCATACTGCACATTTTTATTAACTTAACAATAAATTATTTCTGCTGCCCAGTGTGAAAGCTATTTTTCAGCTCAACTGGATACAAAATTCATCAAAAAGCTGTGTGTGAAATTGAAATTTTGGACACCACCTTTAGCAGTTGTTCAGTTAACAATATTTTTTCTTGTTCCTGCTCTCAGCAGTTTCTACTCTTTGCTGAAGGTAAAAATAAATAACTGAAGTGACCTTCAATTAGCATTTTGCACTTTAAAAATGTATTTTTGTTTATTCAATTAAGATATTTTTCAGGGTCTTAATATTTATTCTTTAATTCTTTTTATATATTCTTATGTAAAAGTTCACATTTATGCAACCAATAGTTAATAAACTGGTTGTTTTTTTCAACACTTACTGTTGCTGACTTGTTCTCAGTTTGATCTAGCCGTTCATACATTCGACTCAACAAAATAGGTAAAAGTAAAGTATTCATAATATGTGCTGATATCGAATTTATATCAGTATCGGACTGATGGCTGCAATATCAGTATCGTATCGGAAGTTAAAATGTTGTATCGGGACATCCCTAGTAGTGACCATTTTCAAAAGTACAGTAATACATTTTAACGCTACTTGTCCTTCAAAACTGAACCAATTTTCCCCAAATTTGCCTCAAATAATCTATGGACTGAGCCGCACAGAAATGACTAAACAATATTGTAATATTTCAATTTTGTGCAAAAGTTATAATGTCGCAAACATAACAAAGTGCATAAAAAATTGCTTCAAAGACTGTATCTCAGCTAAAAATTACTCAATCAAAATGAAACTTAAAATTCTCAATGAACACTAGGATCTTAAGGTCCATACCAAAGTTGGCCACAGAACCACCTACAGCTCAGGAGATACCTAAAAAGCATATTTACGCTAATACATTTCAAAAATCATGTTCTTGAAATCTATAGATTTCTTGGGTCATGTCGAATCTGGCGATATTATATTTTCTAGGCTGGGCTAGACCACCTGTCCCGCCATTTTGAAATTGGTCATAAATTGACATATCTTTTGAAAGTATGGCATATCTGCACAAAAGTCAACATGTGACCTCAACAGCATGAGTCAGAAATATACCAGAGGTTTATAGACAGTGCCACCTAGTGGTCCAGAGGTATAGCATCTTTTGCAAAAATAGTCTAAATTTACTGATTCTCACACTTACACCTTTTTTACGTTGCCTAGAAAACATGCATGACCTGCTAGCTCAAAGTGTTAGGTAAATGCTTTGCCAACACAGAAGTTTTAAATTTAGAATTTAACTTTTAGAGGCTAACGATCAAAATGACATGAAACTGAAGTTGTTGCAGGCAATATGATGCATTTGAAGCTCATCAGGCTCTTCAATGCATTTGAAGTTCATCAAGCTATCAAATGCATTAAGCTCATCAGGCTCTCCAATGCATTTGAAGCTCATCAGGCTCTCTAATGCATTTGAAGCTCATCAGGCTCTCCAATTCATTTGAAAGCGCATCAGGCTCTCCAATGGATTTGAAGCTAATCAGGCTCTCAAATGCATTTTAAGCGCATCAGGCTCTCTAATGCATTTGAAGCTCATCAGGCTCTCCAATTCATTTGAAAGCGCATCAGGCTCTCCAATGGATTTGAAGCTAATCAGGCTCTCAAATGCATTTTAAGCGCATCAGGCTCTCCAATGCATTTTAAACTCATCAGACTCTCCAATGCATTTGAAGCTCATCAGGCTCTCCAATGCATTTGAAGCTCATCAGGTTCTCCAATGTATTTGAAGCTCTTCAGGCCCTCCAATGCATTTGAAGCTCATCAGGCTCTCCAATGCATTTGAAGCTCTTCAGGCTCTCCAATGCATTTTAAGCTCATCATACTCTCCAATGCATTTTAAACTTATCAGGCTCTACAATGCATTTTTAAGATTATCAGGCTCTCCAATGCGTTTGAAGCTCATCAGGCTCTTCAATGCATTTTAAGCTCATCAGGCTCTCCAATGCATTTGAAGCTCATCAGGCTCTCCAGTGCATTTAAAGCTCATCTTAACTAAACATGTAAAGCTTATTTAAACTGACCCAAGCAACTTGCAGTGGTGGTTTTAAGAGGTTAAACGTCAACAGTTTACTGGCTGGCAGGTGACTTGGCAGTACGGACAGGAGAAGTGATGAATAGGCAGCCGTTTTCAGAGGTGTCCTCACACACCAACACTGGTAACTTTGCAACACGACGATATAGTATGGAAAGAACAGCTGGAAAGTCAGCACCAGGTTACCAGGTAACTTGCGGTGACTATAAAAGACAATTCAGTGTAAACGTGAGCATCGACGCATCTCTTTCTCAGCTTCCTCAGACCCAGGCAGAGCCATACCAGCAACTTGGTGACACGACACCACTCCCACACTGGAGGTCAGAACTCTCCTCCAGAAAAAAAGAAAAAAAAACTTTTATATAATTTTACACAGAGATGTATAAAGTACTAGAGACCCATACTTAAGTAAAAGTACAAGTACTCTATCAAAAATTTTGAATAGAAGTAGAAGTGCTCTTTAAGCACCATACTTAAGTGGAAGTACTAAAGTATTCAACATTTTTAGTACTTAAGTATTGCAAGTAGTTTATTTCAAAATTTACTACTCAAGTACTGAAAGTAAAAGCACAAGTATTGTGTAATGTAGTTATTAAAGAAAGTCAAAGTCAAAAGACATCATATTGTTTTGTTTATTTTAAATGTCTTTTTTGGGGCACTTGATTAAGCAGAATGAAAAGAAACATGGCTTATGATACTGTTTTTCTTTGTAAATAGTTTCTATGGTACAAGAACTCACAACGCCAGGCCCTTTTACCAGAAAATCCCTTCACTGATGAGATTATTCAGCATGTTCACTCACATACATACTCTCTCTCTCTCTCTCTCTCTCTCTCTCTCTCTCTCATACACATACACACACGTACACTGCCCTGCACACACCTAAATGTACACTCTCACACATTCATACACTCTCACACACACACACAGTGACAGTTCTCTCGCTATCTCTCTCTCTCTCACACACACACATTTTTGTGAATTGTGGGGACATTACATAGGTTACGATTGTTTTTATACTCTACAAACTGTACCTTCGATTGCTCTAACCCCAAATCCAACCTCTAAATCCAACCCTTACAGGAAATTATGTGTAGTTTTACTTTCTGAAAATTGATTGAATTTTATAAGTAATGTCCACATAATTCACCATCTCCTCATAACATCTGTGTAATACTGATGTTGTTATACATATACATGGGCACACACACACACAAACACATATAAATACACTCTTTTACACTCTCATACACTCTCTTACACACACACAGGTACAATCACACAGTTTCTCTCTTACACACATTATTCACTCTCACTCACACACACACACACACACGCACACAAACACACACACACTTTAGGAGTTTTGAAGTTATTGTAATATCAAAGCTATTGTAATATCACAATAAACCGGAGTTTTGTCTTCTGGAAGCACTCGTGAAACTAAACTAAACAAGCAAACTAAATCCTGTTGCACTTGATTTGGATTTTTTTGTAAAAAAAAAAAAACAAAAAAAAACAGGAAAGTGTGTATATTACTGTGTTAAATGAAAATCTGAAATATTTTATGGCTTATGGCTATGATTTAGTTTAAATTTTTTTATTGTTTTTAATTAAATTTGTCTTACACTTCATATTTTCTGTTGTATATTTATTAATTCTGGTACTTTTACCATAAACAAACATCTTAACCATTTGGTAGTAACATGTAAAAAAAACAATACTCCAGTAAAGTACAGATACTGCCTTTTAGTACTTAAGTACAGTAGTGAAGTAGTTCTACTTCGTTACTCTACAACTCTGATTTTACAACATCATAATTGGTCGTCACATCCAATGGGGATGAACTCATTACAGAAGGCAGTGACAAAGGAAGTAAACTTAAAATTGGGGCAGTACAGAAAGTTTCTGTATTGTCACAACATGCTTTTAAACAACTTTTTTCCAGGGTAGGCATCACAGACCAGGGAACCAACTTGATGTCACGAGTGATAAAGCAGTTTCACCAGCAGTTGGGCAGTTGGTTATTTGAGGCATTCAGGCCTCCCACGCCTAGTAGTGGCCACACTTTGGGTTCACTACGTCACAGTCACTAATACTTCGCATTTCTGGAAAATCCGGCATGGAATTCTAGTAAATGGTGGTACTGTAGATGAATGGCTTCTCGATAGTTTCACACAACCTAATAATTAATTTTATTTATTTATTTATTGACCCTGCTAATCCAGCGAGAATAATTTTTAATGGTTCCATTTGAATTTGTTTCTGTGATAGGAATGTTGTATCTTTCTCAATTAATTCAATAAATTGTGTTCTTTAAACAGCTTAAACATTGTGATTTAAACCTGTATTTTGACCCTAATAGTAAATTTTATTATTATGCACATCTGAAATTAAATGCATTTTTTACTCTAATAAAAAAATACTTGTTGAAATATAGCATAAATAGACAAATTTATTTAATATTCTACAGTTTTACTTTTTGAGTAAATGGTTTCGACTATTTTAGCCTATAATTTAAAATTTCTGTGTGTGTGTTTAAGTGTACTGCGTGTATAGAAGGTTTGAATAACTTTGTGCTCTTAACTTATATATACAGCTGTATGTATAAATTAAAAAAATCATGACAGTTTGTGTTGTGTTTTGTCATATATACAGAAAAAATATATTATGTATTCTTGTAAAAATGGCAATTTATGTAATATGGATTGGTTTAATTTTGAAAAGGTTGTTTAAGCATTCATTTAAATTTTAGATCATTTAGATAGATTTGATGTTGAATATGTGTGGATTTTACTCTTTTCCAATCTACATAAAATCAACATTGTTCCAACATAAACTAATTAGGGCAATTATATGTTGAAAATGTGTGGATTCAACATTGTTTCAATCGACTGTAAATCAACATCATTTCAATGTTAGGTAGACAAACCAATTAGGTCGAATATATGTTGAAAATGTATTGATTCTATAACGTTGTTTTGATCAACCGAAAATCAACAATGATTCAACATTGGGTAAGTAACTAATAGCGTTTTTTTCGGTGATCAACATTGATTTAATATCAAAAGAAACGTTGATTTTCCATAAAAATTATGTCATTTTGCTATATGGGATGTAGTAACAAACCAGCGATGATGACCTGAGGTAAACATATTATTAATATTAATAAATCAGCGATGACGACCTGAGGTAAACATATTATTGATATTAATAAATCAGTAGGGCGAAGCAGTGGCACAGCAGTTAGTGTTAGTTGCCTCACAGCAAGAAGGTTGCTGGTTCGAGCCTTGGCTCAGTTGACATTTCTGTGTGGAGTTTGCATGAAAAATTTATAAATAAGTCAGTGATGATGACCTGAGGTAAAATATTAAACAACACCAAGAAGGTCGCTGGTTCGAGCCTTAGCTGGGTCAGTCGTTGTTTCTGTGTGGAGTTTGCATGTTCTCCCTGCATTCGCATGGGTTTCCTCCGGCTGCTCCGGTTTCCCCCACAGTCCAAAGATATGCGGTACAGGTGAGTTGGGTAAGCTAAATTGTCTGTAGTGTATGAGTGTGTGTGTGGATGTTTCCCAGAGATGGGCATCCGCTGCGTAAAAACTTGCTGGATAGGTTGGTGGTTCATTCCATTTTGGCCACCCCGGATTAATAAAGGGACTAAGCCAACAAGAAAAATGAATGAATAAATCAGTGATGAAGACCTGAGGTAAAATATTAAATCACAGCAAGAAGGTCGCTGGTTCGAGCCTTAGCTGGGTCAGTCGTTGTTTCTGTGTAGAGTTTGTATGTTCTCCCTGCGTTCGCGTGGGTTTCCTTTGGGTGCTAGTATATATATATATATATATATATATATATATATATATATATATATATATATATATATATATATATATATATATATACAGTATATATATATATAAAATATATATATATATATTTATATGAAACCAAACTAATCAAGGGACAGAAAGATTGTGTTTAAAGATTCACATGACACTTTTCAAAGCATCCCCATATATAAATGAAACTAACAAATAAATTGTGAATCTCTCTCTCTTAATCCAAACTAATATGTTATCTTTGAAAATAGAAATTCTAATAAGTAACTCGACAGTGGTACTTAGTCAAACTCACAAATAAACCCTCAAAACATTCAGTGACTCTTGAACTGACTCATTTGACTCGCCACACTTGACGATTCATTACATTTGAACTGAATCAACGTTAATCAATGCACTCGTCACAAACGTTAATTCTTAAACCAGAGTCTGTTTAAACACATCACTAATTATTCATCATGCAAATACAGGTACTGAAAATCCAAACTCTGTCTTTGAAAGGATGCAAAGAAGACGCGAAACCGTTGTTGCCCTTGTCCTTTGAACGATTCAGTTTTGTCAACAGATCTCGGTGACACTGTACTCACATATCCTTTGTTGATATGTTCATGGTGGGCGAAACTTGATGAATGTTAATCCCCACACATTCGCTCGAACAACCGAATCCAGAAAAGCTTTTTTTTTTTTTTCCTGAGTCGGCCAGGCGCACGGAAACTTGTGTTCTTCCAGTCGACGTGATGAAATTAATTCATGAGTCACTTCACTCTCCGCTCTCGGCGGGGAAAATAGACCACATCACAATCCTTCGCACACGTTCCTTTTTGAACACTCCTTTTTCGTCGGGATTAAAACAAAACTCCGCTTTTGCTCGTCCACTCCTGCGCTCCTCACTTCCGACCCCACGAGTTTCTTTTTTTTCTTCCTCCGCTCTCTCTCTCCCTTTTTTTTTGTTCCTCCCTCATTTTACATTAATTTCCTGCACCAATGCAAGTACATACAAACATGCATAACAGTTCTTTAAAGCTTAAATATATGTATACATGTTTCTTTTACTAGAACACAAAGAATAAATCAAAATGAAGAGAAAATAATAATCAAAACATATTTACAAAAAATAATAAAAATAACTTGCTCTCTTCCCTGATTGTTGTCTTCTTTATTTATTAATTAGATTTATCAAGGGCTACACTCTCTCCCCGTCATGAAAACCAGCATGTCCCCATGCTACATATATGTCATTAAGCATGAAATTCCCCTTTACACTCTAGGGACTACACATGGCAATGTACTGATGTGTACCCAACATGACTGGCAAAGGGCATGAGAATTACACCACCAATCATGATGTAGGTCATGTTTGTGACATTGGTTAGGATTTTGCATGTGGTTTAGGAGCACCTCACACACTTTTGTTGTGACCATCCTCTCATCAGTAGGAATTCCTAAATTTGGGTAGGTAAACCTTGCCGGTGGTTTACGCTCCCTCTCAGACCTCCTCAATGGAATTTCAGGCAGAGTATCAACACTTTCACTAACTTCCTTTTCCTGCCCTTGACAGTCAGTATTACTATCCACATCCAAAGGGTCTGAGGTAACTGCTTCCTCTTCCAGGTTACCCACCGAATTCCCATCACCCTGATCCAACTTGGGTGTCACCAGACATTTATCTGTTAGCAACCCGACATCATTGATCATTTCGGGTCCTTTATCTTTCCCAATTTCCTCCCTGTCAAACATTGAAAAATCTAAATACCGGAAGGGGGCACAATCATATTCAGATTCTGAGTCCGTATCTGTTTCTCCCTCAACTTGAAATGACCCATTCTCTTTAACCTCAATATTATGTGAAGTTCTCAAGTTTCTGCTAGGGAATCTATTCTTCTTAGGCACATCATCAACCATGACTACCTTACTCTCCTCCCCAAACCTCACTTTCGAGCTCACAGGAAGAATATGATCTTTATGCAAAACCTTAGAAGGTCCAACACCGTTTTCTGGAGTCAGCTGATATACTGGCAGATTTTCCAAAGAACTCCAGCGATCAGCCAATTTGTGCTTCCCTCTCAAGCCCAAGTTTCAGATGAGCACCCTGTCACCAGGGCCCGGTTTTTCAAAAGTAATCCACTAGGATTTTGGATAAGGGATTGGATCAAATCTTGAAAATGGGTTTTTCAAAAGAAAAAACGGATTACATAATCGGATTAGATCACATAATCCAATCTTGGTTTTGATCCGGATCAAACCTTTAGTTTGGATTTTTCAGACATTTTTTGTAGGATCTGGATCACTTTGATCCAAAAAACATTGATTAAACTGATCCCATCAGAAGGATGCATTTAGCGTGGATTTCATGCCCAAAATGTAATGAAAACCTAAAAAATTTATTAAATAATACAATTTTTGGATCATGCAATATCTTACGAGATATACTATTTATTTATAAGGTTTTAATTTTAATTGTTCATCCGTCAGGCTATAGTGAGTATAGGCTTTAACGTATTCAGCCTTTCAGTATAGGCCTACAGCAAAGTAGAAAGAATCAATTTTATTCCGTCACTAATTGATATATATATATATGGAAAATATTTTTCTTTTAAGAATATTTATTAGTGATGCACACAATGATTACAGAATAACAAAAAAAAAAATGCAGAGAATGGCAATGACTGATTTTTGAATCTCTTTCAACAATTGCAAAAAGAGACTGAAAGGGCAGAAGCACAGCTTCATCTGGCAGAGAGCAACTGACTCTGACCAAACTGCAGCAAACCAAGGCCAGACTTGAGATCCACCTCCTAAAGGCTGCGCTCAGACAAACTGGTCTCTCCACATCAGATGAGGAAGTCTGAAATTATTGTGGAGTTTTTGACATTAAGTCTTTTTTTATTTACATCTTTATTTGAAACTTATTATAAGTACCCTCAATGTACAGTGTTGTAGGTCTCAGATGAGCGAACTGCTGAAAGAGGATGGGGTGGGTGTTTTTATTATTTATTATTATTATTATTATTATTATTATTATTATTTTAATAATTATAACATTTTCTTAGTTTTCATTTCAAATAAAAATAAAGTTATATTGGCCCCACGCTGGCTATTCTACTTGTCGCTCTTTACATATCTATAGCTCTACATTGTGATGTCCTATCCTGTTTGAGCACTGGTTATCCAGATTTAGTGATTCTGAAAAGTTCCTATCCGGATCAGATTGATCCAATCCAATGTTGCTTTGAAAAACGGGCTCAAAAAGTAAGCTGGATTACGTGATCACGGATCGCAAAAACAGGATTACTAAATCCAGATCAATTTTATCCAGATTAAACCTTTTGAAAAAACAGGCCCAGGGTTTAAGACACATTCCTGCACTTTCTCATCATACCTTCTTTTATTAGAAAGGTTCTTTTTTTTAGCATGTAGGAGTCCATCTATTAGCTCAATGACGAAACTAACAGCATGGTCGAAGGTTTAATGCATGTAAGCCTTTTCTAGTGCTGCTGAAAATAATTTTACTATTTATTAGAATTTATTTATATTAGTTTTTTAGCTCCGAATTCAATCTGATTCCAATTTAAATGATCCTAAAATTTAAATTATATTTCTAATTGTAAGAACGGATCACATTCATCATTTATGATTTAATTTAGAGTTTTGATATTTTCTGAGGTCCGATATTCTAATTGTACGTTCATTAGGGACCAACATCGCTCAGAGTTCCACACCCCGGGTTTGCGCATCTTCTCACGGACAATATTGTCGACACTCTGAAAATAGTCAGAGGATGCAGGATTAACTATATTTAAATAAGCTGGTCGCATTAACACTTACCTAGTCTTAAAAAAACAGATCCTTAGCCAAGCCCATACAACTTGCTACTTCCAGTGGTTGAATGATTAAAAGGTCTACATGTTATCGGCACACTATGGCTAACAATAATCAAATGCGCCTATTAATCAATTCAATTATGCCACAATAAAGGTAATGAAGACTCCTCTAATCTACTGGATACAATGAAATCGCAAAACTCCAGAATTAATCAAAACTTAACATTTTATTTGTCAGGTAAAATTGTATTCTGCCAATTACATAATAAATCATCAGGAAGCCAATTCAGAGATGAGACTGTAACAAAACAACATCCATTAATCAAAGATAAATCAAAGAGTTAAGAGATGCATACCTGACCAGAGAAATACATTGCAACATAAGTGTCACGTTCAAATAAATGTTCGAGTAGATCCAATAGCGAGTGAACAAAGGAATTTATTAGACACAGTCAAACTCAAAAAACAGGTGCAACAAAAGAGTGCGGTGCTAAGGCTAGGGGAACAGGACAGGAATCAAACAGGAAATCAGGCTCTAGCAGAAACTCCTCACGGTCCTGAGCACAGACAGAAAGACACACATGAGCACACGTAACGAACTGACAATGAACATTAAACACGTAGCACTTATATAGTCATGATGATGTATATCAGCTGGTGAAAAATCAATCCAGCGGAGTGACGTAAGGCCACGTGACCAAAACAACACACGTGGGCCACAAAAGCAAAACAAATCCACATGATCACACAGACATTCCGGAAGAGCGCACAAACCTGCAACCGTGACATTACCTCTCTCTCAAGAGCACCTCCTGGTGCTCCCAGAAGCGCTTACCTGGCGATTGTAATCATCGATAAGAGAGTGATCCAATATGTCCTTTGCAGGGACCCAACTCCTCTCCTCCGCACCATAACCTTCCCAGTCCACCAAGTACTGAAATCCTCGCCCCCTCCGTCTTGAGTCCAGAATGCGCTTAACCGAATAAACGGTCTCCCCATCTACGAGACGCGGCGGGGGGGGAACCGGAGTGGGCAGATTAATCGCCGTATGAAAAACGGGCTTTAATTTGGAAACATGGAACACGGGATGAATTCTCCTGTACGCTGGAGGAAGTTTGAGGCGGACTGCCACCGGACTAATGATCTTGATGACAGTGAATGGGCCAATAAATTTGGGTGCAAGTTTATTACATACGGAACGCAAGGGAATATTCTTAGTTGAAAGCCACACTTTTTGACCGACAACGTAAACGGGAGGCTTCGACCGGTGGCGATCGGCTTTAGCCTTGGTGCGCGCACCCACTTGGAGGAGGGTCTGCCTGGCCCTGTTCCAAGTGCGTCGGCACCTCTGGACAAAGGCGTGGGCGGAGGGGACCGCGACTTCGGATTCCAGACTGGGAAAAGCTGGTGGCTGGTAACCTAAACTACACTGAAACGGAGAAAGGCCCGTAGCCGACACTGGTAATGAATTGTGTGCGTACTCCACCCATGGGAGCTGCTGACTCCAAGAGGAGGGATTCTGGGAAACCAAACAACGTAACATGCGCTCGAGATCTTGGTTTGCCCTTTCAGTTTGTCCGTTACTCTGAGGATAAAACCCAGAAGAAAGACTTACAGTCGCTCCCAATAAATGACAAAATTCTCTCCAAAATTTAGAGACAAACTGGGGCCCCCTGTCAGAAACCACGTCCGTCGGGAGGCCATGAATGCGAAAGACGTGATTAATGACAGCATCCGCTGTCTCTCTGGCTGAGGGTAATTTGGGCAGAGGAATAAAATGAGCTGCCTTCGAGAACCGGTCCACAATGGTCAAAACAGCCGTATTGCCACCAGACGGCGGGAGCCCGGTGACGAAATCTAGCGAAATGTGCGACCAGGGTCTCGAAGGCACTGACAGCGGCTGAAGAAGTCCAGCAGGAGGGCGATTGGAAGTCTTAGAAACAGCACAAATGGAACAGGCCAAAACAAACTCGCGTATGTCCCGTGCCATAGCTGGCCACCAGAATCGCTGTTTAACTAAAAATAATGTACGACTCACCCCCGGATGACAAGCCACTTTGGAGGAATGTCCCCATCGAATGACGTCAGACCGAATCCCCTCCGGCACAAACAAACAACTGGGTGGGCATCCGGCCGGGGGCGTTACCCCATCCAGGGCTGTGCGGACCCTGCTCTCGATCTACCATGTCACAGCAGAAATACAAATCCTCTGGGGAACGATGGGCTCAAGAGACGTATTGCGCTCGGAAGAATCAAAAAGACGGGATAACGCGTCGGGTTTGATGTTTTTGGAACCCGGCCGATAAGAGATGGTAAAATCGAAACGTCCGAAAAATAATGCCCACCGAGCCTGCCTGGAGCTGAGTCGTTTGGCGGACCTGATGTATTTGAGGTTCTTATGATCGGTCCAAACGATAAAGGGAACCCCCGAACCCTCCAACCAATGACGCCACTCCTCCAAAGCGAGTTTGACAGCCAACAACTCCCTATTACCAATGTCGTAGTTTCGTTCTGCGGGAGATAATCGATGAGAGAAAAACGCGCATGGATGAATTCTGTCATCCGAGGCTGCGCGCTGGGACAGGATAGCGCCCACCCCCACCTCTGACGCGTCAACCTCCACCACAAACTGCAGGGAGGGATCAGGTGTCACTAAAATAGGAGCTGAAACAAAGCGGCTCTTCAGATTGGAGAATGCAGCCTGTGCTGCGATCGACCACCTGAAAGGAGTTTTGGAGGAGGTTAAGGACGTCAGAGGGGCGGCGAGCTGGCTGAAATTGTGAATAAAACGCCGGTAAAAATTGGCGAAGCCCAGAAATCTCTGCAGGGCCTTACGAGAGTCCGGAATTGGCGAATTTACCACAGCCTGAACTTTCTCTGGATCCATGCGCACCCCCTCGACTGACACAATGTGTCCTAAAAAGGGAACAGACTGTGCATGGAACACGCATTTCTCCGCCTTGACAAAAAGCCCATTCTCTAGCAGCCGCTGAAGCACTCGCCTGACGTGCTGCACATGTTCCTGGAGAGAACGAGAAAAAATCAGAATGTCATCCAGGTAGACATAAATTAACTGATCTATCATATCTCGCAACACGTCATTTACGAGTGCTTGGAAAACCGCATGAGCATTAGAAAGCCCGAACGGAAGAACACAATATTCAAAATGCCCCCTGGGGGTCAAAAACGCGGTTTTCATGACTCTGCTTCATGCGAACCAAATGATATGCGTTACGGAGATCTAATTTCATGAAAAACGAAGCCCCCTGCAGACGCTCGAACGCTGAAGACATCAGCGGCAAAGGATACGTATTCTTCACCGTGATGCTGTTCAGCCCTCGATAGTCAATGCAGGGTCTAAGAGACCCATCCTTCTTTTTCACGAAAAAAACCCCCGCCCCCGCCGGTGAAGAAGAGGGCCGTATGATCTTGGCCGCTAGAGAATCAGAAATATATTTCTCCATGGCCTCCCTCTCAGGAATAGAAAGAGAGTATAACTTGCCTTTAGGCGGAGACGTACCTGGCAATAAGTCTATTGCACAGTCATAGGGACGATGGGGAGGCAGAGAAGCAGCTCGAGACTTACTGAACACTCTCTTCAGGTCGAGGTACTCACTGGGCACGTTTGACAGGTCCATGCGCTCCTCCTGAAACACAGAACAAGAAACAGCAGAACGAGCAGACGAAAGACAAGACTGATGACAGTTCTCACTCCACGAAAATATGGCATTAAGACCCCAGTTAATATGAGGCTTATGAAGAATTAACCAAGGATGACCTAAAACCACCGGTGTGTTAGAACAGTCTGTTAAAAAAAATGAAATGTGTTCAACATGATTTCCAGACGTGATCAGCTTTATGGGTTTAGTGGAGTGAGTGATAGTGGGAAGGGAAAGTCCGCTGAGTGCGCGTACTGCAATGGGTTGTGACAGTGCAATAACCGGAAGTTTAAAACTGAAAGCGAAACTAGAGTCAATGAAGTTTCCCTCCGCCCCAGAATCGACGAGCGCCTGTGTGTCTTGAGTTCCGGAACCCCATGATAAGGAGACGGGCAGTATTGTGGCAGACGTAGAGGATTTGTCCAAATTAATTTCACCCATCAGTAACCTCTTACCTACTGATGGGTGTTGACTTCTACGGGACAGGAAGCCACCCGATGCCCCGCCCCACCGCAGTAAAGACAGAGTCCCTCCGTTCTTCGCCGGCGCTTCTCCTCTACGGACAAGCGGGATCTGCCCAACTGCATAGGTTCCGGGTCAACGCTCCCAACTTCCGGTGCCATCGGCGAGAAGCAGAAGCAGTCTGGAGTCCACCCGGATGGCCAAATCCACTAGCTCGTCGAGAGTCTTGGGAAGATCTAGGGAGTAGATCTCGTCCTGAAGACGATCATAAAGGCCATGAAGGAACATGTCCCATTGAGCCTCCGCGTTCCAGCCGGATTCAGCAGCCAAAGTGCGGAACTCAATGGAATAGTCCGCCACGCTCCGATTCCCCTGGCGGAGCTCAGCGAGGACTCGAGCGGCCTCTCTCCCAGAGGCGGCCCGATCAAAGAGCTTTTTTAGTTCCTTTGAGAACAGGTCGAACGAAGAACAACAGGGTAATTTCTTCTCCCATGCTGTGGTTCCCCATTGAGCCGCCCTTCCTGAAAGGAGGGTGATGACGAACACCACCTTGGAATGCTCTGAGGAAAACAAAGATGGCTGCAGGGAGAAGTACAGGGAGCATTTGGATAAGAAGGACCGGCATAAGTGAGGCTCCCCAGCATAGCAGGTCGGCGGAGGAAGGCGAGGCTCAACTGAGCGACCAACGCCCACGTTAGCACTGGCAGTCACCGGCGCAGGTATCACCTCCGGAGCTGGTGCAGGCTCCCCTTGTGTTGTTCCGGAAATCAGCTGTTGGACCTGAGTAGTCAGTAATGACACCTGACCAACCAAGGCCTGGATAGCCTGTGCAGTCGTGGCTAAAGCCTCGTCCTGGCGATCAATCCTGGCGTTGCTAGCAGTAAGGAACTCCGATATCTGTGAAGTACTCGCTGGATCCATGGTAAAGGTCAGTTCGTTTTGTCACGTTCAAATAAATGTTCGGGTAGATCCAATAGCGAGTGAAGAAAGGAATTTATTAGACACAGTCAAACTCAAAAAAACAGGTGCAACAAAAGAGTGCGGTGCTAAGGCTAGGGGAACAGGACAGGAATCAAACAGGAAATCAGGCTCTAGCAGAAACTCCTCACGGTCCTGAGCACAGACAGAAAGACACACATGAGCACACGTAACGAACTGACAATGAACATTAAACACGTAGCACTTATATAGTCACAATGATGTATATCAGCTGGCGAAAAATCAATCCAGCGGAGTGACGTAATGCCACGTGACCAAAACAACACACGTGGGCCACAAAAGCAAAACAAACCCACATGATCACACAGACATTCCGGAAGAGCGCACAAACCTGCAACCGTGACAATAAGTCTCAGAGATGCTGCAATGGGGTGTCTTTTTACAAGATCTCCCCCCGTCCTAAAGCACATCTTACCTTATATACTCAAGTCAAAACAAACAGCCATAAATTCAAGACAATAGAAGTGTCACAGAAACCCTGGCCTGGTGAATTTGAGGACTTAACCATATCTTAGGAGGGAGAGCATCTTATCAAGATCTTATAGAAGTCAAAAACTTATATTATGGATTATATTTTGGATCCTTACAAGCAACCTCAGTAGCCAACTCAAAAGCAATTTCAAAAGCTCAGATTCTTCCTCAAATTTTGTACATACACACTAGGTGACATGGACCCACCCATTTCATTTGTTCCATAACAGACATCCACAGGCAGAGTGGGCTCACGTCCAAACATGAGAAAATATGGAGAGTAACCCGTGGCCTCGTTTTGTGAACAATTATATGCATGTACTAACTGCGAAATGTACTGACTCCACTGAGCTTTCTTTGTGGATTCTAACGTGCCCAACATATTGAGAAGTGTCCGATTAAACCTTTCTGGTTGAGGATCACCCTGAGGGTGGTACGGAGTGGTACGGAACTTTTTAATTCCTAACACATCAAGCACATCTTTCACCAGGTGACTCTCAAAGTCAGGTCCTTGATCCGAATGGATCCGATTTGGCAGCCCATAATGCACAAAGTACTTTTCACACAGGATTTTAGCTACTGTCAAGGCCTTCTGATCCTGCGTCGGATAAGCCTGTGCATAACGAGTAAAATGGTAAGTAACAACTAACACATTACCCACGTTATGCCTGTCTGGCTCAATAGACAGAAAGTCAATGCACACGAGATCCATCAGTCCTGAGCTTTGCATGTGCTGCATAGACGCTGTCTTGCGAGGCAAAGTCTTTCTCACCAGACATAGTTCGTAACTCTTACAGTATTGTTTTACAGCATCTTTCATACCTGGCCAATAAAACCTGTCCTTTACAAGTGCATATGTTTTATCAAAACCCAGGTGGCCATGAGAATCATGCAGAGAGGCCAGCGCATCACTCTGAAGGGCAGACGGGAGCACTGTCGATTAGTTTCCCCCTCGGATGTGGTCACTCTAAACAACAATCCATTTGACACTGCCAAATTACTCCACTCTCTCCGCCAACAAGTAAATTCGGGCAACTCACATTTCACGTTGTCATGAGACTGTTTTTTTCTTATAGCAGAGAGAATTATATTCAAATAAGGATCCTGGCCCTGGGCCTCCCGCAACTCCTCATTGGAATCTTTCAGCTGGGTTGCAGAAACAAACACATTCCTTACAGGAGCTCTAATCTCACCACTTTCTGAAAAACTCTGAAAAGGGCACTCCTTAACCCTTGAATTCTCCCCTGAAGCAACTGCCTGACACAAAGACTGCACCCCAGTCTCAGGAATCTCTTCCCACTTTCCTCCTTCAGTCTCAGAGGAATAAGGCCGCCGCGATAGAGAATTAGCATCTAAATTTTTTTTTTCACTTCGGTACTTGATGCTGAAACTGTAAGTGGACAAGGCTGATAACCATCGATGGCCAGCAGCATCCAATTTTGCTGATGTTAGAAGGTATGTAAGGGGATTATTGTCCTCACCTTAAAGGTAACCCCATACAAGTATTTGTGCAGCCTGTCTACCACAGCCCATTTTAAAGCTAAAAATTCCAGCTTGTGAGCTGGATAATTTCTCTCAGCTGGGGACAAACTTCGGCTGATGAACGCTACAGGACGCAGACCCTCCAGCACTGGAGTTTGCACTCAAATGCCAGCACTGGAGCTTGAGTCAACCTCTGCTTCAATTCCTGGAATGCACTCTCACATGACTCATCCCACCTGGCTCCAAAATCCTCCTTCGCTAAGCTCCAGGATAGTTTTTTTCCTTGTTCCTGTGAAACTTCCTCATCCAACAATTTATTCAATGGACGGCAAAGACTTGAATATCCCCTCACAAACCTTCTGTAATAGCCACAAAATCCCAGAAATGATCGCAGTTGGGTCAAAGTCTGAGGTCTAGGCCAATTAACAACTGCCTCAACTTTTGAAGGGTCAGTGGAAATACCATCTTTAGACACCACATGCCCTACATAAGTTACAGAGGTTCGACAAAATTGGCATTTGTCCACAGACAGTTTCAGTCCCTCCTCACGCAGCTTATCCAACACTTTTAACAACCTCTCATGATGCTCTTCTATGGTTCGACCGAACACTATCAGATCATCCAGATACACTTACACCTCCAGGAAATTCATGTCACCTACAGCGCGTTCAATGAGTCGCTGAAAGGTAGCCGGTGCACCACAGATGCCCTGAGGCATTCGCTTAAACTCATAGAACCCAAGCGGACAAATGAATGCTGTTTTCTCTTTGTCAACAGGGTTCATCGGTATCTGGTAATAACCACTCCTTAAGTCTAACACAGTAAACCACTGGCTACCTGAGAGGCTGTGCAAAGCATCCTCAATCCGAGGCACAGTATACTGATCAGGAATAGTTCTGCGATTTAAGGTGCGGTAATCTACACACATTCGAACACTTCCTGATTTTTTTCTTACGACCACAATAGGGGATGCATAAGGACTCCTAGACTCTGAAATTATTCCACACTGTTTTAATTCAAATAAGTGTTTCCGCACATCTTCCAAGTCCTTGGGGGCCAAACGCCGAGATCTCTCCCTAAAAGGGGTGGAATCGGTCAACCTGATTTCATGAAGTGTACTGCACGAACAACCTACTTCTAGTTCATGAGTAGAAAACACATCTTTCCGCTCTAGAAGTTTCTCACATAGCTCTTACCGGGCCTCCAATGAAAGTGGAGAATCTCCAAAGTTGAAAGAGTCCATAGTGATTTGGTTTGAATCTGTCACTTCTCTCTCAGCAATAATCGGGGATACCACATCTACAGGGAATACCTGAGCAATTGGGGTGCCCCGGGTCACATTAATGCTATGATCAGACATATTTTTGACTGTAACTGTCACTAAGTGATTTCGCATCATAGAAATGGGTCGTACCTCAGGTCTAACCATCAAAGCTCCCAGATCCATAGTATCAACAGGCTGATCAATTAACACATGTTCGTCTTCTAAATCATAAGGAAATGTAGGCCTTCCCTCTAGTTGACCAGTTTCCCCAGGTTCCAGTGATACTGACCGGCACTGATGAAACCAAATGGTACCCTGCGGCCCACAAATTTCCTCTCCAATCTCCACTTCTTGGATTTTCTCATATGCATCTCGTACCAACGGATGCACGGAGAGAACACTCATAAAATTATCACCTGCTTCTGCCTTACATGTTTCAAAAAGCTGTCGAACAACTTTAGTATTTGTGCCCACCAAAAGGGCTACCTTCTGTGCAGGTTGAGGATCTGGACAGACAAGTGCAAGAGTATCAACCTGTAACGAATATGGCCGACCAGACACATAAACATTTTGCATTTTATTCCACAACCCACCAACTTTGCCCAGAGAAGGCTCGAAACCTGATTCCAAGGTATTTACGACCCAACGGAATGTGCCATGCGGCTCTAAGCACAGGAAGGACTTACAAAGGACTATTTGCTGTTTAACACTGTTTTCATATAAACTTTACTCTTTATGTTTAATCATATGTTTTGCAAAGTTTCCCTTTCTCTTGTATTAATATTTTTGGTTTTAATACCCTTGCATATAGTGTTTAACTGTACCTAGGCGAAGCATTCTCTTATACTGTTCAAGTTTGGACTTTTTGAAAAGCTTACTCGCTGTACAAATCGATCGTTGACATTTTATTTTAATATGAGTGCAACATATTAATGTTTTAAGAGACTTTAACAATTTTGTCCCGATTTACATAAAATTTGCCTATGCAAATTATTCTGCCTCGGACAAAGACCCATAAATTTAATATTCCAGGAAGTTAGCTTCTAATTGGTCAACTTCCCATGGAGGGTGGATCCGAACCTGCCCTATAAAAGTTTAGTTCCTAGCTAAACTCCCCCTCTTTCGCTCTTGGAATCTCTCTCTGTTCAAACTCAACCGGGAACCTCTCTTCAAACACGTTGCCTGGAAGCTTCCCCCTCTCTCTCCCAACTCCAGGTAAACCCCCCCTCTCTGCTCTGGAAACACGTTGTTTTGAACTTTCATCAACCCTCTACAAATTCCTCAGACCGAGAAACCTCCAAGAAAGCAGGCAAAAACCCAGACAGAAAGGGTTAATCGCACCACGCTCGGACATTTCACCGCCCAGAATGCTTTTTGCCGCTTCAACTTGAAACTACAACCTCGTGAGAAACAAAGATCAGCCAACCAACCACGTGCTTAACAACGGGAGCTCGGACATCACGAACAGACCTCAAGTATCACCTTTCTCCCAACATCTAAACTGGTGTGAACTAAATTAACCCTATAGAGACAATAAAAGGGTTATATTGAATTTGATTACGTTTGGTTGCTTGGTTAGTTCTTACACACTCATAGGTTTTTCCCATCATTACATCTTCTTAACCTCTTACCTCATGTTACTCTCCCCTATGCTTGTATGAATGTGTGTTTGTGTTAGGTGTTAGTTTCTGTTAGAATAGTCAATAAAGTTTAATTTTGTATAAATAAAGGTGCCTGTGTATATTAATGAATCTAATGTCTTGAACTTTGATCTTGCTACCCTGCTCAACTTTGTTGATAGCATCGCTGAACGATTCGGTTGTTCGGATCAAAAGAGTCGATTCATTTGAAGCCCCGTTCAAATCAATCTTCCTCCCGCCAAGCTATTCCGCTATATAATGTTCCAGAAGGTACACGAGCCTTGACATCTAAATCATAACTCGCAACATTATAACGGCAGGGAAGGTGCGGGAAGAATAACCTTGAGCTAATTTACTACAGTAATAATAGTGTAGATATGAGAGCACTCTAATCTACATTATTATTATAATGTGCTACCTGTTTATTTGTGGAGAATAAACAAAGCATGCAAATGTAATTTATTACAGATATATTGGTGTAGGAACGCTGAATAAATGTAATTTATTACAGATTGGTGAAGAACGCTTAGCAGTTCAATCTAGATAATTAATTTATACAGGCCACTATTTCTTTATTACAAAAGAAATCTAACTGAGACGAGCATAAGCATATTGTGGGATGAATGGATGGATGAATGAATGAGCTGCGATCTGCGAGCCCACCTTCCTGCTGTAAACATCTGTGAACTGCTTTGTGAGGATTTTATAAAAGTTTAGAATAGAGTGTGTTCCTTTTTATTAAATAACTTTTTGCTACGCTGAACCACTGCGTGTCCCAGTGCTTTTCAGATAGCTTAACAAGCTACGAGCCGAGTGAGATCTCATATCAAGCTAGAACTGAGCGTGTTCCTCAGCTTCTAATTACCTTAAGTTTTAAAGCTTTCACTGCGTGTCCCAGTGTTATGTTGATCGAGCGTGTCCCTCGATTTATTTGCTAAAGACTTTACAGTTATTAATAGCTAGAGATTGGTTGTCGCTGCGTGTTCTATCGTCAATCCAATAAGCTATCCCCCTCCCTGTTTAAGCTGCCACTAAAAACATAACTGTGTGTTCGCTGAACAGAGTTCAGGTAACAACGCGTATGTTTTAGCATGATTTAAACAGCATCTGTAAAGTTGAAGTCTTGTGCCCAACAGTTTAAGCTGCTGCGTTCATGTGTCAGAAAGACACACACACTTACATACACACAAGCACACACAAACGGAGCATCCACAGAGAACACTCGTGTGTTTGCCTGCATTACTAAACTGCTTCTCAAAGTTTAAGCCCGCTCTTAAAGGAAAGAGTGTGAAACCCCACATCATAAAACCATTTATGATTGCTGGATAATATATGATTGCATGGAAATGTGCCGACATTTCGCGTTTAACGTCTGAATCTGAGCTATGTGCAAAGATTCACTTTGCTAACATTCCCTTTGTTCTGGTTGCATAGCAACCCGTACAGATCAGGAAGTTACCATCGCTTCAGAGGGAAGTCTGAACTGCGCATGCGCATCAAATGTAAACTTCGTGTTACGTCAACAGTTGCATTGTTTACATTTATACAAACCTAGAAACATTGAGTAATGAATTAGCCTGCAAGGCTAGCGATTAGCAATTTAAAACGGCGGTTGAATGCAGTGTCTGTTTGAGAACCTGAAAGTGATTTTAACCATTTAACATCTTTGCATTTTGTTGGTACCTATATTCTTTACTCCCATTTGTACTATCTTTTATGCATTTTACTTTATTAACAGTTTGCTTTAAAGCAAAACCTAACCCACTGTTATTTTATGTAATAACTAATTACATTTTTACCAAAAAGCAAATACTGGTTCACTATTATTATTATTAATACAAATTACCATTTGTTTAACAATAATAAAGTGAATGTTCTATTTGTGTTGTGCACAAAATCCTAATATTACATTGAATTGTAATTCTATTTGCTCACAAGCAACTTTTGAATTAACATTTCACCAGAATTCCCTTTTTAGTCTTATTCCTTTAGACATTACTAAGTCTTGAGCTTCGATAGTTTAAGCAAGCATACCACTTTTTACAACTTCTTACTCACCCCCTTTACAGAAAATCTGTTTCATCAAATTCAGATTTTCTCAAGATCCAATTACATTATAGTGGTTATGCACTTATAGCCATTGGATGTTTTTGTTTCCTTGTATTTTCCCTTCCTCCTTCACCTTTTCTAGGAAACCTCTCATTACGAGTCATAAACAAATTAGAGACAACCCACTCTCTTATAATTTATTTTGTTTAGTTGTACGTCAACTATCAATTTTGTACTCGTAGCAAGACGTTAAGGCTTCAGAGCTAGTTGTGGACCAGGTCCACTCAGTTCTCCTTTTTCTCCCTGCTTCTTTCTTGATAATTTTCATTTGCTTTCCCTTGTTTCCTCCTGTCTTCAATCCTTTTCATCTCATTTGTAGGAAGCAAATCTAAGCAAACCAACTTATCAAGTCTATGGAAAGGAACAAATTTGTTTCGTAATCAAACCATCCTTTGTTTTGATTTACTTAATGCATTTGTGAATGCAATTAAAACTTCTGATTTTTCCTTCAAGATCAATTGACAGAAACGAGTAGTGAACAGCCGTTCCCTCTAAAACATCGCTGGTAAGCGTCCAATAAGGTGTGTAGTGTCAATCCTGTCATATTGATACCAGAAAAAAATTCAGAATTATAATTGTAGTATTTTCCTCATAGACATAACCAGTAATATTATTCTTTTCATTTTCAGTGATACAAAATATTATAAATATTTTCATAACTGAAAGAAAAATAATATTTTTCTGTTTAAAATTGTTTTAACCTTGTTCTCTCTCTCTTTTCTTTTCGCACACGGAGACCAACACATAGTCACCACACCACTTCATTTTGGTTCATAATCACTGAAACAAACAACACTTAGCTGCTCCACTACATCTAGACTGATAACACCACAAAGATCTGGATCAGTCTCCTCCTCCCAGCAAGCCAGCATGTCACCGACTGCAAACCCCACTGCTCGAGGAGAAGATGTGGAAACCTGGCTACAGAACATCACGGAAGGCCTAATCACCAAGGCAATTGCACTTTTATTACTTTTAGTAATATTCATAATTCTAAATAAGAGACTTTGGACACAGGACTCGAGCCAGAATCACAATCAGCCAGAGCTAACCAAATTCACCTGTCTCCTGATTGACGCCTTCACAGCCCAGCTCAAGCTCAGCGACCAGCACCTCACCCATCTTCAGAAGGAGCTGACGTGTGCACAAAGCCGCATCGACAAGCTGGAAGCGAAAGGCCAAGATGACTTCAAGGGTCAAACCACTGAGTTCCTGAAAGAACAGCTTGAACAGCTCCAAACTGCCCTTGCTGTTGCTGAACGAGCCCAGCATGAACTGAAGTCATCCCAGCAGGACCTGATACAGCGTCTCCAGTCTGCTGAACAGCAAGTAGAGGAAGCTAAAACCAGCATCCAACACAAAGATGCTAAAATTAATGCTCTGGAGGACCAACTGAGCACATACAGCAGTGCAAATGATGACCTGACCCAACAGCTAGACAACATCAGCGATGAACTCTACAGGCTCAGAGAACTCATACAGGTCTATTAACAGAAACCAGAGCCAAGATGGGCCGAGCCCTCATCAGCATCACCTCCACTGAGCAAAGCTGACTCCCTCATCTCCATAACCAGTGGAAGAAGTGAACGGCTGAAGACCAAGTCATCACCAGCCCTCACCGCCAACAACTTTCCTTCTGATGCAAGCAGAAAGTCACTACACCAGGCTGTCAAACCTGCACAGGAAGAGACCCTTAGAGACCTTGACAAACTGGCGAAACGCATCACTCAGTTTAACCCAAACTCCACTGAGAGTAGAAACATCCAGGCTTACCTCCAGGACATAGACTTTTATCTTGAAGCAAGACCTCATGTGACTGACAGAGACAGGTTCTACCTCCTCAGATCCACATCCAGTCCCGAGGTGAAAAGTTTCCTAGACAGAAAACGTGCTCACATAAAGTCAAACTACCAGCTACTGCGTGAAGCACTGATTGAAGAGTTTAAAAGCTCTGAGTCTGAACATGGAGACCCGGATCTTGAAGAGGATGCAAACTTCAAAACCCTCTTCCTACGAAACCTTCATCCAGGACTAAGTTGTCATCTAGGCATCATAGCCTGTCCACGCACAATGTCCATCCGACAGTTGCGGGACCTCACACACCGGGCCTACCTCAAGCAGAAGATGTCTTCAAGAAGAGATGTGAAATCTTCAGCGGCCCCCATCACCCAAGGTCCAACACGTGCACAGAAAGACACCCTGTGTAACAACAATACCACAGACTACAGAGCACACAGTGATCGTGACTCCCATGACGACAACAGCTACTACACATCCTGGTTGGAAAGGTCACGGGATCAGCCACGCTCCACAAGGCACTCAAGACACCCAAAACTGTTCCCCAGAGGAAACAAAAATAACAGCACCCCCACAGTCTGTTAGCCAACACCATCAATGGCTATCACCATGGATAAGAGATGACAGCCACCTGTTCTGCAACAACACAGATTCAAAAGGGGGAGGTCTCTCACCAACAATAGACCTCAGAGGTATCAGGAAAACACCACTCTGTTTTCACCTCACACTCACCAAGAAACATTAGACTCTAAGCTCATTTCACCTGACAGCGACCACGGTCAAGCACAGAGACCACAGTTTGTCACAGCCAGAAAAACCCATCTGAGGAATGTGACGTGGAAGACAAGTTTGCATATCAGCTCCACACTGCCATGACAAACCACTACCCACAGCCTGCCAAAGCAACACTTCCTAATGGACCCCCATCAGGTCACCAATGACCCGTGACCCAAGGAAAAAGATGCATAGAGCCAAACTTCATATGTACCTTGATACAATGAATGAGAAGCAAGCGCATCAAACTAGCAAGGAAGGGGGAGGGCTCAAAGGCTGAGATAGATCTGACCATACAGTACACACATTACATCAGTAACTGCACACAGCAAACACATCTGACATTAAAACATTCTTATTTGGTTTAACTCTGCCTATCGTTTCCTATCCTTTCTTTAATTAGATTATCAGGATTGGCACACCATACCTAATTTTGATACCATTTAAATATGGTTGTGAACCAGAGAGCGCTACGCCAGTTGGTCATATTATCATAGACTACTGAGAACTGAACTAACTTAGAAATGTTGAGTGTCAGTTTCAACGATCAGTACCCAAACAATTTGATACGCTACACCAGTACAGTATGTTGAGATGGAGGTGTTGTCTTGTTGTTTGCGTGTATGTGTCTTGTCTCTCCATCTTGTTTCTCCAGCGTTCGCCGATGTCTTCATCCCAACACATCGCCTAACGAAGGGGGATCTGTAACGAATATGGCCGACCAGACACATAAACATTTTGCATTTTATTCCACAACCCGCCAACTTTGCCCAGAGAAGGCTCGAAACCTGATTCCAAGGTATTTACGACCCAACGGAATGTGCCATGCGGCTCTAAGCACAGGAAGGACTTACAAAGGACTATTTGCTGTTTAACACTGTTTTCATATAAACTTTACTCTTTATGTTTAATCATATGTTTTGCAAAGTTTCCCTTTCTCTTGTATTAAAATTTTTGGTTTTAATACCCTTGCATATAGTGTTTAACTGTACCTAGGCTAAGCATCCTCTTATACTGTTCAAGTTTGGACTTTTTGAAAAGCTTACTCGCTGTACAAATCGATCGTTGACATTTTATTTTAATATGAGTGCAACATATTAATGTTTTAAGAGACTTTAACATTTTTGTCCTGATTTACATAAAATTTGCCTATGCAAATTAGTCTGCCTCGGACAAAGACCCATAAATTTAATATTCCAGGAAGTTAGCTTCTAATTGGTCAACTTCCCATGGAGGGTGGATCCGAACCTGCCCTATAAAAGTTTAGTACCTAGCTAAACTCCCCCTCTTTCGCTCTTGGAATCTCTCTCTGTTCAAACTCAACCGGGAACCTCTCTTCAAACACGCTGCCTGGAAGCTTCCCCCTCTCTCTCCCAACTCCAGGCAAACCCCCCCTCTCTGCTCTGGAAACACGTTGTTTTGAACTTTCATACAAAGTTCAAGGTACACGAGCCTTGACATCTAAATCATAACTTGCAACATTATAACGGCGGGAAAGGTGCGGGAAGAATAACCTTGAGCTAATTTACTACAGTAACAATAGTGAACGATTTGAAATTGGAACTCTGGGCCATTCCTTCACAGAGTTCCACCGTAGTTTCCCGGCTGCCTACTCTGTCTAATCAGTTTCTGGTTTACCTTGCGCAGATCCTCTACCCCTTGACATTCCCTTCTAGTATGACCATCTTCGCCACACTTATAACAGAAAATCCCAACTCTAGAAACAGTATTGGACCCCTTGTTTGCGGCCAAGCCAGAAAAACCAGAAGCCTTTGCGGGGCCCATACAATGGACCTGTGAAGTTTCATCCACTGTAGGAGAAGACGTTACAGTTTTCAACAACTTCCCTACTTGTGTGGTTAATTCCTTTACGTCTCTTTTCAAGCACTCTATTTCCTCCGAGGCAGCCCCCCTAGGCACAACTACAGCAGGTTTTGAACTTACTACAGGATTAGCACTGCTCCGGGCACTGATCCAATTTTCCTCCTCTCTAACCTCACGTAGTAGCTGAGAAAACCCAAGTGGATCACGTAAACTAGACATCATTCTGAGTCTCAGAGCTACTGGATCAGAGGTGAGTGCACCTTTAACAACCTGTTCCATCCGTTTTCGATTAAGATCTTCTAGTCTAATACCCCCTTTCAAAAAGAGTCGATGGAGGATCTTATCCAGCCGATACAAAAAACTTGAGAGCTTCTCGCCTGGCTCTTGGTACGTACAACTAAACTTCAAAGTTAGGTCAGTCTCACTTTCTGTACTGCCATAAGCCGTGTCTAAAGCCTTTAAATAGTCCATGGCAGTGACATCTGAACTACCCATTTGCACAAATCGAATGATGTCAGCTGCTGACCCCCTCAAGCTTTCCACAATTCGTTGTTTTTTGCTAGACTCTGTACACTGTCACTCACTAACCATTTGGGTGGCCTGTTCCATCCAGGAGTCATAATCCTCCTCCCCAGGGGGAACAGGTTGTTGGCCAGAAAACACCCGCAATTTGCGATAACTCAGAGACTCAACAGGTGCCTGGATACACCTTTCTACCAGCCGATCAAGAGCCTGTACCAAGTCTCCACCTACATTAGACATCTTGTCAGTACTGAGAATGGGCTTCACGTCTTCTAAAGACTTACCCTCCTGACTCAGCCAACTAATTAATTTCTCTTAAAAATCCCCATCTGGTACAACCCCCTCGGGGACAACTTCCACGGATGGGACATGTACTCCCCATGGTCCCACCTCACCAGGAATACCCACTTCAGGTGAAACAGTGTCAGTGTCAATCTCCAAACTGGTCTCCACTAACTCAACCATCTGCAAACCAGTGTTGTCCCCACGACGGTCCCGTATTTTAGCACATCCAAACACTTTTACTGCGTTTAACACTTCTAAAATTATATCCTCGCTCACATCAATTGGCACTTTGGTCAAAATAAAATATTTACCAAGATCGAGATTTATCTGTTGACTCCACAACTCCACAACCTGCAAAAGGTCCATGTTCAATCTAACTAACAAAAAATATAAACACAGGGGAAAAGAGTATCCCAGCGGTGCCTCCAATTGTAGCCCTCCCTAGCTGGGTACAAACAAAACTATATAGGAGCCCTGGTATCCCAGCCGAAGTAATATGTAATAACTGGTCCTTTACCAAAAAAATATAGCAGTATGTACAACAATGAACTTTTATTTAGCGCGGTGCCTCCAAACGTAGAAACCTATACTTCCCAAATTGAGAAGTATAAAGAACACTGACAATAAAAGTGCTATCTAACCTTCAGGTTTATTAAAAAAAATAATAATATAAATAAAATGAATAGATAAATAAATAAAATTAAGCTCAATTGAGTGTATAAATACAAAGTATATAAATATATATATATATATATATATATATATATATATATATATATATATATATATATATGAAACCAAACTAATAAAGTGACAGAATTATAAGTACTAACCCACAAATTTACCCAACAGAAAATTACAGTGTTTAAAGATTCACATGACACTTCTCAAAGCATCCCCATATATAAATAAAACTAACAAATAAATTGTAAATCTCTCTCTCTCTTAATCCAAACTAATGTTATCTTTGAAAATAGAAATTCTAATAAGTAACTCGACAGTGGTACTTAGTCAAACTCACACATAAACCCTCAAAACATTCAGTGACTCTTGAACTGACTCATTTGACTCGCCACACTTGACGATTCATTACATTTGAACTGAATCAACGTAAATCAATGCACTCGTTACAAACGTTAATTCTTAAACCAGAGTCCGTTTAAACACATCACTAATTATTCATCATGCAAATACAGGTACTGAAAATCCAAACTCTGTCTTTGAAAGGATCCAAAGAAGACGCGAAACCGTTGTTGCCCTTTTCCTTTGAACCAGGGGCGTAGATTTAGGGTGGACGGTGGGGACGTGTCCCCACCAATAACCACCAACTACTGAAATGTCCCCACCAATAATTTAATTCACTTAAAAACATTGCGCTGTCAGTATAAACCTAGACATGCCGAAAGGGTTCAATCACGTTCTCTCCTCGAGTCGCACCGCCCCCCAGACACATATGTACATTGTGATTGGCGGTGCTTTTCCCTGCTCTCATGTGAGAGGCTGCTTTCAGACACAAGCAGCACCAAAACTACTGTGCGCCGTGCGCGGGGGAATTTCCCCATGTGTGTGAGGTGTGTGACACGCACAAGTGAAGATGGCGGTAGTAAAAAAGGTGGACATAAAAAGCTTCTTTCAACGAAAAGTGTAAGTCACATTTAACTCAAGTTCGCTACTGAATGAGCCCATCATGATAATACCGCTTTTGCGGTCAGTCTAAATCACGTTCTCTCCTTGAGTCCTCCCACCCCAAAACACATATGGACATTTTGATTGGCTATGCCTTTTCCTGCCGTCATGTGAGAGGTGTGCCGCGTTCAGATCAGTCTATGGTTCAGATACAAGCAGCGCCAACTGGAGTGAATTGTTTTTTTTTCCGTGCAAGCATATGGTGTGTTGGGTGATACACACAAGTGCTGCAGCAAAAAAAAATAAGGTGGACATAAGGAGCTTTTTTTCAAAGAAAAGTGTAAGTCACTTCAAGTTCGGTAGTGAATGAGTCCATCAAAGTAACAACAGCGGTTAACGTTAATGCTAGTGTTTTTTTTAACCGCTTTGATGCACATTCATTATAGCAGGGCTAGTCTGTGAATACGGACTAAAATATAACAACTGTAACGGGGAGACTGACACGGAGGGATCCATTTTGCAGTATTTATTAAGTCACACTTAAACATCAACAACTCGCACGGTTGTGCGAACATACAACATACACATCAAAAGAGGAGGTTGCAGATGACAGACACAGAGTAATTACCAGGCTTGGGTCAGAGGCAGGCAGCGTGATTCAGAGTCCGTGTAACAGGCTTTAGTCAGGGGCAGGCGGCGAGAATCAGAGTCCGAGGAAACAGGCTTTGGTCGTGGGCAGGCAGAAGACAGAGCAGAGTCGTGAAACGGGCAGTAGTTGTAAACGGGAGATCAGACAGGATAGAACGCTCAGAAATGCTGGCCGGGGCTAAACAAGACTTCGCACTGTGGTGTGAGTGTGAGCTGCTTATATGTGGTACGTGGGTCATTAGGGGAATGGAGAACAGGTGTGCTGGAATCAGAGTGAAGGGATGACGTAATGGTTAGAAGTCCGGAGATGGTGGCCTCTGCTGGCCAGTGAGGGGAATGACTGGGACCGAGTCGGTGACAACAACAGATTAAACAGCTTAATGTAAAGGTATAAATATGATCCCTGTCACTTCTCCTAATCTAATGACAAATTTGACCATGGTTTTATTACTATTTGTCAAAAATCTGCCTTGTGTCAGAAATTGATATGCTACGTTACATAATATTGCCATGACTAGAAATTTGTTAACAGTTCCCCAATAGACAATCCACGTAGCACAAATTGTTTTAAAAAATGCATTCACTGACTTGGCAAACATTAATGATTTGATTCGAGATTTGCACATCTTTAGATTAAGACTAAAATAAAAATCATTGTAATTTATATGGCATGTGTTTATCTTATTTTGTCAGGTGACAGAACCTAAACAACTGTGCTGTATATGTGAAGTTTATTCATAAACTAATTTCGAGAGGAGCACGTGATTATGATTGAACACGGCTGGTTCTGCATTAGCATGCTTGATCCACCAATCAGGCCATTCCTAACCACTATAAAGAGCCAGGGTTTTCTCACTACAGTCATCTTCGATTTGAAGAATACACTGCTCTGCATCAGCTGCTACTGCTACTGCTACTCCAGCTACATCAACTTCTCCAGCTACAACAACTTCTCCAGCTACATCAACTTCTCCAGCTACAACAACTTCTCCAGCTACATCAACTTCTCCAGCTACATCAACTTCTCCAGCTACAACAACTTCTCCAGCTACATCAACTTCTCCAGCTACATCAACTTCTCCAACAACAACAACTTCTCCAGCTACAACAACTTCTCCAGCTACAACAACTTCTCCAGCTACATCAACTTCTCCAGCTACATCAACTTCTCCAGCTACATCAACTTCTCCAGCTACATCAACTTCTCCAGCTACATCAACTTCTCCAGCTACATCAACTTATCCAACTACAACTTCTCAACCTTCTACTTCAAATTGCCTCACACAAGGCAATCTCTGTGTCTTCAACCCAATTCTCCAACAAGATCACAGTAAAAACTCGATCACCATCCATGAACTTTGCCTAAACTCTCGATGCCTGCGATCCAAGCTGAACTCTCTTCTAGGGGTGCACCAGCGGTAACATACATGACACTTTTTTAAGGGGAAGCCTCACAAACTACAACTAAGATTAAACATCCATCTTTAAAGGATGATTCTAGCATGAATAGAATGACTCACCTCTCAATCAAGGTTCTAGACAATCCAATCCTTAAAACATCAGTCCACAACTTATGCATACATTGATAAACATCCATGTTAATCCTCCAAACTAGTCGCTGTGGTGGATTCAATAGAGTAGCGTCTCCAATCATAACACTAGAGCTGCGTCCAAAATGGCACACTATACACTATGCACTCATGCACTATGTACTTATGCACTTACACACTCAACAGGATAGTATATGTATGAAGTGGTGTCCCAAATGGCACACTAATGTTTTTTTTACTAAGCGGAAATTCAAACCGTTTCCCTAATGACGTTTGACGGTTGCCAAATCAGTGAAATAAACAACAGAATTATCAAATAATACCTGCCGTGAGTATTGCCGCATTCACCATCGGGAGGCGCTATAATCACTCTCGTTGGAGAAATTTGCTTTCACCATCCAAAATAAATAAAGTTATCCAACATGTGCGTCCGATAGCTCCGCCCCTTCCGCTACGTATGCAAACCTGCGGTCGTTGAGTGCGTGAAGTGTCCATCATTACACACTTCATTTTAGCGGCTGAATGAGTGCATCATCCGGGTAATTAAAGTGCACTTATGATTTTTAGAGTTTTCAGTGTGAACACACTACTTACACTGTTTATACTACAAAATGGCGTAGAATAGTGCATAAGTATGCGATTTGGGACGCAGCTTAGTTCTGGCAAACAAAATGGCCGCCAGCCTTTTTCTGCAACTTTGATTGACACTCCTTCGAGCCAATAGCTGAAAAGAGAAGCATCACCATCCAATGAACTCTCAAAAATTTGAGATGGTCCCACCCTCTCTCATGACAAGCTCATGAATGATTATCATTACATTTACACAATTACTACTAAATGGTGACATTAATTTTAAGTTCAGGGTTTGATGTTGGCAGATGATAAATAAATAAATACATAAATGAATAAATAAATAAATAATAAAGAAAATAAATAATTATAAAATGTATAAATCAAGGAGAAAAAAAAAAACTGCCACATCTGATAGCAGTTTAACTTCTAAAAAATTTACTCTGCTACTGAAAAATATTCAACGCATTAGCCATAGAAGTCCAATCGTAATATGCCCCAGTGACTCATGTCCATACACTTATAAGCCATAAGCTTATAATGGCAAGTTGGTTAGATGTGAAAACAGCAAAGAAACAAACTTCCCGCTTTGACTTCCACGAATGAGAGGAGGACATTTCTGACATGTCTGATGTTTCATCAATTGACTCTGCGTTAGATACAAACCAAGGGGTTTAAACTCCACTATAATTCCACCTACCCTGTCATCAAGAGGTACATCAGGACCACTAGACGAGCAGATTTCCCAATTTAATATGCCATCCTTAGGAGGGACAAATGCCTACCTCTACTATCTTTGCTCGTTGCGACAATGAGGCTTCGTACCATGCATTAACAAAGGCACTTCCACACTTAGTTGCCCATGCTCTTATTAAGACGCCCCGCATGGTTATCAGCTAAAATAATTCATTGTGTTTGCCATACATGTACCATGTTGTAATGTCATTTCTGATTCTCTCTTGTTTTCTCATTTCAGAGATCATGTCAGCTGGTTGCAGAAGCTGACCCTCATCCAACCTATTACACTCCACATCCATTTCTAAATACATTTACACTCTTTGCAAATGACACTTTTCCACTCACATAGCCCACACCCTCGATGCCATATTCACACTAGCCTTTTTAATTTAAGTCTTCTGAACTAAGTATGACATTTCAATCCAACAATACACCTTACCATATCTGATCTATCTTCGCAGGATGAAGGGATGCAGGATGATATCCGTTCCCCCACACACCTGTTCTAAACAGGCCCGGATTGGCTAATCGGGAGGACCGGGAGAATTCCCAGTGGGCCGGTCCGTTTTTTTTTTTTTTGGCCGCGAGGGCCGGTGTCCCTAGCTCCAGAATCTGTTGCTCTCAGCAGTGACACTTTTTTTAATTCATTTACTTGACCACAGCCTTTTTATTCATTATTTTACCACAACTTTTCTCTTTTGTTGTTGTTGTGGTCGAGTGGTTGGCATGTTAGGTTAAGACGCTGCGGACCCGGGTTCGATCCTTGCTAGAGTAATTTAGTGTTTTCATTTTTTTTGATAAGACATATAATACTGTTAGGGTTGTAGAACATTTGAAGTTCTAAAGCAGCTCTTTTCTCAAAAAAAAAAAAAAAAAAAAGACATGATAGTGCCATTAGAAACTGATTTGGAAATATTTATTTACTTATTTTAATATAGTCAGTCGTGAACTGAGGTGGGCTGGTCTGAGGCTTGAAACTCCAGAGCTGAAAAGGTGTCCCACTCCGGCCCTGGTTCTAAACCTCTTAGCATTTTTACACCACAGAAGAGCAATACCACCTCGGGGAAGCCCAGCCGATCCTCTCCAGCCAACTTCCACCATCATGCATTATTGGGTATGAAGTATGACTCTGTCATTTCCCTTCCTATTTAACATAGGAGCTCCTTCACTACCCTTCCCTGTTTTTCTAGCATTAACTTTTTCTCTCCAAATTTAAACTATCCTATACTTCTATTCACTTTCATTCACCACAGCTCCGACCAATTCAGGGGTTGTCTTGAGTTTCAATTGCTACAACAGGAACGTTCTAAATGAGCTTGCATACACTTAAAATTTTTTTTTAAATACCACTATCGTTGCACTCCCCGCACTAATACAGCAGTAAATGCTTCTGCGGGAGCACAAGTTGCCTCCATACTGGCCCACTACACCACTGCAGCCGCAGAAATGCTCCGCAGAGTTGCACACCCAAAGCACCACTGTTACCGCAGTGACCCTCTAGCTTATGCCTTATTCACCTTCATCTTTACATATCACTAAAGGCAGTATTTAACGTCCCTGCGGGAGCACTCAAAACTTACTAATATCGACTGTTTAGGTGCTCCACTTAACTATACACCCCGTTAACATCACTGCAACTGCAGTGACGCTCTAGCTGAGCCCCTTTTTCACTTTCATCTCTAAATATCACTGCTAATAGTACTTAGTATTTCCGTGTGAGGCTCTAATACTGAGTACCACTGCACCTCTGCTACTGCAGAGACGCTTTGCCGAGCCTTATTCTCCCTCTGAACCACTGCTGCAACAGTTAAGCTTTGCCTGAGCTGCAACTGCAGAGACGGCTGTTTAGCCTTAATTCTCTGCACCACTGATTTTATTGCACTTCTGTAACTGCAGAGAAGCTCTGCTGAGATTATTTTTTCCCCTGCACCAATGCTGCAGCAGTGACGCCCTGCCTGAACAGTCTTCCAACAACAGATATACACTCTGTCATTGGTCCTCTAACACCTCTAAATCCTCAATTTGCCTCAGCCAATATTTCCTCAGAGAAGCCCAGCTGATTCTCGGTTGCAGACTTCAACCTAGTTTCCAAGCAGCACGACTCTGTCTGTTCTTCCTACTTTCTGTCTTAGTTGCATAGGACTCATTTTTACTAAACTTTCCTTTTTATTTTATTAAACTTCCCTTCTCTTCCTCTTCATAATTTTTCAATTTCACTTGCACTCATTCTCCGCAGCTCGGACTCCCACAGGGGTAGCCCCAAGCTCCCACTGCCACAGCAGTGAAGCTCTTTAAGAGCTCACATGTACACTTTTCAAAAATTTAACCATTATCACACTCCGCCGCAATAATACAGCCGTAAAGGCGTAGCGGGAACTCGTATTGCTTTCATACTGACTACAATTACTCCTCTACAGCAGCTCCACTTAATTACATTGCATTGTAGCATCAATTTATTCTCCATCACCACACTCCCCGCAACAATACAGCCATAAAGGCTTAGCGGGAACTCGTATTGCTTACATACTGACCACCATCACACCTTTACAGCAGCTCCACTTAATTACATTGATTACAGTGATTATTTTCCATCACCACACTCCCCGCTATAATACAGCTGTAAAGGCTTAGCGGGAACATGTATTGCTTTCACACATATAATGCACCAGACTCTGAATACCTATGCACCCCTGCAGCCACAGAGTCGCTCTACTGTGCCTGATTCCTATCTGCTACACAGCTGTTAATCAGCTCTCCAAAGCGCACTTCCCTTTAGAAACTGACTTCCACCGCACCTCTGCAGCCGCAAAGACGCTCAGCCGAGCATCACTCCCCTCTACATCACTGCCGCAGCAGTGACGCTTGGCGAGCGCATATACACTTCTACTTAGCAATCCACTACTGATACACTCTCCAGCACTGCCAAAGCAGTTAAACGTCTCTGCGGAGGCGTATTTACCTTCCAGATACTGACTTCCATTGCACTTCTGCAGCAGCAGAGACGCTCAGCCGAGCATCATTTACATCCCCTGCACCACTGCTGCAGCAGTGACGCTCTGCTGGAGCTCATGCACACTTCCATTACACTTATACCACTTCTGTCACTCCCAGCACTGCTAAAGCAGTTAAAACGCTGCTGCAGAAGCGTATTCTACCCCTTAGTACTGACTACCACCGCACCTCTGCAGTCGCAGAGACGCTCAGCCGAGCATCACTCCCCTCCACATCACTGCCGCAGCAGTGACGCTCCGCGAATGCATATACACTTTCATTTAGCAACCCAATACTGATACACTCTCCAGCACTGCTAAAGCAGTTAAACGTCCCTGCGGAGGAGTATTTCCCTTACAAATACTGACTTCCATTGCACCTCTGCAGCAGCAGAGACGCTCAGCCGAGCATCATTTACATCCCCTGCACCACTGCTGCAGCATGACGCTCTGCTGGAGCTCATGCACACTTCCATTACACTTATACCACTTCTGTCACTCCCAGCACTGCTAAAGCAGTTAAAACGCTGCTGCAGAAGCGTATTCTTCCCCTTAGTACTGACTACCACCGCACCTCTGCAGTCGCAGAGACGCTCAGCCGAGCTTCATCCCCCCCTGCACCACTGCTGCAGCAGTGTCGCTCCACCGGAGCTCACGCACACTACCATTTATCCATACCACTACTGACACACCCCCCATTGGACTGCCAAAGTGGTTAATCAATTAACCACTTCTCTTCTGCAGCTACAGCTCCGCAGAACCTTACAGCTTCATTTTCCATCACTACTATACTAAACCTTTACGAAACTCACCACATATGTTTTAAACCTTTACACTTACCCCACTCACTCTCCCGCTGGTCCTTACAATTAACCGGCCCCGGGAGCTCACATAGTCATACATAAGCACTTTCAGTTAATTTTTACACCCACACCAGTCTCTGTTGCTCCTCCAAGCTATTTCTGTATCACTTTTCAGCAGCCGGATATGGCATTAATCTCATGTGCCTTTTGGGGGTTCTTCAAATACGCGGCTGCTGTCCCGAGCGGAGCATTTCGGGGAGTTGTCGAGATCTACTTGAGCTCGAGGCTCCCCTCTCTGATCCACCAATCAGGCCATTCCTAACCACTATAAAGAGCCAGGGTTTTCTCACTACAGTCATAGGGCAGCACGGTGTCTCAGTGACTAGCACTGTCGCCTCACAGCAAGAACGTCACCGGTTCTAGTTCCTTAACAGGCCGGTGGTCGTTTCTGTGTGTAGTTTGCATGTTCTTCCCGTGCTTGCGTGGGTTTTCCCCGGGTTCTCCGGTTTCCTCCCACATTCCAAAAACATGTACAACAAGTTAATCATTAAATCTAAATTTCAATACAGGTAATCTAATAATGCAGCATATCTTTTAATAGCCTTCAATCTTAATCTTTAGCTATCATAAAAAGGGGAGTTGTCGAGATCCACCTTAGCTCGAGGCTCCCCTCTCTACCTCCAAACGGGAGGGAGCCCAGGGCTCAAGAACCTTCGAGCTCAGGGCTCTCTCCCGGGACAGCATGCCAAACTTGCTTATAATCAATCATCAGCTAAGTGTGAACTCTTGAACTGACAGTGAGGGAGAGAAGGGGTCACAGGTGATGTTGAATGATGACTTTATATTATTGTACCTAGTTGTCTTGAGATTTAACATTGTTACCAATGATAAGCTGAGACATTCTCTGTCAATACTCATATGGAATGCCTCAATGTTTTTTATTAGGGGGCAGAAGCAGCTCAGCCATGTTGTAGTTCAGGTGAAGAGGCAAGGTTACAGGAGGTGAATCTGAATGTTGTGTGTGTGCTATACATGTTTGTGTGTGTGTATGTGTGTGTGTGTGTGTGTGTGTGTTTGTGTTATACAAGTTGATTATTCAAATTTTAAGCATTATGAAGAGTGATAGACTGATATAAGTGATTTATTAGTATTTTTGGCAAAAGTTTTAAACTGACAAGTTGTCTCACATTTTTGTCACTATTTCATCAGATGGCATTCCTGCCAGGTACTAGTGCAGTGTGAGGGGAACAGTTAGTGTCAAAAGTGAGGCCTATTAAAGGCATTGTTCACCCAAAAACAAAACTTTACCCACTATTTACTCCTTTTATGATTTTCTTTATTCTGTTGAATACAGAATAAGGTATTGTGAGAAAAAAAGCTGAAAACCATTAAACATTGACTTCTGTTGTAGGAAAAACAAATACTATGCAAATCAATGGTTGCAGGTTTTCAGCATTCTTCAAAATATCTTCTTTAGTGTTTAGCAAAAGAAAAAAAACTCCAAAAGACTTGTGACAAGTGCAGGATAAATAAATGATGACATAATTATTTTTTTTGCGTTATCTGTGCCTTTAAGCACATAACCATGGTTTTAATGTAGGAATAAAAAGTATATTATCTAAATAAAATTAGTGGTGTGTTCTCATAAAGTCGTTTATATGTATCATCATAGTCTTACAGTATGACTAATTGTATAATGTTTCTAAGGAAACTGGTCCACCTGTAGTGAGCAGCAGGGAGAGCAGCAGTGAAAGTGACAACAATGAAGAACAGTGTAGAAGTGGAGATATTCTGCATATTACAAATAAGCCAAACCAGCCTAATGCCAAATCCATTCCTGTTCAAACATTGTCCAATAGGGTCCTTCATTTTCAGGAAAGGTGGTACAAAGAATATCCATGGCTTCATTATAGCCCCACAGTTAAGGGAATTCTCTGTTTTCACTGTGTGAAAATATATACCATACAGAAAAGTACCATGTCAAAAAAAGCAGACCCTGCATTCTGCTCAAAGGGGTTCACTAACTGGAAAAATGCTCTTGAAAGATTTGAACGGCATCAAAATACTAAAGCCCATCATCATGCAGTTACAATCAGTTGTCAAGAAGCAGTCCCAATAAATACACAACTCTCAACTGTCTTGTCAAAACAACAGGAAAATGCCAGACACTGCTTGCAAATTATTGTAGGTGCAGTACAGTATCTTACTAGGCAGGGTTTGGCACTGCGTGGTCATGACAAAGAAGATGGTAACCTTTTGCAATATTTAAAAAATAAAGCGAAGGATGACGCCTGTCTTTCTGACTGGCTATGCCATTGTCATGACTATACCTCTCCACAAGTGCAAAATGAGATTTTGCAGATGTTAGGAAACTGCATTTTCAGAAATATTGCACAGACTATCCAGTCTCTATCTGTCCTGCAGTACTCAATCATTATAGATGGTACTCAAGATATCTCAGGTGCAGAGCAAGAGTCTATATGTTTAAGATATGTGGATGAGGACCTGGTTCCACATGAGGTTTTTATTGGATTATATGAGGTTTCAGGAACTATCAGTGTGGAGATTGCCAAAATGGCTGTGGATGTGCTTTTGAGGTTGAATATTCCGATGACATGTTTAAGAGGTCAGACATATGATGGTGCTGCCAACATGTCTGGAGCATATTCAGGTGCTCAGGCAGTAGTGAAGAGATATCAGCCATTGGCTTTATATGTACACTGTGGAACTCACTGCCTTAACCTAATCACACAGGCTGCATGCCAGTCTAGTCCTTTAATTCGAGATGCTTTAGAGTGGGTACATGATCTAGGTTCATTAAGCAAACAGTCTGGAAAATTCAAAGCCATGTTTGCAGCTGTGGCAGCAGATTCAGATGTACCATCATCATCCCTCAGACCTCTCTGTCCAACCAGGTGGACAGTAAGGGGAAATGCTATCAAAGCAGTGTTGTCTCAGTATGAAAGTGTCTTGACAAGCTTAGAGGAAATGGCAGCAACTGGATCTAGCACAGGTGCTAGGGCGAATGGACTGCGTGAGAGGTTTGAAAAAGGTAAAACTGTGCTGGGGCTTCTTTTGGCATTAGAAGTTATTGAGGAACTAGAATGTCTGAACAAGTCTCTGCAGAAACGCATTGCAACAATTGCAGGAATGCAACAATCAATAGAGTGCGTAAAGTCAACTCTCCAGTTCAAAAGGAACGAAGAAAGATTTCAGGAGATTTTTAAAAAAGCAGTGAAAATGGTGGACTCTCTTGGCATTGAACCCATTCAGATGCCTCACCAAAGGCAGACACCAAGGAGATATACTGGTGGGGCTAGCCAGCACACTCACAAGTCAACTGAAGAGTTTTACAGGGCAGAATTTTACAAATTGTTGGATTGTGTTGATGTCCAGTTTCAGGAGAGGTTTAACCAACCAGATCTAGGTGTGCACAGGCTGGAAGACATTCTTCTCACAGGAGAGGTGTGTGATGTTGTTGATCAGTACCCAGAACTTAACAGGGAGACTCTAAAAGTTCAGCTAGCCATGTTTAAGTCCAAGTACAGTTTTAAATCTAGCACAGATGTGGCTACTATCATGAGAGGAATGCCAGTGGAGGTGAGGGGTCTATTTGATCAAATTAAAACCCTTGCTAGACTGCTTTTAGCCATCCCGGTGTCATCAGCTGAAGCTAAAAGGAGTTTCAGTACTCTCAGGAGACTAAAAACCTGGCTCGGATCAACAATGACACAAGTGAGACTGAACAATGCTGATGTTTGTCATGTTCATCAGAACAGTTTGGACAGTATTGATGTCAAACAAATATGCCAGCAGTTTATTTCTGTTAATGAGAGGCGAAGGCATGTTTTTGGCTCCTTTATTTAGGAGCAATGGACATTGAGCTGTTGTGTGGTACATAATAGTTCATGTTTAGATGTATTCTCACAGATTACTTGTTTAAAATGGGTAACAGTATCTGTCTATGATTTCATTGGTAGACTTAGAAAGACTTTTCATTATGTGATAACGATACTTCTACTTTTAATGCTGATTTATGAGAGAAGTTTTCAGTTTCACAATGGCTAAAGTAAAGTTTTTAGATGTTTACTAATTGCCTGTTGATTTGAAAGGTGCAACACTATCAGACTCAAAATAGTCTTGTAGTTTCATTGAGACAATGAGAAATATTTTTTTTTCATCTGGCATTGTTACTTTGTTGGTTTTGTGGACAGCCACACTAGGTTATGCAGTGCTCCTTCTTTTTATAATGCTGATGTGTGAGCATGATTCATTTGCACTATTCATTTTCAATTGACTTTAGTTGTGAACTCACTTGCTATTGCTCCTGAAAGGGGCAATACCATCTACCTGAAATATGTCTTGTAATTTCAATGAGAAAGGTACCCTTTTCCTGTGATTGTTTACTTTATCAGTTTTGTGGACTGCACACCACATCATACTGTGGTCCATCTACTTTTATTTATACTGATGTTTGAGACGTTTTATTTGCACTATCGCTAAATAAAGAATAATCTTTATTAAACTATTTTTTGTCAGTTATTAAACATTCCTTTAACATTACACCATTCCTTAATTTAACTTAATGAATTGCATTTTGAGTGGATCATTATCAATTGAATAGCATTACTAGTATTAATTTAAAGTGGTTTAGCATTTTGCAGCATATAAAAAAAAACACATTCGGTAAACGAAGTTGGGGTTTGTGGTTTGGTGGGGAGGGCTGGACTCATAGGTTCCCACCAATGTCCAGAGCAAACCTACGCCCTTGCTTTGAACGATTCAGTTTTGTCAACAGATCTCGGTGACACTGTACTCACATATCCTTTGTTAATATGTTCACGGTGGGCGAAACGTGATGAATGTTAATCCCCACACATTCGCTCGAACAACCGAATCCAGAAAAGCTTTTTCTTTTTTTTTTTCCCAAGTCGGCCAGGCGCACGGAAACTTGTGTTCTTCCAGTCGACGTGATGAAACTAATTCACGAGTCACTTCACTCTCCGCTCTCGGCAGGGAAAATAGACCACATCACAATCCTTCGCACACGTTCCTTTTTGAACACTTCTTTTTCGTCGGGATTAAAACAAAACTCCGCTTTTGCTCGTCCACTCCTGCACTCCTCACTTCCGACCCCACGAGAGTTTCTTTTTTTTCTTCCTCCGCTCTCTCTCCTTTTTTTTTTGTTCCTCCCTCATTTTACATTAATTTCCTGCCCCAATGCAAGTACATACAAACATGCTTAACAGTTCTTTAAAGCTTAAATATATGTATACATGTTTCTTTTACTAGAACACAAAGAATAAATCAAAATGAAGAGAAAATAATAATCAAAACATATTTACAAAAAATAATAAAAATAACTTGCTCTCTTCCCTGATTGTTGTCTTCTTTATTTATTAATCAGATTTATCAAGGGCTACATAAAGAAAAAAAAGTATGTAGTAGTTCAAAAATTAAAGATTTCAAATTTAAAAAACACGTTTAATTAAAAAACTTATGTCAATGATAATAAAATATTTTGGATTGCAAAAAATAAACAATTGTGGTCCCGCCTTACTCATAATTCTCTCTTCATATAGCCGTATGCCTATTACATATCCATAAAACACTGTGATATAACCGCGCTCGGATCGGATCGCTTTCTCACTGCAATCAATAAATAAATCACAATAAATGACAAATAAACTAATTTAAGTAAGGGGAAAATACAGGTGATCAGTAGCAGTAATTCTCTTTATGTGTCTAAAATAATAATCTCCACGTTGATCTCCTGTAAGGTTATTTGAACTTGCTTTACAGGAGTCTCTGCATTTTAAGTTTCGGCATGTTATTAAAGGGTCACGAAACACCAAAACACATTTTTTGAGCTGTTGACAGTCGTATATGTGTCCCACACTGCTAAAAACACTATTAGGACACCTATATTTCAATAAAAAGTGTAAATTGGTTGTTTTTGCGTTATTTCAAGCAAATTCGTACTTTCTGTTTGAAATGAATTTTTGAAGCTGCGTCACGGTCATGACATAATAGCGTTGTATTCCAGCGAGCAGACTGGGCATCTGTGCCAGAGTGAGTCTTATTACGTCTTACAGTGTGATGCATTAATGCATGAGTAAGGCTTGGTTTAAACCAATCAGCGCGCTATATTGTGCAACTTCATTAATATTCATTAGTGTCACCGTGTTTACACCATAGAGACGCCACGTTGTGTTGGCAAAACAAGCGTGAAGTGTTGCTTTTATAGTTTGCTGCCATTAAGTTTCGTTTTCATTTTCTCTCTGTGAGAGCTCATCTGGATCACGTGTGGATTAACAGTGTACGCGACGCTCGACAACAATAACTCACGTGTCTAAGGGGGATTATTGTTTACCTGAGAGCTGTTCTCATCTGCAAACGCTGAAATCCGGATTCGCTTGTAGTATTCTCTTCATAAAGACGCGGCTCTAGTTGCTGGTAATTGTCCTGTCTCTACAGATTTGGTAAGTGAGCGACCAGTGCTCTTTGTTTATTCAGTTTGTTTGTATCGAATTAAGTTAACTATTGCACTGAGTGCAAACATGTTAGCACCGCATTTTGTGACCGGAATAACACACGCGGCTTTCTGACGCTACCTGCCGTGTGCATCTAAGTTTCTGGGTATTTCCGGGAGTTTTTTTTCTCTCATTCGCCGTGCGGTATCAAACATTGCATGAAAAATACACGCTTGGAGCAGTTCCTCGAATCAAATATCTCATTTGTCGCGAGGGGCATGCATGAATTCCCTGAATAAAAGAGCCAAACTGCAATTAAAGTACAACATTTAATAATTTGGCAAATAATTCGTCTACAGATGTACACATGTAGGTTAAACACCATCTCTTTCTCCTGTGTGTATTTTGACTGAAACTTGCGCGTGCCCAAATAGACACTCCCACACCCTCCCACTTTAGTTCCTCCGACACTCCCCCCTAAACAGAGCTGGACATGCCCACTTTTCTGACTTTTTCTAAAGTAGAGGTGTGAAAACACCCTGCTGAAATGAGGGGGTTTCATGGCCCTTTAAGTAATCTACTAAATTTGCTGTTCTAAAACATTATTGAAACCGAATCTTATAAAACCTAATAGAGCTGTAAATGTTAGATATTATTTATTTACATCATTTACTGTTATCGTTTTATTTGAAAACTCCAACTAAACATTAAAATGAATGTAAATTCCTCGTTGCCAGATAAAATGAAGGCATCGAATAAACCAAATGAAAATGGAGGCAAAAAAAATTTAAATAAATAAACAATTCAAGCAAAAATCAATAAACAATATACTAGTGATGTTGCAGCAGATGGACATTGTATTAATACTGCAAAGTTTTTTTGTTTTTTTTGCACAAACTGACAAATTGCAGGGTTGGGATGTGTAAATATCCTGTTGATATTTAGAAATCTTCGGTATTTATCTTCTAAACGCACAATTGTTCCCGCCTGGTAAATCGTTATGGTGTGTAGGCTATATTTTGGGTTCTGTTGATGGCTAATTAAAAATAAAAAACCTTTCCTAAAATGTACGTGTTGTTTATATGTTCATATTTTACAAGTGTTATTTCTACCCCTATGAAGATAACAAATACCAACAACCCTGTTATAAGAGAATATATTATTTGTGCTCATGTTCTATGGAATGTAAATCCTGCCAATTTTAAATAAATCAAATAAACATTTGAAATGAAAATGAAAATCAGATCAACACTTTCATTTTAAAACATTGTTCGCAAAATATCTGCCAAAATTAAAAAACAGCTCCTTTGAATTCCATGCAGTCACCATTATCCACCCCTTCTACATAAATGTGGTTGTCATCTACCGCCCACCAGGTAAATTAGGTCACTTCCTAGATGAACTGGATGTTCTTCTCTCATCTTTTTCTAATTTTGCCACTCCCTTATTGGTGCTAGGTGACTTCAACATTTACGTTGACAAACCGCAAGCTGCAGACTTTCAGACTCTGCTTGCCTCTTTTGACCTAAAAAGAGCACCTACTTCTGCTACCCACAAATCAGGTAATCAGCTAGACCTTATTTACACACGACACTGCTTCACTGATCAAACAATAGTAACTCCACTACAAATATCTGATCATTTCCTTCTGTCTCTCAACATCCACATTACTCCTGAGCCGCCACACACTCCAACACTGGTTACCTTTCGCAGAAACCTACGATCTCTCTCACCCAATAGACTATCCACCATTGTTTCAGACTCTCTTCCTCCATCTCGCAAACTCACTGCACTTGATTCGAACAGTGCCACTAATACACTCTGCTCCACACTAGCATCATGTCTAGACCGATTATGTCCTCTTGCATCCAGGCCAGCCCGTGCCAGTCCTCCTGCACCCTGGCTCTCGGATGCTCTCCGTGAGCATCGCTCAAAACTTCGGGCTGCAGAGAGAATTTGGCGGAAAACTAAAAATCCTGCACACCTCTTAACATACCAAACTCTTCTGTCCTCTTTCTCAGCTGAGGTTACTTCTGCAAAGCAGACGTATTACCGTCTAAAAATCAACAATGCCACTAATCCTCGCCTACTTTTTAAAACATTTTCCTCCCTCCTCTATCCTCCTCCTCCACCCGCATCCTCCACACTTACTACTGATGACTTTGCTACATTCTTCTGCACCAAAACTGCAAAAATCAGTGCTCAATTTGCTGCACCTACAACAAACACGCAAGATACAACACCAACACCACACACACTCACCTCTTTTTCTCAGCTCTCTGAGTCTGAGGTGTCCAAACTTGTGCTATCTAGCCATGCAACCACCTGTCCACTCGATCCCATTCCCTCTTATCTCTTGCAAGCCATCTCTCCTGCAGTCATACCAACACTGACTCACATAATTAACACATCTCTTGACTCTGGTTTATTCCCCACTACATTTAAGCAGGCTAGGGTAACCCCACTGCTAAAGAAACCCAACCTGGACCATACGCTACTTGAAAACTACAGACCAGTATCCCTGCTTCCATTCATGGCCAAGATTCTGGAGAAAGTAGTGTTCAATCAAGTCCTGGACTTTCTTACTCAAAACAATCTCATGGACAACAAGCAATCCGGCTTTAAGAAAGGCCACTCAACTGAGACTGCCCTGCTCTCGGTCGTGGAGGATCTCAGACTGGCTAAAGCGGACTCTAAATCATCAGTACTCATTTTGCTGGACTTGTCAGCTGCTTTTGACACTGTCAACCACCAGATCCTGCTATCTACGCTTGAGTCACTGGGCGTTGCGGGCACTGTTATACAATGGTTTAGATCTTACCTCTCTGACAGGTCATTCAGGGTGTCTTGGAGGGGAGAGGTGTCCAACCTACAGCATCTAAACACTGGGGTACCTCAAGGCTCTGTTCTTGGGCCACTTCTCTTCTCCATCTACACATCATCTCTAGGACCAGTCATCCAGAGACATGGATTCTCCTACCACTGCTATGCTGATGACACCCAGCTATACCTCTCTTTTCATCCTGATGATCCCTCGGTTCCAGCTCGTATCTCAGCCTGCCTGTTGGATATTTCACACTGGATGAAAGATCATCATCTTCAGCTGAACCTCGCAAAAACGGAAATGCTTGTAGTTTCTGCCAACCCGACTCTACACCATAACTTTTCAATCCAGATGGATGGGGCAACCATTACTGCATCCAAAATGGTGAAAAGCCTTGGAGTAACGATTGATGACCAACTAAACTTCTCTGACCACATTTCTAGAACTGCTCGATCGTGCAGATTTGCACTCTATAACATCAGAAAGATCCGACCCTTCTTATCTGAACATGCAGCTCAACTCCTTGTTCAAGCTCTTGTTCTCTCCAAACTGGATTACTGCAACTCTCTACTAGCTGGGCTTCCAGCTAACTCTATCAAGCCTCTTCAACTGCTCCAGAATGCAGCAGCACGAGTTGTCTTCAATGAACCTAAACGAGCACATGTCACTCCACTGCTAGTCCGTTTGCACTGGCTGCCAGTTGCTGCTCGCATCAAATTCAAAACTCTGATGTTTGCCTACAAAGTGACTTCTGGCCTAGCACCTTCTTATCTGCACTCACTTCTGCAGATCTATGTGCCCTCCAGAAACTTGCGTTCTGTGAATGAACGTCGCCTCGTGGTTCCATCCCAAAGAGGGAAAAAATCACTTTCGCGAACGCTCACGCTCAATCTGCCCAGTTGGTGGAATGAACTCCCTAACTGCATCAGAACAGCAGAGTCACTCGCTATTTTCAAGAAACGACTAAAAACTCAACTATTTAGTCTCCACTTCACTTCCTAAGCTGCAATTGCCTCTTTGAATATCACACTAATTGTACAAAAAAAAAAAAAAAAAAAAAAAAAAAAAAAAAAACTACTAACACTTCCCTTCTTAGACTTTACAGACCTGAAACTTGCCTTTAGTACTTATTCATTGTTGCTCTTGGTTGTGTAAATTGCTTCCTTGTCCTCATTTGTAAGTCGCTTTGGATAAAAGCGTCTGCTAAATGACTAAATGTAAATGTAAAATGTAAATGTAAAAAACGAAATGAAATTATTTAATTTTCATTTTCACTTTGACAACACATCGTCCCTGTCAAATTGATAATTAAAATGAAGTTGCCAATTTAGCATTTAGACTGCCAATATTAAAATTAAAAGTCAAACTAAAAATAAAATGCAAACACAATTTTTACAAAGCGTGTTATTAATGTTCACGCTATAATAGTGACACAATTCAAATTAAAATGTAAATTTAAGCTTTCCTTTTATTGACACTTTTTCATTTCAGTTTTCATTTTTGATTTTATTTTTAACGTTAAGCTGTATGCAAAGCCTATGCTAATGAGTGGGAGGGGCGTATTCAAGTGACGTCGAGTGCTTTCACACACAGAGCCGGAGGGCAGAAGCACGGTTTTGATGGATGGGACAGCATGAGTTACTAGTGTAAATACAGTATAACAGAAGTAAAATGGCAAAAACTGTTAGTCAGCTTTTTTTTAGTTAGTTTTACCCATGATTGCGGCTTTGAGTAATGAACGAGGCTGGGAGTTTTTAAAAGCCTTAGGAATCTTTTGCAGGTGTTTAGAGTTAATTAGTTGATTCAGATGATTAGATTAATAGCTTGTTTAGAGAACCTTTTCATGATATGCTATTTTTTGAGATAGGAATATTGGGTTTTGATGAGCTGTATGCCAAAATCATCAATATTAAAACAATAAAAGGCTTGAACTTACTTCAGTTGTGTGTAATGAATTTTAAAATATATGAAAGTCTAATGTTTATCAGTACATTAAAGAAAATAATGAACTTTATCACAATATGTTATTTTTTTTAAAAGGACTTGTATGTATATGTTTAATGTTTATTGTATTATGGAAACGTTGTTTCCTGTTTATTGGGGAGGGTGTGATGCCTGCTGCGCTGTCATTTGTCTGCTGTGTCTGTCTGTGTGTCTGTTTTGCTCCGGCAGGCACTTTTTTCCAGGGGTTTCAGTACAGCGTAACCGCTACTACGGACTTCCGGCAAGATGGGGCACTGAGAAGCAGCGATTGTTACGAGCTCTCACTTTAGTCCCACGTTTGTTTGATTTAACTAGTTAAAGTTCACTCTCACCTTTTATATTTGTCAGTCAATCGTACCCAAATCCATTTAGAAAATGATTGGAGTACCACTGCTACGCGATGGACATAACTGTAGGTGCAAGCAAAAAAGAGCGAGGTACTGATTCTGATCCTCCAACACCATGTAAGTCGCAGAAAGGCAAAAAACCAAAAAGGCCAACAGAGAATGAGCAAAATGATGTGTCCAATTCTGCTATTCTCAATGCCATTAAAACACTCGGAAACAAAGTAGAGGATCAACACGAGGAACTAAGCATGCAAATGAAGCAACACAGTGCAATGATTGCTAGCGTTGCCAAATTTGTCCAAATAAATGCACAGGACCTAAAAGAATGTAAAGACAAAATCAAGGGGATAGAAAAACAAATCGAAACACTCAAGGAAGTCAACATTGACTTGAAAGCTCGTATGTTGGAAGAGAAAAGGTACAAAAGAAGGTGGTGTCTTTGAATAAAAGGTCTCAAAGAGAATACCACTGAGCGTATAAGAGAGTACGGGATTCAACTTCTTAGCAAAATAACACCCGAGTATGCTGGTTCTATGACGGATTCTGTGGATGTCGTGCATAGGGTGGGAAGGAAGGAGCCCAACCGTCCCAGGGAGGTGATTATTCTTTTCACCCGCAGGATGGTCCGAGATGAAGTATTGAAAAGAACCAAGATGTCTGAGATATGCAGAGAAGCAAGCATTCGCTTCGCAGAGGATTTAACTAAAGAAGACAGACTTTAAAGACGTGAACTGTGGCCAAAAATCGAACAAGCTAGAAAGGAAGGCAAAGCAGCCGGGTTTAGAGGCCCTTATGGATCCATAGAGGGTAAACGCATTTGCTAAAAGGGTACTGAATGTTGCGTGTTAAAACAAGGTGAGATGGACTGATAAAGAAACAGGACTTTTTTTCTATCACCAGCTTTAAATTAAGTCGGTGTTGCAGAGAGTGATCACTTATTTTGTTAATTTCTAATTTAATTTTAATTTAATTCAGTTATTGTTGTTTAATTGTTCATGTTCTTGTTGAATTCCAACATTTCGTTTTCATCTTTGAATTGTAGGGATTTAAAGGACTCTGTTAAAAGGAAGGCAATTTTTTTGTTTGACAAAAGTCAAAAATCTCACTGTTTATTTTTACAAGAAACGCACTCTGAGGCGATAGATGCTGCTTTCTGGAAGAAACAATGGGGGATGACATGTTATTTAGTCACGGATCAAATAGGTCTGCAGGTGTCGCTATATGCATGAATAAATGCCCAGGTAAAATTCTCACGCACAAGGCGAATGTGGATGGCCATTGGCTCGCAGTAGTCTTACATTTAGACAAAATATTCTTCATTTTAGTTAATGTTTATGGCTATAATTTACGTACCCAGAATAAGAATCTGCTGGATTCAATTACAGAAGTTATAAATGACCTCAACATTAGATACCCTACAGAATATGCTTTAATTGGAGGCGATTTTAATTTAACACCAGATGAATATATGGATAGATGTCCTTCTAAATTTAGTAGTCCTCATATTAACTGTATTGTTCAAGACTTTTGTTTAACAAATTCACTAACTGATATATGGAGAAAACTAAACCCTACATCTAGACACTTTTCATGGTTTAAACCAAATGCTCCTTTAAAATCAAGGATAGACTATTGGTTAGGATCAGAAACTCTTTGAAGTTATGTAACCAAATGTAACATTTTAGGTGGCCCCTTAACTGATCATAGTGTGATTAGCTTACTTTTAGAACAAAATAAGAAATATTCTAAAAATAAAAGTTATTGGAAATTTAATGCTGATTTGCTTAATAATAATGACTTTTGTGTGTGTATATATATATATATATATATATATATATATATATATATATATATATATATATATATATATATATATATATATAATAGCTGAAGTTAAAAGTAAAAAAATGCAAAGTGGTACTAAATGGGAATATTTAAAACATAAAATTAGAGAGTTTTCAATTACATTTAGTAAAAATCTGATAAAAAAAGAAACATGAAAAAGAATTAGAATTAATTCAAGAGATAAATAAATGTTGTAATCAAAATATGTCAAAAGAGGAGGGACAAAAACTTATTAAGCTTCATTTCATGCTAGATGACTTGTATATTAAAAAGGCCAAAGGAGCGTATGTGAGATCTAGAGCAAAGTGGCTGGAAGAGGGTGAAAAAAATAGTTCATATTTTATTAATTTAGAAAAAAGGAGACAAGAAAGGAAATCAATTAAACGTTTAATTGTGAATGATGTTGAACATTCAAACCATAAAGAAATAGCAAAAGAGGTATTCAAATTTTATTCTAAATTATATACATCTAATTTTCCCCTAGTATTTCTAATTCTTTTTTCCAGGATATAAAAGATCATATCCCTTCAATTGATACTGTATTTAAGGATGTGTGTGAATCAGACATATCCTTACAAGAGTTTGATACAGCCATTAAACACAGTAATCCTGGTAAATCACCAGGCCCAGATGGCTTAACAATAGATTTTTATAAATTTTTTTGGGATGACCTAAAATATCTACTGTTTGAAGCTTTACAGGAATGTATACAAAAAATGAGCTTTTACCAACCATGAAACAAGGCCTAATAATTATGTTACCAAAACCAAATAAAGATAAGAGATTGTTAGATAATTTACACGCCATAACTCTTTTAAATACAGATTATAAGATATTTACTAAAATGTGGCTTTTAGATTAAAAACTGGTTTATCACAAATCATTAGTGAGACACAGTCTGTTTTTTTAAAACATATAGGTCACAATAATATTAGGCTAATCCTAGATTTGATTGAATATGGATATCCAATTAAAGAAGATGGATTTGTTTTATTTTTGGATTTTTATAAGGCATTTGACATGGTGGAACACTCATTTATCTTTCAGACACTTAATCATTTTGGTTTTGGTCCCAAATTTATAAACATTATTAGAATGATTTATAAAGATATAAACAGCTCTGTATCTCTCACACAAGGTACAAGCCCACGTTTCCAGGTAAAAAGAGGCATTAGGCAAGGATGTGCCTGTTCACCGTTACTTTTTATCATGGTTGCAGAAATGTTATCTATTTTTATTAAAATAGGACATGTATCCGGTACTAATTTAGAAGGGAAACAGTTTATTATCAGTCAATTTGCTGATGATACACTCTCAGAAAAAAAGGTACAAAATTGTACCTTTTAGGGTACAAATGGCCCGTCACTGGGGTGGTACCCTTAAGGGTACAAATTTGTACCTCTATTTAAAGGTACAAAATTGTACCTTCTACATTTGTACCCTTTAAGGGACAATTTTGTACCCTAGACACTGAAGGTACAAAAATGTACCTTTTTATATTATATAGTATTTTCAGGGTACTGACCCAGGCATTTTGATCCATTGGTGACTGCATGCACAAATAAATAAATAAAATATTTTGGTTCACAGATGTCCATTTTTATTTACTAATGTAAAAATATTTCATTACAACTCACAACTGAATGTGTTGAGAAATAAAATTACACAGCAAGTATAAAGCAGACATGTAAAACAGTAAAAAGAACAATTTAGATAAGAATAAAAACTAAATAATCTACACTTAATACAAAGACCACAAGAAAACTGTTTAAGATTTATAAACCCATTACACAGGCTACATCAAGTACTGCACTTTATAAAGTCCAAAGTATTTGTCTTTAGTCAGAATACTCGGTCATAATAAATAATTTGTCATCAACATTTTCTCTGTATTTCAGAATAAAGGCAATGTTTCTCTATAAATTGCTTCAACAGTGCAGAAAACCAAATACATCAGTAGCCTCTTCCTCAACATCAGTAGATTACTCCTCATCATCCTCAAGTGGAGTTGTAATTTGTTGTAACACAATATGTGTTTATGCTTTTGATAAACATGACATGTAAAGCACTCATATCTGAAAAATGTTCTTTGATAGTCATTAGGACCACAAGTTATTTAAAAATTTGCTTTATGCATGAATGAGAGCAGTGTGCTGGATTAACTTGATGATTGTGATTATCCCAAGAGCATGTAGAGAAACAAAAAAACAAGGTTGATCCCTCTGGTAACTGGAGTAGATCGAGGCTTGTCACAGTCCACCGTTCATTCAAAATATTCCACTGCAGAAACATCAAGGTGTTCTTCTAATAAGATGGATATGTCAAAAATGTATATTCGTCCACATCATCAGCCCGGCCAATCGCAATCCCATCAACTCTGAAGACTGCCGTGACTCGTCTTGTTAACACAGTTGTCCAGTCGGTGGCCTCCTCCTGTACTTGAACTGTTGGATGTGGTGAAGATGGTTCACTGTAAATGACAAAGCAATAATTACATTAATATCAGTCACTCTATCACTGATGAAGAGAAAATCAACATGCATAGAAAGTAAAATAATTAATATTTAATGATTAAAAAAAAAGTATCACAGATTAAAAGACTAATATAAATTTCATTCATTCATTCAATTTCTTTTCGGCTTAGTCCCTTTATTAATCTGGGGTCGCCACAGTGGAATGAACCACCAACTTATCCAGCATATGTTTTATGCTGCAGATGCCCTTCTAGCTGCAACCCAGTATTACGAAACATCCAGACACACTTATTCACACACACATTTATACACTACAGACAAATAAGCTTACCAAATTCAGCTATAGCGCATGTCTTTGGACTTGTGGGGAAACCGGAGCACTTGGAGGAAACCCTCACGAACACTGGATAAATATGCAAACTCCTCACACAAATGCCAACTGACCCAGCCGAGGCTCGAACCAGCGACCTTCTTGCTGTACGGTGACAGCACTACCCACTGCGTCATCCTAATATAAAGAATATCAAGCATTATAAAATGCATTTATCACAGCATATACTAAACAGAAAACAACATACGCACCGGAGCACAACGAAATGTTGAAGTGTCTCGCTTAACAAGGCTGGCAACATGAGAAGTGCTGCTGTAAAATCAATTCCTGGAACATAAGATGTGGCATACAAACAAATATGAATGAATCCATCCAAAGCTAGAATTTAATAATAATAATCAAGTGGAGAAAGTTTAGAAAGAGTACCTTAGAGTCAGATCCATAGCATTCTTCAGTTGATCTCTCATCTTTCGATGAAAACCTAGAAAATAATTTTAAACATGTGGGTGTACATTTATTGTTGTTTGTAAGTAAAAACCTACAAATTTAAAATAGTATGTAAGCCATTAAAACCATGGTATAGATAATGAGACATACTTACATCTTGTAACTGAGCCATGCTTTCATATGACATGCCTTCACTGGTCTGATGCTGTTAGGCTGCATTCTGTTGTTCAATCTTGTCCTGTAAGACAATTGGAAACTTCAAAAACTTCTGGAAAGCAATAAGATAAAGCAATAACTATTTACTTATTTTGAGATATTAATAAAATAGGTAAAATAGCTCAAGGTACCAGTTTCAGAACAGATGAGACAAATTATTACATTAAAGAACAAAGTATAACTTAAAACGTCGATTTATACAACATGGTATGTTAATAATTCTACATTAACATAAGTATAACGTTAAACGATAGTAAAGCACCAACAATTCTGGACATGAGAGTTTGTGGACACTTCTCAACATTAATGTAACTTAGACACTGAAACGAAGATATGTACAAGCATACACACGCCACGTTTGTAACTAGCCACGTTTACATAATCAGTCGCTTTGCCGGTGACAAAATTGTGATTTTTCTTCACAAAATGGCGGTGTATATAACCGTCTAAAATTACATTTCAGCGGTCAACCGTGGCTAGAAAAATGGCCTCAAAATATAAAACATTATCGATAATTACAAATACCAGTATTAATAACAAAAGGTTTTATATCAAGGTATATAAGGACTTTAGTCGCGCGAGCTCCGGGCCACACCGCACATTACTCACAGGTCACGGCCCGATTCCGGTGCACGGATACGGCAGCGTCGCGCTTCTGCCGCCGCAGCTGGACCGAGTGTATTTTGTGTAGTGGTTTTCTTGGTTTTTCTCTTACTAAATCAAACTCAGTCTGGAGGTTATGAATATCAGAAGAATATACTTTATTGTCGACAACAAAGGAGAATTTTCAGGAGACCCCCAGTAGCATCTCTGTCTGAAAAATTCTGCCTCACTCCTGTTCTTGGCTTATTTAAATACCCTTTTACATCCGTTGTTTTCCTTTGTTCTCCATATATTACACAAGATACCTCCTAGTTTAACCCCTGACCCCAAATACCACCTCTGACATCTGTTTCCTGAGACACCTCAGGCTCTTTTACCACTCTCTTTTCATCCCTTCTTTTATGACCCCTAGTTGTTTCCTCAGGCCATTTCCCCTTTCCAATTGTTTTAATGGTATGCAAGTCTACAAGCAGATTATACACATATAACCTGAATATATAGATTAACTTCACACTCCAAAGAGCACAAAATCCACCTCATTTGCTAATTGGGTTGCGATTATATTCCGCCGTGGCAACACTTATTAATAAAGCAGTAACGTAACGTAAGATATAAGGCGCGAATACGTAACGTAGGCGACAAAGGGAACTTTTACACCGAGAAAACTAACAGCATATAGTACTCACCGTCTATAACGTTATGTCCCTCGGTGACTTCGATATCACATTGTATTAACTTCTTTAATAAGCTGCAGACATCTTAGCAAACTCCATCCTGCAGGCCAGCCCGGAGCACTTAAAGCGGGGGAAAGCCGAGACCGGAGAGTCAGACAAAATCAACAGAACACGGCTTCACATGTAAAAATGAGACTGAAAATATATCTGTAATACATTCTTACCTGAAAAGTGTGGACTCCAAAATAGACTTTTCTTTGAAAAGCGTGCGAAGTTCTGCGTAAACAGCCAGCATACTCGACGGACCGACTCAGTAACAAACACTACTATAACGTCTCAACAAGCCAAATTCTTAAAGAGACAGCAACATCACCACCTGTATGAAGATGCTGTCACTCTGCATGGATCTTATTCTACATCCCATATAGGCCTACTATAGGGTCTTAAACAGTAAGCAGACCAGTATTTACGTTTTTAATGATTAAAATTACATTCAATTATAAATTAAATTATTAACATTTTTGAGAAAAATGTAATTTAAATACATGAAAAAAATTTAATTATTAAAATATTTAATTCAATCAATTTATTTATTTATTATATTTTTAAATTATGTATTTTAGTATTAATGTTTAGTATTAATACATTTAAATTAGTGTTATATAGTGTCTTGATCTTATCATGAGCTGAGGGTACAATTTTGTTCCTATAGGGAAACAAAATATATAATTGTACCTTTAAAGGTGCCAAATTGGTCCTTTACGGTACAATTTTGTATCCAAATGTGCTATAAAAGGTACAAAAATGTACCTTTCAAACCTAAATCTGGACATTTGTACCTTTATAGCCCATTTGGGTACAGAATTGTACCCTAAGGACCAATATGGGACCTTTAAAGGTACAATTTTATATTTTGTTCCCTCTAGGAACAAAATTGTACCCTCATTGTACCTTTTTTTCTGAGAGTGTACGACACTTTTTTTTTGGAAAATGAAAAGCAAATTCCCTTAGCACTCCAGTGTATAAGAAAATTCTCAGAAGCTTCAGGTTTATGGTTAAATATGTCAAAGTGCGAGTTAATGGCCATCCATGATCACAACAATACATCATTGTATAATATTCTAGTTAAAAAGGAAAATAAAATTTAAATTAAATATTTAGGAATTTGGCTATCTAAAAAAACAAAAAAATTAAAAAATTTAAATTTTGACAGAAATTTAGATAACTGTCAATTAATATTAACCAGTTGATTACAGAGAGACAATCTTTGGTAGAATCTTGTTAACGAAAATAGAAAGCCTCTCTAGATTCATTTATCCATGTTTTTCCTTAGCAGTGTCAGCTAAAAAAGATAAAAGCAGTAAACAAATTGAACTTTGATTTTATTTGGAAAATGAAAAATCACTACATACGTAAAAGTGATATGATTAAAGATTATGAGGAGGGAGGTCTTAAAACACTAGACTTTGATATAATGAATGGGGCCATTAAACTTAAATGGCTACAATCTTACATTAAAAATTAATCTTCTTTTTGGTTTGAGATTCCAACACTTATATTTAAGAAATGTGGTGGTATTAATTTTTTATTACAGAATGATTTTGAATTGTCTAAACTTCCTATAAAACTTTCTGCTTTTCATCAACAAGTGCTATTACATTGGAAACTGATATTTAAACATAATTTTAGCCCTTATAACATATCTATTTGGAATAATAGGAGTATTTTGGTGAATAGAAAATCTTCTTTTATTGACGAATGGTGGAAGAATGGCATATGGTCAATAACACTTGTTATGGATGATTCAGGAAATATGTAGAGTCATGATGCTTTCTGTAGAAAATACCAAATAAGTTGTTCTCCTAAAAGATATGATAAAATTATTAAGAATATACCATTGCAAATGGTTAACCTTGTAAAGGAACAAATAAAATATTCAACGATAAATCCCAAAATAATTGATCTTAAGATAGAAAATGTTAACTTTACAGATAGAAAATGCTCAAACTAATTTTTGAGAGATTGTCTAACACAGTGTTGTTTTCCAGGACCTGTTAAGAGAGCTTATATTTTGTCTTATTATGATAAGAAAATTATTTATGATATCAGAAAAAGATTTCTTCCATATCCTGTTAATCCTAAATGTAAAGAAGTGCACTTTAAAATTATGAATACATATATCCTGCAAAAGAATTTCTAAGGTTAAAATTCAATATTGAGGACTCAAATGTATGCCAGTTTTGTAATGTAGATATAGAAACAATTGAATACTTGTTTTTCCAATGAAGACATTAAGAGAGATGAAAAGCCAAAAAGCAAGAAATCTATATTCATCATTGGATGATTTTGGTTTTATATTTTAAAGACTTTAACTCCCCTGCTACTTAAGTTTCTTTAGCATTTATTTTTTGTTAATTTTATTATTTTTTTTATTTATATATGTTGTATTATTAACGAGGATGGTAAGATTGTAATTGTATGCAATTTGATTGTTATCTCAGTCTTTTGTGTAATTCTAATAAGTATTAATGCCTTTCTGTTACTGTTCAACATTGTTAATAAAAAAAAAAACGGTACTACGTCATTGAGTGGGCGTGGCCTACCTGTAAATTTGCATAGGTCACGGATCATGCGCAAATTGTGAAAACAGCCGTTTGATTCAGATACCTGTACATAATCGCAGGGGTTTCGTGTCCATTGCCTTTTATATGCAGAACAAAATATAGCTCTCCTGATCGCAGGTGTTTCATGTGAAGTCAGTGTATGTTATATTAAACAAATTAACTTAAGATACCTCTCAGATTACATTAATACTGGTTTTACTTAAGATACCTGTCCCGACCCCAGGGCTTTTGTGTCAAATACTTTATATATCATATACAGTAACATCAGATACCTGTCCTGATCCCAGGGGTTTCATGTATGATCACTTTAATATACATTAACATCAGATACCTGTCCTGATACCAGGTGTTTCGTGTATGATCACTTTTATATTATAGCCTATAGGCTACATTAACATCAGATACCTGTCCTGATCTCAGGGGTTTCATGTATGATCACTTTAATATACATTAACATCAGATACCTGTCCTGATCCCAGGGGTTTCATGTATGATCACTTTAATATACAGTAACATCAGATACCTGTCCTGATCTCAGGGGTTTCATGTATGATCATTTTAACATACAGTAACATCAGATACCTGTCCTGATCCCAGGGGGTTCATGTATGATCACTTTAACATACATTAACATCAGATACCTGTCCTGATCCCAGGGGGTTCATGTATGATCACTTTAACATACATTAACATCAGATACCTGTCCTGATCCCAGGGGTTTCATGTATGATCACTTTACCATACATTAACATCAGATACCTGTCCTGATCCCAGGGGTTTCATGTATGATCACTTTAACATACATTAACATCAGATACCTGTCCTGATCCCAGGGGTTTCATGTATGATCACTTTAATATACAGTAACATCAGATACCTGTCCTGATCTCAGGGGTTTCATGTATGATCATTTTAACATACAGTAACATCAGATACCTGTCCTGATCCCAGGGGTTTCATGTATGATCACTTTAACATACATTAACATCAGATACCTGTCCTGATCCCAGGGGTTTCATGTCTGATCACTTTAACATACATTAACATCAGATACCTGTCCTGATCCCAGGGGTTTCATGTATGATCACTTTAACATACATTAACATCAGATACCTGTCCTGATCCCAGGGGTTTCATGTATGATCACTTTAATATACATTAACATCAGATACCTGTCCTGATCCCAGGGGTTTCATGTATGATCACTTTAATATACAGTAACATCAGATACCTGTCCTGATCCCAGGGGTTTCATGTATGATCACTTTAATATACATTAACATCAGATACCTGTCCTGATCCCAGGTGTTTCATGTATGATCACTTTTATAACATTAACATCAGATACCTGTCCTGATCCCAGGTGTTTCATGTATGATCACTTTTATATTAGTTAACATCAGATACCTGTCCTGATCCCAGGTGTTTCATGTATGATCACTTTTATATTAAATACAGTAACATCAGATACCTGTCCTGATCTCAGTTTTTTTGTGTATGATGACTTTAAATAAAAATATAAAATAAATATGAGTTATGTTAATTAACTAAGATCGAGAAAGAAAAATTAACCACGGTTTATTACAGAAAATGTGGTATTTATTTGTTTAAACATGACTGAATACCATTATTTTAAACTACAAAAGCACGGTTAATCTTACCACAACCATTATTATTTGGTTTAAAATGGAAGTACAAAAGCCCAGAGACAGTAAAACGGAGAAAAACGAGGTCAGCTGTTTTTTTCTAATGAATTCTTTAAAATATTGTAAGAACGGTCTTTAAACCACAGCGGTTCGAACTGTAGTTCGATCAGGCTTTAGTCCATGCCGTTTTGCTCCCTCTACAGATGCGCTGTAACATTGCGGGGCATAATTAAATGGATGGGGAACACCTGAGTCTAAAGGCATATTTATACTTCTGCGTCAAACACCGGCGTATGCTACGGCGCTGACGCATAGCCCTTCGCCGTGGCCGTCACTGACGTGCACCTCTCAAACAAGCCTGATTTATACTTCTGCGTCAGGTGACCGGCGTAACCCACGGCGCAGGCAACGCGCGTGGCTGTGCATTTATACTTCTGCGCGCTGTCTCTGTCGGTCTGCATTAATACTTCCAAAACGCTAGTTGGCAGTGAGGTGTAAATGTTCCTCTGTGTCGAGTTTCTTCGCTACTTTTTTGCTTTTCCTGAACACTTCCGGAATGTACAAGTGGCTCAAACTCGCTCATTTTGAGGCAGGAACCGGCGGACGTGCAACAACTTTAACTATGAGGTAAACACAAAACAAAACTTTCCATCCGGAGCTCCTTCACGGTACTCGCCATTCGCGCGGCTCTCGGTCCCGCCCAGACTCGTCAGCGCTACCAAGCCGACCAATCACGGAGCTTACGCTACGCATCGTTGCGAAGTGTAGTTACATTTTTTGAGAGGTGCACGTCAGTGACGGCGATGGCCACGGCGAAGGGCTATGCGTCAGCGCCGTAGCATACGCCGGCGTTTGACGCAGAAGTATAAATCAGCCTTAACTACACGTCGCAACGACGTGTAGCGTAAGCTCTGTGATTGGTCGGCTTGGTAGCGCTGACGAGTCTGGCGGGACCGAGAGTCGCACGAATGGCGCGAGCGATTGTTTACAAGTGTGGAGTCCCGTGAAGGAGCTCCGGATGGAAAGTTTTGTTTTGTGTTTACCTCATAGTTAAAGTTGTTGCACGTCCACCAGTTCCTGCCTCAAAATGAGCGAGTTTGAGCCACTTGTACATCCCGGAAGTGTTCAGGAAAAGCAAAAAAGCCACGAAGAAACTCGACACAGAGAAACATTAACACCTCACTGCCCACTAGCGTTTCAGAAGTGTTAATGCAGACCAACAGAGACAGCGCGCAGAAGTATAAATGCACAGCCACGCGCGTTGCATGCGCCGTGGGTTACGCCGGTCACTTGACGCAGAAGTATAAATCAGGCTTTAATAAGTGAGGGCTCTTTTATCAGCGTCCTGCCTCTGTTTGAGAGAGACTCTTCCAGCTAAGGGTTGGACGGAGACCAGCGGCATGAGAGTTGGCAGGGCGTTTTTGCCTAATGTTTGATCACAGTTGGCTTAAAAATAAAACTTTTTTAAAGTGACTTTTGGCTTCCCCCTCTTTTTTTCTTGTTTCGCCTCGAGGGCGTAACAGTTAATAACAGTGAATTATATTGTTTCATCACAGGTTGTGCCTCAATTAGTCTTGTTGTTTGCTTGTTTGTTTGTTTGTTTGTTTACTTGGCTTGTTTGCTGTAATGAATACACTTTTCATGCAAAGTTCTTAAAAATTACAGCAGCTCAAAACAAAATTTATATTAAGAGGTTCAGGGCTATGAGCCCAACAAAAGCAAACACTTTTCTCCATGATGGTGACTTTAGTCTATGTGGTCCACATATGTTTTATTAAGATAACTGGGCCACATTTGCCATATCTTCTCTGGGCCACATTACGCTAACAGCTACAATAGCCAGAGCTTACTGTGCAAAATATTTGCCAAAAGTGGAACACATGTGTCTTAAAGATAATTGGGCCACATTTGCACTTACATGTGTGAGCCACTGTATGTTTAGACCCAGATTACCCTTAAATGACTATGCCACATTTTTGCCAACTGTGGCCCACATTTGTCCTTCATCATTTGGGCCAAATTTTTAATTTTACACATGGGACACATTAGGCTCACATTCAGATTACATTTTGCCATGACAGCCAAATCTTTTCCTTAAATGGCCCATTTATGAATTTGAATCATTGGCCCCCTTTGCCATTGTACAGGTGGTCCACTTAAGGCTCACATTCTTTTTTGTCTGGGCTAAAGGAAGACAACCAGTGCCGCATAACTGCCTAAAGTGGCCCCACCCCCTGGCAACCGCAGAAGCTGTGAGAAAATATTATGAGTTTTTTGAAGACCACGACAAGTCAACTGATGTTTCGCTGAAACATTGACTTCAAATTATAAAACAGCATAGGTGTCACTTTAGCCCCCCTAAAACTTTTGCGATTAGCTTATAAACTGTACACTACTAAATGATCGCCTTAGTCCCCTTTAAATTTCATTTAAAAAATGGTAGTAGACTTCCGCTTGCAAGGAATCCACTTTATATACCTTTTCAGATAAGTTCTGGTGGTCCTCCGGCATTTTAAAGCACTGCCGAATTTTTGAACAAACTACACATTATCTATAATATAATAAATGCAGCTAGCAATGTAAATGAGTTATTTTATTACAAATGCAGGCCGATCATTTGTCAGCTGCAGAAAACAAAGAAAAAGTATACGTATTTATTATTACACAGTGACCAAATGAACCCTAATGCTGCTTCCAAACAAAAGTCCATGAGGAGAGCACCACAGAACATTATTATGCTGCAGTATGTATTGGTTGTGTTTTTATTGGAAGCGTGTGCTGATGTTCCTCTGGGCTGCAGGCTGCGGGACGTTCTGCTGCTGCTGCTGTAATTGATGCCGAAGCTGCTGGGAATATGGGTCTTCCAGAGACTTCACCGAAACAGTGTTTTTAGGGCCGGTCTTCCATTCAATCCCACTGGTGTCCACCACTGAGGCTTCAACAGATACCTGGTGTGTGCCCAGGATGGAGAAGTTGAGCAGGAACTGTGTGCTGAAGTAATCGTTATGAGGCTCTACTTTCTGTTCAATCTCGTTGGTTTTGGATTCCAGAGGAATCTAAAAACAAAAGTTGACAACAGGAGAGTGAAAAAATCTTTATTGTTGCAATAAACTCTTCATTCACCCTTCAATTCAATTCACTCATTCACAAGTTCTATCATCACTTGGCCATATGACTTGAAAAAATCTAAAAAAAAAAATGTATGGGATTTGAGAGATTACTGTCCCTCCATTGATAATTTATCAAATGTCCCAACCCTTATTTTTATTCTGTTGAGTATAAAAGTAGTTATTTTGAAGAATGTAGAAACTGGTTCCAAATTAATACTATGGGTGTCAATTATTATTGTTTTCCAACTTTTTTTCCTCAATAACTTATTTTATGTTCAACAAAAATCAAGTGAAAGATGAGTAAATAATGAAAGCATTTTCAGTTTTGGGTGAATTTTCCCTTCAAAACTTTTTCCAAGATTAAAATCAGCAAAGTGACTGAGAAAGAGTGGACAAAGCTTCTGATTCAAAGCTCTGATACAAGTTTTATTTGTGGAGAAAATTAAAAAGCACTGCAGTGTTTGGGTGTTCGGTGTTTATCTGAGATAATAAGTCTACCAAAATGTGTAAATTCCATACAAAATATGAAGCTGACAGGTCACTTCATCAAGTGACTCGCAGTGCACTTGCAGCATTCTGAAGCGCCCTGGAAGCTGCGAGCATGTCTGTGCCTCTATTGAAAATAACAAACTTGCAAACAGAAAAGACATAATTTGTTATCTCCAGCAGTTTGATCTACTTGAACAGACATGCTGGAATCATCTAATTTGTTGATAAAAGGGGTTGCGGATCCATTCCTTGGCAGTTTGTGGGTCCTTCACTGGGCCTTTCCCCTTCGCAAAGAAAATTTACAAAAACATCTATTTCTTACTCATTTTGCTAGCTTGTGGGTTAAATTTGGGAGCTCAAGTGACCGAGATGTAACCAAAAGGTCAATTTTAAAATGGAAGGGTTTTCAAAATAAAAGATCAGAGTTGGGTCATCAAAAGAAAAGCTAAAAAAAAAAAAGTTCATATTTAAATAACAAATAAAATGGAAATAATTAATGAATTCTTGTGTGGCCCACTACCAATCGATCTACAGCCCGTAGGTTGGGGACCACTGATCTACTATAAAATAAATAAATAAACAAATAATAATAATAATAATAATAATAATAATAATAATAATAATAAATATAGCTGCAAGCAGCAATTAAGGGGCCAAGCACTATTGGCCATAAGGTGGTGCTGCTCCAGACGTTTTTGAGTACTTTCAGGGCATGGGGTTGAAGATGCATACCATGTTTTGTAATGATATGTGAATGTGTCGGTAAAATATAGCATTTTTGGCCAAAAATCAAAATGGGCGACGCCCAAAAAGGCTGACCTGTGAAAATCAGACATCATTCGACTCGGCATGCTCTGCCGGATGTAATGAGACCAGTTTCATGAGTTTCGGACGAAAGGTTGAGACGTTATAAGCCAAAAAGCAAGTTTTTTTTGTATCTCCGGACCACTAGAGGGCAGTGTGCCGAAACTCCGCAATTAACCTTAGACTCTAGTTGTCATAACACACACCAAGTTTGGTGTGAATCGGTGAATGCGTTACAGAGATATCGCCTCAAGTCCATTTTTGCAAGTTCTTCGTTAAATTTGATCGCAAGTTAAACGAAAACGGTTGGTCAAATCAACTTAACTTCCATAACTTTTGGTTGGAATGGTCTGTAGATCATGTGATTCATTTTTGGTGAAAATCGGAGACACGGACTAGGACGAGTTCGATCAAATAGGTTTTACAAAAAATTTAAAATAGCGCGAAAAAATTCATGACGGAAAATGACGTCATAGGGTGGGTTTGAATCGGACTGAGCCAAGGAATCAGAGGAAAAAAGAATTTTGATTGTAGCCCATTCGGTTCAAAAGTTATGATGATAAACATACGTGAAAGTTTGGACAAGTGGTGGCGCTAGAGAGTTTGATTTTGAGACTTCATAATTGGCCTGATTAATGTTAATACTGGCCTCTATTATTGTGCCAAATTATACAACTTTCCCGCATACGCCTATATGGGCTGCCATTCAAATCCGGCGGAAGAAACGGAAGAATAATAATAATAATAATAAATATAGCTGCAAGCAGCAATTAAGGGGCCAAGCACTATTGGCCATAAGGTGGCGCTGCTCCAGACGTTTTTGAGTACTTTCAGGGCATGGGGTTGAAGATGCATACCATGTTTTGTAATGATATGTGAATGTGTTGGTAAAATATAGCATTTTTGGCCAAAAATCGAAATGGGCGACGCCCAAAAAGGCTGACCTGTGAAAATCAGACATCATTCGACTCGGCATGCTCTGCCGAATGTAATGAGACCAGTTTCATGAGTTTCGGACGAAAGGTTGAGACGTTATAAGCCAAAAAGCAAGTTTTTAGTATCTCCGGACCACTAGGGGGCAGTGCGCCGAAACTCCGCAATTAACCTTAGACCCTAGTTGTCATAACACACACCAAGTTTGGTGTGAATCGGTGAATGCGTTACAGAGATATCGCCTCAAGTCCATTTTCGCAAGTTCTACGTTAAATTAGTTCGCAAGTTAAACGAAAACGGTTGGTCTAATCAACTTGAATTCCATAACTTTTGGTTGGCATGGTCTGTAGATCATGTGATTCAATTTTGGTGAAAATCGGAGACACGGCCTAGGACGAGTTCGATCAAATAGGTTTTGCGAAAAATTTAAAATAGCGCGAAAAAAGTCATGACGGAAAATGACGTCATAGGGTGCGTTTGAATTGGACTGAGCCAAGGAATCAGAGGAAAAAAGAATTTTGATTGTAGCCCATTCGGTTCAAAAGTTATGATGATAAACATACGTGAAAGTTTGGACAAGTGGTGGCGCTAGAGAGTTTGATTTTGAGACTTCATAATTGGCCTGATTAATGTTAATACTGGCCTCTATCATTGTGCCAAATTATACAACTTTCCCGCATACGCCTATATGGGCTGCCATTCAAATCCGGCGGAAGAAACGGAAGAAGAAGAAGAAGAAGAATAATAATAATAAATATAGCTGCAAGCAGCAATTAAGGGGCCAAGCACTATTGGCCATAAGGTGGCGCTGCTCCAGACGTTTTTGAGTACTTTCAGGGCATGGGGTTGAAGATGCATACCATGTTTTGTAATGATATGTGAATGTGTTGGTAAAATATAGCATTTTTGGCCAAAAATCGAAATGGGCGACGCCCAAAATGGCTGACCTGTGAAAATCAGACATCATTCGACTCGGCATGCTCTGCCGAATGTAATGAGACCAGTTTCATGAGTTTCGGACGAAAGGTTGAGACGTTATAAGCCAAAAAGCAAGTTTTTAGTATCTCCGGACCACTAGGGGGCAGTGCGCCGAAACTCCGCAATTAACCTTAGACCCTAGTTGTCATAACACACACCAAGTTTGGTGTGAATCGGTGAAAGCGTTACAGAGATATCGCCTCAAGTCCATTTTCGCAAGTTCTACGTTAAATTAGTTCGCAAGTTAAACGAAAACGGTTGGTTTAATCAACTTGAATTCCATAACTTTTGGTTGGCATGGTCTGTAGATCATGTGATTACATTTTGGTGAAAATCGGAGACACGGCGTAGGACGAGTTCGATCAAACAGGTTTTTCGAAAAATTTAAAATAGCGCGAAAAAATTCATGACGGAAAATGACGTCATAGGGTGCGTTTGAATCGGACTGAGCCAAGGAATCAGAGGAAAAAAGAATTTTGATTGTAGCCCATTCGGTTCAAAAGTTATGATGATAAACATACGTGAAAGTTTGGACAAGTGGTGGCGCTAGAGAGTTTGATTTTGAGACTTCATAATTGGCCTGATTAATGTTAATACTGGCCTCTATCATTGTGCCAAATTATACAACTTTCCCGCATACGCCTATATGGGCTGCCATTCAAATCCGGCGGAAGAAACGGAAGAAGAAGAAGAAGAAGAAGAATAATAATAAATATAGCCGCAAGCGGCGATTAACGGGGTTCGAGCATTTGGCAAACTAATTGCCATTTAGGCAATTTAGATGTAGGACAACCCAACATTTAAGGCTGACCCTAAAGAAATCCATGATGTAATGTAATAAATGGTAAAAATATAAAGCCTACATAAATGAAGTGGTAACCTGGTACTAAATCAGCTTTTAAATGCAATAACAGAGTTTATGCCATGTCAAGATGTGATTCAGAATGATCTTTAATGGACATTTAGTGACTTTAAACCAACATTATGAGGTCTTGTGCTGTCATCTAGTGGTTTATATTAGTAATGCATGTTTAGATCCTTTGTGGAAGCATATGAACACACTGTGCTCTTCAGATAAATATATCAAGCTCATTTATGCACAAAAGTTCAATTGTTTTTCATAATTACTGATTTAGACAGTGCAGACATTTGTACAACATTGATTTTGTTCAATTTGAGCAAAAAAGCAGGGACGAGTTCCTAAAAGTATTGTTTGAAATAATGGTGAATAATAAATGGATGGTCTGAGTTACAGCAGTGGATTTCATGCCAAAGTGATCAGAATGTGCAGGCCTATCATATAATATGTCAGATCAAGTATATTTATGAAAAGCTGTCTACAATAAACACATATTATACAAATTATGGTCAAATAGCAATGGAAATTAGTGTTTTTGAGACCTTTTCTACTGTTATAGCGCCACCTATTGACCTATCTTCACAAAATGTTGCATGCTTGTTAAAAATCACATCTCAGATGTACATACCTGATTTCACGAAGTTTTGAGTTTTCCTTATGCATTTACATGCATTTAGGTCAATATAAGACACACCCCTTTTGTAAATGAGCCATTTATAGCTACCAAAAGAGGAAAGTTCAACTCATTTCAATAACTATTGATCTGCTCAGTTCAGAGATTCATACAACACTGGTTTCGTGGTGATTGAGCGAAAAACCAGGGACTAGTTCGCAAAAGTAGGTTTTTCATATATTAATTAATATTTAATAAAAAGATTGAGTGACATCAGTGCTTTTAGTGTCAGACTGTTCGGTATGAGCAGGCCTATCATATGTTATGTATTTTGTGTGGCTGTGCAAAACTTTATGTAATAACCAATCAATTACATTCTCAAAAAAACCAAAATCGCCCCCTAGTGGAGGATTTCTTTCAAAATTCTTACAGACCTCTAGGACCATGAGTCGAACATGCCCACCGAGTTTCGTTCCGATCACTCATCGTTAACCTAGTTTAATGGTTGTTTAATCTTAATTGGCTAATGGCGGCCATGTTTTTTGAGATATGCCAATGTCCTTATAGTATGTCATGACATGTTAGACAAAGACACTGCATGCCAAATTTCAAGCTGATTGGACAAATGGTTGTGAGGTTAGAGTAATTTTTATGTTTTTTAAGCTTTATAGCGCCACCATGTGGCCAAAGTTTGCGGGTTTTGCACTGTCACCTCAAATTGACCTTATACATTTGTGTACCAAGTTTGATAAAGATATCTCAATCCGTTCAAAAATTACAGCTACAATTAGCTTTTAGCTTACATTAGCATGTTACATTTTTGCGTACGGTTTCGCGTGAAATCAACATTTCAACTTTCTTTCAATAACTTTTGCTAGTCAGTGTCCAGAGAACATTTCTACACTGGTTTGGTTCAGATTGGGTGAAAACCCTAGGACTAGTTCGCAAAAGTAGGTGTCGGACAAATCGCTATGTAGCGGAAAAACGGTGCGTCGTAGAGAAAATCTGAGTCACTCCACTTTTGTTCGGGCTGACCCAAGGATTCCAAATATGTAAAGTTTTTGAGCCTACGACAAACGGTTTAGAAATGGCTGCCAAATTACTAAATTTTTTTTGTTTTTAGCGCTGTAGCGCCACCTATGGCCCGATTTTGACGAGCCTTTGGATCTGAGTAGCGGTGAGGAGTACTACCATCTGACCAAGTTTGAAGCCAATAGGCCTTACGGTTTGGCCTGGGCAATAGTGATTATGGCAGAAGTAAAATAATAATAATAATAATAATAATAATAAAAATTCTTACAAAAACAATAGGGTTTCAGCGCTTCGCGCTCGAACCCCTAAATATAGCTGCAAGCAGCAATTAAGGGGCCAAGCACTATTGGCCATAAGGTGGCGCTGCTCCAGACGTTTTTGAGTACTTTCAGGGCATGGGGTTGAAGATGCATACCATGTTTTGTAATGATATGTGAATGTATTGGTAAAATATAGCCTTTTTGGGCAAAAATCGAAATGGGCGACGCCCAAAATGGTTGACCTGTGAAAATCAGACATCATTCGACTCGGCATGCTCTGCCGGATGTAATGAGACCAGTTTCATGAGTTTCGGACGAAAGGTTGAGACGTTATAAGCCAAAAAGCAAGTTTTTAGTATCTCCGGACCACCAGGGGGCAGTGCGCCGAAACTCCGCATATAACCTCAGACCCTAGTTGTCATAACACACACCAAGTTTGGTGTGAATCGGTGAATGCGTTACAGAGATATCGCCTCAAGTCCATTTTTGCAAGTTCTACATTAAATTAGTTCGCAAGTTAAACGAAAACGGTTGGTCTAATCAACTTGAATTCCATAACTTTTGGTTGGCATGGTCTGTAGATTATGTGATTCAATTTTGGTGAAAATCGGAGACACGGCCTAGGACGAGTTCGATCAAATAGGTTTTTCGAAAAATTTAAAATAGCGCGAAAAAAATCATGACGGAAAATGACGTCATAGGGTGGGTTTGAATCGGACTGAGCCAAGGAATCAGAGGAAAAAAGAATTTTGATTGTAGCCCACTCGGTTCAAAAGTTATCATGATAAACATACGTGAAAGTTTGGACAAGTGGTGGCGCTAGAGAGTTTGATTTTGAGACTTCATAATTGGCCTGATTAATGTTAATACTGGCCTCTATCATTGTGCCAAATTATACAACTTTCCCGCATACGCCTATATGGGCTGCCATTCAAATCCGGCGGAAGAAACGGAAGAAGAATAATAATAATAATAATAAGAAGAACACTAACGAAAGCAATAGGTGCCTACGCACCTACGGTGCTTGGCCCCTAATAATAATAATAATAATAATAAGAACACTAACGAAAGCAATAGGTGCCTACGCACCTACGGTGCTTGGCCCCTAATAATAATAAGAACACTAACGAAAGCAATAGGTGCCTACGCACCTACGGTGCTTGGCCCCTAATAATAATAATAATAAGAACACTAACGAAAGCAATAGGTGCCTACGCACCTACGGTGCTTGGCCCCTAATAATAATAATAAATAATAATATAGCTGCAAGCAGCAATTAAGGGGCCAAGCACTTTTGACCAAAAGGTGGCGCTGCTCCAGACGTTTTTGAGTACTTTCAGGGCATGGGGTTGAAGATGCATACCATGTTTTGTAATGATATGTGAATGTGTTGGTAAAATATAGCATTTTTGGCCAAAAATCTAAATGGGCGACGCCCAAAATGGCTGACCTGTGAAAATCAGACATCATTCGACTCGACATGCTCTGCCGGATGTAATTAGACCAGTTTCATGAGTTTCGGACGAAAGGTTGAGACGTTATAAGCCAAAAAGCAAGTTTTTAGTATCTCCGGACCACTAGGGGGCAGTGCGCCGAAACTCCGCAATTAACCTTAGACCCTAGTTGTCATAACACACACCAAGTTTGGTGTGAATCGGTGAATGCGTTACGGAGATATCGCCTCAAGTCCATTTTCGCAAGTTCTTCGTTAAATTAGTTCGCAACTTAAATGAAAACGGTTGGTCTAATCAACTTGAATTCCATAACTTTTGGTTGGCATGGTCTGTAGATCATGTGATTCAATTTTGGTGAAAATCTGAGACACGGCCTAGGACGAGTTCGATCAAATAGGTTTTTCGAAAAATTTAAAATAGCGCGAAAAAATTCATGACGGAAAATGACGTCATAGGGTGGGTTTGAATCGGACTGAGCCAAGGAATCAGAGGAAAAAAGAATTTTGATTGTAGCCCATTCGGTTCAAAAGTTATCATGATAAACATACGTGAAAGTTTGGACAAGTGGTGGCGCTAGAGAGTTTGATTTTGAGACTTCATAATTGGCCTGATTAATGTTAATACTGGCCTCTATCATTGTGCCAAATTATACAACTTTCCCGCATACGCCTATATGGGCTGCCATTCAAATCCGGCGGAAGAAACGGAAGAAGAAGAAGAATAATAATAATAATAATAATAATAATAATAATAATAAATATAGCTGCAAGCAGCAATTAAGGGGCCAAGCACTTTTGGCCATAAGGTGGCGCTGCTCCAGACGTTTTTGAGTACTTTCAGGGCATGGGGTTGAAGATGCATACCATGTTTTGTAATGATATGTGAATGTGTTGGTAAAATATAGCATTTTTGGCCAAAAATCGAAATGTGCGACGCCCAAAATGGCTGACCTTTGAAAATCAGACATCATTCGACTCGGCATGCTCTGCCGGATGTAATGAGACCAGTTTCATGAGTTTCGGACGAAAGGTTGAGACGTTATAAGCCAAAAAGCAAGCTTTTAGTATCTCCGGACCACTAGGGGGCAGTGCGCCGAAACTCCGTAATTAACCTTAGACCCTAGATGTCATAACACACACCAAGTTTGGTGTGAATCGGTGAATGCATTACAGAGATATCGCCTCAAGTCCATTTTCGCAAGTTCTACGTTAAATTAGTTCGTAAGTTAAACAAAAACGGTTGGTCTAATCAACTTGAATTCCATAACTTTTGGTTGGCATGGTCTGTAGATCATGTGATTCAATTTTGGTGAAAATCGGAGACACGGCCTAGGACGAGTTCGATCAAATAGGTTTTTCAAAAAATTTAAAATAGCGCGAAAAAAGTCATGACGGAAAATGACGTCATAGGGTGGGTTTGAATCGGACTAAGCCAAGGAATCAGAGGAAAAAAGAATTATGACTGTAGCCCATTCGGTTCAAAAGTTATCATGATAAACATACGTGAAAGTTTGGACAAGTGGTGGCGCTAGAGAGTTTGATTTTGAGACTTCATATTTGGCCTGATTAATGTTAATACTGGCCTCTATCATTGTGCCAAATTATACAACTTTCCCGCATACGCCTATATGGGCTGCCATTCAAATCCGGCGGAAGAAACGGAAGAAGAAGAATAATAATAATAATAATAATAATAATAATAAGAACACTAACGAAAGCAATAGGTGCCTACGCACCTACGGTGCTTGGCCCCTAATAAGAACACTAACGAAAGCAATAGGTGCCTACGCACCTACGGTGCTTGGCCCCTAATAATAATAATAATAATAATAATAAGAACACTAACGAAAGCAATAGGTGCCTACGCACCTACGGTGCTTGGCCCCTAATAATAAGAACACTAACGAAAGCAATAGGTGCCTACGCACCTACGGTGCTTGGCCCCTAAATATAGCTGCAAGCAGCAATTAAGGGGCCAAGCACTATTGGCCATAAGGTGGCGCTGCTCCAGACGTTTTTGAGTACTTTCAGGGCATGGGGTTGAAGATGCATACCATGTTTTGTAATGATATGTGAATGTGTTGGTAAAATATAGCATTTTTGGCCAAAAATCGAAATGGGCGACGCCCAAAATGGCTGACCTGTGAAAATCAGACATCATTCGACTCGGCATGCTCTGCCGGATGTAATGAGACCAGTTTCATGAGTTTCGGACGAAAGGTTGAGACGTTATAAGCCAAAAAGCAAGTTTTTTGTATCTCCGGACCACTAGGGGGCAGTGCGCCGAAACTCCGCAATTACCTTAGACCCTAGTTGTCATAACACACACCAAGTTTGGTGTGAATCGGTGAATGCGTTACAGAGATATCGCCTCAAGTCCATTTTCGCAAGTTCTACGTTAAATTAGTTCGCAAGTTAAACGAAAACGGTTGGTCTAATCAACTTGAATTCCATAACTTTTGGTTGGCATGGGCTGTAGATCATGTGATTCAATTTTGGTGAAAATCTGAGACACGGCCTAGGACGAGTTCGATCAAATAGGTTTTTCGAAAAATTTAAAATAGCGCGAAAAAAGTCATGACGGAAAATGACGTCATAGGGTGGGTTTGAATCGGACTGAGCGAAGGAATCAGAGGAAAAAAGAATTTTGATTGTAGCCCATTCGGTTCAAAAGTTATGATGTTAAACATACGTGAAAGTTTGGACAAGTGGTGGCGCTAGAGAGTTTGATTTTGAGACTTCATAATTGGCCTGATTAATGTTAATACTGGCCTCTATCATTGTGCCAAATTATACAACTTTCCCGCATACGCCTATATGGGCTGCCATTCAAATCCGGCGGAAGAAACGGAAGAAGAAGAAGAATAATAATAATAAATATAGCTGCAAGCAGCAATTAAGGGGCCAAGCACTTTTGCCCAAAAGGTGGCGCTGCTCCAGAAGTTTTTAAGGACTTTCAGGGCATGGGGTTGAAGATGCATACCATGTTTTGTAATGATATGTGAATGTGTTGGTAAAATATAGCATTTTTGGCCAAAAATCGAAATGGGCGACGCCCAAAATGGCTGACCTGTGAAAATCAGACATCATTCGACTCGGCATGCTCTGCCGGATGTAATGAGACCAGTTTCATGAGTTTCGGACGAAAGGTTGAGACGTTATAAGCCAAAAAGCAAGTTTTTAGTATCTCCGGACCACTAGGGGGCAGTGCGCCGAAACTCCGCAATTAACCTTAGACCCTAGTTGTCATAACACACACCAAGTTTGGTGTGAATCGGTGAATGCATTACAGAGATATCGCCTAAAGTCCATTTTCGCAAGTTCTACGTTAAATTAGTTCGCAAGTTAAACGAAAACGGTTGGTCTAATCAACTTGAATTCCATAACTTTTGGTTGGCATGGTCTGTAGATCATGTGATTCAATTTTGGTGAAAATCGGAGACACGGCCTAGGACGAGTTCGATCAAATAGGTTTTTCGAAAAATTTTAAATAGCGCAAAAAAATTCATGACGGAAAATGACGTCATAGGGTGGGTTTGAATCGGACTGAGCCAAGGAATCAGAGGAAAAAAGAATTTTGATTGTAGCCCATTCGGTTCAAAAGTTATCATGATAAACATACGTGAAAGTTTGGACAAGTGGTGGCGCTAGAGAGTTTGATTTTGAGACTTCATAATTGGCCTGATTAATGTTAATACTGGCCTCTATCATTGTGCCAAATTATACAACTTTCCCGCATACGCCTATATGGGCTGCCATTCAAATCCGGCGGAAGAAACGGAAGAAGAAGAAGAAGAATAATAATAATAAATATAGCTGCAAGCAGCAATTAAGGGGCCAAGCACTATTGGCCATAAGGTGGCGCTGCTCCAGACGTTTTTGAGTACTTTCAGGGCATGGGGTTGAAGATGCATACCATGTTTTGTAATGATATGTGAATGTGTTGGTAAAATATAGCATTTTTGGCCAAAAATCGAAATGGGCGACGCCCAAAATGGCTGACCTGTGAAAATCAGACATCATTCGACTCGGCATGCTCTGCCGGATGTAATGAGACCAGTTTCATGAGTTTCGGACGAATGGTTGAGACGTTATAAGCCAAAAAGCAAGTTTTTAGTATCTCCGGACCACTAGGGGGCAGTGCGCCGAAACTCCGCAATTAACCTCAGACCCTAGTTGTCATAACACACACAAAGTTTGGTGTGAATCGGTGAATGCGTTACGGAGATATCTCCTCAAGTCCATTTTCGCAAGTTCTACGTTAAATTAGTTCGCAAGTTAAACGAAAACGGTTGGTCTAATCAACTTGAATTCCATAACTTTTGGTTGGCATGGTCTGTAGATCATGTGATTCAATTTTGGTGAAAATCGGAGACACGGCCTAGGACGAGTTCGATCAAATAGGTTTTTCGAAAAATTTAAAATAGCGCAAAAAAATTCATGACGGAAAATGACGTCATAGGGTGGGTTTGAATCGGACTGAGCCAAGGAATCAGAGGAAAAAAGAATTTTGATTGTAGCCCATTCGGTTCAAAAGTTATCATGATAAACATACGTGAAAGTTTGGACAAGTGGTGGCGCTAGAGAGTTTGATTTTGAGACTTCATATTTGGCCTGATTAATGTTATTACTGGCCTCTATCATTGTGCCAAATTATACAACTTTCCCGCATACGCCTATATGGGCTGCCATTCAAATCCGGCGGAAGAAACGGAAGAAGAAGAAGAATAATAATAATAATAATAATAAATATAGCTGCAAGCAGCAATTAAGGGGCCAAGCACTATTGGCCATAAGGTGGCGCTACTCCAGACGTTTTTGAGTACTTTCAGGGCATGGGGTTGAAGATGCATACCATGTTTTGTAATGATATGTGAATGTGTTGGTAAAATATAGCATTTTTGGCCAAAAATCGAAATGGGCGACGCCCAAAATGGCTGACCTGTGAAAATCAGACATCATTCGACTCGGCATGCACTGCCGGATGTAATGAGACCAGTTTCATGAGTTTCGGACGAAAGGTTGAGACGTTATAAGCTAAAAAGCAAGTTTTTTGTATCTCCGGACCACTAGGGGGCAGTGCGCCGAAACTCCGCAATTAACCTTAGACCCTAGTTGTCATAACACACACCAAGTTTGGTGTGAATCGGTGAATGCGTTACAGAGATATCGCCTCAAGTCCATTTTCGCAAGTTCTACGTTAAATTAGTTCGCAAGTTAAACGAAAACGGTTGGTCTAATCAACTTGAATTCCATAACTTTTGGTTGGCATGGTCTGTAGATCATGTGATTCAATTTTGGTGAAAATCGGAGACACGGCCTAGGACGAGTTCGATCAAATAGGTTTTGCAAAAAATTTAAAATAGCGCGAAAAAAGTCATGACGGAAAATGACGTCATAGGGTGCGTTTGAATTGTACTGAGCCAAGGAATCAGAGGAAAAAAGAATTTTGATTGTAGCCCATTCGGTTCAAAAGTTATGATGATAAACATACGTGAAAGTTTGGACAAGTGGTGGCGCTAGAGAGTTTGATTTTGAGACTTCATAATTGGCCTGATTAATGTTAATACTGGCCTCTATCATTGTGCCAAATTATACAACTTTCCCGCATACGCCTATATGGGCTGCCATTCAAATCCGGCGGAAGAAACGGAAGAAGAAGAAGAAGAATAATAATAATAATAATAATAATAATAAGAACACTAACGAAAGCAATAGGTGCCTACGCACCTACGGTGCTTGGCCCCTAATAATAATAAGAACACTAACGAAAGCAATAGGTGCCTACGCACCTACGGTGCTTGGCCCCTAATAATAATAAGAACACTAACGAAAGCAATAGGTGCCTACGCACCTACGGTGCTTGGCCCCTAATAAATATAGCTGCAAGCAGCAATTAAGGGGCCAAGCACTATTGGCCATAAGGTGGCGCTGCTCCAGACGTTTTTGAGTACTTTCAGGGCATGGGGTTGAAGATGCATACCATGTTTTGTAATGATATGTGAATGTGTTGGTAAAATATAGCATTTTTGGCCAAAAATCGAAATGGGCGACGCCCAAAATGGCTGACCTGTGACAATCAGACATCTTTCGACTCGGCATACTCTGCCGGATGTAATGAGACGAGTTTCATGAGTTTCGGACGAATGGTTGAGACGTTATAAGCCAAAAAGCAAGTTTTTAGTATCTCCGGACCACTAGGGGGCAGTGCGCCGAAACTCCACAATTAACCTCAGACCCTAGTTGTCATAACACACACCAAGTTTGGTGTGAATCGGTGAATGCGTTACAGAGATATCTCCTCAAGTCCATTTTCGCAAGTTCTACGTTAAATTAGTTCGCAAGTTTAACGAAAACGGTTGGTCTAATCAACTTGAATTCCATAACTTTTGGTTGGCATGGTCTGTAGATCATGTGATTCAATTTTGGTGAAAATCGGAGACACGGCCTAGGACGAGTTCGATCAAATAGGTTTTTCGAAAAATTTAAAATAGCGCAAAAAAATTCATGACGGAAAATGACGTCATAGGGTGGGTTTGAATCGGACTGAGCTAAGGAATCAGAGGAAAAAAGAATTTTGATTGTAGCCCATTCGGTTCAAAAGTTATGATGATAAACATACGTGAAAGTTTGGACAAGTGGTGGCGCTAGAGAGTTTGATTTTGAGACTTCATATTTGGCCTGATTAATGTTAATACTGGCCTCTATCATTGTGCCAAATTATACAACTTTCCCGCATACGCCTATATGGGCTGCCATTCAAATCCGGCGGAAGAAACGGAAGAAGAAGAAGAATAATAATAATAAATATAGCTGCAAGCAGCAATTAAGGGGCCAAGCACTTTTGCCCAAAAGGTGGCGCTGTTCCTGAAGTTTTTGAGTACTTTCAGGGCATGGGGTTGAAGATGCATACCATGTTTTGTAATGATATGTGAATGTGTTGGTAAAATATAGCATTTTTGGCCAAAAATCGAAATGGGCGACGCCCAAAATGGCTGACCTGTGAAAATCAGACATCATTCGACTCGGCATGCACTGCCGGATGTAATGAGACCAGTTTCATGAGTTTCGGACGAAAGGTTGAGACGTTATAAGCTAAAAAGCAAGTTTTTTGTATCTCCGGACCACTAGGGGGCAGTGCGCCGAAACTCCGCAATTAACCTTAGACCCTAGTTGTCATAACACACACCAAGTTTGGTGTGAATCGGTGAATGCGTTACAGAGATATCGCCTCAAGTCCATTTTCGCAAGTTCTACGTTAAATTAGTTTGTAAGTTAAACAAAAACGGTTGGTCTAATCAACTTGAATTCCATAACTTTTGGTTGGCATGGTCTGTAGATCATGTGATTCAATTTTGGTGAAAATCGGAGAAACGGCCTAGGACGAGTTCGATCAAATAGGTTTTTCGAAAAATTTAAAATAGCGCGAAAAAAGTCATGACGGAAAATGACGTCATAGGGTGGGTTTGAATCGGACTGAGCCAAGGAATCAGAGGAAAAAAGAATTTTGATTGTAGCCCATTCGGTTCAAAAGTTATGATGATAAACATACGTGTAAGTTTGGACAAGTGGTGGCGCTAGAGAGTTTGATTTTGAGACTTCATAATTGGCCTGATTAATGTTAATACTGGCCTCTATCATTGTGCCAAATTATACAACTTTCCCGCATACGCCTATATGGGCTGCCATTCAAATCCGGCGGAAGAAACGGAAGAATAATAATAATAATAATAATAAATATAGCTGCAAGCAGCAATTAAGGGGCCAAGCACAATTGGCCGTAAGGTGGCGCTGCTCCAGACGTTTTTGAGTACTTCCAGGGCATGGGGTTGAAGATGCATACCATGTTTTGTAATGATATGTGAATGTGTTGGTAAAATATAACATTTTTTGCCAAAAATCGAAATGGGCGATGCCCAAAATGGCTGACCTGTGAAAATCAGACATCATTCGACTCGGCATGCTCTGCCGGATGTAATGAGACCAGTTTCATGAGTTTCGGACGAAAGGTTGAGACGTTATAAGCCAAAAAGCAAGTTTTTAGTATCTCCAGACCACTAGGGGGCAGTGCGCCGAAACTCCGCAATTAACCTTAGACCCTAGTTGTCATAACACACACCAAGTTTGGTGTGAATCGGTGAATGCATTACAGAGATATCGCCTCAAGTCCATTTTCGCAAGTTCTACGTTAAATTCGTTCGTAAGTTAAACAAAAACGGTTGGTCTAATCAACTTGAATTCCATAACTTTTGGTTGGCATGGTCTGTAGATCATGTGATTCAATTTTGGTGAAAATCGGAGACACGGCCTAGGACGAGTTCGATCAAATAGGTTTTTCGAAAAATTTAAAATAGCGCGAAAAAAGTCATGACGGAAAATGACGTCATAGGGTGGGTTTGAATCGGACTGAGCCAAGGAATCAGAGGAAAAAAGAATTTTGATTGTAGCCCATTCCGTTCAAAAGTTATGATGATAAACATACGTGAAAGTTTGGACAAGTGGTGGCGCTAGAGAGTTTGATTTTGAGACTTCATATTTGGCCTGATTAATGTTAATACTGGCCTCTATCATTGTGCCAAATTATACAACTTTCCCGCATACGCCTATATGGGCTGCCATTCAAATCCGGCGGAAGAAACGGAAGAAGAAGAAGAATAATAATAATAAATATAGCTGCAAGCAGCAATTAAGGGGCCAAGCACTATTGGCCATAAGGTGGCGCTGCTCCAGACGTTTTTGAGTACTTTCAGGGCATGGGGTTGAAGATGCATTCCATGTTTTGTAATGATATGTGAATGTGTTGGTAAAATATAGCATTTTTGGCCAAAAATCAAAATGGGCGACGCCCAAAATGGCTGACCAGTGAAAATCAGACAGCATCCGACTCGGCATGCTCTGCCGGATGTAATGAGACCAGTTTCATGAGTTTCGGACGAAAGGTTGAGACGTTATAAGCCAAAAAGCAAGGTTTTAGTATCTCCGGACCACTAGGGGGCAGTGCGCAAAAACTCTGCAATTAACCTTAGGCCCTAGTTGTCATAACACACACCAAGTTTGGTGTGAATCGGTGAATGCGTTACAGAGATATCGCCTCAAGTCCATTTTCGCAAGTTCTACGTTAAATTTGTTCGCAAGTTAAACAAAAACGGTTGGTCTAATCAACTTGAATTCCATAACTTTTGGTTGGCATGGTCTGTACATCATGTGATTCAATTTTGGTGAAAATCGGAGACACGGCCTAGGACGAGTTCGATCAAATAGGTTTTTCCAAAAATTTAAAATAGCGCGAAAAAAGTCATGACGGAAAATGACGTCATAGGGTGGGTTTGAATCGGACTGAGCCAAGGAATCAGAGGAAAAAAGAATTTTGATTGTAGCCCATTCGGTTCAAAAGTTATGATGATAAACATACGTGAAAGTTTGGACAAGTGGTGGCGCTAGAGAGTTTGATTTTCAGACTTCATATTTGGCCTGATTAATGTTAATACTGGCCTCTATCATTGTGCCAAATTATACAACTTTCCCGCATACGCCTATATGGGCTGCCATTCAAATCCGGCGGAAGAAACGGAAGAAGAATAATAATAAATATAGCTGCAAGCAGCAATTAAGGGGCCAAGCACTATTGGCCAAAAGGTGGCGCTGCTCCAGAAGTTTTTGAGTACTTTCAGGGCATGGGGTTGAAGATGCATACCATGTTTTGTAATGATATGTGAATATGTTGGTAAAATATAGCAGTTTTGGCCAAAAATCGAAATGGGCGACGCCCAAAATGGCTGACCTGTAAAAATCAGACATCATTCGACTCGGCATGCTCTGCCGGATGTAATGAGACCAGTTTCATGAGTTTGGGACGAATGGTTGAGACGTTATAAGCCAAAAAGCAAGTTTTTGGTATCTCCGGACCACTAGGGGGCAGTGCGCCGAAACTCCGCAATTAACCTTGGACCCTAGTTGTCATAACACACACCAAGTTTGGTGTGAATCGGTGAATGCGTTACAGAGATATCGCCTCAAGTCCATTTTCGCAAGTTCTACGTTAAATTAGTTCGCAAGTTAAACGAAAACGGTTGGTCTAATCAACTTGAATTCCATAACTTTTGGTTGGCATGGTCTGTAGATCATGTGATTCAATTTTGGTAAAAATCGGAGACACGGCCTAGGACGAGTTCGATCAAATAGGTTTTTCGAAAAATTTAAAATAGCGCGAAAAAATTCATGACGGAAAATGACGTCATAGGGTGGTTTTGAATCGGACTGAGCCAAGGAATCAGAGGAAAAAAGAATTTTAATTGTAGCCCATTCGGTTCAAAAGTTATGATGATAAATGTATGTGAAAGTTTGGACAAGTGGTGGCGCTAGAGAGTTTGATTTTGAGACTTCATATTTGGCCTGATTAATGTTAATACTGGCCTCTATCATTGTGCCAGATGCATACCATGTTTTGTAATAATATGTGAATATGTTGGTAAAATATAGCATTTTTGGCCTAAAATCAAAATGGGCGACGCCCAAAATGGCTGACCTGTGAAAATCAGACATCATTTGACTCGACATGCTCTGCCGGATGTAATGAGACCAGTTTTATGAGTTTCGGACGAAAGGTTGAGATGTTATAAGCCAAAAAGCAAGTTTTTTATATCTCCGGACCACTAGGGGGCAGTGCGCCGAAACTCTGCCTGTAACCTCAGACCCTAGTTGTCATAACACACACCAAGTTTGGTGTGAATCGGTGAATGCGTTACGGAGATATCGTCTCAAGTCCATTTTCGCAAGTCCTTCGTTAAATTTGATCGCAAGTTAAACGAAAACGGTTGGTCAAATCAACTTGAATTCCATAACTTTTTGTTGGCATAGTCTGTAGATCATGTGATTCAATTTTGGTGAAAATCGGAGAAATGGCCTAGGACGAGTTCGATCAAATAGGTTTTTCGAAAAATTTAAAATAGCGCGAAAAAATTCATGACGGAAAATGACGTCATAGGGTGCATTTGAATCGGACTGAGCCAAGGAATCAGAGAAAAAAAGAAATTTGATTGTAGCCCATTCGGTTCAAAAGTTATGATGATAAACGTATGTGAAAGTTTGGACAAGTGGTGGCGCTAGAGAGTTTGATTTTGAGACTTCATGTTTAGTCTGATTAATGTTAATACTGTCCTCTATCATTGTGCCAAATTATACAACTTTCCCGCATACGCCTATATGGGCTGCCATTCAAATCCGGCGGAAGAAACGGAAGAAGAAGAATAATAATAATAATAATAAATATAGCTGCAAGCAGCAATTAAGGGGCCAAGCACTATTGGCCATAAGGTGGCGCTGCTCCAGACCTTTTTGAGTACTTTCAGGGCATGGGGTTGAAGATGCATACCATGTTTTGTAATGATATGTGAATGTGTTGGTAAAATATAGCATTTTTGGCCAAAAATCGAAATGGGCGACGCCCAAAATGGCTGACCTGTGAAAATCAGACATCATTTGACTCGGCATGCTCTGCCGGATGTAATGAGACCAGTTTCATGAGTTTCGGACGAAAGGTTGAGACGTTATAAGCAAACAAGCAAGTTTTTAGTATCTCCGGACCACTAGGGGGCAGTGCGCCGAAACTCCGCAATTAACCTTAGACCCTAGTTGTCATAACACACACCAAGTTTGGTGTGAATCGGTGAATGCGTTACGGAGATATCGCCTCAAGTCCATTTTCGCAAGTTCTACGTTAAATTAGTTCGCAAGTTAAACAAAAACGGTTGGTCTAATCAACTTGAATTCCATAACTTTTGGTTGGCATGGTCTGTAGATCATGTGATTCAATTTTGGTGAAAATCGGAGACACGGCCTAGGACGAGTTCGATCAAATAGGTTTTTCGAAAAATTTAAAATAGCGCGAAAAAATTCATGACGGAAAATGACGTCATAGGGTGGGTCTGAATCGGACTGAGCCAAGGAATCAGAGGAAAAAAGAATTTTGATTGTAGCCCATTCGGTTCAAAAGTTATGATGATAAACATACGTGAAAGTTTGGACAAGTGGTGGCGCTAGAGAGTTTGATTTTGAGACTTCATAATTGGCCTGATTAATGTTAATACTGGCCTCTATCATTGTGCAAAATTATACAACTTTCCCGCATACGCCTATATGGGCTGCCATTCAAATCCGGCGGAAGAAACGGAAGAAGAAGAAGAAGAATAATAATAATAATAATAATAATAATAATAATAAGAACACTAACGAAAGCAATAGGTGCCTACGCACCTACGGTGCTTGGCCCCTAATAATAATAATAATAATAAGAACACTAACGAAAGCAATAGGTGCCTACGCACCTACGGTGCTTGGCCCCTAATAATAAATATAGCTGCAAGCAGCAATTAAGGGGCCAAGCACTAATGGCCATAAGGTGGCGCTGCTCCAGACGTTTTTGAGTACTTTCAGGGCATGGGGTTGAAGATGCATACCATGTTTTGTAATGATATGTGAATGTGTTGGTAAAATATAGCATTTTTGGCCAAAAATCGAAATGGGCGACGCCCAAAATGGCTGACCTGTGAAAATCAGACATCATTCGACTCGGCATGCTCTGCCGGATGTAATGAGACCCGTTTCATGAGTTTCGGACGAATGGTTGAGACGTTATAAGCCAAAAAGCAAGTTTTTAGTATCTCCGGACCACTAGGGGGCAGTGCGCCGAAACTCCGCAATTAACCTCAGACCCTAGTTGTCATAACACACACCAAGTTTGATGTGAATCGGTGAATGCGTTACAGAGATATCGCCTCAAGTCCATTTTCGCAAGTTCTACGTTAAATTAGTTCGCAAGTTAAACGAAAACGGTTGGTCTAATCAACTTGAATTCCATAACTTTTGGTTGGCATGGTCTGTAGATCATGTGATTCAATTTTGGTGAAAATCGGAGACACGGCCTAGGACGAGTTCGATCAAATAGGTTTTTCGAAAAATTTAAAATAGCGCGAAAAAATTCATGACGGAAAATGACGTCATAGGGTGAGTTTGAATCGGACTGAGCCAAGGAATCAGAGGAAAAAAGAATTTTGATTGTAGCCCATTCGGTTCAAAAGTTATGATGATAAACATACGTGAAAGTTTGGACAAGTGGTGGCGCTAGAGAGTTTGATTTTGAGACTTCATATTCGGCCTGATTAATGTTAATACTGGCCTCTATCATTGTGCCAAATTATACAACTTTCCCGCATACGCCTATATGGGCTGCCATTCAAATCCGGCGGAAGAAACGGAAGAAGAAGAAGAATAATAATAATAATAATAATAATAATAAGAACACTAACGAAAGCAATAGGTGCCTACGCACCTACGGTGCTTGGCCCCTAAATATAGCTGCAAGCAGCAATTAAGGGGCCAAGCACTTTTGCCCAAAAGGTGGCGCTGTTCCTGAAGTTTTTGAGTACTTTCAGGGCATGGGGTTGAAGATGCATACCATGTTTTGTAATGATATGTGAATGTGTTGGTAAAATATAGCATTTTTGGCCAAAAATCGAAATGGGCGACGCCCAAAATGGCTGACCTGTGAAAATCAGACATCATTCGACTCGGCATGCACTGCCGGATGTAATGAGACCAGTTTCATGAGTTTCGGACGAAAGGTTGAGACGTTATAAGCTAAAAAGCAAGTTTTTTGTATCTCCGGACCACTAGGGGGCAGTGCGCCGAAACTCCGCAATTAACCTTAGACCCTAGTTGTCATAACACACACCAAGTTTGGTGTGAATCGGTGAATGCGTTACAGAGATATCGCCTCAAGTCCATTTTCGCAAGTTCTACGTTAAATTAGTTTGTAAGTTAAACAAAAACGGTTGGTCTAATCAACTTGAATTCCATAACTTTTGGTTGGCATGGTCTGTAGATCATGTGATTCAATTTTGGTGAAAATCGGAGAAACGGCCTAGGACGAGTTCGATCAAATAGGTTTTTCGAAAAATTTAAAATAGCGCGAAAAAAGTCATGACGGAAAATGACGTCATAGGGTGGGTTTGAATCGGACTGAGCCAAGGAATCAGAGGAAAAAAGAATTTTGATTGTAGCCCATTCGGTTCAAAAGTTATGATGATAAACATACGTGTAAGTTTGGACAAGTGGTGGCGCTAGAGAGTTTGATTTTGAGACTTCATAATTGGCCTGATTAATGTTAATACTGGCCTCTATCATTGTGCCAAATTATACAACTTTCCCGCATACGCCTATATGGGCTGCCATTCAAATCCGGCGGAAGAAACGGAAGAATAATAATAATAATAATAATAAATATAGCTGCAAGCAGCAATTAAGGGGCCAAGCACAATTGGCCGTAAGGTGGCGCTGCTCCAGACGTTTTTGAGTACTTCCAGGGCATGGGGTTGAAGATGCATACCATGTTTTGTAATGATATGTGAATGTGTTGGTAAAATATAACATTTTTTGCCAAAAATCGAAATGGGCGATGCCCAAAATGGCTGACCTGTGAAAATCAGACATCATTCGACTCGGCATGCTCTGCCGGATGTAATGAGACCAGTTTCATGAGTTTCGGACGAAAGGTTGAGACGTTATAAGCCAAAAAGCAAGTTTTTAGTATCTCCAGACCACTAGGGGGCAGTGCGCCGAAACTCCGCAATTAACCTTAGACCCTAGTTGTCATAACACACACCAAGTTTGGTGTGAATCGGTGAATGCATTACAGAGATATCGCCTCAAGTCCATTTTCGCAAGTTCTACGTTAAATTCGTTCGTAAGTTAAACAAAAACGGTTGGTCTAATCAACTTGAATTCCATAACTTTTGGTTGGCATGGTCTGTAGATCATGTGATTCAATTTTGGTGAAAATCGGAGACACGGCCTAGGACGAGTTCGATCAAATAGGTTTTTCGAAAAATTTAAAATAGCGCGAAAAAAGTCATGACGGAAAATGACGTCATAGGGTGGGTTTGAATCGGACTGAGCCAAGGAATCAGAGGAAAAAAGAATTTTGATTGTAGCCCATTCCGTTCAAAAGTTATGATGATAAACATACGTGAAAGTTTGGACAAGTGGTGGCGCTAGAGAGTTTGATTTTGAGACTTCATATTTGGCCTGATTAATGTTAATACTGGCCTCTATCATTGTGCCAAATTATACAACTTTCCCGCATACGCCTATATGGGCTGCCATTCAAATCCGGCGGAAGAAACGGAAGAAGAAGAAGAAGAAGAAGAATAATAATAATAATAATAATAATAATAATAATAATAAGAACACTAACGAAAGCAATAGGTGCCTACGCACCTACGGTGCTTGGCCCCTAATAATAAGAACACTAACGAAAGCAATAGGTGCCTACGCACCTACGGTGCTTGGCCCCTAAATATAGCTGCAAGCAGCAATTAAGGGGCCAAGCACTTTTGCCCAAAAGGTGGCGCTGCTCCTGAAGTTTTTGAGTACTTTCAGGGCATGGGGTTGAAGATGCATACCATGTTTTGTAATGATATGTGAATGTGTTGGTAAAATATAGCATTTTTGGCCAAAAATCGAAATGGGCGACGCCCAAAATGGCTGACCTGTAAAAATCAGACATCATTCGACTCGGCATGCTCTGCCGGATGTAATGAGACCAGTTTCATGAGTTTCGGACGAAAGGTTGAGACGTTATAAGCCAAAAAGCAAGTTTTTTGTATCTCCGGACCACTAGAGGGCAGTGCGCCGAAACTCCGCAATTAACCTTAGACCCTAGTTGTCATAACACACACCAAGTTTAGTGTGAATCGGTGAATGCGTTACGGAGATATCGCCTCAAGTCCATTTTCGCAAGTTCTACGTTAAATTAGTTCGCAAGTTAAACGAAAACGGTTGGTCTAATCAACTTGAATTCCATAACTTTTGGTTGGCATGGTCTGTAGATCATGTGATTCAATTTTGGTGAAAATCGGAGACACGGCCTAGGACGAGTTCGACCAAATAGGTTTTTCGAAAAATTTTAAATAGCGCGAAAAAATTCATGACGGAAAATGACGTCATATGGTGGGTTTGAATCGGACTGAGCCAAGGAATCAGGGGAAAAAAGAATTTTGATTGTAGCCCATTCGGTTCAAAAGTTATCATGATAAACATACGTGAAAGTTTGGACAAGTGGTGGCGCTAGAGAGTTTGATTTTGAGACTTCATAATTGGCCTGATTAATGTTAATACTGGCCTCTATCATTGTGCCAAATTATACAACTTTCCCGCATACGCCTATATGGGCTGCCATTCAAATCCGGCGGAAGAAACGGAAGAAGAATAATAATAATAATAATAAGAACACTAACGAAAGCAATAGGTGCCTACGCACCTACGGTGCTTGGCCCCTAAATATAGCTGCAAGCAGCAATTAAGGGGCCAAGCACTATTGGCCATAAGGTGGCGCTGCTCCAGACCTTTTTGAGTACTTTCAGGGCATGGGGTTGAAGATGCATACCATGTTTTGTAATGATATGTGAATGTGTTGGTAAAATATAGCATTTTTGGCCAAAAATCGAAATGGGCGACGCCCAAAATGGCTGACCTGTGAAAATCAGACATCATTTGACTAGGCATGCTCTGCCGCATGTAATGAGACCAGTTTCATGAGTTTCGGACGAAAGGTTGAGACGTTATAAGCCAAAAAGCAAGTTTTCTGTATCTCCAGACCACTAGGGGGCAGTGCGCCGAAACTCCGCAATTAACCTTAGACCCTAGTTGTCATAACACCCACCAAGTTTGTTGTGAATCGGTAAATGCGTTACAGAGATATCGCCTCAAGTCCATTTTCGCAAGTTCTACGTTAATTTAGTTCGCAAGTTAAACAAAAACGGTTGGTCTAATCAACTTGAATTCCATAACTTTTGGTTGGCATGGTCTGTAGATCATGTGATTCAATTTTGGTGAAAATCGGAGACACGGCCTAGGACGAGTTCGATCAAATAGGTTTTTCAAAAAATTTAAAATAGCGCGAAAACATTCATGACGGAAAATGACGTCATAGGGTGGGTTTGAATCGGACTGAGCCAAGGAATCAGAGGAAAAAAGAATTTTGATTGTAGCCCATTCGGTTCAAAAGTTATGATAATAAACATACGTGAAAGTTTGGACAAGTGGTGGCGCTAGAGAGTTTGATTTTGAGACTTCATAATTGGCCTGAATAATGTTAATACTGGCCTCTATCATTGTGCCAAATTATACAACTTTCCCGCATACGCCTATATGGGCTGCCATTCATATCCGGCGGAAGAAACGGAAGAATAATAATAATAATAATAATAATAATAATAATAATAATAATAATAATAATAAATATAGCTGCAAGCAGCAATTAAGGGGCCAAGCACTATTGCCCAAAAGGTGGCGCTGCTCCAGAAGTTTTTGAGTACTTTCAGGGCATGGGGTTGAAGATGCATACCATGTTTTGTAATGATATGTGAATATGTTGGTAAAATATAGCATTTTTGGCCAAAAGTCGAAATGGGCGACGCCCAAAATGGCTGACCTGTGAAAATCAGACATCATTCGACTCGAAATGCTCTGCCGGATGTAATGAGACCAGATTTATGAGTCTCGGACGAAAGGTTGAGACGTTATAAGCCAAAAAAGCAAGTTTTTTGTATATCCGGACCACTAGGGGGCAGTGCGCTGAAACTCCGCATATAACCTCAGACCCTAGTTGTCATAACACACACCAAGTTTGGTGTGAATCGGTGAAAGCGTTACGGAGATATTGCCTTAAGTCCATTTTCGCAAGTTCTACGTTAAATTTGATCGCAAGTTAAACGAAAACGGTTGGTCAAATCAACTTGAATTCCATAACTTTTGGTTGGCATGGTCTGTAGATCATGTGATTCAATTTTGGTGAAAATCGGAGAAACGGCCTAGGACGAGTTCGATCAAATAGGTTTTTCGAAAAATTTAAAATAGCGCGAAAAAATTCATGACGGAAAATGACGTCATAGGGTGGGTTTGAATCGGACTGAGCCAAGGAATCAGAGGAAAAAAGAATTTTGATTGTAGCCCATTCGGTTCAAAAGTTATGATGATAAACATATGTGAAAGTTTGGACAAGTGGTGGCGCTAGAGAGTTTGATTTTAAGACTTCATAATTGGCCTGATTAATGTTAATACTGGCCTCTATCATTGTGCCAAATTATACAACTTTCCCGCATACGCCTATATGGGCTGCCATTCAAATCTGGCGGAAGAAACGGAAGAAGAAGAAGAATAATAATAATAAATATAGCTGCAAGCAGCAATTAAGGGGCCAAGCACTATTGGCCATAAGGTGGCGCTGCTCCAGACGTTTTTGAGTACTTTCAGGGCATGGGGTTGAAGATGCATACCATGTTTTGTAATGATATGTGAATGTGTTGGTAAAATATAGCATTTTTGGCCAAAAATCGAAATGGGCGACGCCCAAAATGGCTGACCTGTGAAAATCAGACATCATTCGACTCGGCATGCTCTGCCGGATGTAATGAGACCAGTTTCATGAGTTTCGGACGAAAGGTTGAGACGTTATAAGCCAAAAAGCAAGTTTTTTGTATCTCCGGACCACTAGGGGGCAGTGCGCCGAAACTCCGCAATTAACCTTAGACCCTAGTTGTCATAACACACACCAAGTTTGGTGTGAATCGGTGAATGCGTTACAGAGATATCGCCTCAAGTCCATTTTTACAAGTTCTACGTTAAATTAGTTCGCAAGTTAAACGAAAACAGTTGGTCTAATCAACTTGAATTCCATAACTTTTGGTTGGCATGGTCTGTAGATCATGTGATTCAATTTTGGTGAAAATCGGAGACACGGCCTAGGACGAGTTCGATCAAATAGATTTTTCAAAGAATTTAAAATAGCGCGAAAAAATTCATGACGGAAAATGACGTCATAGGGTGCGTTTGAATCGGACTGAGCCAAGGAATCAGAGGAAAAAAGAATTTTGATTGTAGCCCATTCGGTTCAAAAGTTATGATGATATACATACGTGAAAGTTTGGACAAGTGGTGGCGCTAGAGAGTTTGATTTTGAGACTTCATAATTGGCCTGATTAATGTTAATACTGGCCTCTATCATTGTGCCAAATTATACAACTTTCCCGCATACGCCTATATGGGCTGCCATTCAAATCCGGCGGAAGAAACGGAAGAAGAAGAAGAATAATAATAATAATAATAATAAATATAGCTGCAAGCAGCAATTAAGGGGCCAAGCACTTTTGACCAAAAGGTGGCGCTGCTCCAGAAGTTTTAAAGGACTTTCAGGGCATGGGGTTGAAGATGCATACCATGTTTTGTAATGATATGTGAAGGTGTTGGTAAAATATAGCATTTTTGGCCAAAAATCGAAATGGGCGACGCCCAAAATGGCTGACCTGTGAAAATCAGACATCATTTGACTCGGCATGCTCTGCCGGATGTAATGAGACCAGTTTCATGAGTTTCGGACGAAAGGTTGAGACGTTATAAGCCAAAAAGCAAGTTTTTTGTATCTCCGGACCACTAGGGGGCAGTGCGCCGAAACTCCGCAATTAACCTTAGACCCTAGTTGTCATAACACACACCAAGTTTGGTGTGAATCGGTAAATGCGTTACAGAGATATCGCCTCAAGTCCATTTTCGCAAGTTCTACGTTAAATTAGTTCGCAAGTTAAACGAAAACGGTTGGTCTAATCAACTTGAATTCCATAACTTTTGGTTGGCATGGTCTGTAGATCATTTGATTAAATTTTGGTGAAAATCGGAGACACGGCCTAGGACGAGTTCGATCAAATAGGTTTTTCGAAAAATTTAAAATAGCGCGAAAAAATTCATGACGGAAAATGACGTCATAGGGTGGGTTTGAATCGGACTGAGCCAAGGAATCAGAGGAAAAAAGAATTTTGATTGTAGCCCATTCGGTTCAAAAGTTATGATGATAAACATACGTGAAAGTTTGGACAAGTGGTGGCGCTAGAGAGTTTGATTTTGAGACTTCATGTTTGGTCTGATTAATGTTAATACAGGCCTCTATCATTGTGCCAAATTATACAACTTTCCCGCATACGCCTATATGGGCTGCCATTCAAATCCGGCGGAAGAAACGGAAAAAGAAGAATAATAATAAATATAGCTGCAAGCAGCAATTAAGGGGCCAAGCACCATTGGCCATAAGGTGGCGCTGCTCCAGACGTTTTTGAGTACTTTCAGGGCATGGGGTTGAAGATGCATACCATGTTTTGTAATGATATGTGAATGTGTTGGTAAAATATAGCATTTTTGGCCAAAAATCGAAATGGGCGACGCCCAAAATGGCTGACCTGTGAAAATCAGACATCATTCGACTCGGCATGCTCTGCCGGATGTAATGAGACCAGTTTCATGAGTTTCGGACGAAAGGTTGAGACGTTATAAGCCAAAAAGCAAGTTTTTAGTATCTCCGGACCACTAGGGGGCAGTGCGCCGAAACTCCGCAATTAACCTTAGACCCTAGTTGTCATAACACACACCAAGTTTGGTGTGAATCGGTGAATGCGTTACAGAGATATCGCCTCAAGTCCATTTTTGCAAGTTCTACGTTAAATTAGTTCGCAAGTTAAACGAAAACGGTTGGTGTAATCAACTTGAATTCCATAACTTTTGGTTGGCATGGTCTGTAGATCATGTGATTAAAATTTGGTGATAATCGGAGACACGGTGTAGGACGAGTTCGATCAAATAGGTTTTTCGAAAAATTTAACATAGCGCGAAAAAAATCATGACGGAAAATGACGTCATAGGGTGGGTTTGAATTGGACTGAGCCAAGGAATCAGAGGAAAAAAGAATTTTGATTGTAGCCCATTCGGTTCAAAAGTTATGATGATAAACATACGTAAAAGTTTGGACAAGTGGTGGCGCTAGAGAGTTTGATTTTGAGACTTCATAATTGGCCTGATTAATGTTAATACTGGCCTCTATCATTGTGCCAAATTATACAACTTTCCCGCATACGCCTATATGGGCTGCCATTCAAATCCGGCGGAAGAAACGGAAGAAGAAGAAGAAGAATAATAATAATAATAATAATAAGAACACTAACGAAAGCAATAGGTGCCTACGCACCTACGGTGCTTGGCCCCTAATAATAAATATAGCTGCAAGCAGCAATTAAGGGGCCAAGCACTATTGGCCATAAGGTGGCGCTGCTCCAGACGTTTTTGAGTACTTTCAGGGCATGGGGTTGAAGATGCATACCATGTTTTGTAATGATATGTGAATGTGTTGGGAAAATATAGCATTTTTGGCCAAAAATCGAAATGGGCGATGCCCAAAATGGCTGACCTGTGAAAATCAGACATCATTCGACTCGGCATGCTCTGCCGGATGTAATGAGACCAGTTTCATGAGTTTCGGACGAAAGGTTGAGACGTTATAAGCCAAAAAGCAAGTTTTTTGTATCTCCGGACCACTAGGGGGCAGTGCGCCGAAACTCCGCAATTAACCTTAGACCCTAGTTGTCATAACACTCACCAAGTTTGGTGTGAATCGGTGAATGCGTTACAGAGATATCGCCTCAAGTCCATTTTTGCAAGTTCAACGTTAAATTAGTTCGCAAGTTAAACGAAAACGGTTGGTCAAATCAACTTGAATTCCATAACTTTTGGTTGGCATGGTCTGTAGATCATGTGATTCAATTTTGGTGTAAATCTGAGACACGGCCTAGGACGAGTTCGATCAAATAGGTTTTTCGAAAAATTTAAAATAGCGCGAAAAAATTCATGACGGAAAATGACGTCATAGGGTGCGTTTGAATCGGACTGAGCCAAGGAATCAGAGGAAAAAAGAATTTTGATTGTAGCCCATTCGGTTCAAAAGTTATGATGATAAACATACGTGAAAGTTTGGACAAGTGGTGGCGCTAGAGAGTTTGATTTTGAGACTTCATGTTTGGTGTGATTAATGTTAATACTGGCCTCTATCATTGTGCCAAATTATACAACTTTCCCGCATACGCCTATATGGGCTGCCATTCAAATCCGGCGGAAGAAACGGAAGAAGAAGAAGAAGAATAATAATAATAAATATAGCTGCAAGCAGCAATTAAGGGGCCAAGCACTTTTGACCAAAAGGTGGCGCTGCTCCAGAAGTTTTTAAGGACTTCAAGGCATGGGGTTGAAGATGCATACCCCATGTATTGTAATGATATGTGAATGTGTTGGTAAAATATAGCATTTTTGGCCAAAAATCGAAATGGGCGACGCCCAAAATGGCTGACCTGTGAAAATCAGACATCATTCGACTCGGCATGCTCTGCCGGATGTAATGAGACCAGTTTCATGAGTTTCGGACGAAAGGTTGAGACGTTATAAGCCAAAAAGCAAGTTTTTAGTATCTCCGGACCACTAGGGGGCAGTGCGCCCAAACTCCACAATTAACCTTAGACCCTAGTTGTCATAACACACACCAAGTTTGGTGTTAATCGGTGAATGCGTTACAGAGATATCACCTCAAGTCCATTTTCGCAAGTTCTACGTTAAATTAGTTCGCAAGTTAAACGAAAACGGTTGGTCTAATCAACTTGAATTCCATAACTTTTGGTTGGCATGGTCTGTAGATCATGTGATTCAATTTTGGTGAAAATCGGAGACACGGCCTAGGACGAGTTCGATCAAATAGGTTTTTCGAAAAATTTAAAATAGCGCGAAAAAAGTCATGACGGAAAATGATGTCATAGGGTGGGTTTGAATCGGACTGAGCCAAGGAATCAGAGGAAAAAAGAATTTTGATTGTATCCCATTCGGTTCAAAAGTTATGATGATAAACATACGTGAAAGTTTGGACAAGTGGTGGCGCTAGAGAGTTTGATTTTGAGACTTCATAATTGGCCTGATTAATGTTAATACTGGCCTCTATCATTGTGCCAAATTATACAACTTTCCCGCATACGCCTATATGGGCTGCCATTCAAATCCGGCGGAAGAAACGGAAGAAGAAGAAGAATAATAATAATAATAATAATAATAATAAGAACACTAACGAAAGCAATAGGTGCCTACGCACCTACGGTGCTTGGCCCCTAAATATAGCTGCAAGCAGCAATTAAGGGGCCAAGCACTATTGGCCATAAGGTGGCGCTGCTCCAGACGTTTTTGAGTACTTTCAGGGCATGGGGTTGAAGATGCATACCATGTTTTGTAATGATATGTGAATGTGTTGGTAAAATATAGCATTTTTGGCCAAAAATCGAAATGGGCGACGCCCAAAATGGCTGACCTGTGAAAATCAGACATCATTCGACTCGGCATGCTCTGCCGGATGTAATGAGACCAGTTTCATGAGTTTCGGACGAAAGGTTGAGACGTTATAAGCCAAAAAGCAAGTTTTTTGTATCTCCGGACCACTAGGGGGCAGTGCGCCGAAACTCCGCCATTAACCTTAGACCCTAGTTGTCATAACACACACCAAGTTTGGTGTGAATCGGTGAATGCGTTACAGAGATATCGCCTCAAGTCCATTTTTGCAAGTTCTACGTTAAATTAGTTCGCAAGTTAAACAAAAACGGTTGGTCTAATCAACTTGAATTCCATAACTTTTGGTTGGCATGGTCTGTAGATCATGTGATTCAATTTTGGTGAAAATCAGAGACACGGCCTAGGACGAGTTTGATCAAATAGGTTTTTCGAAAAATTTAAAATAGCGCGAAAAAAGTCATGACGGAAAATGACGTCATAGGGTGGGTTTGAATCGGACAGAGCCAAGGAATCAGAGGAAAAAAGAATTTTGATTGTAGCCCATTCGGTTCAAAAGTTATGATGATAAACACACGTGAAAGTTTGGACAAGTGGTGGCGCTAGAGAGTTTGATTTTGAGACTTCATAATTGGCCTGAATAATGTTAATACTGTCCTCTATCATTGTGCCAAATTATACAACTTTCCCGCATACGCCTATATGGGCTGCCATTCAAATCCGGCGGAAGAAACGGAAGAAGAATAATAATAATAATAATAATAATAATAATAATAAGAACACTAACGAAAGCAATAGGTGCCTACGCACCTACGGTGCTTGGCCCCTAATAATAAGAACACTAACGAAAGCAATAGGTGCCTACGCACCTACGGTGCTTGGCCCCTAATAAATATAGCTGCAAGCAGCAATTAAGGGGCCAAGCACTATTGGCCATAAGGTGGCGCTGCTCCAGACGTTTTTGAGTACTTTCAGGGCATGGGGTTGAAGATGCATACCATGTTTTGTAATGATATGTGAATGTGTTGGTAAAATATAGCATTTTTGGCCAAAAATCGAAATGGGCGACGCCCAAAATGGCTGACCTGTGAAAATCAGACATCATTCGACTCGGCATGCTCTGCCGGATGTAATGAGACCAGTTTCATGAGTTTCGGACGAAAGGTTGAGACGTTATAAGCCAAAAAGCAAGTTTTTTGTATCTCCGGACCACTAGGGGGCAGTGCGCCGAAACTCCGCAATTAACCTTAGACCCTAGTTGTCATAACACACACCAAGTTTGGTGTGAATCGGTGAATGCGTTAAAGAGATATCGCCTCAAGTCCATTTTCGCAAGTTCTACGTTAAATTAGTTCGCAAGTTAAACGAAAACGGTTGGTCTAATCAACTTGAATTCCATAACTTTTGGTTGGCATGGTCTGTAGATCATGTGATTCAATTTTGGTAAAAATCGGAGACATGGCCTAGGACGAGTTCGATCAAATAGGTTTTTCGAAAAATTTAAAATAGCGCGAAAAATTTCATGACGGAAAATGACGTCATAGGGTGCGTTTGAATCGGACTGAGCCAAGGAATCAGAGGAAAAAAGAATTTTGATAGTAGCCCATTCGGTTCAAAAGTTATGATGATAAATGTATGTGAAAGTTTGGACAAGTGGTGGCGCTAGAGAGTTTGGTTTTGAGACTTCATAATTGGCCTGATTAATGTTAATGCTGGCCTCTATAATTGTGCCAAATTATACAACTTTCCCGCATACGCCTATATGGGCTGCCATTCAAATCTGGCGGAAGAAACGGAAGAAGAAGAATAATAATAATAAATATAGCTGCAAGCAGCAATTAAGGGGCCAAGCACTATTGGCCATAAGGTGGCGCTGCTCCAGACGTTTTTGAGTACTTTCAGGGCATGGGGTTGAAGATGCATACCATGTTTTGTAATGATATGTGAATGTGTTGGTAAAATATAGCATTTTTGGCCAAAAATCGAAATGGGCGACGCCCAAAATGGCTGACCTGTGAAAATCAGACATAATTTGACTCGGCATGCTCTGCCGAATGTAATGAGACCAGTTTCATGAGTTTCGGACGAAAGGTTGAGACGTTATAAGCCAAAAAGCAAGTTTTTAGTATCTCCGGACCACTAGGGGGCAGTGCGCCGAAACTCCGCAATTAACCTTAGACCCTAGTTGTCATAACACACACCAAGTTTGGTGTGAATCGGTGAATGCGTTACAGAGATATCGCCTCAAGTCCATTTTCGCAAGTTCTACGTTAAATTAGTTCGCAAGTTAAACAAAAACGGTTGGTCTAATCAACTTGAATTCCATAACTTTTGGTTGGCATGGTCTGTAGATCATGTGATTAAATTTTGGTGAAAATCGGAGACACGGCCTAGGACGAGTTCGATCAAATAGGTTTTGCGAAAAATTTAAAATAGCGCAAAAAAAGTCATGACGGAAAATGACGTCATAGGGTGCGTTTGAATTGGACTGAGCCAAGGAATCAGAGGAAAAAAGAATTTTGACTGTAGCCCATTCGGTTCAAAAGTTATAATGATAAACATACGTGAAAGTTTGGACAAGTGGTGGCGCTAGAGAGTTTGATTTTGAGACTTCATAATTGGCCTGATTAATGTTTATACTGGCCTCTATCATTGTGCCAAATTATACAACTTTCTCGCATACGCCTATATGGGCTGCCATTCAAATCCGGCGGAAGAAACGGAAGAAGAAGAAGAAGAAGAAGAATAATAATAATAAATATAGCTGCAAGCAGCAATTAAGGGGCCAAGCACTATTGGCCATAAGGTGGCGCTGCTCCAGACGTTTTTAAGTAATTTCAGGGCATGGGGTTGAAGATGCATACCATGTTTTGTAATGATATGTGAATGTGTTGGTAAAATATAGCATTTTTGGCCAAAAAACGAAATGGGCGACGCCCAAAATGGCTGACCTGTGAAAATCAGACATCATTCGACTCGGCATGCTCTGCCGGATGTAATGAGACCAGTTTCATGAGTTTCGGACGAAAGGTTGAGACGTTATAAGCCAAAAAGCAAGTTTTTAGTATCTCCGGACCACTAGGGGGCAGTGCGCCGAAACTCCGCAATTAACCTTAGACCCTAGTTGTCATAACACACACCAAGTTTGGTGTGAATCGGTGAATGCGTTAAAGAGATATCGCCTCAAGTCCATTTTCGCAAGTTCTACGTTAAATTAGTTCGCAAGTTAAACGAAAACGGTTGGTCTAATCAACTTGAATTCCATAACTTTTGGTTGGCATGGTCTGTAGATCATGTGATTCAATTTTGGTAAAAATCGGAGACACGGCCTAGGACGAGTTCGATCAAATAGGTTTTTCGAAAAATTTAAAATAGCGCGAAAAATTTCATGACGGAAAATGACGTCATAGGGTGCGTTTGAATCGGACTGAGCCAAGGAATCAGAGGAAAAAGAATTTTGATTGTAGCCCATTCGGTTCAAAAGTTATGATGATAAATGTATGTGAAAGTTTGGACAAGTGGTGGCGCTAGAGAGTTTGGTTTTGAGACTTCATAATTGGCCTGATTAATGTTAATGCTGGCCTCTATAATTGTGCCAAATTATACAACTTTCCCGCATACGCCTATATGGGCTGCCATTCAAATCTGGCGGAAGAAACGGAAGAAGAAGAAGAAGAAGAAGAAGAATAATAATAATAATAATAATAATAATAATAATAAGAACACTAACGAAAGCAATAGGTGCCTACGCACCTACGGTGCTTGGCCCCTAATAAATATAGCTGCAAGCAGCAATTAAGGGGCCAAGCACTATTGGCCATAAGGTGGCGCTGCTCCATACGTTTTTGAGTACTTTCAGGGCATGGGGTTGAAGATGCATACCTGGTTTGTAATGATATGTGAATGTGTTGGTAAAATATAGCATTTTTGGCCAAAAATCAAAATGGGCGACGCCCAAAATGGCTGACCTGTGAAAATCAGACATCATTCGACTCGGCATGCTCTGCCGGATGTAATGAGACCAGTTTCATGAGTTTCGGACGAATGGTTGAGACGTTATAAGCCAAAAAGCAAGTTTTTTGTATCTCCGGACCACTAGGGGGCAGTGCGCCGAAACTCCGCAATTAACCTCAGACCCTAGTTGTCATAACACACACCAAGTTTGGTGTGAATCGGTGAATGCGTTACAGAGATATCTCCTCAAGTCCATTTTCGCAAGTTCTACGTTAAATTAGTTCGCAAGTTAAACAAAAACGGTTGGTCTAATCAACTTGAATTCCATAACTTTTGGTTGGCATGGTCTGTAGATCATGTGACTCAATTTTGGTAAAAATCGGAGACACGGCCTAGGACGAGTTCGATCAAATAGGTTTTTCGAAAAATTTAAAATAACGCGAAAAAAGTCATGACGGAAAATGACGTCATAGGGTGGGTTTGAATCGGACTGAGCCAAGGAATCAGAGGAAAAAAGAATTTTGATTGTAGCCCATTCGGTTCAAAAGTTATGATGATAAATGTATGTGAAAGTTTGGACAAGTGGTGGCGCTAGAGAGTTTGATTTTGAGACTTCATATTTGGCCTGATTAATGATAATACTGGCCTCTATCATTGTGCCAGATGCATACCATGTTTTGTAATAATATGTGAATATGTTGGTAAAATATAGCATTTTTGGCCTAAAATCGAAATGGGCGACGCCCAAAATGGCTGACCTGTGAAAATCAGACATCATTCGACTCGGCATGCTCTGCAGGATGTAATGAGACCAGATTTATGAGTCTCGGACAAAAGGTTGAGACGTTATAAGCCAAAAAAGCAAGTTTTTTGTATATCCGGACCACTAGGGGGCAGTGCGCTGAAACTCCGCATATAACCTCAGACCCTAGTTGTCATAACACACACCAAGTTTGGTGTGAATCGGTGAAAGCGTTACGGAGATATTGCCTTAAGTCCATTTTCGCAAGTTCTTTGTTAAATTTAATCGCAAGTTAAACAAAAACGGTTGGTCAAATCAACTTGAATTCCATAACTTTTGGTTGGCATGGTCTGTAGATCATGTGATTCAATTTTGGTGAAAATCGGAGAAACGGCCTAGGACGAGTTCGATCAAATAGGTTTTTCGAAAAATTTAAAATAGCGCGAAAAAATTCATGACGGAAAATGACGTCATAGGTTGGGTTTGAATCGGACTGAGCCAAGGAATCAGAGGAAAAAAGAATTTTGATTGTAGCCCATTCGGTTCAAAAGTTATGATGATAAACATACGTGAAAGTTTGGACAAGTGGTGGCGCTAGAGAGTTTGATTTTGAGACTTCATAATTGGCCTGATTAATGTTAATACTGGCCTCTATCATTGTGCCAAATTATACAACTTTCCCGCATACGCCTATATGGGCTGCCATTCAAATCTGGCGGAAGAAACGGAAGAAGAAGAAGAAGAATAATAATAATAGTAAATATAGCTGCAAGCAGCAATTAAGGGGCCAAGCACTATTGGCCATAAGGTGGCGCTGCTCCAGACGTTTTTGAGTACTTTCAGGGCATGGGGTTGAAGATGCATACCATGTTTTGTAATGATATGTGAATGTGTTGGTAAAATATAGCATTTTTGGCCAAAAATCGAAATGGCCGACGCCCAAAATGGCTGACCTGTGAAAATCAGACATCATTCGACTCGGCATGCTCTGCCGGATGTAATGAGACCAGTGTCATGAGTTTCGGACGAAAGGTTGAGACGTTATAAGCCAAAAAGCAAGTTTTTTGTATCTCCGGACCACTAGGGGGCAGTGCGCCGAAACTCCGCAATTAACCTTAGACCCTAGTTGTCATAACACTCACCAAGTTTGGTGTGAATCGGTAAATGCGTTACAGAGATATCGCCTCAAGTCCATTTTTGCAAGTTCAACGTTAAATTAGTTCGCAAGTTAAACGAAAACGGTTGGTCAAATCAACTTGAATTCCATAACTTTTGGTTAGCATGGTCTGTAGATCATGTGATTCAATTTTGGTGAAAATCGGAGACACGGCCTAGGACGAGTTCGATCAAATAGGTTTTTCGAAAAATTTAAAATAGCGCGAAAAAATTCATGACGGAAAATGACGTCATAGGGTGGGTTTGAATCGGACTGAGCCAAGGAATCAGAGGAAAAAAGAATTTTGATTGTAGCCCATTCGGTTCAAAAGTTATGATGATAAACATACGTGAAAGTTTGGACAAGTGGTGGCGCTAGAGAGTTTGATTTTGAGACTTCATGTTTGGTGTGATTAATGTTAATACTGGCCTCTATCATTGTGCCAAATTATACAACTTTCCCGCATACGCCTATATGGGCTGCCATTCAAATCCGGCGGAAGAAACGGAAGAAGAAGAAGAAGAAGAAGAATAATAATAATAATAATAATAATAATAATAATAATAAGAACACTAACGAAAGCAATAGGTGCCTACGCACCTACGGTGCTTGGCCCCTAATAATAAGAACACTAACGAAAGCAATAGGTGCCTACGCACCTACGGTGCTTGGCCCCTAATAATAATAATAATAATAATAATAATAAGAACACTAACGAAAGCAATAGGTGCCTACGCACCTACGGTGCTTGGCCCCTAATAATAATAATAAGAACACTAACGAAAGCAATAGGTGCCTACGCACCTACGGTGCTTGGCCCCTAATAATAATAAGAACACTAACGAAAGCAATAGGTGCCTACGCACCTACGGTGCTTGGCCCCTAATAATAATAAGAACACTAACGAAAGCAATAGGTGCCTACGCACCTACGGTGCTTGGCCCCTAATAATAAGAACACTAACGAAAGCAATAGGTGCCTACGCACCTACGGTGCTTGGCCCCTAATAATAATAATAAGAACACTAACGAAAGCAATAGGTGCCTACGCACCTACGGTGCTTGGCCCCTAATAATAAGAACACTAACGAAAGCAATAGGTGCCTACGCACCTACGGTGCTTGGCCCCTAATAATAATAAGAACACTAACGAAAGCAATAGGTGCCTACACAACTACGGTGCTTGGCCCCTAATAATACATTTTATTTAAAAGTGTCTTTCTGACAACTCAAGGAGATCCTCCAATAAAAGTAGAGCAATGAAACAACAAGAAAAATAATATAAAAATATACACAACAATAGTGCAGGTACAATTAAATATTAAAATCCATCTTAAATAGGTGGGTTTTGAGTTTTGATTTGAAGGTGGAAAACAAGAGGGTTTTCCAAAAAGATAGAGCTGGGTGTCATCCGCATAGCAGTGGACTTGTATGTTATATTTACAGAAAATATTACCAAGTGGAAAGAGATAGATGATAAAAAGCAGGGGCAGGTGCGGCCAGAGAGATAAGATTTGAACCAGTCAAGTGGGATATTGGGGATGCCAAGGGAAGGTAGTCTATTGATGAGAGTGCTGTGACAAAGTGTCAATGGCCAATATTAAATAAATAAATAAATAAATAAATAAAAATGTATTATTAAATAAATCAGTCCAAACCTACCTCTTCTCTTTGGGCTACTGAAATTGTTTTATATATATTTGTTTGTTTTTATTTTGTTGCATCATATACTACTCTGTTTCTCTAATTGTTTTTTGCCATGTCTATGAAGCCCTCTGGTCAACATCCCTGTTGTTTTAAGGTGCTATACATACCTTAACCTGTATTTTAATACTAGGTGCTTCAACTGACACTTGAACCATTTTTTTTTTTTTTTTTGCACAAGACCCTAACCCAGTTTAGTGGGTTTGACAAAACACCTGAGAAACACATCTCTGAATGCCTCCTCAATTGCAAGTTGCTTTGGACAAAAGCATCTGCTAATTACTAAGGCCCCGTTTACACTAATGTGTTTTAGTTTGAGAACGCATAAGTTTGACTACGGTTACGCCATCTGTCCACACAACGCTGGAGTTTTCGAGGGCCGAAAACAGAGCATTTTTGAAACGCTGGAGAGGCCGTTTTCATTCTAAAACGCTGCTGCTTCATCTTGGTGTGAATGAGGGCAAACTGAGACATCTGAAATTGGAGGCGGGGCTGCAGACATTCGCCTCTCTGATTGAGGCTTTTCCTCAATATTAAGTATCCTACACACAGTTCAGTCCTGCATCCTCTCCTTGTAAGTTCAGACTTCGCAAGTTTGATATGGAAAACAGACTCCCGAGGACATGTCAGTAAATTTTCAAAGGGAACAGTATACTTATAACATTATTCACATTATCCTGGCTTAGTTGTTTCACTATCTTAACAATAAAATGTAAACATGATATAAGGAACTGCTATTTTCATTTTGATATTAACAACTTAACTGACAGCAAAAATGTTGTTGCGTCTTGCTGCATATATGAGCGCCATCTTTACTGTAAGCATATTTATAACAAAATGGAGCCAATAACATTACTGCGTCCATAGCTTTTTCATTGAAAAAACGAAACATACCCTCTCTTTTGCTGAATATCAGTTTTAATAATCAATAATTGCCATTATAAAAGAATAACGTAGAATAAGTCTATACATTATAGGAAATAAAGGAAAACGATCAGTCAATATACAGAATGTACGTGGTTACATTAATTATTAACTTCAGCTATTATTATTCAACGTTCAGCCAAAACACCTTACCTGAGAACAAGTAATGGGTTCTGTGGGAATGTAAATTTATATTCCAAAGTAATTCAGTGTCAGTTTCACAGCACGGCTGTGTAACTTGTTTTCTCTTTTCGATCAACTGGTCAGGCGGTTTCTGTCTCCAGAACTTGATGAGATCAGACCTGAATAAGCAGTTTACCCTGCCGACTCCAATACTGAATTTGCATGCTTTATTTAGCCATCTCCCCTCCTTCTAACAGGACAATATAGACAGGACATCTTTGTCTCAAATCAGATTTGTGAGAGACTTGATAGAACTCGCAGACTGTGGACTTATAGTAGGCTCTTGCAGACACATGGACATCTTAAAGCCAGTGTATGACGGCAGATTAACCAACACGTCTCAATAAAGGAATTCTGCTTGTTTTGAGTCTCCTGGACTGGGTTCTCTTCTACTTCTTCACTCATTTATTTTTTTACAACAGTTCAAAAGATCAAAAACGAGGAATATGTCATTTGATATAGAAAACAAGATGTATTTACATTTACATTTAGTCATTTAGCAGATGCTTTTATCCAAAGCGACTTACAAATGAGGACAAGGAAGCAATTTACACAACCAAGAGCAACAATGAATAAGTGCTATAAGCAAGTTTCAGGTCTGTAAAGTCTAAGAAGGGAAGTATTAGTAGTATTAGTTTTTTTTTTTTTTTTTTTTTGTACAGTTAGTGTGATATTCAGAGAGGTAATTACAGATTAGGAAGTGTAGTGGAGACTAAATAGTTGAGTTTTTAGTCGTTTCTTGAAAGTAGCGAGTGACTCTGCTGTTCTGATGCAGTTAGGGAGTTCATTCCACCAACTGGGCAGATTGAGCGTGAGCGTTCGCGAAAGTGATTTCTTCCCCCTTTGGGATGGAACCACGAGGCGACGTTCATTCACAGAACGCAAGTTTCTGGAGGGCACATAGATCTGCAGAAGCGAGAGCAGATAAGGAGCAAGGCCAGAAGTCATTTTGTAGGCAAACATCACAGCTTTGAATTTGATGCGAGCAGCAACTGGCAGCCAGTGCAAACGGACTAGCAGCGGAGTGACATGTGCTCGTTTAGGTTCATTGAAGACCACTCGTGCTGCTGCATTCTGGAGCAGTTGAAGAGGCTTGATAGAGTTAGCTGGAAGCCCAGCTAGTAGAGAGTTACAGTAATCCAGTTTGGAGAGAACAAGAGCTTGAACAAGGAGTTGAGCTGCATGTTCAGATAAGAAGGGTCTGATCTTTCTGATGTTATAGAGTGTGAATCTGCACGATCGAGCAGTTCTAGAGATGTGGTCAGAGAAGTTTAGTTGGTCATCAATCGTTACTCCAAGGCTTTTCACCATTTTGGATGCAGTAATGGTTGCCCCGTCCATCTGGATTGAAAAGTTATGGTGTAGAGTCGAGTTGGCAGAAACTACAAGCATTTCCGTTTTTGCGAGGTTCAGCTGAAGATGATGCTCTTTCATCCAGTGTGAAATATCCAACAGGCAGGCTGAAATACAAGCTGGAACCGAGGGATCATCAGGATGAAAAGAGAGGTATAGCTGGGTATCATCAGCATAGCAGTGGTAGGAGAATCCATGTCTCTGGATGACTGGTCCTAGAGATGATGTGTAGATGGAGAAGAGAAGTGGCCCAAGAACAGAGCCTTGAGGTACCCCAGTGTTTAGATGCTGTAGGTTGGACACCTCACCCCTCCAAGACACCCTGAATGATCTGTCAGTGAGGTAAGATCTGAACCATTGTATAACAGTGCCCGCAACGCCCAGTGACTCGAGCGTAGATAGCAGTATCTGGTGGTTGACAGTGTCAAAAGCAGCCGACAAGTCCAGCAAAATGAGGACTGATGATTTAGAGTCTGCTTTAGCCAGTCTGAGATCCTCCACGACCGAGAGCAGGGCAGTCTCAGTTGAGTGGCCTTTCTTAAAGCCGGATTGCTTGTTGTCCATGAGATTGTTTTGAGTAAGAAAGTCCAGGACTTGATTGAACACTACTTTCTCCAGAATCTTGGCCATGAATGGAAGCAGGGATACTGGTCTGTAGTTTTCAAGTAGCGTATGGTCCAGGTTGGGTTTCTTTAGCAGTGGGGTTACCCTAGCCTGCTTAAATGAAGTGGGGAATAAACCAGAGTCAAGAGATGTGTTAATTATGTGAGTCAGTGTTGGTATGACTGTAGGAGAGATGGCTTGCAAGAGATGAGAGGGAATGGGATCGAGTGGACAGGTGGTTGCATGGCTAGATAGCACGAGTTTGGACACCTCAGACTCAGAGAGCTGAGAAAAAGAGGTGAGTGTGTGTGGTGTTGGTGGTGTACCTTGCGTGTTTGTTGTAGGTGCAGCAAATTGAGCACTGATTTTTGCAGTTTTGGTGCAAAAGAATGTAGCAAAGTCATCAGTAGTAAGTGTGGAGGATGCGGGTGGAGAAGGAGGATAGAGGAGGGAGGAAAATGTTTTAAAAAGTAGGCGAGGATTAGTGGCATTGTTGATTTTCAGACGGTAATATGTCTGCTTTGCCGAAGTAACCTCAGCCGAGAAAGAGGACAGAAGAGTTTGGTATGTTAAGAGCTGTGCAGGATTTTAAGTTTTCCGCCAAATTCTTTCTGCAGCTCGAAGTTTTGAGCGATGCTCACGGAGAGCATCCGAGAGCCAGGGTGCAGGAGGACTGGCACGGGCTGGACTGGATGCAAGAGGACATAATTGGTCTAGACATGATGCTAGTGTGGAGCAGAGTGTATCAGTGGCACTGTTCGAATCAAGTGCAGAGAGTTTGCAAGATGGAGGAAGAGAGTCTGAAACAATGGTGGATAGTCTATTGGGTGAGAGAGATCGTAGGTTTCTGCGAAAGGTAACCAGTGTTGGAGTGTGTGGCGGCTCAGGAGTAATGTGGATGTTGAGAGACAGAAGGAAATGATCCGATATTTGTAGTGGAGTTACTATTGTTTGATCAGCGAAGCAGTGTCGTGTGTAAATAAGGTCTAGCTGATTACCTGATTTGTGGGTAGCAGAGGTAGGTGCTCTTTTTAGGTCAAAAGAGGCAAGCAGAGTCTGAAAGTCTGCAGCTTGCGGTTTGTCAACGTAAATGTTGAAGTCACCTAGCACCAACAAGGGAGTGTCAATATTAGAAAAAGATGAGAGAAGAACATCCAGTTCATCTAAGAAGTGACCTAAATTACCTGGTGGGCGGTAGATGACAACCACATTTATGTAGAAGGGGTGGATAATGGTGACTGCATGGAATTCAAAGGAGCTGATTGTTGGCAGGGACAGTATCAGAGTAAATTTCCATTCTTTGGAAATTAGTAGTCCAGTCCCACCCCCTCTCCCTGTGTGACGAGGAGTGTGGGAAAAAGAGAAATTAGCAGAAAGAGTAGCATGTGTAGCAGTGTCCTCCGACCTCAACCAGGTCTCAGTTAGAGCCATGAGATTATAGTCAGAATATGTAGCTATGGAGGTAATAAAATCTGCCTTGTTAACAGCTGATTGACAGTTCCAGAGGCCCACGGAGAGAGTTGTGAAATAGCAGATACATGTATTGAACGAAGATTGTGAGGATTACGCCTGCAGCGTACCTCCCGTGTTTTGCGAGTGTTAGTAACAACAGGAATTAGAAGACACATACTAAAAGTGCACTGACAACAAAAGATAAAGTAAAAAAAAGAAAGAAAGTAAAGTACTCAAGTGCTTTGTCAGTGTCTTTGCTCGGTGGAGTCGCGCAGGTAGAGTCGATGGTCTTTACACTCGTCGGTCTTCACACGAGGCGGTCTTCACACGAGGCTGCCGCGGTGAACTAGTTGTTTATATAACCCCAAAGCACTAACGTTAGCTGATTGAATTCAGCTGGACACGCCTCGAGAGTCAAAACAAGGGCCGAAACTGAGGCGGACGATGCGAAACCGACCGCGTTCGCTACACAAGCTCTTATAGTAACCAAGGAAACAGTGGCTAAACACTTGTAGTATTATACACAACTGAAAGCAAGTTTAAATGTCCTACAACTTTACACAAACAGCTGAAAACAAGTCCTCAAACCATACACAACAACTGAAACAAGTCTTAAATGTACTTACAGGCTGCTGGTCTCGATGTTAAAGTGCTTCTCCTGCCGACTAAGCTAGCGTGCTCACTATATAGTGGTTACCTGGCGTTTGGACACGCCTCCCGAGTCAAAACAAGGGCCGAAACTGAGGCGGACGACGCGAAACCGACCGCGTTCGCTACCCAAGCTCTTATAGTAACCAAGGAAACAGTGGCTAAACACTTGTAGTATTATACACAACTGAAAGCAAGTTTAAATGTCCTACAACTTTACACAAACAGCTGAAAACAAGTCCTCAAACCATACACAACAACTGAAACAAGTCTTAAATGTACTTACAGGCTGCTGGTCTCGATGTTAAAGTGCTTCTCCTGCCGACTAAGCTAGCGTGCTCACTATATAGTGGTTACCTGGCGTTTGGACACGCCTCCCGAGTCAAAACAAGGGCCGAAACTGAGGCGGACGACGCGAAACCGACCGCGTTCGCTACCCAAGCTCTTATAGTAACCAAGGAAACAGTGGCTAAACACTTGTAGTATTATACACAACTGAAAGCAAGTTTAAATGTCCTACAACTTTACACAAACAGCTGAAAACAAGTCCTCAAACCATACACAACAACTGAAACAAGTCTTAAATGTACTTACAGGCTGCTGGTCTCGATGTTAAAGTGCTTCTCCTGCCGACTAAGCTAGCGTGCTCACTATATAGTGGTTACCTGGCGTTTGGACACGCCTCCCGAGTCAAAACAAGGGCCGAAACTGAGGCGGACGACGCGAAACCGACCGCGTTCGCTACACAAGCTCTTATAGTAACCAAGGAAACAGTGGCTAAACACTTGTAGTATTATACACAACTGAAAGCAAGTTTAAATGTCCTACAACTTTACACAAACAGCTGAAAACAAGTCCTCAAACCATACACAACAACTGAAACAAGTCTTAAATGTACTTACAGGCTGCTGGTCCCGATGTTAAAGTGCTTCTCCTGCCGACTAAGCTAGCGTGCTCACTATATAGTGGTTACCTGGCGTTTGGACACGCCTCCCGAGTCAAAACAAGGGCCGAAACTGAGGCGGACGACGCGAAACCGACCACGTTCGCTACACAAGCTCTTATAGTAACCAAGGAAACAGTGGCTAAACACTTGTAGTATTATACACAACTGAAAGCAAGTTTAAATGTCCTACAACTTTACACAAACAGCTGAAAACAAGTCCTCAAACCATACACAACAACTGAAACAAGTCTTAAATGTACTTACAGGCTGCTGGTCTCGATGTTAAAGTGCTTCTCCTGCCGACTAAGCTAGCGTGCTCACTATATAGTGGTTACCTGGCGTTTGGACACGCCTCCCGAGTCAAAACAAGGGCCGAAACTGAGGCGGACGACGCAAAACCGACCGCGTTCGCTACCCAAGCTCTTATAGTAACCAAGGAAACAGTGGCTAAACACTTGTAGTATTATACACAACTGAAAGCAAGTTTAAATGTCCTACAACTTTACACAAACAGCTGAAAACAAGTCCTCAAACCATACACAACAACTGAAACAAGTCTTAAATGTACTTACAGGCTGCTGGTCTCGATGTTAAAGTGCTTCTCCTGCCGACTAAGCTAGCGTGCTCACTATATAGTGGTTACCTGGCGTTTGGACACGCCTCCCGAGTCAAAACAAGGGCCGAAACTGAGGCGGACGTCGCGAAACCGACCGCGTTCGCTACCCAAGCTCTTATAGTAACCAAGGAAACAGTGGCTAAACACTTGTAGTATTATACACAACTGAAAGCAAGTTTAAATGTCCTACAACTTTACACAAACAGCTGAAAACAAGTCCTCAAACCATACACAACAACTGAAACAAGTCTTAAATGTACTTACAGGCTGCTGGTCTCGATGTTAAAGTGCTTCTCCTGCCGACTAAGCTAGCGTGCTCACTATATAGTGGTTACCTGGCGTTTGGACACGCCTCCCGAGTCAAAACAAGGGCCGAAACTGAGGCGGACGACGCAAAACCGACCGCGTTCGCTACCCAAGCTCTTATAGTAACCAAGGAAACAGTGGCTAAACACTTGTAGTATTATACACAACTGAAAGCAAGTTTAAATGTCCTACAACTTTACACAAACAGCTGAAAACAAGTCCTCAAACCATACACAACAACTGAAACAAGTCTTAAATGTACTTACAGGCTGCTGGTCTCGATGTTAAAGTGCTTCTCCTGCCGACTAAGCTAGCGTGCTCACTATATAGTGGTTACCTGGCGTTTGGACACGCCTCCCGAGTCAAAACAAGGGCCGAAACTGAGGCGGACGTCGCGAAACCGACCGCGTTCGCTACCCAAGCTCTTATAGTAACCAAGGAAACAGTGGCTAAACACTTGTAGTATTATACACAACTGAAAGCAAGTTTAAATGTCCTACAACTTTACACAAACAGCTGAAAACAAGTCCTCAAACCATACACAACAACTGAAACAAGTCTTAAATGTACTTACAGGCTGCTGGTCTCGATGTTAAAGTGAGAAAATAAAGTGTATTAAATATCATGTTTAGCAAATATAGTGAGATTAGATCCAGCGGTAGCCTAGATCCTTGATAAACAGTTTGACGAGCACAGCTCTCATCTGGGTGGATATGCTGCAGCGCATGCCAATGTGTGTGTGTGTGTGTGTGTGTGTGTGTGGTCACCTGATGTGCGTTTTCAGTGGTTTGGTGTAGACGAAGAGCTGTTCAGAAACGCTGGGTGAAACGCTACTGTGGATTGTTTTTATTCTAAAACGTTGTTTTAAAACTAAAACGCACTAGTGTAAACGGGGCTAAATGTAAATGTAGGTGTGAACAGACCTTATAAGGTGTTTGTTTACGGGAGTGAACTCTATTCTAAACTCCCCAAACAAAGTATTAAATGCTTCTTAAAACGGAAGCTGCTATCATTATTTTTTTCAGATTGTGATGAATTTCCTTGAAAAATTGAATGTTAAATGAGAAAACAGTGGGTGTGGCTTGTTTTTTTCTACTGTGAGCTGATTGGGAGTAGTAAAGTAGGCATTTCATTAAGGAAGATGGGGGAAAAAGTTTGGGAAGAATTATTACATTCTAACAGACACCTCCTGCTCACCATTTCTGTTTGTTGCCACTCTCATTACCTCAAAATCACGTAAACTTTTAATATAACAAAAAACAAACAGAAAGTGCATTTCAGATTTCAATTAATGATTAGAAGGACAAACTATTTCTTTTTTTCTTAATCATCTAAATCTTTTCTTCTCTTTAATTTGGCTTGATTTTATTTGCAATAAAATGTAATTGAGATTGAAATAGACCATCAGGAACAAACATAAGAAATAAAATGAGTGTAAGTATTGTACTCTGTGTTGAGCTCACCTTGAAGTCTGATCCTGGTTTTGTCTGTAACGTCGAGCTGACTTTAAGACAGACTGCCTGAATCTTCCGGAAGAGTCCCGGACTGGAGCCGTGCTGAATAACACCCTCCACTTTTAAGGTCAGCTGCTGGTTGTTCTGCACTGGGATCGGCTCATTGGGTGTGCGGGGAGATGGAGAGAGAGCAAGCTAGAAGAAGAAAAAAAAACATGTATAGTTTTTATAAACGTAACTCCTCTTTCAGACAGTTTGAAACTCTTGAAACTAAAGCTAAGAATTAGACACAAAAGATGTTTTACATGACTTTCCATGATAACAATAGATACAAGTGTTCGAATCTTTAGTACATAAACAACTGACTTTATTTTATTACTAGAATTTTAATAACTATTATCTCAGTGTTAAAACTTTGACATTTACTTTTTTTTAAAATAAATATGCTTATTTTAGATATTTGGAAACAATTTACAATAACGCTCGGCTAGTTAATGTACAGGTAACACTTTAGTTTGTCTAACAATTCACACTATTAACTACTGGCTTAGTACCTGCATATTAATTAGATATTGGCTTAATTAGTACTTCTAAAATATGATCTTAATCTAAATCTCTAATTCTTAACTCAATTACTACTATACTTTTAATAATAAGCAGCAAATAAGTAGTTTATTGAGGAAAAGGTTAGGGCTGCACAATATTAGAAAAATCTGATCTTGCAATATTATATTTTTCTGCAACAATATATTGCGATATGGATACAGTATCACAAAATGGTTTAAATAACTCTATTTTATGGTTTCCTTGAAGTCTAACACTATTTAGGTACAACAATTTAATAATCACAAAGCAAATAATCCTTATACGTTGCTTTGTCTCATTTTTAGTCCAAATATCTAAAAGTTCTTAGGTCAAGAAAAAATATTGTTTTGTTTTCGACTTCAGACGAAATAAATCAAAAATAATTTTTTTTTCCTTAAAACAAGCAAAATGATCTGCCAAAGGGGTAAGTAAATTAATCTTGCTAATGTTGCTTTGCAATGTACATATTTGGACTGGAAACAGGACAACAATAATATAAGATTTTAAATTTTTTTTGCTTAAATCGTGTAAATTCTGTATTCATAATTAAATGCACCTCCAAAAGTCTTAATTTTTTCTGTCCAAATGTTCTGTCCAACTCTTCTGAAATACTTACTCACAGGCCTTAAAAACACATGCAAATGATAAACCTTCACTATATTATAGTTAAACTTCAAATCATGTGTTCTGTAGCCCCGGGTCAAGTATAATTCAGACTCAACATTGCATATCTTGGAATATTTGATATTTGGAATTAATTTACAATAACTGCTAGTTAATGAACAATTTAGACTCCACATACATATAATTTATTCATTTACTTTTAGGCTTAGTCCCTTTATTAATCTGGGGGGACCACAGCGGAATGAACCACCAACTTATCCAGCATATGTTTTACGCAGCGGATGCCCTTCCAGCTGCAACACATCACTGGGAAACATTCATACACACTCACTTACATACACCACAGACAATTTTTAGCTTATCCAATTCACCTATAAGCAGTAAGCACGTCTTTGGACTTGTGGGGGAAACCGGAGCACCCAGAGGACACCCATGCAAAACACGGGAAGAACATGCAAATTCCACACACAAATGCCAACTGACCCAGCCGGGGTTCAAACCAGCCACCTTCTTGCTGTGAGGTGATAGTGCTACTCACTGCACCACCATGAGGCCCAACAACGTGAGTTAGTTAAGAAGAACTAACAAATAAACAAATGAATTTATAACTAAAGTAAAATAGATGAATACAGTAATAAATGTAATGTTTATGTAACAAATACATTATTATTTTAACCTTATTAAAAAAAAAAATCAATTTTTTAATATAAAAAGAAAAAATTTGTATGTTTTATATATTTGTATGTGTATGTATATATTTATAACTGCATTCTATATAAGTATATTGCGTAAAAAAAAGAGTAAAGACTAAAGTTAAGGTTGAGACTAAATAAAATTGAAACTAGAGTGTAAACATTATTAATATTCTTTTTTTTTTTTTAAACAACATTGTACAGGTCACTCACTTTAATGCTGGTGGACTGAAGCTTCTGAAAGAAATATCTCTGGAACGACAGTGGTATTTTCAGGATGGCTATGACAGTATCACACAGACAGCCGGTGTGCTTAAAACAGACCGAAATGACAAATTTAGAAAATTACTATGTAATTAAATCCATGAAAAGTGACTCCAGACATATTGCAGTCAGTATAAGTTGGCTGATGGATACTCTTAGAAACGCAGTACCAGGTAAGAAACAGGAGGGTGTTTCCTGCTTAGATTTTCCACTTCCTCCAGGACATGATTGAACACAGCCATCATTCTCAGCTCATACTCGCTCTCTGCCAGAATTGATCCATGAGTGCCAAACTCCTGGAAACTGAACCGGATGTTGTCTTTAAAATGTGCACTTTTTGAGACATTACAACTAAAATCTATTATACAATTCATTTAAGGCCAGAAACTAAGATCCTATTTTCTTATTTGAATTTGATGTGGGATAGTAGCATAGCATTTTTACCTGGCTGTTTGTGGATCGATTATTAAAGCTTCGATAACATAAGATACGAGTAAGCAACTCTGCTGTTGTCTAGGAAAAAAGTCATTAAGAAAAGTACAGATGATTTTTTTGTAACTAGATCTTGTAGAGACACTGCTCTACAAGAAAGAAAGGATACAGTTCAACATTGCGAAGGGTGGCATAGTCCGCATCAAACGAAGACTGGTACAGGTCAGCATAGCGAGCTGCGAGACTTCTAAACTCATCCATGGAAAACTTCATCTGAGCAAATGTACACAAAAATCAAATAAATAAGTAAAAAACAAACAAACAACAACAACAAAAAAAAACATTAAATAGATACCTAAATATGTAAATAAATTTATAAAAAAATAAAATAACCATACATAAAAATAAATAAAATATTTAAAAAAATAAATAATAAAATAAACATAATATTAAATAAATTAGATAAATATATGATATAATTAAATAAATTAAAAAGTTAAAATATACAAATAGATAAATGAATAAATAAATAAAATAATCAATCAAATAAAATAACTGAATAAAAATAAATAAAGTATTAAATAGACAAATAAAAAATAATTAAAATATTAAATAAAATAGATAAATGAATAGATAAACAAATAAATATAAATAAATAATAAAATAAATAGAACATTAAACACATAAATAGATACATGTAAATAAATATATGATAAACTTTATTATAATAAAAATATAAAAAATAATTATAATAAATAATTAAAATATAAAATAAATAAAAATTAAATAAAACTTTAAACAGATGGATAAATAAATACATGTAAATAAACAAATAAATGATCAAACTAAACAAGTAAAAAATATATATATAAATAAAATATTAAATAAATAAAAATAGGAAAAAGAGCAGAAATAGGAGCGTGTGTTTGGGCACCTGTGTGGAGATTCGTCCGCAGCGCTGCAAGTCACTGCCCGAGGACAGAGCGATCGTGGTTGCGATGGCAGGAGGAGGACTGGTCTTCAGACTGTTGCAGGTGCAAATGAGCTGAGACAGAGCCTGAAGAGTGTCTATACGCAGCTTCACAAACTCACATTGGAATGTCAGCGGACTGAGCGGCGTACTGGCAGCCTAAAGATCAAACACATTTAGAGTCAGTCACAAAGAGCTAAAAATAACAGAAAAATTAGCAAGACAGCATACAAAGATCTACCCAATAGAAATCAAAACTGGACATTTTTTTTTTCTCCAAATGCTTCAAACTAGTTTTTCCCTTTTAATTTAGCCGATTAAAAGTACACAATGTGTAAACAGAGCATTTGATTAAGCAGATTAAACAACATATATACTGTACTGGATCATTTTAGCTTAAATATCATTTTGCAGGACTTTAAAGAGCCCCTTTTATGGGTTTTTGAAAATGACCTTCCATGCAGTGTGTAACACAGCTCTAAGTGAACAAAAACATCCAGCCGAGGTTTAAATCTAAAAGAGCAGCATGTTTAAAACTATTGATTCTTTAGTGATATATTTGACTCAGAGTCAAATAAATTAATCGAGTTGGGTTCGGATCTTTTGTTTGATCACATCGATGTCGATACGGTACATCACAAAATATGTACTTTCAGTTCCAGTAAAATGTGCACTCGCTTTCCCTCCGCACACTAGCGAAGGCGCGGGGGATCATGGGACTGATAATGACACGAAGATGAAGATCACTGACAGATGGCGATTCGGCTGTGGGGAATAAAGGGTTTAAGTTAACTTTCACAACAATACCACAGTATAGCCAACCTAGTGCTGTGTTTGTTCCTGTCATTTTTCTGATTTTTGATACAATAACCTATGCTGCAACGCGGAATTCGACAGCCTTTGCTATTTAAGGAGCAGAAGAGACTATGGGTCTTTGTCAGACTTTGTCAGTAACTTTTACAGTTCAAATGGACCAGTTTCTTCTTACTCCGGATCATAACATGTAAGTGTCATTAAAATTGCGCCTCATTTTGTGTAGTTTGCTAAATATGTGTTTAATTGTCTGTAACAAGTTGTAATCACCCCACGCAGCTTGTAATCACGAATCGATTATAGATCAGTGCTTGTACTGTACAGTTAAAGTTGTATAGGTCTGTTCACATATCACGTCCAAAACCATGGTAAAAATGTGACCTGTGCTTCTTTCTTTACCGATTTAAATGAGTTTTTGAACGGGCGATCCTCTTCTGTTTGCCTTTGCTATGGCCACCATCAGCTGTTTTTACACACACATAGTCAATTTTTTAAATAGTTCAACTTTGCCACTGTGTGGATTAATACTAAAGGTGTGTCATTGTTATTGCTTGGGGTTAAGGTTAAGAGTAGAGCAATATGCTGATGTTTAACTGCATTGCTTTATTGCATTTCTGCAATGGGCTCTCACATACTTTGTTCCACTTCATACAGTAGTCTCGTGCTGAATGCAGTCAACCAAATGCAACAGACTGGGTCATTGGACCAATCACTGCAGAATAGCTTCGCGTTAAGGAGGGGTTTGGGAACAAATAAATCACTGAACAACTCATTTGGGAGCTGCTGGGATAATTAGGTAAAAATAAATGCATATTATAAGACAATGAAAGTGTTTTTAAACCTTGAACGCATATTAGCCTGTTGTTGGAGACCTCTAAAACAAAAATATTACCTTTTTAAATGCAAGATTTGGGCTCTTTAAATCAACCCGGGCTCATTGCAGATACATACCCAGGTTTACATTGTTGGGGACACCAAAAAATGTAACCGAAAATACATATTTTTGCAGTGTTTGTAAATTCACCAGAGGCCGCTATGTACGTTTATTGATGATCTCGAATTTCACTTGTGCATCCTCTTCTTGCATAAATCCACCTGCAAGCGCAATATTTACTTCACATGACCAGGCCAGCTTGCTGTCGACTGACGGACCCACCCACCCCCTTTCCTAAGCCCAGCCGATAGTGTTTTCAAAAGCAATTTAGAAAAAGAAAAGCCATCACAGACTTGAGTGGTTTCACCACATTTTCAGCCTGTTTTTTATTTAATTTATTTTGTTTTAGATAGTTTCTGGAACCGTTCTTTACCAGACTCGAATCCCGTCATTGTGGTCAACTACGCTCCACATCCCAAGACCATCGGCATACATAGTGAGCTACTGGGTAAACTGGTAACAATGGAAAAGCTGTCTCTACAAAGGTAAGAGGTCAATGGTAGCTTGAAAAGGAACAGAAGCTGTTGCTGGCATCATAGCGCCCCGTATCGTTCATTTTACAGATAAAATGGAGAAAATGTAGATGGGGTATGTATCCACAATGAGCCTGTGTTGACTTTAACAGTCACTATGAGAACAACAATGGATAATTTACCTCAGATTTGGATATAATTTGAGGCACTTTCTGTTCGAATGACTGTAAAGTGCTCCCTCTCCCATATTTAATAGCTTGAGAAAATTACAAATTTGACATTTTTCTGTTACCTACTTTTTAACTTTATCTTTGAAGTAGACATTTTAAAGCCAACGCTCCTACAATGCATATTATCCTGACATGGTAACCTACAACAGTCATAAAACAATGTGATTTAACGTGACAAACAAACAAAGCAACAAAAAAAAAATCTGTGATATTCTATGACTTGGAATAAAGGAAAAATATTCTCAGATTTGTAATGCCATAATAATGCCATAACCATAATCAGTGGAACCAAAATCACTTAAAGGCAAGTCGTTTCAGTCCGTAGCCATCTTTGAAATGCCTCAGAATGCTTAGTTAATTTGTTTGAATGGGGAAACATAGATTTCTCCAAATTTGTTTGCCAAGCTTATGATTACATTTTCTATTAGGAATCACCAATTAAATTAAACATCAACTGTCTCTTGAGTTTATTTTTAATCGTTCGAATCACACAAAATTCTCAGAAACTCGTGCCTGTTCTGAGCCCCTCCCCCAGAGAATTGTCAGTCTATAGCAGGGGTCACCAATTTCGTTCCTGGAGGTCCGGTGCCCTGCAGGGTTTAGCTCCAACTTGCCTCAACACACCTGCCTGGGTGTTTCAAGTATACCTAGTAAGACCTTGATTAGCTTGTTCAGGTGTCTTTGATTAGGGTTGGAGCTAAAATCTGCAGGACACTAGATCTCCAGGAACAAGTTTGGTGATCCCTGGTCTATAGCAATCAATGATTGGCTCCTGTACTAGTTAGCAAGGCTTCATGCGACATATTGATCATAACACTTTTCCTCCTTTCAAAACTTTATAAGTGACACATCTTATGTGTTTTATAGTCTTTAGTGGAACCCATTGTCTAACTGTCAGAAAAGTTCAGAATGTTTTTTTAGGCCATATATGGCCTTAGCCAATCATGGCCTCCTAACCATCGCAGTAGCCACGTTTCCACTCTCACGCCTAAAGCGAGTGAGCCAGGGCGAGCCAAGGCCAGTCTCATTGTCACTGTCAGTTCTGGGGCCTGAGCGGAACTTTCTCGGGGCCAGCGGCTGGCCTTTTTTGGCCCGCAAAATACCTTGGGCCAAAGAGGGCCAGCTGGGGCTTCAGGGTAGAGAAGAGGCAGACCTTGCCCGAGTCTGGTAAAGATGGCGTGATGCCATTACACTAGTTTTTTTGCGAACGCACACAAATACATGTGCCAAACAAATATTTAAATAGGGGAATTACGAAAAGAAAACATAGCTGGTCAGTTTAAGATATATAGGCTATTCCATGAAACACCTTTTAGACTAGGGGTCTTTTTTCTTATGATGGCCCTTATATTTCCCTTGTAAATGTAAGGCTGTTACACAAAATAATAAAGTTTTAATTTATAAGTGATATTTTTTACACCATATTAAAGACACAGCAGCCAGTAAAGGTTGTCGAGAGTTTTTGTCAAGTTTAAAAGGTGTTAGTGCATGATACGTGCATGTTAGATGCCTGTGTGTGTGTGAGGCGCTGGGTGAAAGAGTGTTCCCTTCACAGCTCTGTTGATGCCGCAAGCCGCTTATTTCTTTTTTTAATTTATTTTGAAGATAATACACAATATGAATACAAAAGAAAGACATAAACCTTTACAAATCACGTGTCCACTTTTGTAGGCTCAAAACAATAGTGTCATATCTATAAATATTCATTCATTCATTCATTTTCTTTTCGGCTTAGTCCCTTTGTTAATCCGGGGTCGCCACAGCGGAATGAACCGCCAACTTATCCAGCAAGTTTTTACGCAGCGGATGCCCTTCCAGCCGCAACCCATCTCTGGGAAACATCCACACACACATTCACACACACACTCATACCCTACGGACAATTTAACCTACCCAATTCACCTGCACCGCATGTCTTTGGACTGTGGGGGAAACCGGAGCACCCGGAGGAAACCCACGCGAAGGCAGGGAGAACATGCAAACTGCAGGTAACAGCACTACCTACTGCGCCACTGCCTCACCCATCTATAAATATCCTAATTTATAATTATAATGTAATTTAAAGAATTACAAATATCGGATATAATAAAATCCCATTAAATAAATAAACCAATATAAAACAAGCAAAAGCTAACTATAACAATGTAGGTATATACAATGCAGAAATCAAACCGTTTTTGAGCCTTATATATTTTTCATTTTATAAAGGCCTATCTGAAAAAAATATTTTAGATATTTTCTAAAAAAAAATAAACACCCGATGAGGTTTAAAATATTATTTTTAAAGTATTTGGATAAGATGATATTAACCAAATCATGCAAACAAAGCATTTTTAGGGTGAGTGAAAGCAGAAACAACCTTTTTTTGTCACACTGTCCTGCACAGCGCCGCTTTATAAACGCATTAGGGAAAACTGCAAGAAAAAATTTGTTCTATGTCCTCAAACAAGTGTTTCTGTTTTTTAATTAGAAAATTATAAATGTAGAGCTTTATTAGTGAATAGCTGCTGAGCGCAAAAAAATATAGGCTATTTTTTTACTTGCTCTTATGTGCTGAAACACTTAACACTTTCCTTTACTTAAGATCGCAGAATAATTACATTTACATTTACAATTACATTTAGTCATTTAGCCGATATTAGTAAGGATGCATATTAGTAAGGAAAGTGGAGACTAAACAGTTGAGTTTTTAGTCGCTTTTTGAAGACAGCGAGTGACTCTGCGGTTCTGATGCAGTTAGGGAGTTCAAACCACCAACTGGGCAGATTGAGTGCGAGCGTTTGGGAAAGCGTTTTCTTCCCTCTTTGGGATGGAACCACAAGGCGACGTTCATTCACAGAACGCAAGTTTCTAAAAGGCCTATAAATCTGCAGAAGTGAGAGCAGATAAGAAGGGGTGCAGCCACAAATCGCTTCGTAAGCAAACATCAGTGCTTTTAGTTTGATGCGAGCAGCAACTGGCAGCCAGTGCAAACGAATGAGTAGCGGAGTGACATGTGCTCTTTTAGGGTCATTAAAGACCACTCGTCCTGCTGCATTCTGAAGCATCTGAAGAGGTTTGATAGAGTTAGCTGGGAGCCCGGCTAGTAGAGAGTTGCAATAGTCCAGTCTGGAAAGAACAAGAGCTTGAACAAGGAGTTGAGCTGCATGTTTAGATAGGAAGGGTTGGATCTTTCTGATGTTGTAGAGTGCGAATCTGCACGATTGAGCAGTTCTAGAGATGTGGTCAGAGAAGATTGGTTGGTCATCAATCGTTACTCCAAGGGTTTTCACCATTTTGAATGCAGTAATGGTTGCCCCATCCATCTGGATTGAAAAGTTGTGATGTGGAGTCGGGTTGGCAGAAACTTCAAGCATTTCTGTTTTTGTGAGGTTAAGCTGAAGATGATGATCTTTCATCCAGTGTGAAATGTCTGACAGGCAGGCTGAGATGCGAGCCGGAACCAAGGGATCATCAGGGTGAAAAGAGAGGTATAGCTGGGTATCATCAGCATAGCAGTGGTAGGTGGTAGGAGAATCCATGTTTCTGGATGACTGATCCCAAAGATGTTGTGTAGATGGAGAAGAGAAGTGGTCCAAGAACAGAGCCCTGTGGTACCCCAGTGTTTAGATGCTGTAGGTTGGACACCTCTCCTCTCCAAGACACCCTGAATGACCTGTAAGAGAGGTAAGATCTGAACCACTGAATAACTGTGCCTGCAACACCTAGTGACTCAAGCGTAGATAGCAGGATCTGGTGGTTTACAGTGTCAAAAGCAGCTGACAAATCCAGCAAGATGAGGATTGATGATTTAGAGTCTGCTTTAGCCAGTCTGAGATCCTCCACGACCGATAGCAGGGCAGTCTCAGTTGAGTGGCTTTTCTTAAAGCCAGATTGCTTGTTGTCCATGAGGTTGTTTTGAGTGAGAAAGTCCAGGACTTGATTAAACACGACTTTCTCCAGAATCTTAGCCATGATTAGAAGCAGGGATACTACAGAGTTTGTAGTTTTCAAGTAGCGTTTGATCCAGTTTGGGTTTCTTTAGCAGTGGGGTTACCCTAGCCTGTTTAAATGAAGAGGGGAACAAACAAAGAGTCAAGAGATGTGTTGATTATGTAAGTCAGTGTTGGTATGACTGCAAGAGAAATGGCTTGCAATGGATGAGTGGGAATGGGATCAAGCCGTCAGGTGGTTGCACGGCTAGATAGCATTAGTTTGGTCACCTCAGACTCAGAGAGCTGAGAAAAAGCGGTGAGCGTGTGTGGTGGTGTATCTTGCCTGTTTGTTGTAGGTGCAGTAAATTGAGCACTGATTTTTGCCGTTTTGGTGTAAAAGAATGTAGCAAAGTCATCAGTAGTTAGTGTGGAGGATGCAGGTGGAGGAGGAGGATAGAGGAGGGAGGAAAATGTTTCAAAAATATATATAATATGCAGCAACCTTAAATAAAGGGGAATTACCTATTAAGTGTCATATAGGCTAGGGAAAAATTCATATGTTTTGGGTCTCTCATTTCAAAATTTGGGCTGAATGTTTAACAACATCTATCAAAACAAGAATGTTATAAAAATACATTTCATCCGAGTGATTACCAGAGAATATCTGTTGTTTTATATTATGGATGGGTGTGCTCACTGCGCTGGGTCCCTCCGTTAGTGGCGAAACCACTCAATTCACAATGCCAACAGTCGGTCGGTGAGTAAATAATGAATGGAAACACATAGGACTGTGCGTATAAACATAATGTGATGCTGTACAGTCACATGTCCTTTGTTTCGGCGATGATGCGATGATGTGCTTTATCTGCATGATTCTCGCTGAAGTGGGCGGGTTGTGTGACATTTGATTCGGGGGACATTCTGGGGGCGGGATTCACGAGACGTGCTACAAGCTATTAGCTCGACAGTGAAAACGCGACATGACTCCGGCCTCACTGCTCAACCTTCTGGGCGATTGGCACGGGCCGGCCCGATAAAAGCCCTAGCTTGCCCTGGCCTGACAGTGGAAATGTGGCTAGTGTTACTAATTCATCACTCTCCTTTACATTTCATAATAAAATATAAAATTAAAGAGGAAAAAAATTTTAATCTCTTTTGGAGTCAAGCCATTGAAATCAGTTTGAAAATCAAGATCGGTGCATCACTAGACAAAAAATAAATAAAAGTGAATCCTGACCGTGAGAGATGCGATTCCCTTCTGGTAGGATTTCAGTGCTTCAGAGATGGCGCTCATGGCTGCACTGTAGTCTCCATCTTCCAGGCCACTAAGGCACTGCTCCGCTTGGGAAAACTCCATCAGACTGTTAAGCCAGAAGTAAAAGTGTTCGGAGGCCACACGGGTGCGAAGACTCTGGTACAACTCCCTGGAAAAATCATGGCAGCCCTGTGGACATATTAAAGGGATAGTTCACCTCAAAATAAAAATTCCGTCATCATTTACTTACAAATATGGGAAGTAGCAAAGTACAAATACTTCATTACTGTACTTAAGTATTTTTTTCTGGTATCAGTACTTTACTACTTATTTTTCTGACAACTTTTTACTTTTACTTCTTACACAAATATCTGTACTTTCTACTTCTTACATTTTTTAAACCACGCACGTTACTTTCGTTTTCATATTATTACTTATCATCGCGCAATAATATGAGCTACTTTTTGATGCAATCAGTCTATTTTTCCTCAATGCGCGCCTGCTTGCTGCAGTGCGTGGCTTTTTCAAGGCTATCATGCACCGTATGTGGGCTAGTTCATGAAGAATACTATGAGAAAGGCAATGATGACTACGCAAATGTGACAGAGAGAGAGTCGGCGAACATGACTGATGCTGCCCAGTTTACAGAGTAATAAGAAACCTTCTGCTCGATCAGATCAAAGGTAAACCAGGAAGACACATTCTAGTTCAACAACAGGCTGTGTAAATGCTTAAACATTTTGTCCACGTCCGATCATACTGCACTGGCTCTCAATCTAATCTGATTTTACAAAGGTCTATACTGTTGTCTTAATCTAATATTTTTTAACAAATATTTTACAACAACAAAAGTAACTACACTGGGCAATTTATGATAAGAAAAATATAATGCAAAATATCCTGAATTTATAACGTGAAAAAATGACCATACACTTTTATAGGTTGTATTTACACCTATTTATGTTGCTTTTAGCATAGAATAAATGTAAAAGTTTTTCTCAGTCACTTTCTCAGATCAGAATTGAAATTTGCAAAACAGTAGGCCTAAATGCGTTTCTCAAAACAATGCATAAAATTTGCAAAACACCACAGATTACCTGCAAAAAGTCTCTTGCTTAAAATCTTTAGTTCATCTCTCAAAACATTTTTTTTTGGTGTCGATGAGCATGTCAGTGGCTTCATAACGACAAGTCATTGTGTATGGATAAGACAGTCAAATTACTTAGTAGTCATGTTGTCAATATCAGTGTACTCTGAAGGGCTGTTCTGATGTATACTATGGCAATATTTTTTGGCTGTTTGTACTGTGATTTGTTGACAGATCATGTCATTGTGATACAGAAAGGAAAAGACAGCACAAAGAAAAAACAAAAGTAGAAATGTAAACAGGACAACCTTGTTTAGGACCTTCATTAAAAACTCAAGATTTACCTGGTAGAAATTAACTAACAGTAGACAGATTTAGGACAAAAATTCTATTGGAAATGTATAAAAAACGCTTTATGACAAAATATATGACAACTTGTTCAGCTATTTTATATGTAAAGATTTACGCCATGAACAAACAATTTAATGTTGTGGGGAGTGAGAATATTCAACAGAGGCAAAAATAATAAATTCTGATCAACATGACATCAGCAATTGATAATGTAAAAGCATTATCAGGTTTCTTGTCAGCTTTCTTCTAAATATCTTTCTTTGTGTTGAACAGAAGAAAGAATCTAATTAAGGCTTGGAACCACTTAAAGATGAGTACATAGTAAGTACATTTTTATTTTTGGTGTGAATGATTCCTTTAAACATCTGAGAGTATCAGAAAGGGTTCATTTGTCCTTGTTTTCAGCTGCTAACCCAATTGACCCTTCGCTAAGCCACATCCAAAAACCTCCACCCACCAATCGTGGCTTAGCAACCGTAGCTATGCGCAGGGGCTCTGTCAAGCTTTCGAGTGAGGGAAACAAGGCAAAGCGTTGTGCATATGAATTGTGCAAATCTGACACCCGGTATTTAAAGTTTGGACAGAGTGGTGAAATTTTTCCCTTTTCAAAACCTAAAACCCAAGAGGAGAAATGCCAGTGTGGATCAAGCTCTGTGAGAGGTGCTAAAAGAGCGGAGTTAAGTTGATTTTGTATTCGATATTCACATTAAGTGATAGACCGATAACAATATTGGTCAATAACTCACACATCTAAACTGGGTTTCCTACAAAAATACAAATCAGGTTGTCTTTTCCAGATGTCTTTTTTTTCTCCGCTTGATATTATGAGAATTGCTCCACTTAAGCCCTCGCCATATTAGTCATACTAATAGCAGTCATATTTTCATCTGTTTCAAGCTACGAATATTTGAAATTACATTTCAACAGAACAAAACCAAGATGTGATCACAAACTGAGCAGTTGCAATCAATATACTATATATATAAACTAGATTATGCTACCCTGATGATGCAATTACTTTCACCCTGCACACTGCTCTGTCTCACCTAGAAAACAAAAACACATATGTGAGAATGCTGTTTGTGGACTACAGCTCAGCATTCAACCCCATAGTGCCTGCCAAGCTGGGGGTGAAGCTCCAGGCTCTCTGTTTTTACAGCTCATTGTGCAACTGGATCCTGGACTTCCTGTCAGGCAGATGCTAGGAGGTCAGAATGAACAATATTACATCATCCACACTGATTCTCAACACTGGTGCTCCACAGGGCTGTGTTCTCAGCCCTCTCCTGTACTCCCTGTACACACATGACTGTACAACCAAACACTCCAACGTCATCGTTAAATTTGCTGATGACACAACGGTGATGGGCATAATCACAGATAATAATGAGACGGCCTACAGAGAGGGGGTGCACACTCTGACACAGTGGTGTGAGGAAAACCACCTCTCACTTAACATCAGCAAAACCAAGGAGCTGGAGGTGGATTTCAGGAGAGAGAAGAGAGAGCACACCCCCATCACCATCAATGGGACACCAGTGGAGAGAGTCAGCACTTTTAAGTTTCTTGGAGTACACATCGCTGAGGATTTGACGTAGACTGCTCACACAGACGCGGTGCTGAGGAAGGCATCTCAGGAGGTTTGGAATGAGCCGCCACATCCTCATTCTACACCTGCACTGTGGAGAGCATCCTGTCTCTTCTATTTCTATTACCACCTGGTATGGGAATAGCACTAGCAAAAATCGCAAAGGCCTACATAGGATTGTGCGAACTGCTGGACGCGTAGGAGGAGGTGAGCTTTCCTCCCTCCAGGACATCTACACCAGGCGGTGCATGAGGAGAATTATCAGTGACTCCAGTCACCCAAGCCATAGACTTTTCTACTGCTGCCTTCAGGCAGACGGTTCCGCAGCATTTGATCACGCACCAGCTGGCTGAAGGAAAGTTTCTTCCCTCAGGTTATCAGGCTGATGAACACTTAACACACCCCACACAGACTCTCTTCCAAACCACTCACTGCACCAATCTATATGTAGCATGCACAGCACTTTAACCAATCCACATATGAAACAATACTGCCTACAACCATGTGGACACCTATTCATTGTACATATCGCTGTCAATTTTACATTGTCGTTGTATTTTGCACTGTCGTTGTATTCGCACTCTTTGTATTTTGTACTGTCTGGAGCCAGCACTTAAGCTTTTCACTCATAATAGCACATGTGTTGCTGATGATGTGACAATAAAAGTGATTTGATTTGATTTGTCCATACGTATTTCCTCATCGGTTAGTAATGCTATATTTTATTGCAGAACAATAGTTTATCAGGCTTTTTGGCTAAAAAAGATAAATCATGGTTTTATTAGTTATTAGTAGGTCATTTTTAAATGTCACCTCTTCTGCTGTGCATGAACTAAACTGTTGAATGGTCAGTGTATGAGGCGGCTAAGATAACCTAGCTTCAATTTTGATTAAATAATTTTCGAATCATTTGCTATTATGTTGTGAATATACCCCTGTAGGGCATACTGCAGTCCTTTTTTGTCTGGCTTTGTTGGATATCTCAACTGTTTGCCAAAAATGACTGATTACAGATGTTACTACTTCAATGTGTTCTTGTGCCGCCATTCATACCGCGGCGACGGCGGTACTTGATGCGCCAGCAGCATTTGACCGCTGGGTGGCACTTTAACCACAGATATTCAGCTTTGCCTTTTCACAATGCTAAACATACTGTTCTGTAGGCGTAGCTTACTGTATGTGATGTGATGTGTTCAATTAAAATATAATTTTAATTTAGTTTTTCTGGTAATAGACATGCTCTTACACTATACTATGCTGCAGAAAAGATACATGGTGAGAAGTCAAAAAGCAAATATAAGAATTAAGTTATTAGCCTCCAGTGCCCGATTAAATTGCGTTGGGGTGAAAATAATGTTTTGATTTCTTTGACTATCATGGCAATGTTATTATCTCAAATCTTAAACGTGCGCATATAAAAAACAGCAAAATAATATAGATTATTCTGCCGGTAGAGCACATCACCTCACAGTTGTGAACTTGCGATCACCTCAACTTACATTTAAAATTTGTTTACCTGGTTTATTGTAAACTTTTTAAGTGCAAAGAGGATTCGTTTTGGAAAATAGAATTGAAGAAATGAAAGACAACTAAAGTGAAAGCACAAACATTCAGTACAAATAAGTAGTCTTAAATAAATAAATAAATAAATAAATAAATAAATAAATAAATAAAGCAGTCTTTTAGTCTAAATATAGAGAGATGTAGTTTGCTATTTTGATAGGACTAAGACAAGATATTTTCATTTATGTTTTTAATTTACGTTTTTATTTACATTTTCGTTGTTGATTATATTTTACTATCTCATTTTATGTTTCAATTATAGTACTTAATAATAAACGAATAATGAAAATAAATAAATAATGAAAATAGGACATAAATTAAGTCTGGCAGGTTTATTTTTAATAATTTAGTTTCAGTTCCGTTTTTTTGTTTCAAAACGTCAATGTTCTGCTTTAAAGTATAACGGTTTTGTTTTTTCTTTTTTTATTTAATGGCTCAGTAAGTTTTGTATTTTAATTTCATATTCAGTCACCTTGCATATGCGTGTGAAATATAATGCCGCATAACCGCGGAAAAAGAAGAAAAGGCTGTCAGTTAAAGCTAATCAAAATTAGCTATATTAAAATACAGCATTTATGTTAATACAGGCAGAGTGTGAACAAACTCAAGGCTAAGATATGCGCTTGTTTTTTTAATGCATTTAAAAATAAATGCTATATAAATAAATGTTTGTTTTTTTTTTACTTTTTTTGTATGGTAAAGGACAATGCACATTATGTTATTGATGTAAACTTAGGCTAAAACTTACCATTGATAAACGTGACCTACCTCAAGCAGATCACTTAAAGTGTAATAAAAATAATGTTGCCGCAGGACATAAACGAAGTCCCGCAAGTTTATTTTTAATAATTTAGTTTCAGTACTATTAACTTTTTTTTCTCAAAACATCAATAGCACCTTCAATAATCTAAACATTAAAGATAGACCGCAAGATGTGTTGAGTGGCTATATGTGGTGAAGAACGATGGCAAAGCTAAGTGTGATTATTGTAATAAACTAATAAGTTATAAAGCAGAGAGTCCCGACCAACAGGACTGACTTAGCATATGCGGTTGGCTCATTCTTCACGAATATAGAATTAAAATAATGGCGCGTTAGGTTCATTGTGCATCCAGCAGGAGCAACCAACAAGAGTTGTGCATTTTAGTTTAACTTTTTTGAGCGTTATAAGCAGCTCGGTGTTAGTTTTTAATTAAATATATCGAGCCGAAACTAAGCAGCGCATTCTCTCCGCCTCCTCCTTTATAACCAGCGGGACACGCTACTGAAGCAGGAGAGACACTCCGTCGTTCATAATCTTAGCTGATGTGTCGGAGTCGAAAGAATATATCAAAGAGGAATGTTCTTTTTACAGTGCCGATATGTTTAATCTTTTTTTCCCTGTCATTTCTCTTCAGCAAATTATATTTTTAAAGCTGCTTGATTCTTTTAAAACCGAAAGCAGAGCCCGTCAATTGGTGTTTTTTCATAAGATACTCCTTTATTAATGTTTTATTTTATGAATGTCTTTGATGTGCTTTTTAATAGTTTTATTTTATTCAAAGCAGCGCCTAAAAGCGAATTTATCCTCAAATCGTGGCATGAGAGCGATGTCATGTCGCATATATTGCCTTTTTTTCTGATCTTTTTGCATAAAGGTTTTAATCAAAAGACAGGTAATTTAATTACTTTCGATGTGCTAAAATATTTGTTAAATAAATGTTATTAAAAAAAGGCATATGCAATGTGCTCTGACGGGTAAAATCAGATTCTTTCTCTCTTTCAAGTTCAAAGCAAATTTGAATGCCAAAGGATTTTAGATGCATATACAAGACTATATGTAGTATATTAACATCAACAAATTAATAAAATAAGTAGCAAATGAGAAATAAATGACAGACAAGTTGATAAAAACAGACATTATCTCTAAAAGTTATCAGAATTGCAAGATTAAAACAGCTGAATATAGGCCTAAAATACATCTAGAAAGCTTGCGCACTGATATTTATTTTTATTTTTTTTCTAATAATGAACAATTTCAACCGCGGGGAGATACCGACAGCTTGATTTGCAGTATTTTCTAACATGTTAGAAGAGGGCAGCGGACATGGCTGCCGGTGGGGAAGCGGCTGTGCCCTCAGCAGCTGATTGAGACGGAGCTGCATATCAAGTGCACTAAATAGGGCTCAACCTGTGCAGTGCACATGCCCTTTTTAGTCTTGGATAGAAAGTGCCCTTCCAAAATGATCAAAAGTGCCCCCGCGACGCGGCACACCCTCGGTCCCGCCCTTCAGTAGGCGCGCAACAACACCGCTCTTGACAACACCACGTCAACACCGCTCTTCAGTACTCGCGCAATAACAACCCCCATATTTGTTTGCACTACTGCCCTTTTTGCCCTTTTTGTCTTGTTTGTGAGACGCGACGCTGCACTGCTTTGGCAAAACGAACGTACAGTTACTTGTCATGCCAATAAAGCACCTCAAATGTGAAAATGTGAAAATAGCCTAGGCAACAAATAAATAGTAGTCTAATAATAACAAAAAATGCCCTTTTCATTTTCATACAATAGGCCTATGTGTGGGTTTTGACAATATGTGTTTAATTAAGCTATACAGATTTGCCTATCAGATGAAATGCATAGTAAAATATGAAATAAATGTCTCTTTTGCTGAATATTTAATTAATCTATATATTTAATATTTTAAAAATCAACTCCTTTTTGCCCAAAGAAAGAGGCGCGCGGCACTAGCGGACATGGGGTGCTTTCCCAAAAAAAGACGTATGTAACTTGCGGCTGAACTATGCACAGTTTGGGAAAAAAAAGGATATAGTGATGCATGTTTCCCAAAACCCCTAGTTTCTCTGTCGCAGATCCATCATTTGAATCACGTTATAAGTAAAACGCTCATAATGATAAAGCACACCATCATCACGAGGGCAATTAAATAAAGACAACCTAAACATATTTTTAATTGTTTATTTATGTAATGTGAGTTTTTATAACTTTGTTCTTTAAATTATTTCAATATAACTTAGGCTATTCTATCGTGATGACACCATAAAAGGCCTTCAATGCATTGATATAGGTAATAGGGATACAATGAAAAGCCGATTTCACTATTGACCCTGTTTTTATTCATTGACGGCTTCCCAACGCCGCAATTCTGTTGCGCGAAAAAAAGCTGCTGCAAATAAGCAAATTTATGACAATACACATTTAATAGTTTCATGAAAGTAGTTGCTGGTGTGCTTCATCTGCGTGATTCTGATTTGACATTCTTCCGCTAAACTTGCTCTGTGTTGATGTGTGAATGGGCTGTGCTCTTTGCTATTGATGCTAAGGCCCCGTTTACACTAATGCGTTTTAGTTTGAAAACGCATAAGTTTTGCTACGGTTACGCCATCCGTCCACACTACGCCGGAGTTCTCGAGCGCCGAAAACGGAGCGTTTCGAAAACGCTGGAGAGGCCGTTTTCATTTTGAAACGCAGCTGCTCCGTCTCAGTGTGGATGATGGAAAACGGAGACATCTGAAAACGGAGGCGGGGCTGCAGACGTTCGCCTCTCTGATTGGGGCTTTTCCTGAATATTAAGTAGCCTAACACACAGTTCAGTCCTGAATCTTCTCCGTGTAAGTTCAGACTTCGCAAGTTTGATCAAGGCTGCAGTCTCTTCTTCTCAGTTTGATATGGAAAAGCAGACTATACCGAGGACACGGGTAAATCTTCAAAGGGAACAGTGTACTTTATAACTTCATTCACATCACCCTGGCTTCGTTGTTTCACTTTCTCAACAATAAAATGTAAACATGATTTAAGGAACTGCCTATTTTCATTTTAATATTAGCAACTTAGACAGCAGAAATGTTGAGGCGCCGTGCTGTATAAGATGAGCGTCATCTTCACTGTCTGGATATTTATAACAAAACGGAGCCGATAACAACTGCCTCCTTTCAATTTCAGTGAAAATACGAAACATCCCCTCTCTTTTGCTGAGTATCAGTTTTAAGAATCGATAATGGCCATTTTAAAAGTATAACATACAATAAGTTTATACATTATAGGAAATAAAGGCAAGCGATAAGTCAATATACAGAATGTACGTGGTTACATTAATCATTAACTTATCTTTGCGCTCAGCCAAAACACGTTACCTGAGAACAAGTAATAGATTCCAATGCCCAAAGTCAGGGAATATGTCGTTAGATAAAGACAACAAGATAAATGAAATATTCCTTTTAATAAATATAGTGAGATTAGATCCAGCGGGAGATGCTTGATGAGAAGTCCGACTAGCAGAGCTCTCATCTGGGTACATGGGCTGCAGCGCTTGCCCGAGAGCGTCTGTGTGGTCACGTGATGTGCGTTTTCAGCGTTTTGGTGTGGACGGAGAGCAGTTCAGAAACGCTGGGTAAAACGCGAGTGTGGACGCGGATCGTTTTCATTCTAAAACGCCGTTTTAAAACTAAAACGTATTAGTGTAAACGGGGCCTAAGGCATCAAGGTGTAAATGAGCTATAGTTCTCTTTGCAACTTTCAATTTTGAGGTGGGGGAAGTGGGAAGAGGCAATTCAAATGTACCATCTCTAAAAATAAAAAGGTCGCTTACGCGGAATATGTGTTTAAAGATTATTACCTTATTTTTATTTTATTATTATTAATTTATTCATTCATTCTTCATTCATTTTCTTTTCGGTTTAGTCCCTTTATTAGTCTGTGATCGCCACAGCGGAATGAACCGTCAACTTATCCAGCATATGTTTTACGCAGTGGATGGCTTCGGGACGGAGTGAAAGGAAAGGCGGAATTTGCCCCGAGTCTGGGAAAGATGGCTTGCCGTGATTACACTAGTTTTCCTATCGCACACATGCGCCAAACACATAAACAAATAAATAAAAAAGGGAAAGAAAACATCTAGCCTTGAGGTCTTTTTGCTTATAATCGCCCTTATGTTTCCGTTTTAAATGTAAGGCTGTTGCATAAAATAATACAATTTTAATTTATAAGTTACTTTGCTGCGTCCCCCTTGATGGTACAATAACGCATAATAATCTACACACCATATTAAAGACACAGCAGACATAAAGGTTGTGTGCAGTGAGAGCCCGAGCAAAAAAGGATCAGAAATTGATCATGCACGCACAGGAAAAAAGGCAATTATGCAACACATGACATGCATCGCTCTCAATTGACGGGCTCTGCTTTCTGTTTTAACATAATCAAGCAGCTTAAAAAAATAATTTGATGAAGAGAAATGACAGGAAAAAAGTAATAAAAAAAAAAAAAGATTAAACGTATCGGGACTGTTAAAAGAACATTCCTCTTTAATATATTCTTTCGACTCAGATACATCAGCTAAGATTAAGAATGACGGAGTAGGCTATCTCTCCTGCTTGCCTCAGCAGCGTGTGTCCAGCTGGTTATGAACGAGGAGGTGGAGAGAATGCGCTGTTTAGTTTCGGTTTGATATAAAAACTAACACCGAACTGCTTATAACGCTCAAAAAGTTAAACTAAAATGCACAACCCTTGTTGGTTGCACCCGCAAGTTGTGTTATTTATATTTGTGGCTGTTAAGTTATATATATATTGAGATACTGAGCCATTACAAGTAAAAAAAACAACAACAAAAAACTAAAATTTTACTTTAAAGAAGAACAGACGTTTTGAGAAAAAAAACTGAACAAAACTGGAACTAAATTATTAAAACTAAACTTGCAGGACTTCGTTTATGTCCTGCGGCAACTTCATTTTTATAACACTTTTTTTTTTTTTTCCCCGAGTCTGGGAAAGATGGCTTGCCGTCATTACACCGATCGCACACGAGTTACATGCGTCAAACACATAAATAAATAAATAAATAAATAAATAAATAAATAAATAAGGGAAAGAAAACATCTAACCTTATAGGCTGAGGTCTTTTTGCTTATAATCGCCCTTATGTTTCCGTTTTAAAGGCTGTTGCATAATACAATTTTAATTTATAAGTGACTTTGTTGCGTCCCCTTGATGTTTCAATAACGCATAATAATCTATACACCATATTAAAGACAACAGAAAGACATAAATCTTTACAAATTACCTGTCCCCTTTTGTAGACTCAAAACAAGTGTCAAAACTTGAAAAAATTGCCTGAGCCATATTAAAATATAATTTAAAGAATTATTATCGGATAAAACCGCATTAAATAAATAAACCAATATAAAACAAGCAAAAGCAAGCTATAACAGTTTAGGTATAGGTCTATGTAGCCTACATAAATCATTTATGATAAATGAAACCGTTAAAGTCAAATTAAACTTTCATTTTACAAGATATTTTTTGTTAAGATTTTAGATATTTTCTAAAAACAATAAACACCAGAGAAAGTTTAAATAATTATATAGTGGTTACGATGATAATAATTAAATCGTTCAAACAGAGCATTTTTTTGGGGAGAGTGAAAGCAGAATGCGACCTTTTGATGAATTAGCTCTAACCCTTGACAGTTTTTTTTTCTTTCCGCGGTTATGCGCGCATTATATTTCAAATGCATATGCAAGGTGACTGAAATTGAAATTAAAATACAAAACATACTGGGCCATTAAGTAAAAACAAAACAACAGTTATACTTTAAAGAGAACTTTAAAGAGAACATTGTTGTTTTGAAACAAAAAAAATAACTGAAAACTATTAAAAATAAACCTGCGAGATATGTCCTGCGGCAAAATTATTTTATGAAGCAGTATTCAACTTAAGCTCTTTAGACCATGCATGCGCCTGACCGTTTCTAGTGTTTCACCACATGTCCTTAAATACATAAGGCCTATTTTTATTATTTTTCATTATTCGTTTATTATTATGTACAATAATTGTGACATAAAATTAAATAGTAAAATATAATCAACAACGAAAATGTAAATAAAAAGGTAAATTAAAACATAAATGAAAAGGTCTTGTGTTAGTCCTACCAAAATAGCAAACACTGAAAATCTCTTTACATTTAGGCTAAAAGACTGCTTTAATTTTTAAATTTAGGCATACTTAGAATATTTGTACTGAATGTTTGTGCTTTCATATTAGTTGTCTTTAACTTCTTCAATTCTATTTTTCAAAAAGAATCCTCTTTGCACTTAAAAAGTTTAGAATAACAATAATTCGTGTTAACAAATTTTAAATGATTAATAAAGGAATTATAATGCTTTGACTTATTGTTTAATCTCATTTACAAGCACAATAGCATATTTAAGGCTGCTGTGTGGGCTATTTCTGTCGGTTCGCATCCCGTCCCTTTGCGCCCCCTGGCGGCTCCTTCACAAACTGCGGTCATACACTAAAAACAAAGTGGCTCCTATTTCAAACGGCGGCGGTATATGACGCGGCAGTAATAGTCACTTTGAACTCTCACCTACTGTATATCCCTGGGAATGTCTGACACCAGCGCAAACACACTGTAATAGATGTGCCAGGCACGAAAGCTTGACAGGCATAGCAACACTAACTAAGGAGGGTGGGGCTTAGCGAAGGGTCAATTACAAAAATATTTGAATGATTCTCAGGTTGTTGTTTTTTTTTTTTTTTTTTTTTTACCTAAAAAAGCCTAAAAGTATGTCCAAAGAAGATGTGTTGGAAAAAATGAGTTTATTACATGAGATAAATTATAGAAATGACATAAATAGTAGAAAAAAAGCTTTGTTTTAATCTATTTTACTTGCTTTTAACCTTATTGAAGTTATACTGCTGTTGATCAGTGCCACCTCTTGGATCGGTTATTTGAAACATGCGACAAAACAGGAAAGGAAAACAAGTGCATCGTTAAATACAGTATCGATTTTTATTTTCTCGTTTTTTCAAATATATAAGCAAGCCAAACAAATGTAATTAACCAAAATGTTTGATGCAAAACTGTCCCGTTTTATTAACACATTTATTTTAAAAAGTGGCACAAAGTAAAAGTAAAGTGCCATTTGGAAATTACAGAAAAGCAACCATGGTAAATACACAATGCAAACTAAGTCAATGAAACACAAACTGCTCCCAATTAATAGTTTCAAATTGCAAATAAGCAAGAAAAATATCAGTAACTTACTGTTAGTGGTAATTTTAGGAAAATGCATGGCTTACATACCTATTAAGTTGCATGCAATATATATATATATATATATATATATATTGCACAAGCATTGTTTTAACCTTTATAAACGAACGTTAACGTTACTCTGTCAACAGTCTATTGTCTAAATTACCGCGCTAACAGAGCTAACATTGCGTAAACAGAGCACCCGGTTGCAGACGTCAATAATGCAGCGTAATAGAATATCCCGATCAAACTCTGCTTCAACTCCGCTACAAGTTTATAAACTGCCTCTGGAACCCAATTAAGGTACAAAAATCTATTTAACAAAAATAGTGATGCAGTGAAGTATTTTTTTTGCTCAGCCGAGCCTTCTGTCTGTTGCTGTGGAGAAGCTTGTGTCAGACACCTTTTATCTCCGCCCCGCCCTCCGACTACTGACTGAGGCCGTACTCACACTAGGTACAGTTGCCTCGAACCGGGCCAAAGCACGCTTGTCCCCCCTCCCGTCTCCCCCGACGGCCCGTGCTCACACCATATCGGGCCTCGGCACGCTTACGTCATCGCTGCTGCTCTGTTCAGTGAGAAGCGCTCTCTATGGCAAGCCTTTTTAGCATTTAAATCTTTGTTCTGACTCCATAATTAGAGATATCTCTAATTATATTTTGACTAGTCATAATTATAATTCCACTACTCAGAATGACAATTAGACATATCTGCAATTACAATTGTACTAGTACGAAATCAGATGAATTTTGACTAGTATTATTTGTAATTGATATCTCTGAGTTTTTACTAGTCATAATACATTTAGAGATATCTTTAATTCATCATATTTAGAGATATTTACAAATATATTTGAAGATATCTCTAATTAATTTACTAAAAGTCTAATTACAGTTGTAGATATCTTGAATTGGATTTTTGACTAGTCAAAATTCATTTGAAGATATATCTAATTACAATTGTGACTAGTCAAAACTTATTTAGAGATATCTGCAAATATTTTTCAATGGAAGTCAATGGAGGAATATGACTAGTCAGTCATAATATATTTGCAGATATTTCCAATCTGACTAGTCGAATTATAATTATGACAAGTCAAAATATAATTAGAGATATCTCTAAATATATTTATGGATAGTCTGAACAAGGTTTAAATGCTAAAACGGCTTGCCATACGCTCTCACCCAGTAGCACAGTGGATATTTCTCTAGTTATATCCTTTCAGTCGTTTGTTATGCATTGACATGCAGTCAAATATTTTGACAAACAGTCCTTAGGGATGCGGTGACACGCAGTCAGATATTTTACTGGACAGATCCGCCACTTTTGGCGCGCATAAACAATCATAAAGCTCTCGTGCTGCAGGAAGGAGGAGGTCTGCTGAAGGCGCGCAGCTGACGTGCAGTGAGGGGTTTGCGTCTTTAATAAACTACGGCAGTTTGCGATCACTGAACAGTAAGAATGATTAATAAATCCATATGAAACAGTCCCTTAAAAGTCACGTCTCGCTTTCAGTTTCGGGCTTTGGCACGTTTTGCACTGAGCGTGTCTCTCTCTCTCTCTCTCTCTCTCTCTCTCTCTCTCACTCACTCACTCACTCACTCACTCACTCACTCACTCACGCGGGCATGCACTGTGGTCTCATGAGGAAACGCTGCTTTTTGATATAGTGTTTTTCTTGCTCCCGAATACAAATAATTTTTCAAGTATTTGTTCGAATCAAGTATTCGTAAAAACACGCTATTCGTGCGTTTCCGAATAAATATATACACACATATATATATATATATATATATATATATTTATATATATATATATATATATATATATATATATATATATATATATATATATATACATACACACACATAAATACACACACATAAATATATATATATATATATATATATATATATATATATATATATATATATACACACACACACACACACACAACACACACACACACACACACACACACACACACACACACACACACACACACACACACACACATATATATATATATATATATATATATATATATATATATATATATATATATATACACATTTATATATATGTATATATACATATACATACAGTAGGTGAGTGTTCAAAGGGGCTATTACTGCCGGAGCATATACCGCCGCCGTTTGAAATAGCTGGCGCTCAGTTTTTAGTGTATGACCGCAGTTTGTAGATAAGTCGCCAGGGGGCGCAAAGAGACGGGATGCGAACGGACAGAAATAGCCTATACAGCAGCTTTAAATATGCTACTGTGCTTGTAAATGAGTTTAAACAATAAGTCAAAGCATTATAATTCCTTCATTAATCATGTAAAATTTTTTAACACGCTTTATGTTTTATGTTAACTTTTTGGGTGCAAAGAGGATTCGTTTTGGCAAATAGAATTGAAGAAATAAAAGACAACTAAAATGAAAGGACAAACATTCAACACAAATAAGTAGTCTCAAATAAATAAATAAATAAATAAAAATTTTCATTTATGTTTTTATTTCTGTTTTTATTTACATTTTCGTTGTTGATTATATTTTCCTATCTCATTTTATGTCTCAATTATTGTACATAATACTAAACGAATAATGAAAATAAATGAATAATGAAAATAGGCCTAAATAAATTATTTATTTAAAGACATTGCCGCAAAACACAGAGAAACGGTCAGGAGCATGGTCTAAAAGTTGAATGCTGCTTCATCAAAAGCAAAAAAATAAATTGACCTACCTTAAGCAGATCACTAAAAGTATAATAACAATATTTTTGCCGCAGGACATAAATTAATTCTCGCAGGTTTATTGTTAATAATTTAGTTTCAGTTCAGTTTTTTTTTGTTTCAAAACGTCAATGTTCTCCTTTAAAGTAGCTATAACTGTTGTTTTGTTTTACTTAATGGCTCAGTATGTTGTATTTTAATTTCAATTTCAGTCACCTTGCATATGCGTGTGAAATATAATGCACGCATAACCGCGGAAAAAGAAGAAAAAGCTGTCAAAGGTTAGAGCTAATTCATCAAAATTAGCTATATTAAAATACAGCATGTATGTTAATACAGTGGTTCTCAAAGTGGGGGTCGGGACCCCTCGAGGGGTCGTGGGACAATAAAGGGGGGGGGGGTCGCCTGGTGATTTAAAAAAATCTATTTATTATTATTAAATCATATAAGAATAACCATATTTTATCCATAACCTACTGAAGAGAAAAATATAGTTGTTTATAATTACTATATAGTTACTATAGTAGCTTATAGTTACTAGTTCTATTGGATTGCAACTCCAGTGGTAGTTACATTATATTGAAGACACAGCAATAGTGTCAGATGCAGCAGATTGATTTTATAACACCAGGTTAAAGTTTCTGGCCCATTTACAGCACTGACATTAAACGAAGAATATCCATGGGTGTATTGATGTGTGTGTGACATTGCATGCAAGGTTTCTGTATTCATAACCAGGATATTGGGGGTCGCGAGTCACTGGCATCGTCATATTAGGGGTCGCAAGCTGAAAAGTTTGGGAACCTCTGTGTTAATACAGGCAGAATGTGAACAAACTCAAGGTAGGTGTAGCCTATACAGCAGCTTTAAATATACTACTGTGCTTGTAAATGATATTAAACAATAAGTCAAAGCATTATAATTACTTCATTAATCATTTAAAATTTGTTTACCTGGTTTATTGTAAAGTTTTTAAGTGCAAAGAAGACTCGTTTTGGAAAATAGAACTGAAGAAAAAAAAAGACAACTAAAATGAAAGCATAAACAAAGTAAAAATAAGTAGTCTTAAATAAATAAATAAATAAAGCAGTCTTTTAGCCTAAATATGGAGAGATGTTCAGTGTTTGCTATTTTGATAGGACTAAGACAAGACATTTTCATTTATGTTTTTAATTTACGTTTTTATTTACATTTTCGTTGTTGATAATATTTTACTATCTCATTTTATGTTTCAATTATTGTACATAATAATAAACGAATAATGAAAATAAATGAATAATGAAAATAGGACATAAATTCTGACAGGTTTATTTTTAATAATTTAGTTTCAGTTCCATTTTTTTGTTTCAAAACGTCAATGTTCTGCTTTAAAGTATAACTGTTGTTTTGTTTTTTACTTAATGGCTCAGTATGTTTTGTATTTTAATTTAAATTTCAGTCACGTTGCATATGCGTGTGAAATATAATGTGCGCATAATTACGGAAAAGAAGAAAAAGCTGTCTGTTAGAGCCAATTCATCAAAATTAGCTATATTAAAATACAGCATTTATGTTAATACAGGCAGAGTGTCAACAAACTCAAGGCTAAGATATGCGCTTGCCTTTTAATGCATTTAAAAAAAATTGCGGCCTTTTTATAGGCTACAGGCTACTATGGTGTATACTTGTAATGGCTCAGTATCTCAATATATATATATATACTTCACAGCCACAAATATAAAAAACACAACTTGTTTTAAAACTGGGCGAGGATTAGAAAGAATTCGATGCTTGTTATATAATTTAAATTTTGATTCCAATTTCTGCATGCATTTTTTCACTTGCTACTCTGCCAGAAACTTCGCTGCCAGAGAGCACCTTCAATAATCTAAACATTTGTTTAAAGATGGACCGCAAGATGTGCTGAGTGGCTACATGTGGTGAAGAACGATGGCAAAGCTAAGTGTGATTATTGTAATAAACTAATAAGTTATAAAGCAGACTATCCAGACCAACAGGACTAAGCATATGCGGTTGGCTCATTCTTCACTAATATAGAATTTAAATAATGGGGCGTTAGGTTCATTGTGCATGCGGGTGCAACCAACAAGAGTTGTGCATTTTAGTTTAACGTTTTGAGCGTTATAAGCAGTTCGGTGTTAGTTTTTATTTAAATATATCGAGCCGAAAATAAGCAGCGCATTCTCTTCGCCTCCGCGTTTATAACCAGCGGGACACGCTGCTGAAGCAGGAGAGACACTCCGTCATTCATAATCTTAGCTGATGTATCGAGGTCGAAAGAATATATCAAAGAGGAATGTTCCTTTAACCATCCTGATATATTTAATATTTTTTTTCCTGTCATTTCTCTTCAGCAAATTATATTTTTTAAAGCTGCTTGATTCTTTTAAAACCGAAAGCAGAGCCCGTCAATTGGTGTTTTTTCATAAGACACTCCTTTATGAATGTTTTATTTTATGATTTAAGTCTTTAATTGGATTTTTATTAGTTTTATTTTATTCAAAGCAGCACCTAAATGGGAATTTATCCTCAAAACGTGGCATGAGAGCGATGCATGTCATGTGTCGCATAATTGACAGTAAATAATATTTGACTAGATATTCTTCAAGACACTTCTATACAGCTTAAAGTGACATTTAAAGGCTTAACTAGGTTAATTAGGTTAACTAGGCAGGTTATGGTAATTAGGCAAGTTATTGTATAACAATGATTTGTTCTGTAGACAGTCAGAAAAACAATTAGCTTAAGTGACTAATAAATTTGACCTGAAAAATTTTTTTTTTATAAAAAATTAAAAACTGCTTTAATTCTAGCCAAAATAAAACAAATAAGACTTTGTTCAGAGAAAAAAATATTATCAGACAAACTATCAACATTTTCTTGCTCTGTTAAACAGTATTTAGGAAATATTTTAAAAAGAAAAAAACAACAAAGGGGGCTAATAATTCTGACTTAAACTGTGTATATATATATATATATATATATATATATATATATATATATATATATATATATATATATATATATATATATATTTACAGTAATTTTTAAATGGTTTTAAGGAAAATTATTCAGTTCATGAAGGCTACATTTATTAAATGTAAAAAAAAAAATTTAATTGTTAAATATTTATCAAATTTTTAAATAACTGCTTTGTTATTGTATGTAGTTTCAAATAAAATTATTACTCCAGACATTATTGCTTTTATTTTTTTATTACCATTAATAAATATAATAATAAATAATATTAGTGATTTCTGAAGGATCATGTGACTGGAGTAATGAAGCTGAAATTTCATCTTTAAAATCACTGGAATACATGTATAAATTAAATGATAAACTACTTTTGAACAGTTATTTTATAGTGCTACATTTCACAATTTGTATTTATGATGAAATAATTGCAGCCTTGGTAAACAGAAGAAGCTTATTTTACTATTTAACAATCATACTTACCCCAAACTTTTGACCAGTTGTGTATATAATATTTTATAAGCAAAAAAGTGTGCACTTTAATTTTAACAACCCACAGACATTGTCACCAAATATAAAGCAGAGGTCGGACCTTCTTGTACAGAGCCTCATTTCAGTTGTCAGTTTTTGTGAAAATCGATCTATCTATTGAATCTATTAAAGAAACGTTGACTAGAATTCTGCATTTAAGGCTGAAATTTAGAGAGACAGCAGATGAACCGAGACTGCATCAGATCATGAAGCAGATCAATGTTGATCTTTCTTTCGAGCCGTCAGTGCGGAAATGAACAAAACAACTGGTATAAGATTACGCAACATGATATAAGATTAAAATATGGAAAAAAAATTATCAGATAGTAATTTCGGTCAATTTTTCTAACGGATAAACCGAGATCAGGCTGAAAAAACAGCTCTCAGTAAAATTTCAGCATGCTTTCACTTTCGCATTTACTGGCAAGAACGACATCTCGCCCTGCTCATCATTCTCTCTTCATATAGCAGTATATATGGCTATTACACAATCATAATACACTGTGATATAGCCTGGGTCATTAGTTTGTTGCATTGTTTTGTTTTCTCACTACAATCGATCCGCTCAATAGGGCAGAGACGTCTCATTCAGGTGATCTTGGACCGTTTGATTTGGCGCGGATGCGAGCGCAACTGCTGGACATATGCTAAATAAACCGCGCTAATGGGGGAAACGAGACAGATTCCGAAACAAACGTCTATGTGTGAAAGCACCATAAGATTGTATTTGCACACAATTGACAGACAATCACAGAATGCAGCACGCAGCTCTGGTTCCAAAGAGCTCTGTTTCACTTATTAGCACCGTTGTAGTGAATGAAACTTAAGCAAAGAGAGAGCTTTCCGCTCTTCTTCCTTAATTCAGTGGGAATAGTCAGCCAAGAAGAAAACTGGGCAGACAGCAGGTAAACAGAGTGAATAGCCGGAGTGATCGGGTGGGAAGAACACCGAGAAGGAGCAGGACTGAATAGACCTGCTGTATGTCCGCATCCTTATGCCGAGTTCAGACTGCATGATTTTCAAAGTAGTCGTGTCACAGATGTTTTCACACTGCATGACTATCTGGGCTAGCATTTCGTCGCTGCTTTGTTTACACTGCAACATGGTTCGGCGACATGGACATTCACATTGCATGACTTTACTATAGGGAGATTCGCCGACAACTTCGTCCAAACTACGTCTCACAGCCAAAAACATGTAGTATATCTTTTGTTATTAACTACATAATGAGAAAGAAGCCTTAAATGGGGTAGAACATGTACATGTTTGCTCACCTGGGTTTAAAGGGAATTAGCCATTTCTCCTCAACGTTGATAATAAACTAATTTCTTTCTGTATGAAATATCAAACAGACACGGTTGCTCCAGAGTCCTTTCAAACCTCCACTAGTTTTTCCTCCATTTCGTGGGTCCAAATAAACCGAAAAAGAGCGTTTTTAACTTCTCCCCCAGCCTCCCGCTGGCCTGCAGCAGGTATACACACACGCACACACAAGTGAAAGCTGCTCTCTCATTGGCTGTAGGTGATCGCTGATGTTATTTTCAGTCAAAACTCAATTCACACGGCATGATTTGAATCGCCGACAGCTCCAGATATTTAGCACGCTAAATATCTCACAGGCATCGGCGACTCATCGGCGATTTTCTCAGATCGCGTCTTTGATCGTTCATACTGTGTGATTGTCACTCACGTGCACGAGCAGCGATTTGCCTGTGATTTCAGGCATTTGTCGGCAATTTCTCAAAACCTGTCGGCGAGCCAAAATCAGGGCTAAAATCACGCAGTCTGAACTAGGCATTATGGAATGCTTCTGGGTCCTCGATCAGACCTCGATCCGCCTGTTAGCGACCATTGTTCTAGGCTTTGCAACAAAAACAAAAAATGGCATTCGTTGTGTTTTTGTTTCTGTCTGAGTTTATATAGAGTGTCTGCTGAAACACTGACAGCAATGTGCTGTGATTTGACCTCACCTACGCGTTTGCGCTGTAGCTTCTTCACTTACCAACTGAAACACACAGAAACTCCACACGCACACACAACAAGCGAGGAAATGTTATGTCAACACCAGATTTACATACTAATAATCAGGGCTTTACATTAACACCCGCCAAATGCGGGTAGATTTCAGCTTTGGCGGGTTAGACAGGTTAGACAGCCACTTTGGCTGGTTGAAAATTATTTTTAAATTGTGGTTTGCTTAAAAGCAGCGTTCAACTATAAGAATGACCCAATATGCGTGCAAATGTGATCTTAGAATGGAGAAACAGCACGACTAACAAAAAAATTGCATTCGCGTGAGCAGAAAAAAGCAGATGAATACCAAATGAGGGGATGATCACAGCTGATGTGATGCGCGCGACTGTTAAAGCGTGTGCACGCTCCTGTTTTCTTCCTTGAAGCACGCGTGCCTGGAACGCAACTGTTATCGGATCTCTTTCAAATAGTCAGGCAAAAAAGTAATGCTAATGCACACACAGTCTTGCTGCTTTCAAGAGCTCCAAATAAGTCTTTTTGTAAGCAGCACCGGTTGCTTTCACTTTGAACAGATTATTAATTGACCTTAACCATGTGATCATACTTTCATTATCACACAGTATGTTTTTCACCTGCTTTCTTTTACTTACGGTTATTTTTGTTAATATGGTTTAATTATAATTTTTTACAACAACATTTGCTTTATTATGAGATTAACTCTCTATTTATGTGTAGTTTACTGGTGATCTGAGAGACCTTTAGCGAGGACAGATTACTGTGCATATTTTTGATACATGACAATAATTATTTTTAACAGTCAATTGTTTTTCTTTGTTTTTTTAAAAGAAATGTTTTGTTAAATAAAAAGTATAGTATGAAGCTATATTTAGCTTGTTTGACACATTTAAAATTTGTGGCTAAGAAATAATTTGTGTTTGGTGTGGTCAGAGATGAATTAGGTAAGTCCTTAATTTTGAGTTCTGAAAACTCATGTGAAATGAAAACTAATTGCAGCATAACACTATTAAACCATGACCCATTTGCTCATACACGACACACAAAACGTGAAATGAATGAGGAGGCATGCGGACATAACACAAAATCTAAATTAAGCAATTTTAGCATGTCAAAGTCATATTTATGCATATAAAAATATTTTCACAACAACAAAATTGTGGCTAGTGAAAATGCAGAGTGGTAGTAGCTTTCCAACGTTACTAGCCACTATGCATTTTCAGTAGCCACAATTTTGTGGCCAGTGATCAAAAAAGTTAATGTAAAGCCCTGCTAATAATATATATATATGTATGTATATATATATATATATATATATATATATATATATATATATATATATATATATATATATATATATATTAGAGATGCACCGATGTATCGAACAACAATCGGTATCGATCGATAGAAGCACTCCCCGCTCCGCTGATTCTATCCGTACACAGCGGTCACTGGCATTCCCCGCCCGCCGTGTAAACAAAGGGGCGGGGATGCCGGTGACGTCACCACGCACCCTGCCCCTTTGTTAGACGCTGTGACGGGCGGGAAGTGCTTAGGAGGGAACTCGCGCCGGCCAGAACCAAGGTAAGCTGTTCCCGCCCCTGCCTGCCACTTAGCTACCTATCTGCAGCCTGCCACCTACCTAGCTACAGCCTGCATCTTATATATATTATAGGTGGATACAGACTGGCACAGACTGATGTGACTGGAGTGGGGTGGGGGTGTTTTATTTATACATATATACGCCTTTTTTTAGGTGAGGGAATGGAAGTTTTGAGTGTGTGAGAAGTGTGTGAGAAGTTATTCTCCACCTTGAACTTCAATAAGTCAAAGTACAGGTCTAGACTTAATGATGATCATCTTCAAGCCATACTGAGGGTCTCAACTGCTTCCGCTCTAAAGCCAAATGTGGTTCAGATTTGTGAGAAGAAGCGCTGTCAAGTCTCTGGCAGGAAGGAGTAGGCAAAAGATGCCATGTTCAGAAGAACGGTTCATAATCTTCACTCAATGTTCTATTAATGTTCAGGACACTTCATGTTCAGAAAAAATAATTAAAACTGTTAATAATGACATTTGAGGACTTTTTTTTGTGAAATCCCTTATGCGGCCCAGCCTCACCCAGACTTTGCCTCCTGCGGCCCCCAGGTAAATTGAAATTGAGACCCCTGTTCTAAACTGTTATTAATGGCAGAAATTTACACATAGATTAAGGTAGATCTGAACTGTGATTTCCAATAATAAAAACCCAATGTCAAAAATTTCGGCTATAATAAAAGCAGTTATTATTTTTTTAAAAACCATTTTAAGGACAAACTTATTAGCCCTTTTAAGCTAATTTTGTTTCGACCGTCTACAGAACAAACCATCATTATACAATAACTTGCCTAATTAACCTAGTTAAGCCTTTAAATGTCACTTTAGGCTGTATAAAAGTGTCTTGTCTAGTAAAATTCTAAAATCTAGTAAAATATTATTTACTATCATCATGGCAAAGATAAAATAAATCAGTTATTAGAAATGAGTTATTAAAACCTTGATGTTTACAAATATGTTGAAAAAATATTCTCTCTGTTAAACAGAAATTAGGGAGAAAAAAAAATCAACTGTATGTATGTATGCACACACACACACACACACACACACACACACACACACGTATACATATATACATTATACATATATACATTATATATATATATATATATATATATATATATATATATATATATATATATATATATATATATATATATATATACATATATATACATATATACATTATGTATATGTATACATTATGTATTATGTATATGTATATATATATATTTCAGCATATATAAGTACATTAAATTCATATTTTCTATAGAATTATGTACAATATAATATTTATGCACAGACATTAGTTTAGTCAGTACTGAAGTCAAATCTTGGGCTTATTTAAAAAATAAAATAAAAAAATAAAGAAACATTCCAAAAATTGGTAGAACAAATTTATGTTAGAAAATATGTAAAATAAAACATGTAAAAAATAAATAAAAAAATCTACAGAAACAAAATAACATTTTCTTGAAATTTTGTAATTTTTAACATTTTTTGCAATATTTCACATGCATTTAATTGTATTACCTTTCAATTTCTAAAAATGTTTGGTGACTAAAATATTATTTGCTGGTTCTGGGCTGCCCACTAAATGCCACTCTTTGAGTGCCTTACAATTGTGTCGTGTTGCCAGTGATGAGTGCATGATAAAAGGATTCCTCTTTGGTTCCATCAGGAGAAGTTTGCGTTTTTGGCTGCCTGATTAACCCTCCATCCAGCATCAGAATTTTTGTTTGTTTAAAAGATTATTTATTTTGAATTTGATGCTTTATTACACTTTAATTTTTTTAATTATTTTATTAATGGCATGGTTTTTGTTTATGTTTTAGGCTATCTATAACCAGTCATTATCAGGATTTGTTTCTAATATCACCCAGTCCAACCCCTTCTATTTCAGCTTACCATGCGGGACGCTTGTCTGGCAATTTGGTACACGGTCCAGCCATTGGCCACATTCTCCAACTGTTGTCTGATCACAGCCTTCACCTCAGCTGAGAGAGACGCCTGACTGGCCACAAATAACACAGTTGCCAAAGACACCTAAAAAAGAAAACAAAACAAATTACTCTCAACTAATTGAACAAAATGAGATCTTAAAAATCTTCAGTTAGACAGAATTGTGAAATATTCCCACCAGAAGCTCCTGCTGTTTCTCTGAAGTCCTGTGACTTGCCACCCTGAAGAGCTCCAGCAGGTCTCCCAGCATTCCCTCTACCAGCACTGGCTGTTGTGTGGCAATAGCAGCCAGAGCCTGACACATGAGCACCCGAGCAGGGTCACATGCGCAATGCAGCTGCCTAAGCAGGAGCTCCACTGAGCTCTGACTGAGATGAGGACAAGTCTTCAACATCTGCACCAGAGACGTGAGCGCCGTCTGACCAAACAAACAACTCAAAGAATTAATACAGCTGCTGCAAGTGATTGACAGTACAACAGAATCAAAACAAAGAGTTCAACAAATAAGCGCCCCCTCTTTTTAGTAGCCTTAACTACTATGTAACTACAATGCATTTAAAGTTTTTAAAATGTATCGCAGAACACTTCTGGTGCTCTTGAGGTGGGATACCGTTAGGGTTAGGGTTTGGTGGTATTGGTATGTTTAAGGGTTGGTTAAGTTGTAAAGCAGTGGTTCCCAACTTTTTATAACTCACGGCCACCTTAAACATTCATACTAGAGCTGTGCAGGAGAGATTTTTTTTACCTATTTGGGTTTGGTCCCAACTCCGTGCAATGTTTGTGTAAAAATGCACATTTACACATGACGTTGATTGTAACTATATGTCGGAAACCATGACATGAGCACCACACTCGACCGAACAAAACTCTTTCACTATGGGAGAAATAGGCGTCTGCATGTAACGATTCATTACTTGCTGATTCCCAAGTGAACAAGTGTTAATGCGTTATTGCTTTGAGTAAGTTAAATACCAATATTTTTAAGTTTTAAAATTTATGTTTTTACATAGGCCAATATTTATTTCGTAGGACTGCCATGGATAATTTTGAGCTATCTTTTAAGCAATTTTTTATCAATATAAGAATTATCTTACTGTACTTGTCAAATCTTGGATCGGGTCCCTAGTTCAGACAAGCAGTCAAAACCAACTGAGAACTAGAGCACTGGACCCTTTGACATATATTCAGCAAATAAATTAAATATTAAGTTAGCAGGTTGGTATTAAACCAACCGAATACTGAACGCAAAGTAACAATTTATAATTTATTACTCCTCACTTAAACATTATAATAGTCATATTACATTAAATTATGACTAGACATTTTTACATATATTAAAATTTTTATTTCTATTAATAACAGCTCGTGGCCACCCTGCAATACTGTCACAACCCTCAGGGGGGCCATGGCCCAAAGGTTGAAAACCACTAGTGTATGGGATGGTCAACAGTAGCTACATTTCCATCCAACTATTTTTATGCTCATTTCGGATATGCACATAAAAAATGGTTGATGGAAACGCCAAGATGCGACTTTTGAATCGATAAGAAAAGATGTGCATAAACTACGATAGAAACACTTTTATCAAACAAATTCCAGTATGCGCATTAAAAAGGTCATGTGATTTTGTTATAAGAGATCATGTAATGATAAAAATGTGTGCAAATGGACCAACCTGCAGGCTGAGAACATTGCAAAACATCTGAAATGTTGATTTGGTCATTCTAAAACAGCCTCACCATTTCAGTTTTAGTGTTATATTGTTAATGATCTCCAGAATCAAGAGTGTCTGTGCTCCATGTCCCACATATCAAGTGCCACCGCGCATCACTGCGTGTCAGGATTGCTTTCTGAGGTGTAAGTCATTTATTAGATCAAGAAAAGATTGATGCAGCTTCTCCTACTGATAAAAAAAAAATATTTTTACTGCTCATATTTAGTGCCAGTTAATCAGGAAGTGACAATTTTGTTTACTTTGACATGGCTTTATTTCCATGTCTTTTATGCGTTATTCCAATTTTGTGCATAAAGTTAATTAGCATTTTTAGATAGAAACATAGCTAGTGTTATTAATTACAGAAATGAATTAGAGATGTGATTACATGCAGGTATTTAATTAAATCATAGGTCCAATGTAAAAACCTGTATTTGCACAATAAGTACATTGTAACAAATTATTAATTTCAATGTAAGTAAATATTAGCTAAGACTACCAAAGTTAAAGTGGGAGCAAATAAGTGCAAAAAACTTGCAACTAATCACATCAGAAGGAAATGGCTAACACACAATAAATCACTTGTAATTACAGTTTTCTTTTGACAATAAAATTTAACTGAAAAACACTACGGGCCCTATCATACACCAGGCGCAATAGGCACAAGGCAAAACGCAATTGTTGTTTGCTAGTTTTAGCTCGGTGCAAGAATCATTTTGACGCTTTGCACCATGCAGTTTAAATAGCAAATGCATTTGGGGTCAGATGTGCGCCCATAGGCGTTGTTTTAATGTGTTTTTCTATGTGTTGTTCTCTCTCTCTCTGACAAAATAAATCAAAGTGATGCATACAATAATAAAAGAAAAGGCATAAAAGAAAAGTAAGGAACTCAATGCAGCCTAATGTAATCGTCTGCAGTCACATATCGACACCTGTCCATCGTCAACAAGGGTTCCCTGTAACCCTGACCAATTATAGAGTCTCACTGTTATTTGTGGGTCATTTGCATCGCGCTAATTGCATTGTATTTCCATTCCCTCACATAATAAACATTACATATATTTTTATATGATGTAAAACTAGCCAAAACAAATGACAACAACACAGTGTTGCTTTTTTTAACAACAGCACAGCAGATAACTGTAAATCTAATTATTATTATTATTATTTCTTACTATTTATTACTGATTGAATTATTTTCTTATTAATTTAAAATTTTTTATATTGTTTATCTTATTTTTTGCTAAAAAAATCCAATCCACTCAAATCTCTTTATTTTTATTTTTTAACATAAAGATGAACAAAGAAACAAATTATAAATTAATAATTAATAATATAATTAATTACTTGTGGAAAAACCTGATGTGGCCCTCAGGTAAATTGAGTTTGATCTAAACTATAAACTGTTCTCCAGAGATGGGGGACTCAAGTCATATGACTTGACTCGAGTCAGACTTAAGTCACAAAATTTAGGACTTGAGATTTGCTTGACAAATATCCAAAAAGAGGCTCGACTTGACTTGGACTTGGCTGTCATGACTTGATACTTGACATGGACTTGAGTTAAATGACTCGAAATAACTAGTTTTTGTTAAATACACAATCGTTTGTTATATATTATGCATTTAAAAACAAAACAAAACTGAAAGTTTTAGGTCACACATGCGTAGTATTAACTTTATCTGGACTGGATTATTTGGTTCCGAAGAACCCCTTTAAATGATTGATTAGATTCATTTAAACAATTAATTTGCTATTTGGCCATCAGATAATGCGGTGATGAAAAATGGAAGGCGCTCTGCCAAAGATAGCCTATTTTACAGGTTTAAAAATTACAAACAAGACGGCTAATCAAAGTTTGTACTATTTAGTCTGACTCAGTGCTTGCCACACATACTATAGCCTACTTTTACTTGGGCAAGTATATTTAGTTACAGTTTTTTTCTACAGTTATTATCATTCTTGTAAACTGTTTTGCATCCGACTAATTTAACCAAATATCCGCAATCAATGTAGTGGGAAATCCTCTCTTGTTACTCGTTTCGTTCTGTGCGCCCGTGAACTGTCAGCATCCCCGCACTGCAGACACACAAGACATTCGCGAGAGAAACATTTAACAACTAATTCTTGAGTCTAAACGACTCAAAAAACTTACTGTATAATCGGAGAGGACAAAATGACTGGTATTATCTTCCTGCAAAATATACCTACACCATCAGTAATCAATGCATTTGCCTTCTTAAAATAATCTACACGTTTAAATCTTGTAAATATGATTATGTTATAATACAAGATATTCTGTTTTATTCTTTTTTCTAAAATTTATTTCTCATTTACTGTATAGTTTATTAATTTGATGATGTCATTAGTCTAATACATAGGCTATTTTATATACATATCTAAAATGCTTTTGCATTCAAGTTTGCTTTGAACTTGAAAGAGAGAGAAGTAGATTTGACCTGTCAGCAGTGCACATTGCTCCTGAATAAGTTTTTTTTTTACTTTAACCCATTAAAAGTAAACAGTGTATAACATTGTCAAAATAAATTAAATTAATGTAACAAAAAAAATAATAATGGAATATGTTTTGTTTGTCGCATATAAGAAGCACTTGTAGTATTGTATTCGTATGCTAATGTTTAACATTTACATTTTTTACATGTTAGGGGTTAAGTTTAAATAAAAAAGATTGCATTGAAACAATGTGCTAAATGCTATATTCCAGTTTTTTTAAAAACTTTTTATATATATATATATATATATATATATATATATATATATATATATGAGCAATATCACACGAGTAGCAATGCGATATGGCTGTATATCGGCACTGGTGGAAGGCGTTTATACAACAGTTTAACGACATAATTGTGTATATAAAAACAAAATCAAACATGGAGTCTCAAAAACCCTTTTGTATGAGGAACTACTTTCTTCTGCATTGGATTCAAATCATAAGCTGACAGTTAAACAGCTGTTAAAACAGTTAAAAGCATCTTTTAAACTTTAGATCTGTAGTGTCAGCTTTTTGCTGGCTGTATGTGTGCGGAGTAATACACAAAGGGTAAAGAGGCTGTAGTAGTTCTGATATTGCAGAATATCGCACGGCTTTCAGCCAATCAGATTTGAGAACCAGACAGAACTGTTGTATTAAAAATATATATATATATATATATATATATACACACACACACACACACACACACACACACACACACACACACACACACACACACACACACACACACACACACACACACACACACACACACACACACACACACACACACACACACACACACACACACACACACACACACACACACACACACACACACACACACACACACAGTATAGCCTTGATTAACACACTGTATACTTTTGATTGGTACTTACTAGGGATGTTCGGAGCAGCCGGTATTTGTATTTGTATTTGTTGAGGGGGGAAAAGTATTTGTATTTGTATTCGAGTAAAATTCAAAATGGCGCAAAAATATATATTTTTTCTATTACACTTCTAATTTACGTTGTAGTGAAAGTATTGTTTTTGAAAAGAAAATAACATAGAAGCCATTATCTCATCCATGGTTAAACCAACAACTAATAAAATACCATTGTGAATATTATGAACCCCACCACCACCGTTCTTGACACTGAATAGACAGAATAAAAACAAATAATACTTCAAAAAACTGTTCTTCTTCTGAAAGGACTTCTTTCCAATGGAAAGAATTCCAAAAACTAAAATTAGCTAAATAAATCTAAATAAAACCCTGCTTGGGAGATCTGGCAGAACAAAAGTATTCTATATCATACTAAAAGATACAGCCCTGCTATTGTCATCTGCCTGCCACAAAACAGACACAAAGTTTTTTTTTTACTTTTTTATGTTTAAAACTGACTTGCTGGGGCAGAATGTGGCTGTGTTGATGGTTTGGGGCTTGTGGAGGATTTAGCAGAACATAGCTGTGCTGATTGAGGGGATTGATGCTTGTGGGGGTTCACAGACAGTATCAGGAGAGGATGCTTTTAGTGCATGTGATAATACATTACATAGAAGGTTGCGCGGTGGCACAGTGAGTAGCACTGTCGCCTCACAGCAAGAAGGTTGCTGGTTCAAGCCCTGACTGGGTTCTCCCCATGTTGGCGTGGGTTTCCTCCTGGTGCTCCGGTTTCCCCCACAGTCCAAACACATGCAATACAGGTGAATTGGGTAAGCTAAATTGTCCCTATTGTATGTGTGTGAAAGAGAGTGTATGGATGTTTCCCAGTTCTGGGTAGCAGCTGGAAGGGCAGCCACTGCGTAAAACATATGCTGGATAAATTGGTGGTTCATTCCACCGTGGCAACCCCAGATTGATAAAGGAATTTAGCCGAAAAGAAAATGAATGATTATGCATAGAAGATGTTGACAGATGTTTAATATCTCTGCCTCTGCTGATTTCACTTTTGCACACATTATACAGTATCACTTTGTTTTATCTGCAGCAGCACTGTCTGTAAAATGCTTCCACAAAGAACATGAAGTTTTATTTTTTTTTACTGGTGGAGGACCAAGAAATGGCTCAGCAGCACTCTCACTCTTTTTCATGGTGCCAAAATGTATTTGAGGAGTTTCAAGTTAATAAAAAGTGACGGGAAGCTATGCTAAGGTTAACTAGCCTATAGCATATATCTTGCTGTCTGCAAAAGAGTAATTTAGACGTACCATATAACTCCCATAAGTGCATACTATTCGACATAACTGCAAAAGCATCGTTTTAACCTTTATAAACGAACGTTAACGTTACTCTGTCAACAGTCTATTGTCTAAATTACCGCGCTAACAGAGCTAACGTTGCGTAAACAGAGAGCACCCGATTGCAAACTTCAAAAATGCAGCGTAATGGAAAATCCCGAACAAACTCCGCTACAAGTTTATAAACTGGATCTGGAACCCAATTAAGGTACAAAAATAGGCCACACTTTACAATAAGGTTCATTAGTTAATGTTACTTAATGCATTTACTAACATGAACAAACAATGAACAATCCATTTACTACTGTATTTGTTCATGTTAGTTAACGTTAATTAATAAAAATACAGTTGTTCAATATGAGTTCATGTTAACTCATGGTGCATTAACTAATGTTAACAAGCATGAGTTTGGATGTTAATAATGCATTAGTAAATGTTCAATTATGATTAATAAATGCTGTACATGCGTTGTTCATGATTACTTCATGTTAGTAAATGCATTAACGAATGAACCCTATTGTAAAGTGTTACCCAAAAATCTATTTAACAAAAATAGTGATGCAGAGAAGTATTTTTTTCGCTCAGCTGAGCCTTCTCTGTCTGCTGCTGTGGAGTATCTTGTGCCAGAGAGCTTTTACCTCCGCCCCGCCCTCCGACTGAGCGTCTCTCTCTCTCTCTCTCTCTCTCTCTCTCTCTCTCTCACTCACTCTGGCATGCACTGTGGTCTCATGAGGAAGCGCTGCTTTTTGATATGATGCTTTTCTTGCTCCCGAATACAAATAATTTTTCAAGTATTTGTTCGAAATAAGTATTCGTAAAAACACGCTATTCGTGCCTTTCAGAATACCGTATTCGGGTTCGGCTCCACCCTTCGTACTTACTTTTAGTGTGGCCTGGGCAGTCTTACTGTCATCTTGACTGCAGAGCAGAATGAGAGACTCCATCCCCATCACTGTTTCCTGTTCCAGCTGAATGACCTCTGACAAAATATTCAATCGAAAAACATGAAAATTAAAAATAAAGATACTAAATAAAGTTATTTCTCGTCTAAATGTCCATTATATTTTAAATAGAGCGTACTCAAGTCAATACAACCAAAGTGTATTAATTTTTAACAATTTATTTACAATTGAACTATGAACCAACCTTTCTCAGGGCAGAAAGCAGCAATGCTAGTCAACACTGTGATTCCATGTGCTGCAACTGCCAGGTCACTGTGATAACAGCACTCCTGTGCCAGCTTTACCAGGTCAGTGTGGTGAGGTGCAGGAGATGAATCACCTGCATCATCATATAGACAAATCAAAATTTAAACATATCAAACCACACCAACTACAATCCTTAAGCCATTAACTTATCTGTCCTGTACCTGCATTAGGGCTGAAGTACTGTTTAATAGCGATGGTGCCAGACAATGTGGAGAGGACAGACAGCATTCCCAGCTTCAGGCTGTTATATGGGGTGTGGAGTGCACACTCGCACAGCACCTACGAACACACATCATGGAGATGATGTATATATATATATATATATATATATATATACAAATTTACTTTAGTAAGAAATGAAATGATCTGTGACTCTCTCACCTGTATGTTTTTCCTGGTCCACAAATGAGGAGCCTTTTTGGCCAGGAGCTTGAGATCCTGAATGGAGAGTCTTTTTACAGCTTTTCTGGGGTCTTCCTTCAAGTACTGCAGAAGAAGACAAATCTGCGAGAGAGAGAGAGAGAGAGAGAGAGAGAGAGAGAGAGAGAGAGAGAGAGAGAGAGAGAGAGAGAGAGAGCGAGAGAGAGAGCGAGAGAGAGAGAGAGAGAGAGAGAGAGAGAGAGAGAGAGAGAGAGAGAGAGAGAGAGAGAGAGAGAGAGAGAGAGAGAGAGATTTTTTTTATTTTTAAAATCTTTTAATAAAAAAAACAATTATTATTATTTACATCACTTTACAAGAAGGAGAGCGATAATCATAATTTACATCAACTCCCTTATGAATACAATTTTTTCATCATCATCAACTGAACATAAAGCATTACAACACCACTGAATTTTAAAAACCTCAATTGTTAGCATCAATCTATGGAAGTTAAAATCAATAAGAATTCTTGCTTTAACCATGTTTTTAAAAACAAGAACAACATCTTGTCCTGACTATCTCTTATTTCTTCGAGTGATGTAGATTGCATATTTAGCTTGTCCTACAATGAAATTAATAACATGACATTTTAACTTTTGTTTTGGACTATACAAAAACCCAAGAATGAAATCTTGCTCAGTAAAACAAATATTAAAATAATCAATAAAGACACCTTTTAACAATTCAAAAAAAGGATCAAGTCGATTACAGTCCATAAAACAATGAAATATAGTCTCTCGTTTTAAACAGAAAGGACACTTATCACTTACATTGGGGTTTAAAATGGATACAAAGGCATTCACTGCAACGGCTCCATGTAAGATTCGCAATTGTAAGTCACCAATCTTTTTTATTAATGGTGGTTTGTATATTGCTCTTCAAGCAGGTTTAATTTCATTATTAATCTTTTACTTCTTTCTCCATACTGTTTCAGTTTTTACACTTAAATTTTTTTTGATGAATGACTTTAACAATGCATTTATACTGATTTTTTCCCTCTACTGTGCAAAAATCAATATACATATTGGTTCCCAAATTAAACAGAGGGTTATGATAACAAGACTCATCCACAGCAGGTAAAAGTTCAATTTCTGGGAAAAGATCTTTACTGTCAGGGATTAAAGTCCCTGCCTCATATTCTTTTAAAAGTGTATTTTCTTCATCTGTTAGAACCATATTCAATTTATCCAGATACTTCTTTACAAATCGTAACGATTGCACCCCTAAAAGGTCAGCAACTTGTTTGCATCTTTGCAAATCATATCCTGATTTATTTATTATATCTTTTCACTTGAAAATCCTTTTAGACCATAATAAATGTGTTAATCCAAGAAAATCATCTTCAGAAGCATCGAACCGAGCTCCAAAAATAAGTGGCTCTTCCAACAACCAATAAATAGAAGTTGCTGGTTCCATCCATCTGTTTAAACATAGCCCAAAATTTAAACAAACTTTGATAAAAAGCAGGAATACCAGTAAAATTCAAACATTTGTAGTCCATTAAAAACAATGTTAAGTCCATTTCCATGTTACCTACTTTCCTCAAAATGCTTAGTGTCAGAGGTCTCCACGCGACCGAATAAGGTCCCGTTAAAATTTTCTGTACAAACTGAAGACGGAAGGTGGCTTTTCTGCTTGCAAGATTTACTAGTCCTTGACCTCCTTCCTCTTTAGGGAAAAAGAAAATGCTTTGAGGAATCCAATGATAATTGTCCCAAAAAAAGTTCACCCTTTCTCTTTGAATGTTTATGAGGACTTCATTTGGAAAATCCACACAAGCAATTTTATGCCAGAATGAAGATGCCACAAGATTATTAATAACAAGCACACACCCACTATAGGACATTTGAGGGAGTAACCATTTCCACTTTTCTAACCTACCTTTTACTTTTTCGTATAACCCTTCCCAATTTTTCCTGACAAAACACTCATTTCCTAGATAGACACCAAAATACTTTAGCCCTCCTCTTTTCCAAATCAGTCCTCCAAGTAGATCAGGAGGACATGTACTCTAAATCCCCACTAATATTGCTTCACTTTTCCCCCAATTTTCTTTAGCAGAAGAAATATATTTGAACTCATTAACAATTCTTTTCAACTCATTGACATCATCTTTTCCATTTACAAAAACTATTACATCAGCTGCATAAGCAGAAAGGTGTACAGAATTGTTACAAGAAGGGAAAAATAAACCTTTTAACTTATCACGTAACTTTTGAAGTAAAGGTTCAATAGCCAGTGAATACAACATGCCAAACATTGCACAGCCTTGCCTGACTCCTCTCTGAACTCTAATCGGAGCACTCAAACCAATATTAATCTTAAGAACACTTTCAATGTTACAGTACATAGTCTTAATCATGGATATAAACAAAGGACTTATCCCAAAAGCTTCTAAAGTGTTCCATAAAAACAAATGTTCAACTCTGTATCAAAAGCTGTATCAAAAACTCTGTATCATCAATGTATCAAAAGCTTTCTCTTGGTCAAGAGAAATTAAGCCACAATCAATTCCTTAAAGCTTTGAAGAGTCTAAAATGTCTCTGATTAAGGCAATATTATCTAAGATGGACCTGTTAGGGATGCAATAAGACTGATCAGAATGAATTAATTGTCTTAAAACTTTACTTAGTCTTAAAGCTAATACTTTGGATACAATTTTGTACTCTGAACGTAAAAGTGAAACTGGGCGCCAATTGCTGATGTACTGAAGGTCACCTTTCTTAGGCAACAGTGTAATTACTGCTCTTCTACAGCTTAGAGGTAACTGTCCTCTTTTTTAGACTGTCATTAATGACTGCTAGTAATTCCTATCCTATTGTGGGCCATAGTGTTTTATAAAACTCAACAGTTAACCCATCAATTCCTGCAGATTTGCCATTTTCCATTGTCATCATAGCAGTATAAAGCTCTTGTAATGACAAAGTCTGTTGCAGTTCTTTGTTTGAACCCTCATCCACCTTTGGTAGCCCTTCTAGAAAATTCTCAGCATCTGCACCCCCTTCCACAAGTTCAGATTTATAAAGGTCAGAATAAAAATCCACAGCACATCTTCTAATGTCAGCAGGTTTAATGAATTCTTGTCCTGTGGCTGATCGTAAAGAGTGAATAATTTTACTCTGACCTTTTTTCAACTCCAAATTAAAAAAAAAAATTTAGAAGGAGCATCCATTAGGTTAATAGACTGAATGCGAGAACGAACCAAAGCTCCTTGTGACTTAATTCCTAACAGGTCAACCAACATTTCTTTTTTCTTCTTTAGTTCATTAATATGCACTCAAAAAATGAATTATGGCATTAGTTGGTCCAAAGAATGTAACGATGTTTAAATTAAACAATTCGCTTATGTTTGTGTATTAAAAATAAAAGTGTTGTGTTGGAAAAAATTAGAAAAAGTAAGTTTTCACATTTAAACAGCTCGCTTAATTAACATGAATGAAAGGGAGTTGTGTTGCTTCTGCAGTACTGCATTTTGGTCAATAGGTGGAGTAATATCTGCACATGCGCAATTTCAAAACAACACAGGAAGTAAGAAGATTCAAACCACAACGATCACTCTCAGCTCGGCGCCATATTATGGGAATCAAAAAATGAAGATTACAGTACAAATTGAGAACGTGCACAAAGCTTTCCCCAATGTGGACACACAGGTGAGATTTTTTTTTTTACTTTTTATGTATTTATACTGAGGCTGTGACAACATTTGAATCATAAATGTACTCTCTTGTAATACTATGTTGTGTTTGTGTATAGTATTGCTATGAAATTGCCATGTTCCCTGTGTCTTTTCCACATTATAGACAGATAAATGTATAGTTTGTTTTGCATTCCTGTGAAATTTTATACTTGGTATAAATTAACTCCCTCAAAATAAAGTTGCAAACGTTGGTAGTAAGGAATAGTCATGTTAGAATAACTTAGTCTAAGCTTTTCACTCATCATAGCACACGTGCTGCTAATGATGTGACAATAAAAGTGATTTGATTTTTTATTTGATTTGATAGTCTTTATTTTAAATGAGTGTCAAGCAGTTTGTCGAGTTTGAATGCCAGTTTTGATAACTTACATAAAATTTATTAAAATGTGGTGTTGGCACATTGTTATTTATTATCTAATTGTATTATTCAAGCCTGTTAACTTAAAAAAAAATCAGCAAAAAAGCATATGTGACACTTAAATAGTATGACATCTAGCATGATGACATATTTAATGTAAGCTTATTTGTTTGGTCATGTAAAACGTTTAAATTTTTAAGTTTAGTAGTTTGCTATTTATATTATTATATTTTATTATTACAAATCTTTGCTCTCTCACATCTATTTTCTCCCTCACAGGTTTACAGCTCAACCTCTAAAGTCCCATATCTGGCTGAGGAGACTGTGGATCATCCAGGTACTATGCCTTTAGATGCCTATACACACATTAAAATGATGTACAGTAAAAATTACTTGTAATTTTAACTACTAATTACTTAGTAAATTACTAATTGTCATTTCATGTCATTTAGAACATCACCAGTGGAAAAAAGGTGTGAATGCATCCTCAAAGCCCCTAAGTGAGGGACATGGTAAGCTATTTTATTTTATTTTTTTAAACATTTTGTATTTTCCTCTTAAACCAATTCCTCCTTTCACCTTTGATCTGTTGGAAAATGTTTTATGTTTTTACCTGACTTTTTTAGGATGCTGGGCATGATGTGCAACACCACCTTATGAATCTACAGTAGTTACATTAACATTTAGCAAACTCTTTTGTCTAAAGTGACTTACAATTGAGGACACATTCAGCAAATCAACAAAAAGAGGCAATACACCCAAGATGTGCTAATTATACAAAAAAAATTAAGAATTTAAGAATGCTTCTATATGTGGTTTGTCAAGCCCACACACCTGTGTGAAGCAGACTTCATGCACAATGTTTTGTTTTTTGTTTTTTAGATATAGGGAGTAGTTGTAAGAAAGTGTCTGGTGCAAATGTGCATAAATGGTGCAAGTGTCAGAGAGGTGAATGTGTGTAGCTATTGCACGTTCTGTGATGGTTGGTCTAATTTATGGTGTAGTGTTGATCGTGTTACTTTGCTTTAAAATGTTAATCTTTCTTTGAACAACTGAAGTGTTATCTGCTTTTTCAGTGTAAAGAAGGTACAGTATAGTTTACAAAAGAAGACTTAATTTTTCTAAGTATATTTTTGATAAATCATTTGAAGGCAGAATATTTTTTTTGAATGTATTTTGTAATATATGAAAAGTATTATTTTGCAAAGTGTATTTTATGATGTTTTTGTAAGCATATTTTTAAAATCATTTATTGTTTTCAATTTGCTTCATACTTGTATTACTATTATTTTAATAGTATTAATATTTTAACTTATTGTAATAAATGAAGATACAGATAAAGACAGTATTTGGATTTTGATAATCATTTTATTGCTGGAAAATGTGTAAAACTGTAAAAATGCTATTGAATAAACTCAATGAAACGGAAACTGTTTTTTTTTTATTTGGTTAAACATAACAATATCAATTTTACAATAATTGAACTTAAATAACTACATTGATTAAAGCTAAATTATAAATGTTACGTTGATTGAACTAAACAACATTACATTACCTTTATGTAACTAACTTAAGTTCACTAAAATTAATATTTTTTCTTAAAGGTAACTTAACTCGGTTACGTGGAACCAGTGGACAAAAAAAAGTTAATTAATGCCAACATATCATTTTTTTGAGTGTGATTTGTATAATTTTTCTTAGATATTATTTCTTGTAAGGCAATAATTTCTTTTTCTAAAACTTTCATTGATTGAGCTATATCTCGAGTAACATTCAAAGTGTACTTTTGACAAAAATCTTTTATAAGAACCTTACCACAATCCCACCATTGCTGTTAAGAATCATAGCACTGTTTTTGTTGTTTAAAGGTTTCCCAAAAATACTTAAACCAACCACAAAATTTGTATCATTTAGCAATGAATTATTAAAAACCCAATATGCACTTTTACACTTAACATTCTTAATAAAAATACCACACAGCACTAGACTATGATCAGAAAGTCCAACTGGAATAATTTTACAAAATTTAAAATTGTTCCTCTGAAATTGATTACTGTAAATTCTATCTAGTCGAGCCATTGAGATATAGTGTTCAATCCTATGAGCCCAAGTATATTGTCTGATATTTGGATTCATACTTCTCCATATATCACACAAATCATGAGCTTCAATAAGTTGTATTAGTGTTTTCTGAGAAGCAGTATGTGGTTCTATATGGTTCCTATCTAGCTTATCATTGACAGTACAATTAAAATCTCCACCTATAAATAATAACTCTTCTGAGTTTAAACTTTTCAATATAATATCAACTTTTTAAAAAAATTGAACTCTTTCGTGTCCTTTGTTAGGTGTATACAAATTCAACAGCACCATGGTTACATTTTCAAACCTTACTCTAATTTTTAAAAACAGTCCACAAATTATTTCTTCCACTTCACATGATACAAGTAGAAAAGCTTTTGAAAACAGCACAGCCACCTTTCCACTAGTAGATGATTTATGACTTAAAACTATTTGTTAATCCCATTCTTTTTTCAAATCGGTCTCATTTTTAGGATCACTATGTGTTTCCTGCAGGAACACAATGTCAATTTGCTTTTGTCAAATAAATTCATATAACATCATCCTTTTATGACTATCTCTGGCACCATTTAGATTTAAAGTTCCAATTTTTAAATTTGTCATATTGACTTTAAATATTAAAGCAAAAAAATTATATAAAAAAATAAATAACAAAAATTGCCAGAAAAGCCCTGTTTTTTTGCTGAATTTTATATGTCATCCTCTTCAGCCATTTTTTTCTTCAGTTTGTTTACAAACTTTCAAAGACGGAAAACCATTAGATCTTCAAAGGCTCTTTCTTTCGTTAGATGTTTTACATCATGGATGAATTGTTTTCGATCAGGAAAATAGTCTTCAACTTCCACTCCTTTCATTCCTTTTGTTTCTTGCAAAAACTTGAGAATGTCCTCAGCTCTATACAACCAACTCAAGTTTTCATTTTGAGAATTAGAAGACAGATTAGAAACCTGAGACCAGTGGAATCTCTATCACTGTCAGAACCTGCATTATCTCCATTACCATCATCATTTTTTCTGACTTGCTTAAAAGCTTTGCCACAACTTTTTTTCTTTCTTTTTATTGGCACTTTAAAGACAGATTCTTCTTTCTCAAAGTCAACAATATCGTCAACAACATCCATGTCATCAGCATCTGTAACAATTATGTTTTCAGAGTTATCCGACAGATTATCAGACAACAGAGGAGTATCATTTTTACGAGTCTTAGTTGCAACTTTTGCATAAGACTCAGCCATTGAAGCTGTCACTTCACTCGGCTCTCCTTCCGCTATTCTGGGAACCGCGCTCGCGCTTTCCGCATCACACGCGATGTCCACCGGGAGTTGAACGGAATCTGCGGGATCCAAGTTTGTACTCGTACCGGCGGCATAATCTCTTTTATCAGGGCATTCGCGTACAAAATGCCCGATTTTTGAGCATTGGAGACACATAATTGCAGTATCAGTGCAAACACTGTGTAATTGAACCCGTCAATTTTAAACCTGAAGACTGAATTGATCTCATCTATGCCACTTTTGAGCACCATGAACACTTGTCTCCTGATTGAGATTAAGTGTTTAACTAATGGTGACTTGCACCCTAGGGGGATTTTTTTAATCGGTGAAACCAGTTTTCCATAGCGTGATAATTCCTGCACAAGTATTTCATCTTTAATAAAAGGTGGTACGTTTGAAAGTATAACCTTTTTAGACAGACTACTCAAGGGTAGAACAGGCACAAGTGATCCATTCAGTACTACGCCACTTTGTACAGCCGTGTTTGCTTTTTCAATGGAACTCAGAAACAAAACAACTGCACTGTTCATTCGCGATGCTGAAATAATATTTTATTATGTCCCACGATTTCACCCACCGCTAAACAACACTCATGGTGTTTTGATTCATCATGTCTCCCAGCACAATGCTGGTTGCTGGCGAGAATACCACCAAACGCGCAAACAGCTAAGCAATTCAACGCGCACACAAAAATAAATAAACATACAAAAAAGAATGGAATAGACAGAAAGAGTTTTTAGCACACAAGCCGTAAACACACTCACCCTCACCACGCACCTCCCAGCATGCACTCTGACAGACAGAGAGAGAGAGAGAGAGAGAGAGAGAGAGAGAGAGAGAGAGAGAGAGAGAGAGAGAGAGAGAGAGAGAGAGAGAGAGAGAGAGAGAGACCTTTGAAGTTCTTTTAATTGCAAAAACAATTATACATTCCTAACAGTACACCATTCAGATAAAAAAAGTAATGTACAATTGGAAACAATAAAAAAAAGAAAAATACAAAAAGAAAAACTGCAACAACATACCTAAAAAAGTCAAAAGTTTACACACACAATCACATTATCACTCTCTCCTCTTTAAAACATCATATTAAACCCTTCTTCACTGGGTTGACATAGTATGTTTTCAAAACCCCACAAAGACGTGCACAGGTGTTGTAGTGGTGTCCTATTTCTCAGGGAAACATTTTAAAGCCATTCCTCTTCAAATTCTGTTTCAAGGGCCAAGGGAAATGGGTAGTGGTACAATTATATAATTGGGACTGGGTCTTGAGAGGGAGAGAGGGAGAGGGAGAGGGAGAGAGAGGGAAAGGGAGGGAGAGAGAGGGAGAGGGAGAGAGAGAGAGAGAGTACAATAAAGTACAACAAATAAAAAAGTTAGCGTGCTTCAACCAGATTAAACCTGGTTATGAACTGGCCCCGTATCTGACCAACATTAAGAGCCCCGGTCAGAGAAAGCTGATGAGCCGGTACCGTCTGAGTGGACACAGTCTGAGTGTGGAGACGGGCCGACACAAGCGCAGCTGGAGGAGCCCAGAGCTCAGACTGTGTCCACACTGCCCTGCTGGAGTTGTGGAGGATGAGCTGCATTTCCTCACTCAATGCAGCAAATATCAGAGCATCAGAGAAGCTTACTTCACACAAATGTCTCTGATTCTACCACAATTCCAGCACGCCACAAATACGGAGAAACTCCATTATATTTTGGGAGAAAATGAAAAGTGTCTCCACCTAGCAGCACAGTACGTGTCCTCATGCCACCATATGAGAGAAAAAGGCTGAACCCCCTCATCCCTTATTAAAGCTCTCTGTCCTTACCATTTATTATTATATACTTTTGTTAATCTTTTTTTTTATTAACTTGTTTATTGTGACAACATATATGTATAATATAACGATATGTATATGTGTTTGTTTATTATTACTTATATTTCTTTTATCTATATGAATGTTCTGTATTTTGTTATTGCTTTGGCAACATTGTGATTTGTTTTACAGTCATGCCAATAAAGCTCTTTGAATTTGAATTTGAGAGAGAGAGAGAGAGAGAGAGAGAGAGAGAGAGAGAGAGAGAGAGAGAGAGAGAGAGAGAGAGAGAGAGAGAGAGAGAGAGAGAGAGAGAGAGAGAGAGAGAGAGAGAGAGAGAGAGAGAGAGAGAGAGAGAGAGAGAGAGAGAGAGAGAGAGAGAGAGTGAGTTGTTATCCGGCCCTAAACAAAACCCCACAGTTAACAAATTATTTATCATTAAAACAATTAAAAGAGAAGCACATTCTTTCTAAATACCGCCTCTGTGATCATGACTTAGAAATAGAAAAAGGCAGACATAAAATATCCTGGACTCCTAAAGAACAGAGATTATGTAAACAGTGTGACACAAACTAAATAGAGGAACACACTTGAAAGTGTATGAAACACACTTCCTTCTGTTTTGCCCCAAATACACCACGACTAGAGAAAATTTTTTCCCCCAATTTGAAACATTGATCAATTGATTTTTTTTTATTTAAATGACTCAGAAAAACTTTACAATGTACTTGGAGAGGACAAATTGACATCTAGACCAGCTGCAAAATATGTATACACCCTACACACCATAAGAAATGGTTAATGTAAATTCATGTATCTTATTTAAATAATGTCAATAAAGCAACTTGAACTTGAGAGAGAGAGAGAGAGAGAGAGAGAGAGAGAGAGAGAGAGAGAGAGAGAGAGAGAGAGAGAGAAAGAGGAAAAGTTGATGAAAATTAAACAAGAAAAACATTTTAACATTGCATTTAACGTTGCTTTTTCAAAAAAAAAAAAAAGAGGTGTGCTCTGGCACACCTCTTCCAACCGGGCCAGGGCCAGCCAACTGAACTGTGTCTGGGCTCAATTCAAAGCACACTTATCAAACAAACCAGAAAATGAGGATCAAACGTCCCTAAGTACAGTTTGGATGACCTACACTCAAACAAAACAACAGTGTTAGTTACTGCCGCTTAATACATAAACTAATATTAACAAGAAATGTCTCGTTACAGTATGCATTTATCTTATTTAACAGACCTTATTAAAAATGCAACTGTTATTAGCTCTCATTAGCTCAAATCCTTTAAATAACAGCAACAGATGAAACTATTAGCTGTATTTTTCATATTTGTTTAGTTTTTAACCACGATAGCTAACATTGTAAACTAGTAAACTAATTTTAGCTTTAAAAAAATAATAAATAAAAATAAAAAGTGGTTTATTATATTCACAGTAAGGCCCAATCCCAATTCTATTTTTGTAACCCTACCCCTTCAAAATTACCCTGCACTAAAACACTAAAACACCTGCACACGTCATCATACGTCATTGTGATCTCTTACTTCATGAGATCAACGATCACGACTGCTATAGTTATTCCAGTTGCTTTATTTTTTGGTATTTATCTTCATGAAATCACTGAAGAGATATATTATGTTATCATAATGATGTAATGTGGCAATAAGATTGTAACTGTATTGTGTATTTAAACCATGGCCATGTTCATCTATGTAAACGCATGAAATCAACATTAACATTATAGCAGACACCGTAAAAAGCTCATTTCCAGCCACTAGACAATTCTGACAGGGTATTTGAGTGTCATCGAGTGTCAGATGTGAAATTATGTTGTGAGACTACTATACAGGACTTCTTTTTAGGAATTATAGGTAGCAAAATTTAGCAGTTTTTATTTTAGCGTTTAATTTAAGGATGAAGGTAAAACACAAATGTGGTTATGAATATGTTAAAGGGCATCTATGGTGAAAAATCTACTTTTCAAGCTGTTTGGGCAGAAATATGTGTAGGTACACGTATAGTGTAGAGGCGGTCATATTGGGGTGATATAAACACACAGAGACCTTTTTTTTTAAATTTAACAACATAAAAACACCCGACCAATTGAAGCGGTTTTCAGACTGACCGCAACTTGACGTAGGAGTGCGGTCCCTCCGCCCACCGAATTGATTGAAAGCTGCGTAACATGTAGTCAAGTAGTCACGTGTATAATCATATAAACAATACAGGACATGCGCAAACGGAAATAAAAGGTCTGTTCAGTTTACTAGGATCATCAATCGTGATCAAATGTGATCAAGAGTGAGTTTCACAAGTTTAAAATGTTTTAAAACAGTGCATGTGTGTAATGAATTACAGCGATCTACTTCAGATTCACTTCATCAGCACAGCCGCGTGTCAGAACAATTATAAAAGAAGATGCCTCAATCCCGGTTTGTGGATGTTAAATCAGGTTTATTTTGTACATTAACATAACAGATATCCATACAGCAGTGAAGATTAGACTGTATCCTGTCACATTTGCGTGCAAAAAGAGTGCAAAGCTAAACGTGCTGTCTGTATGTATGTGCGTATCGTGTCCGTGCTGGGTATGTGTGTATGTGTGTGTGCGCGTGAACTTTGTAACGACATTGTGTGTGACTCATCATTGTAACTTAACACAAAAAATGCATCAAATACTAATTAGCCGCGTTTCCACTATCGCGCCTAAAGCGAGCAAGCCAGGGCGAGCCAAGGCCAGTCGAGTTTCCACTGTCACTTCCCGGGTGTAATCGGGCCAAAGCGGGGCTTTCTTGGGGCCATCGACCGGCCTTTTTCAGCCCGCCGAATACCTTGGGCCAAAAAGGGCCAGCTGGGGCTTCACGGCGGAGTGAAAGGAGAGGCGGAGTGCGGACACAGTTTTCCAATCGCACACGAGTACATGCGCCAAACAAATAAATAAGGGAAAGAAAACATCTAGCCTTATAGGCTGGAATCTTTTTGCTTATGATCGCCCTTATGTTTCCCTTTTAAATGTAAGGCAGTTGCATAAAATAATAAAGTTTTAATTTATAAGTGACATTCTTTGCTGCCTCCTCCTTGATGTTTCAACAACGCATACACAGTAAAGGTTTTCGAGAGTTTTTGTCAAGTTTAAAAGGTGTGTTTGTGCACGTTTAGATGCCTGTATGTGTGTGCGAGACCGAGCAAAAGAGCGCTCCCTCCACAGCTCTTTTGATGCTGCTCAGCTTTTTTCTTTTTGTTTTGATTTGGAGATAATACACAATATGAACACAACAGAAAGACATACAACTTTACAAATTTCGTGTTTTGTAGACTCAAAACAATAGTGCCATATATTGATAAAATAGCCTAAACTATATTAAAATAATTTGAAGAATTACAAATATAGGATATAATAAAATCGCATTAAATAAATAAACCAATGTAAAACTAACAAAAGCTAAACCAATTTAGGTGTATACAATACACTAATCAAACCGTTTTAAAGCCATATCAAACTTTCATTTTAAAAAGGCATCTCTGAAAAAAAGATTTTAGATATTGTCTAAAAACAATACAATTGTCTAACAACAAACAACACTGGAGGAGGTTTAAAATATTATTTATAAAGTATTTGGATACGATGATATTAATCAAATCCTGCAAACAGAGCATTTTTTGGGTGAGTGAAAGCTGAAACTATAGGCGACCTTTTTTTTCTGTAGGCTAGGCTATCTTTCTTTCTTAAATACATGAAGAGCTTTATTAGTGAATAGCTGCCTAGCGCAACAAAATTTGGGCTATATTTTATTACTTGCTTTCATGTGCTGAAATACTTAATACTTTCCTTAAGATATAATATGCAACATCTTTAAATAAAGGGGAATCACCTATTAAGAGTCATATAGCTTATAGGGAAAAAATTATATGTTTCAAGTCTCTCTGAAGCATTTGGGCTAAAAATGACAGCATCTATCTAAATCAGAATGTTATAAAATACATTTTCTACAGAGTTATTAACGAAGAATTTCTGTGGTGTTATGGATGGTGCGCTCCCTGAGCTGGCGAGACCACTCTATTTAGATGCCAACAGTCGGTTGGCGAGTAAATGAATATGATGAATGAAAACACACAGGTCTGTGCGTATAGACATATCATGTACTGCTGTACAGTAACGTGTCATTTGTTTGGTTCAGTTGTCTTCATTTTAATGATTTCGTGATGGTGTGCTTTATCTGCCTGATTCCTGCTGAAGTGGGCGGCTTGTGTGACATTTGATTTGGGGGACTTTCTGGGGGCGGGGTTTGCATGACGCGCAGCGAGCTACTAGCCCAACAGTGGAAACGTGACCTCACTGCTCAACCTCCCGTGCGATTGGCCCAGCCCAGCCCGATAAAAGCCCTGGCTCGCACTGGCCCGACAATGGAAATGCGGCCAGTTGTAAAGTTCTTACTGTAGTATTTCTCACAAACGCTACGTGAGATCTGCTTCCTTTATGTCTGTTTGTTGTCTGACACAGCCGAGGCAGGAGATTAAGGCACGCAAAAAGGCACGTAGAAATGATGGGCGGGGAGGACTAACCCTAAAGGTGCAGTACAGCAAAACTGCCAACCAGTGCAAAAATGTATGACACCGAATCTTATAAAAGGTATAATAAAAAATCTGATGGGTGTTTTAAGCTGAAACTTTACAGACACATTCTGGAGACACAACTGATTTATAATAAATCTGAAAAAGGGGTAACCTACGTGCCCTTTAAAACATACGCTTGTTTGTTGTAAAAAATTTGTATTAATGATAAAAAAAATTACTAGTATGTCCATCTCTTTGCTTCCATATGTAGCCATACTGCCATTGTAGATGGTGTATTCTGGGAAGTTTTCTTACCCCTTGGTTTCGAGTGTGGTCCTGTCCTGAAAAATCTCACTTTCAAGGGCTGTCTTAGCCCTACGCCTTCAAGCTAAAGAGGATTGAGACACCCCTACACCTTCACGTGAACGCAGAAAATGAGAGGTAGAATTGGGTCTAACAGAAAATAACATACAAATATAATGACATATTTATTATTATTATATTTTTACAATGTAAACTGTAATGTTTACATAAGTGATCATTCAGAGAATGTTCCTGATTTGATACTTAACTAACACTATCTAACATTACAAAACATCATCAATATTGAGCAATCTACTCTTAATTTTTATACATTTTTTTAAAGAACAGACTTTTTTTTAAAACAGAATAATTTTGGTACAATATTAACTCTCACTTTTGAACAATTTAATGCATTCGGACAGAACTTTTTTGGAAATCACACTGGCCACAAACCTTTGGGGCTGCAGTATAAGTTAGGGATGCACAATATATCGGTTGTCATATCATTATCGGCTGATACATGCTATTTTTAAGATTATCATTATCGATCCAATGTCAAAATTAGGCCAATATATTTAAGCCGATAAATTAGGTAATTGTACAGAGCTGCCTGCATGAGTGGGCGGAACTTGTTCACACTTGTCCTGTGCACTATAATGGATCTCTCCTCACATTGTTCATTTCTTCAAAGTCCGTCCTTTCTTTGTGTGGCATTGCTGTGCGTTTATAAGTTAGTAAGTAACTATGCTCCTTTTCATTGTAGATATGTTTTATAAAGTGTCATTGTGTATTTTGGTTTAAATCGCATAAGGAAAAATATTACTTGTGTAAACATAATAGCAGAGATGCAAACTTGCTAAACAACTAGTTGGGTTGTTTGTAATTTTATATGATTATTTGTTCTTATCACAAGTTGCTTGCCATGTGTTGTTGATGTAAGATTGTATTCAGTTTGATCGGAATATTAATATTGATAATAACGAGCCTGCGTGAGGTAGCTTTACTTGGACATTGAAAATTAAAAAAATTACCTGTCTGAAATTATTTAAGACCTACAACACTATATTTTAGTATATTTATATACACTATATTTAAGTATTTTAAAATTTAGTTTTTTAAATTTATGACATTCTAAGACTTTTTAAGGCCTTATGGACACACTGAATATGTTATGTTGTTATGTATATTAAAAGTAATAAAAATTTAACAAATGAAATTTTGAAACAACTGAACTAGTTGTTAATGTGCATGTAAAAGCCATATCAGCAATTTCCCTCTTTGGAGGGAAGGAATGAACGAACGAAGGAAGGAACAAATGAAGGAAGGAAAAAAGGAAGGAAGGAAGGAAGGAAGGAACGAACGTACGAAGGAAGGAATGAAGGAAAGAATGAAGGTAGGAATGAACAAAAGAACAAAGAAACCAATGAAGGAAAGAATAAACCAACGAACAAACAACCAAGCGAACGAAGGAATGAACGACCGAACGAATGAAGGAATGAAAGAACGAAGGAAGGAACAAAAGAAGAAACGAACGAACAAACGAGTGATAGAACGAACGACCAAAGGAAGGAAGGAAGGAAGGAAGGAAGGAATGAACGGATGGAGGAAGAAACAAATGAACAAATGAAGGAATGAAGGAAGGAACAAACAAACAAGGGATGGAAGGAAGAAAGGAACAAATACACAAACGATCGAAGGAACACATGAAGGAACGAACAATCCATTCTATTTTTACACTGTATAGAAGTCAGTCACTTTTGACACTAGTCTGTATGAGACAGCAGTTTTCTGACCTGCTCCGGTATGTCAACGAGTGAAGATGTGGCCAGCTGGGTAAAGGTGTGCAGTGTGACGATCAGCATGGATGTGGATGGGTACGAGGACACCAGCTCCTGCAGTAACTCTCTGCTGCACGACGCCAGGCTGGCATCATGGTGCATGTGCTGCAGCATCGGGATCAACTTCAGCTTTAGCTCTACTGGAGTGTCCAGTCCTGTGGTCACACACACATGCACGCACACAGTCAGACTACAGACAAATTACTCATATGAAGATCATTTACAAGAAGATTATACATACCTTGAATCATCTCACTAATCTTGTTGCAAATTCCTGCTGCAAAATCTCTGAAGGAAAAAGAAGAAAAAAGAAAAACAATCATTAACTGGTTAAAATTCTAATTATTCCTCAGGCCAGTTTCTAATATTAAAGTTAGACTTACTACCTGACAAAAGTCTTGTCGCCTATCCAAGTTTTAGGAACAACACATAATAAATTGACTTCTAGATGATCATTTGATTTCAGAAGTGGTCTATATGAAAGGCAAATGCCTCTAGATTACGCTTATTTTACCAAAATTAAATTTAATCATGCCTTGATTTTTAATTATTTTATTAGGACAGTAAGGTCTGACTTTGCTTACACAAAAGTCTTGTCACTTAACAGAAATAATGTACAGTATAGAATATAAAGCCATGCTGCAGTGGAAAAAGAATGTGTATGACTCGCCTGAGCTTGGAGGACTGCATCCATACATCTCTGCAATGATTCAAACAACTTATTAATATAGTCATCTGGGATGTCGAAGAAAGCTTTCTTGCAGGACTCCCAGAGTTCATCAAGACTCTTTAGATTCATTGTCAATGCCTCCTCCATCTTACCCCAGACATGCTCAATAAAGTTCATGTCTGGTGACTGGGCTGGCCAATCCTGGAGCACTTTGACCTTGTTTACTTTAGGAACTTTGGTGAGGAGGCTGACGTATGAGATGGAGCACTATCCTGCTGAAGATTTTGCCCTCTCCTGTGGTTTGTAATGTAATGGGGTACACAAATGTCTTAATACCTCAGGTTGTTGATGTTGTCATCCACTCAGCAGATCTCTTGCACGCCCCCATACTGAATGTTACCGAAAACCATGATTTTTCCTTCACCAAGATTGACTGATTTCTGTAAGAATCTTGGGCCCATGAAGGTTCCATTAGGTCTTCTGCAGTATTTGGGATGATTAGGATGCAGTTCAACAGATGATTCATGGGAAAATCTAACTTCTGCCACTTTTACAAATGATCAACTGGAAGTCAAGGTAATATTTGTTGCTCTTACAACTGGGATTAATGACAGGTAGTGTATGCATGACAAAACAAATGGTGAAAAAAAGTTGGCCACTTTGGTAAGTTAAAAGCCTATCAAGCTGTCTGTCATTGTGAATATTTACTTGGAGTGTGATGAGAAGCTAGCGGCTGCAAAAATAGCAGCTTCTACTTCAACATTATCATGAGAGTCCAGGCTTTGGCGGATGCTGTGGTGAGCGTTCTTTCTCTCTGGAATGATGGAAGCTAAACTTCCCAGCATTCTGTGGAAATGGAAAAAAAAAACAAAAACAAAAACAAAAAAAACATATAAATACACAGACAACATGTGTACAATCGAATTGCTAGTAGTAAAAAAATAAATAAATTGTATGAATATTTATTTATTTATTGTAATGCAATTTTAGCAGGACTGTTACATTTATTGTACAAAATATTTACTATATAACTGACAATCATAACTGTATTATAATAATCATTCATTGCACACAAAAAAAAATACTAACTAACTAACTGATAATATACTATACTAACAACGCTGATAAAAAAATCATACAAGCTGTTTAATCAATGATAAATATTCTAAAATTCCTTCTTTTTATTCACACCTTTTTAAACATTTCCCTTAACACATTTTCTGAATGAAGATGTTCTCTAGTGTATGAATATGATAACAAAAAAATCAACTATTGTAAAACAAAATAAATATTTTGATAAAACAGAAATGCTATCAAGTAGTACTGTTTAAATTATGCATGTGTGCATTTACATCTTATTGTGAGTTATTTGTAAATTTATTGTGTTTATATAAACACATACATGTACTTTTTGTATATATTTATATAAAATATTTTTTCACATATTTATCCATTATAAAAATATGTTATAATATATAGTTATAATATATATTATTTTATAATATTTATATATTATACCTTTTCAAAAACGTTTTTCATATTCATTTTTTGCGTGTGCATTTACATATATACATAATACATATACATACATAAGTATATTTCAATATATACAATATATATATATATATATATATATATATATATATATATATATATATATATATATATATATATATATATATATATATAGAGGTGTGAACCTATACTGGTCTCACGGTTCGGTTACGATTATAATGCCTTCGATTCGGTTTAGTTCGATATTTCGGTGCATCACGGTGCATTGACGATGCTTTCCATATACAGTGTTATATTTTAGAGGGGAGGCTATAACAAGCTGTCTGTATAAACACACAGACACACAGCACCACACTGTCTCTCATTCAAACACAAACATAGACAGCACCAAAGAAACAAACACACACACACGCACACACACACACTTAAGCCCTCGCAACAGGGAGAGCTCGCGAAGAGCGGAGCAGAAAAACCAAAAAAAAAAAAGAAGCACTTTTCCGACAGTCCCTTGATGAGAGCTCCTCTCAGCGCGAGCTATCCCGGCTAAACACATATTGCGAGGGCTTAAACGGAGCAGTGCTCGTAGTGTGGAGCGAAAAAAAAAGAAAGACAGCTGTGAAACATAACTAGCTTTGTCTTTTTGTATGAAACACACTTTAGATCTTTTTAGGGTAAGAGGTTTTTGAGTTATTGCCGTCTGTAACTGAATGTGTGTCAAGAATATCGAATACAAAACCAACTTAACCGCGCTCATTTCTGGCGCCCGCCTGGATATACAGCGCCCTCAGCATTTGCCTATGGTGCCTATGCCACGGACCGGCCCTGAGTTGGCTGAGTGTTGTAAATACTCGCGCTCGCCTCCTTCGGGACAGAGCGCATAGGAGATAAATGACGTCAGTACATAATAACCGGTTATGATTATTACTGAACCGATACCGAATTGTCTGCATCTGCATCGCGGGGCACCAAAGAAACAATTAATTTTATTAATATATATACAATTAATATATAAACAATTAATATATATATATATATATATATATATATATATATATATATATATATATATATATATATATATATATATATATATATATAAAATATATATATATATAAAAATACATACATACAGTTGAAGTCAGACTTATTAGCCCCCTTGAATTATTAGCGCCCCTATTTATTTTTTTTCCCCAATTTCTTTGTAATGGAGAGAAGATTGTTTTAGCACATTTCTAAACATAATAGTTTTAAAAACTTATTTCTAATAACTGATTTATTTTATCTTTGCCATGATGACAGTAATTATAGAAACACTTCTATACAGCTTAAACTGACATTTAACGGCTTAACTAGGTTAATAAGTTAAACTAGGCAGGTTAGGGTAATTAGGCAAGTTTTTCTATAACAATGGTTTGTTCTGTAGACGATCAAAAAAAATTTTGCTTAAAGGGGCTAATAATTTTGTCCCAAAAATGGTTTTTAAAAAAATAAAAACTGCTTTAATTCTAGTCAAAAAAGACCAGAAGACAAAATATTATCAGACATACTGTGAAAATGTCCTTGCTCTGTTAAACATCATTTGGGAATTAATTAAAAAAGTAATATATATATATATATATAAGGGTGGAGCCGAACCCGAATACGGCATTCGGAAAGGCACGAATAGCGTGTTTTTACGAATACTTATTTCGAACAAATACTTGAAAAATTATTTGTATTCGGGAGCAAGAAAAGCATTATATCAAAAAGCTGCGTTTCCTCCTGAGATCACAGTGCGTGAGTGAGAGAGAGAGAGAGAGAGAGAGAGAGAGAGAGAGAGAGAGAGAGAGACGCTCAGTCGGAGGGCGGGGCGGAGGTAAAAGGTCTCTGGCACAAGCTTCTCCACAGCAGGAGACAGAGAAGGCTCGGCTGAGCGAAAAAAAAATACTTCTCTGCATCACTATTTTTGTTGAATAGATTTTTGTACCTTAATTGGGTTCCAGATGCAGTTTATAAACTTGTAGCGGAGTTTGTTCGGGATTTTTCATGACGCTGCATTTTTGAAGTTTGCAATCGGGTGCTCTCTGTTTACGAAACGTTAGCTCTGTTAGCGCGGTAATTTAGACAATAGACTGTTGACAGAGTAACGTTAACGTTCGTTTATAAAGGTTAAAACGATGCTTTTGCTGTTGTGTCGAATAGTATGCACTTATGGGAGTTATATGGTAACGTTACGTCTAAATAACTGTCTTTTGCAGACAGCAACATATATGCTATAGGCTAGTTAACCTTAGCATAGCTTCCCATCACTTTTTATTAACTTGAAACTCCTCAAATACATTTGGGCCCAATGCAAAAGAGTGAGAGTGCTGCTGAGCCATTTCTTGGTCCTCCACCAGTAAAAAAAATAAAACTTCATGTTCTTTGTGGAAGCATTTTACAGTCAGTGGTGTTGCAGATAAAACAAAGTGATACTGTATAATGTGTGCAAAAGTGAAATCAGCAGAGGCAGAGATATTAAACATCTGTCAACATCTTCTATGCATAATCATTCATTTTCTTTTCGGCTTAGTCCCTTTATCAATCTGGGGTTTATCAATCCTCCACAAGCACCAAATCATCAACACAGCCACATTCTACCCCAGCAAGTCAGTTTCAAACATAAAAAAGTAAAAAAAAAAAAAAAAAAAAACTTTGTGTCTTTTTTGTGGCAGGCAGATGACAATATCAGGGCTGTATCTTTTAGTATGATATAGAATACTTTTGTTCTGCCAGATCCCACAGGCAGGGTTTTATTTAGATTTATTTAGCTAATCTTAGTTTTTGGAATTCTGTGCATTGGAAAGAAGTTCTTTCAGAAGAAGAACAGTTTTTTTAAATATTATTTGTTTTTATTCTGTCTATTCAGTGTCCTTTAACAAGAACGGTGGTGGTGGTGGGGTTCATAATATTCACAATGGTATTTTATTAGTTGTTGGTTTAACCATGGATGAGATAATGGCTTCTATGTTATTTTCTAATAACATAATAAAATTTCTTGTCACATCTTCAAAAACAACAACCAATATTGCATATCTATAATTTATATAATGGGTATAATTAAACAATACTTTCACTATAACGTAAATTAGAAGTGTAATAGAAAAAATATATATTTTTGCGCCATTTTGAATTTTACTCGAATACAAATACAAATACTTTTCCCCCCTCAACAAATACAAATACCGGCTGCTCCGCACATCCCTAATATATATATATATATATATATATATATATATATATATATATATATATATATATATATATATATATATATATATATATATATTAGTGCTATCAAAATTAGTGAGTTAACGCATTTGAATACCGTGCTGTCGATTACCTCACCTCGACATGCCATAGGCTGCTTGCAGCTTGATGGACACCTCAAACCACGAATCAGGCGATAGCGATCACCATAAGGTCTAATCATTTCAGCGACGTACTGCCTCATTAATATTAGTCTAGAACTGATACTAGCTACAACTTCAGTCATGGAAAAACACGGAACGTAAACAGAAAGGAGGAGCAGAGAGGAAAAGCCCTGGCCATAAAAGCAGAAAAATGCAGCAAAATCACAACTAGGTTTGCGACCAAGGGAGCAGGTTGGTCAGAATACAGCACATTTACAGTTGAAGTCAGAATTATTAGCACGCCTGAATTATTAGCTCCCCTGAATTATCAGCTCCTGCTTTTTTTTTTTTTTGCTTTTTTTTTCTGTTGAACGGAAAGAAGATTTTTACAACACATTTCTAAACATAATAGTTTTAATAACTCATCTCTAATAACATATTTATTTTATCTTTGCCATGATGAGAGTAAATAATATTAGACTACATATTTTTCAAGACACTTCTATACAGCTTAAAGTGACATTTAATGGCTTAACTAGGGTAATTAGGTTAACTAGGCAGGTTAGGGTAATTAGCCAAGTTATTGTATACTGATGGTTTGTTCTGTAGACTATCGGAAACAATTATAGCTTAAAGGGCTAATAATTTTGACCTTAAAATGGCTTTAAAAAAATTAATAACTGCTTTTATTCTAGCCGAAATAAAACAAATAAGACTTTCTCCAGAAGAAAAAAAATATTATCTGACATACTGTGAACATTTCTTTGCTCTGTTAAACAACATTTGGGAAATATTTTAATAAGAAAAAAATTCAAAGGGGGGCTAATAATTCTGACTTCAACTGTATATAATCATTTGGCAGATTTCTGGGAGATTATCATTCATTTGTGGCCATCCTGGAGTCTCTGTGCATTTGCGAATGCTCCAGCAACTTCCAGGAGACTTGGGATGTCTGGACTGGACTATCTTAGAAACTGGATGAATGTAAAGGAGGACTAAGAAAATTTGTTTCTGCTTTATAATTAATGTTCTCAACTCACAGCAATACAACTTTACAATGAGTACAATTGCTTGTATTCAATACTTTATTGTTATTATAATTTTCCAATTTCCATATCTGCAATGCCTATTTTGGCATTTTTTGCAGTGCACTTAGAATCTAACATGGAAATAATTTTTGTTTGTTATTGGCATTTTGAAATTCAAATAGCATTAACATGCTTGTGTTTTTATTTCTGTAATAATTATGGCTGTCAAGCCAGGATCTTGATGGTTTATTGTGGGTATGTTTTTTACATGAAGAAATCTGTGTTACAAGTTAAACAAAAATTCTAATAAACAATTATATTTTGAATTTAAATAGTTTTTGTCTTGCGTTTACATTAATTTTACATTTGAATAGCCAAAATTAAAAGTTTCAGTCTTTTAAATGTGATTAATCGCGATTAATTTTCAAAAAAAAGTGCAATTAATTAATTAATTTTTTTAATAGATTGACAGCACTAATATATATATATATATATATATATATATATATATATATATATATATATATATATATATATATATATATATATATATATATATACATATATATACTTACATGTGTTATGTTATGTGTTATGCTAATATTTTTTAAAATGCTATATAAAAATGCTTTTTTCATAGTCATATTTGAGAGTGCATTTACATACATACATAATGAATAGACACACAGTGTGCGCAAAGTTATATTTACAGGAAATATGTGTATATATAACATTATTATAAAAACAAACATATATGTAAATATTTTTTCATATTTATTTAAAAATGTCTTTTATAGTTATGTTAATGTGTGTGTTGGCATATATACAGTTGAAGTCAGAATTATTAGCCTCCTTGAATTATTAGCCCTGGTTTATTTTTTCCCCTAATTTCGGTTTAACGGAGAGCAGATTTTTTTTTAGCGCCCCTGTTTATTTTTTTCCCCAATTTCTTTTTAATGGAGAGAAGATTGTTTCAGCACATTTCTAAACATAATAGTTTAAATAACTAATTTCTAATAAATTATTTATTTTATCTTTGCCATGATGACAGGAAATAATATTTTACTAAATATTTTTCAAGAAACTTTTATACAGCTTAAAGTGACATTTAAAGGCTTAACTAGGTTTATTAGGTTAACTTAAAATGGTTTAAAAAATAAAACTACTCATTCTAGCTGATATAAAACTAATAAGGCTTTCTCCAGAAGAACATATATTATCAGACATATTGTGAAAATGTCCTGTCTCTGTTAAACATCATTTGGGAACTATTTAAAAAAAAAAAGAGAAAATTTAAAGGCTAATGATTCTGACTTCAACTGTACATTATAAACATTCACACAGTGTGCACAGTGTGCATATATATATATGGAAGTACCTGAGGGTGATTGCTCGGGCCACAGGGTCATTGCTGTGGATGACAGAAAACACTCTTTTGACAAACTCATCCACATTCAGGATCTTCTCCAAGTGTTTTTCACTCAGCTGCGTGACCTTCAGCACACACAGCCGCAGGAAATTGTTGCTGATTTGGGGAGGGAGTGGGAAGGATTCAGGGAAAATGGGGAAAAAAAAGAAAAAATAAATAAAAGGGAAAAATAAATAAATAAATTAACAAATAAATAAACTGGGATATTTCTGTTAGGCTTAAATTACTGCTTTCTTGTTAAAGTACTGCAATGATTTCCAAATTATTAACACATATTTTTTGTAATAAAACAAAAACAAATATCATTAGCCGCTTTTCCACCATCATGCCGAACCGTTCTAAGAACACTTTGGTACGGTTACGGTTGTTTCTCCACTGAGCCTGGAACGGCGCGGCACAATTACAAACCGTTTCGGCACGAAATTCTCGGCACGGTCAGACAACCATGCTGAACTGTGCCGACAGATTCTGTGTGTTGACGTTGCCAAGCTACCACAGCTGGCTCAGCGGAACCATGCTAGTCATCAGACATCCACAAGTAAAGAACACTACATTTAATATAAAAAATTATCCAGGTCTAAACGATACAGTTTGAAAAGGGTTTTAAAACCATAGAGCACTCTCTGGCAGAGAAGTGAATAACTCATCACATTCTCATGAAGATATTTTATTTATTAAAGTTATTATTTCATTGACTTGTATACAATTACCCATGTATAATATAATTACTAATGCTTCATCTATAATTTTAAAAATAATAAAATAGCCTATTGTTTTATTCATGGCTAGAGTTTGATTAATTTGATTAAAATCCTGGGCAATGAGACCTTTAATTCGCCAGACTGAGTGTGTGTTTATTGCATGCAGCGCTGTATTTGATAGCACAAAACTCTCTGAGAGAACTTTACCAGTGACTACATGCACCGCTGAATAACTTTTTTGTTTTTTGAAAGACTTTCATTGAGTAGGCTGATTTATACTTCTGCGTCAAACGCCGCATACGCAAACGTATGCATAGCCCTTCGCCGTGGCCGTCGCCGTCACTGAAATGCACCTCTCAAAAAATGTAACTACACGTCGCAGCAAGCGAGCGATTGTTTACAAGTGTGGAGTCCCTTGAAGGAGCTTCGGATGGAAAGTTTCGTTCTGTGTTTACCTCATAGTTAAAGTTGATGCACGTCCGCCGGTTCCTGCCTCAAAATGAGCGAGTTTGAGTCACTTGTACTTCCAGGAAGTTTTCAGGAAACGCAAAAAAGCAGCGAAGAAACTCGACACAGAGGAAGATTTACACCTCAATGCCAACTAGCGTTTCGGAAGCGTTAATGCAGACCAACAGAGACAGCGCGCAGAAGTATAAATGCACAGCCACGCGCGTTGCCTGCGCCGTGGGTTACGCCGGTCACTTGACGCAGAAGTATAAATCAGGCTTTAAAGTGAATAAAGACACACTTAACATCATCGATGTCCAAATTACACAACAACATCGCTATATCCATGAAATACACAAACTTGCAGACTCTTTGAACAACGAGGAAATAACTGGACTTTTAATTCAAAGCCCAGACGGCTTGTTCATTTATTACCAGCAAGACTACGAAGGAGGGTTACGGCGTGTTGTAATGTCGGCCGTCCACGTCTTCGGTAAAGACAAATCTTCCTTTAGTTGTTTTTGGACTTTGCTTGAAAGCTTTACAGAGTGGCACTGTAGCTGTACAAGGTACTTGTATGATTTATATTATAGCCTAAATAACCACCAATAAACTAGTTAAATAAATTAATTAATTAAAAAAATATATGGATTCTTGAATGTCGGTATTGCTTTTGCTCAAAAAATATCACTAGGTTTTGACAAATGTTTTATAAAAATAAAATGGGCTTTTTTCATAATTTCAGCTATGGGCCATTATGTGATTCAGGTATACATAAGTTTGACATTTATGGGGGCATGTAACATGTTTCTGTGTTTTCGTTTTTTTGTTCTCTGTGATCTTTAATATATACTGGGCAGCTGTGCAAAATATTTTCTAAAACATCAAGCAGGAATTTATTTATCTAGGAATTTATCTTGTTAGTTAAAGGGCCATGAAACCCCCTCGTTTCAGCAGGGTGTTTTCACACCTCTACTTTGGAAAAAGTCAGAAAAGTGGGCGTGTCCAGCTCTGTTTAGGGGGGAGTGTCGGAGGAACTAAAGTGGGATGGTGTGGGAGTGTCTATTTGTGCACGCGCGAGTTTCAGAGTCAAAATACACACACACACAGACAGGAGAAAGTGATGGTGTTTAACCTACATGGACATCTGTAGTCGAATTATTTGCCAAATTATTAAATGGTGGACTTTAACTGCAGTTTGGCTCTTTCATTCAGGGAATTCATTCATGCCTCTCGCGACAAACGAGATATTTGATTCGAGGAACTGATCTAAGCGTGTATTTTTCATGCAATGTTTGATACCGCACGACGAATGAGAGAAAAAAAAACCTCCGCATTTCCCGGAAACTTAGATGCACACGGCAGGTAGTGTCAGAAAGCCGCGTGTGTTATTCCGGTCACAAAATGCGGTGCTAACATTTCAGCACTCAGTGCAATAGTTAACTTAATTCGATACGAACAAACTGAATAAAAAAAGAGCACTGTTCGCTCACTTACCAAATCTGTAGAGACAGGACAATCACCAGCAACTAGAGCCGCGTCTATATGGAGAGAATACTACAAGCGAATCCAGATTTCAGCGTTTGCAGATGAGAACAGCTCTCAGGTAAACAATGTTCCTCCTTAGTCACGTAAGTTATTGTTGTCGAGCGTCGCGTACACTGTAATCCACAAGTGATCCAGATAAGCTCTCACAGAGAGAAAATGAAAACGATACTTAATGGCAGCAAACTATAAAAGCAACACTTCACGCTTGTTTTGCCAACACAACGTGGCGTCTTTGTGGTGTAAGCACGGTGACACAAAGGAATATTAATGAAGTTGCACAGTAGAGCGCGCTGATTGGTTTGAACCAAGCCTTACTCATGCATTAATGTATCACACTGTAAGACGTAATAAGACTCACTCTGGCACAGACGCCCAGTCTGCACGCTGGAATACACGCTATTATGTCATGACCGTGACGCAGCTTCAAAAATTCGTTTCAAACAGGAAGTACAAATTTGCTTGAAATAACGCAAAAACAACCAATTTACACTTTTTAGTGAAATATAGGTGTCCTAATAGTGTTTTTAGCAGTGTGGGACACATATACGACTGTCAACAGCTCAAAAAATGTGTTTTGGTGTTTCGTGACCCTTTAATTATTAAGACAAAAAAAAATTAAATTACAATGATAAAATTATAAAAATACAAAGATAAAAGAGCAGCGTTTTGCTAAATATTATAGTTCTTTTTATGCTTCATATCCTGCTATATATGTTTTGTTTAATATTTGTTTTTAATTTTACCTGCTACATTCGTTATTTAATGTTTGAATACTGAAACAAATTACAGCCATTGCTTAAAGGGTTATATTTCACCATCAAAATGTAGTATATATTATATCAATATCAAATTTTGATATAAAACCGCTGTGTAATTTAATTGATTGTTAAAAATGAAATAATTTAAGTGCTATTTTTTTTTATTAGAGAAAGTGCCATCCCAATTTGACAAGGCCTGTCCAAAAATATATTTCTGCCACTATAAATAGCCTACACTATTATTGTTGCCTTATCATTGTTTAATTTTGTTATGTTCAGAGATTTTAAATATATAATTTATTTCCCCTCCAATCATGTTCAATTATCACGATTAGGGGTGTAACGATACACTCAGCTCACGATACGATGTGTATCACGATATAATGTTCACGATTCGATATGTATCACGATATTTGGAATAAAAATTGAAAATTTAACTGAAACGCAAATTTTACCAAGTAAACTATTTTTTTATGTATTTCTTTTGTTTCTACTTGTTAAACTGAACCTTCTTTTAGAAAATATATTAAACAGGCCTGTCTCTGAAAAATAAAACAATTTAAAAACTTCTTAAAAAATATTATTGAAATGACAGAGACAAAATTAAGGAACAATTAAACTAAAGGTGCAAAAAAATAAGCTTTTTTTCTCATCAATTGAATTTAACAGTAAGAGCTTAAGGCTTTGCTTGGTCACTTGCGTTTTTTGTGTGTGCAAAAAAAATCCACATTTTCAGGTAATCAGCAGTTCTATAAGATAATCCTGAACCTATGTGTATCTGTCTGAGAGGTTTTTATGGATGGCTGTCTTCATGTTGGGCATGATGAGTGACAGGGTGGCCGTCTTTTCATCACACAGGACAGTCGAGCCTTTTCAGCAGTTTAGGCAGGTTTACTATTTCTTCGGCGTCACTGATGTCGGCGTTATCAAGTGTATCATGTTGACGTGCATTTTTGTGTACCTCTGTACTCAAAAGGGTTAATGCTCGTCGTAATCATAACTCTAAAATGCGATATGATTGTTTAAATAATGTGTACGTTTTCGGTTTCATTTCCACTGCTAAGTGCTGTTCACACACGCGGCTCCTGAACGATCACTCTGTTCCACAAACTGAATGTTGTTTACTACTTTATTAGTCACAACCTGCAGGTTCTGTTCACTGAAGCAGACGCGCGCGTATGGCAAGCCGTTTTAACATTTAAACCTTTGTTCTGACTATCCATAAATATATTTAATTCATATTTAATTAAATTCATTTAGAGATATCTCTAATTATATTTTGACTAGTCGAATTATAATTATGACTAGTCAAAATATAATTAGAGATATCTCTAAATATATTTATGAATAGTCAGATCAAAGGTTTAAATGCTAAAACGGCTTGCCATACGCGCGCGTCTATCATAGTCCGCCCTCTGTAGTAACAGCTCACGTCATGTGTGATTTTGCGGCCGCCAATACATCATTATATGAAGACAGAATGATATTTTAGGGTGAATTGTACCTTATAAATACAGTATGTGACTCTTTCAACACCATTAGGAGGTATCCATGTCGCTGTGCAAAGTATGTAAATCACTGTGAAGACTTTAAAACTTAGGATGTTTGACCCAGTATGCGTGTCAAAAAGCGGACGAGTCTAAAGCAATGACTGTACAACCGAAATGTTGCCAGACGTCTGATTTTGAGAGGATGGGCCATCCTCTATATCAGCTCCACTCATCTTGGTCTGCTAACATTACTGCTGCTGCAATCTGAACTCACGTGCGACAGCAGGTGGAACGTAGCTCACGTGCAAACAGCTCAACTAATAAGAGAAAACGGACGTCATATCGTAATCAAATCGTCATAACACCACGATGCATAGAGACATTTTTGCATTGCAATAAATCGTACAACGATAAATCGTTACATCCCTAATCACGATATATTTTGGTAATTTTCCCCCTAAATAAAATTTAGCCAGATCCGCACAACATACCTCTAAATAAATAAGGGTGCTGACGTATGTAGCCTACCTATATTTAGCAACCCTATTTAATAGAGCGGCATAACAGTGCTAGTCACATGGTTGCTTTCACTTTTATGAACATGAAAAAAACTAGTTTCGGCTATTATTTAAATTTAATTGAACAAAGGGAGCTGTTTACATTGCGTTAACCAAGGCAACTACTGATGCGGTTTGTGTAATGTTTTTAAAGAGCTTTGTCGCAGCAGGACAGTGGAAAATGAAACCGTATCCGTCCTGTCTGGCCTGGTTTGGCACGGAATGGAACGGTTCTGCTTAAAGAACGATTCAGCACGATAGTGGAAAAGCAGCTATTGACAATTTTGTTACCATATCTAAACTATTAAACATGACATAATTCGTATGTATTTATATGTGCAATTACCCAAGTCTGAAGATATCTGCCAGCTTCAGGAAGGCAGAGTTGATGAGGATGGGGAACGGGTATTTCTGGAAGAGTTTGGGAAAAAGGACCACGGCTTCACACTGCTCGCCCAGTTTACAAGACCGTAAACCTGGAGCAAAGACAAAATCAGAAGTGTGTGAGTAAAAGGAATGATTCACGCTCAAATATGTATGTTTTTTATTCATACTCTGTAAAAATGTTGGGTTCCACAATAGCATGAATGGATTAAGTTATATTATTAGATTTTACAAATTTTAGTTGATTGAATCTAAAACAACTAAGTGTTCCCAAAATAAAACTTAACAATTGTGTTGTTTCTGTTAATTTTAAATAAATGAACAAACAGCATACATTTGTCAAGTTACTCTATAACGATGGTTTGTTTTGTAGACTATCGGAAAAATATATAGCTTAAAGGGCCTAGTAATTTTTACCTTAAAATGTTTCTTAAAAATATAAAAACTGCTTTTATTCTTACTGAAATAAAACAAATAAGACTTTCTCAAAAAGAAAAAAATATATTATCAGACATACTGTGAAAGTTTTCTTGCTCTGTTAAACACTATTCTGGAAAAAAAAAAATAACAATTCAAATGGGGGCTATTAATGCTGACTTCAACTGTATTGCTTTTTTAGTGTCACATCCTTTGTTTGTTTTCTAAACCCATTTCAGTTTTATTACTCTGTCGAACACTAAAGAAGATATTTTAAAACCTGAACCACACTGTTCCAGTTACTATGACCATTTATGTGAAGCTGCTTTGACACAATGTACATTGTAAAAGCGCTATACAAATAAAGCTGAATTGAATTGAATTGAATATTTTGAAAAAAGCTGTAAACCTGTAACTATTGACCTACATTTGTTGTCCTACTGTGGAAGTCAAAGGTTACTGATTTTGAACATTGTTCAAAGTATCTTCTTTTGTGTTTGCAGCATGCTTTTTTATATAATTTAAGCACTTTTCAGATGCACATTTTTTGAATGCATGTGTATGTAAATGTGTGGCATATTACACATTTACATACACACACATGCTTTATTACATTTTATCAGATTCTATTCATAAGATTTTTTTTTATATGAATGTCATTTACTTAAATCTTAGATGTATCTAATTTCATCTTATACTCAAGGAGTGCAGACAAAATAAGATAGAAGGCAGATCATGCTACAGGCTTATGTACAGACCCCAGATTTTCATTTTATGCACAAGCAATGAGAGTTATTATACTTTTATTTAAACAGTAATTTTCACTGTTATTACCCGTTTAATAAGACAGGTAAAGTTGGTTTTATATTCGTACATTTGTTCATTGACAACTTGTGACACGCTCCCTATAGCGTTTACCATGGTACTTTGAATATTCAGTATAAAATCACATGTAAGTGTGACTTCAAAACAACATAAGCACAATTTTTTGACTGTAAACAATGTTGTACGTTCAGTAAGATCAATGATTATGAAAGCAATGCAATTACTTTCCAAGCACTTCATCCATAATCTAAGCACTTTTTAGACCTTAGTAGTTTAAAATTAAAGCATTTTATCACCCGTGTGGCGTGTGCAAAGAAGAAGAAACTCATAAAAGTCAAACTACTTGACGGTTGCGTAAATTCTGGATCTTTCCATAACATATGTTACATCCCTAAAACATTCTGTAAAAATGAAAACAAAGCACAGTATAGACTAAAGTACAGTAGTAGCCTACATAATAAAATTATAGAAGAGCTTTTTCATGCGAACAGATACAATGTATGATATTCAACATTAAAATAGCACACACACACACTGCATCAAAAAACAAATACACGTGTGTTGTTTATAAAGAGCCACCTTTATCGAGCTCCATCAGCGCTGAATTGGCGTCCAGCTCCTGCTCGCCGTATGCCGCCTCCGAAAGAAACGAACGCGCTGCTGAAAGCGACATTGTTTATTATTAGACTGCAAAAAATGTAACCCGATAGACTGCTCTCGGATTTAACACTTTATTTGTTTTATCAGATGGAGATTTTGTGCATTAAGTTTGAAGTGTGACCCGGTTGTAAAGCAGGTCACGTGACGCACAACGCCAGTTTCGTCGTCGGGTTTCCGTTGCGCTACAAGGAACGCTAGAAGCGAAAGCGACCCAAAGAGGTGACCAAAGAAGGCGGGGCTTATGAGTCGGCATTTACCCTGATTAGTCTAAACCTCTGCTCAGCTTTTAGGCTCTTCATGCTATCATAATTTTTATTTAATCATTTGCAAAATTATATATATATATATATATATATATATATATATATATATATATATATATATATATATATATATATATATATATATATATATATATATATATATATATATATATATATATATATATATATATATATATATATATATATATATATATATATATATATATATTGCTTGCTATCAGAACAAAATCCAAAGGATCCCAGAGATCACTTTAAAATGATCAATAGTATACACAGTCATAAAAATTATCACAAACACATACAAATAACATATCATTAGACTGAAAGGGAAAATATTAATAATTATAATATTAATAATAATAAAATTATGATAATAACAAAATTACTAAATTAAACAAACTAAATTAAACAAATGAATGAAATTACAATGACACTTAAACAAATAACCAAAAGGAAAGCAACTAAACTTAAGCATCTCCTACATCTGTATAATATTTCAGGAATTTTAGGGTTTTTTATTCTTAATAAGATTAAGTTTTTGTGTTTCTGTGGCGTTTACATGTTCTTCCAGTGTTTGCGTGGGTTAAAAAAATATATGCTGTAGGTGAACTGGGTAGGCTAAATTTTGTGTGTGTGTGTGTGTGTGTGTGTGTGTGTGTGTGTGTGTGTGTGTGTGTGTGTGTGTGTGTGTGTGTGTTTGTGTGTGTGTGTGAATGAGTGTGTATGGATGTTTACCACTTATGGGTTGCAGCTGGAAGGGCATCCGCTGCGTAAAACCATATTCCGCAGTGGCAACTCCAAAACAATAAAGGTACTAAGCCAAAAAGGAAATAAATGAAATAATGAATATATATATATATATATATATATATATATATATATATATATATATATATATATATATATATATATATATATATATATATATATATATATATATATATATGTTAATGTTAATGTTAACCCGGATTTTTTTGGGGCCACATGGCGCCTCTAGTGTTCGCAGCCATTCCACTCCGCTCGCAGTGGCTTAACACTTCCTGTTTCCTGACGTGTCGACCAATTAGAACACTGTTCGTCCATCTCGCGGGGAATTCGTCTTCAGCGCTTTTTCATTGTTCGCGGGAAACTTACCACTTCTGAACGCGACTTGCATCCTGCAGCGATGACTCTTTTTCACCATGTTGTTGATCGAGGGGCTAAAAAAAGAGGACGAAATGGTGAGTTTGCTGAATATACGTTAACCTAAACCAGCGTTATTACACTATTTACACTGAAATACTTTGTAATAATCAGGTGAGCAGCGGCTGTTTCCTCTGTCGTCTCTGCTGGACGGCTATGAATGCGCTCGGCGGGATGAACACATCTCTTATGGAGCCTCCGCTGCTGCCGTGCCGCCATTCGGATGCACATTTTCCTCCGGTAAACATTTATTTCTGCATTCACAATGAGTTCGAAGTCAGTAGTACAGAATTGTGCAAAGACATTATGTTTGTGCTGGTTTGTTTTCTATGTTTAGCTCATGGACAACAAAACTGTCTTGCTGTAGCCAACGAAGAAGGGTTTGTGACCATCTTCAACACTGGAGAAAAACAAAGCTCTGTTCTGAAAGGTTGGCTTCAAGTTTACCTGGAAATATTTTAAAGGTTTAAACTAGTTCGCTTTTGGAAAACCCTATTTCCTATTGGCGTCAAATATAAAATGGGTTGACCGAAATCTCAACAAAAAGTGCAATAAAGCTTTGTGTTTCCCCTGTTAGGAAAATAAAATAGAAAAACATTTTTTTTTGTCATACTGTCATAATTTTTTAAAATCTTGTTTCGGAAATGTCATTCATTGTAACCACACCAAAAAAGTTAATAACTATTTCTTAGCCACATATTTTAAACAATGTGTCAAAAATGGGAATAAATCTAGAATTTAAGTGTTTTACAAATGTTAATAAATATATAATATGCAAAAATCAAAGTGTTATGCAAACAAAAATGGCAGTATGGAAAATGTGCAGGTATTTTATTGCAAATCAAAATGTGGCTGACCTGCCAAACCGACAGCAAACTGGGCAACACATCACTTGTTTTTTTTGTACCCACATAAATGTAGGTTTCCAAGAGGTTAGAAACATGTTTTCGTTTAGCCTCATAATTTGATGTTGCTATCTTGTTACCAGGTTATGGAAAAAAAGTATGTGCTCAGAACGTCTAATCACTTAAAAGGAACATGTAACATGGTGTTTATGACATCACAGAAGAGGTAACATTAAAAGGCTTAAAAGCAGAAACTTGATTCTTAGGCTGCCTTTGCATGCAATTGACAAATGGTCTCAGCCAAATTAAACCTTAGTGACATGAAAGCCCGATCGGGCAAGTTATGATCCTGTCTACTGTTCTGAATGTCTCTTATACTGACCAGGGCCATCTGGCAGTCCTTATTGTTAAGCCCTGAAATATTTATTTTTGGTAAAGTTGATTTTTCTATTCAGAGTTTATCCTGCTTAACCTAAATTCAAAATAAAAATTATTTGCAATCAATTCTAAATAAGGAAATGATATTAGCAGCCAATGAGCCAATTTTGAGTTCTTAAGTCTGAATTGGGAGATATTGCCTCACAATATTCACAAATAAAGTTAGAATTCTGAGAAAATGTTGCAATTACCTTTTTTAAAAATATTTTTTTATCAGTAGCAGGAACATGCTTCCTCAGATTTCAGATGATCACTTTTTTTTTTAAATTAATGGTTGCATTTTAGCTGACTACAGTTGTACAGCACACATCACTTGCATCACATTATATATTCAAATGAATTTTTTTATTCAATCATATCTTTAAATATATGATTAACATTCTGATTGAAAGTGCTAATTTGTAGACAGTTCCTTACATAAATGATGACGTTACAACCTTCCATAGCTATTGACCTTATTCTAAAATGCGGAAGTGCGCCTGTTTTCACGATTGTCTTAGAACTTTCGATTCAGTCGCCTATGGGAGAAATGACTAGGAATAATAAACGGCAGAAAACGGTCAAACTACTTGCTCTAAAAACAAATGTTTGCATGACTATACAGACCAAGTAGAATAATATAATAAGAAAATATCAAATTGCAACATCAAGCAGCGTAATAAGCAGTTTTTAACGTCAAAAAATGAATGGAAGTGAATGAGACCAGAAGTTTCAAGCCAAAAATATTCAAATGGCAGCGCCCGCTCATCGACGGAGAATAAGTTGAATAAGCGTATTTAAGTTGTACAGTTACATACGTATAATGCATTGTTCATAATAGTACATCATGATAATCCATATTAGCCCTTTTAAATTCTGTCAGATTGTGTGAATATAAAAGAAAGGTTAAGTAGGATAACGTTTTCTATTCTCTGAATAGAATAAGAGCAGAATAAGTATGTTTAATTTTTACACTCACACATATCTATATCTGTTTATGCATGCTGAATGAAGACGGAACATTATTTCACCTATATTTGACAATAATAATAATAATAATAATACATTATATTGCGCTTTTTTCAGCCCCAAAGCGCTAACAGGCATACAAGGCAAACAAAGCAGAACAATAAAAACAGTCAAAAAATAAAATAAAAAGACTGCAATAAAATATGAATGGCTCACTACAATAGGATTATAAAATAACAAAAATAATCTAGGTTAAAAGCAACGGTAAAAAGGTGACTCTTAAGAAGTTTCTTAAAACAATCCAGTGAAACGGCAATATCACAAGGTTATTTTAAATATTATAGTAGAAACTTCTTTTTGCATTGACAGTGATTTATACATGCACAAAATCACTTTTGTTAATTAAATTTTGGTGTTTCATTGATGTAAAACGTGTGTTTTCCAGAATGGCAGGCACATGATAATGCAGTTTTTGATATTGCCTGGGTTCCTGGAACCAATTGCTTAGTAAGTGTTGAATGATTTTTTTGTTTATAGACTTTTTCAGTGTGTAAGACATTTTGTTTTCTGTAGATTTATAAGTGTTGTCTTAAATGGGAATTGTCATTTGCAGGTAACTGCATCCGGTGACCAAACTGCTCGTCTGTGGGATGTTATTACTGGTGACCTGCTGGGAACATTTAAAGGACATCAATGCAGTCTCAAATCAGTAGCTTTTTACAAGCAAGAGAAAGGTAACAATAACACTTCAGCTACTTTTATAATAGCATACCAGTTTTTCTATATGTTAAATGCAAACATATGAATGAAATTTTCAATGTCTTTGATGCACTGCACTGATATTGTATTCTATGATATGATGCGCACATTATCTTGGTCAGTCTTTTTTTAACTGGTTTCTTATGGCTCGTTTCCACTGACTGGTACTGTACTGGTCGGTAAGGCTCACCTTTATCAGGTTTGCGTTGATATGCACCTTTATCAACTGTTAAAAGGGTTCCAATGGTACTCTTTTTGGTGGGTGTTATGTAAGACAAAGTTTCAGACGACGTCATCTTCGCTCGAGGAAATGTCTAAAGTAAAGCTGTACAGATCATTCACAAATCACATGAGAAGCACTTCTCACAAAACAGAAACACGCAAATACTTAAATGTTTATTACTAACTTTTCTAATAACATAGTTTAATTATAACTGCAGATCAATTATCAAAATAGCCTACTGTAATCTCTGCAATTATATAAAATAAATAAATAAATGCAACGTATATGAACACATACACACCCTTACAGTCTCCAATATGTCACCACTTACAGAAAAAAAAAAAACTCCCCAGCATACATTTAGTTCTTATTTTGGTTCCAAAACAACACAAAATATAGCCCACAGTCAGTGAAAATGCCTCATATGTGTCTTTAATCTTCAGCAGCACCTGTAGATAGCCTCTTGTTAGAGAGTAATTCCGTCATTCTGAATTCATAATAGTCCAAAAGTTGATGATAATAGTTAAAAATGGCAGTTTGTTCATGTTTTAGTTTTGCTCTTCTTGGCTTTGTGGCTGTTCATCAAGACGACAGCAAGGTTTGTTTGGGCTCGGGTCGACCATGGCTCGTTATTATATGTATATAATATTATGGTGTAATGCAGTGGTTCTCAAACTGTGGTACGCGTACCACTAGTGGTACGCGGGCTTCCTCCTAGTGGTACGCGGAGGAACCGCTGAATAATGAAAGAAACAATTAACACTTTTAATCCTTTAATGCCTAATATAACATCGATGTGATCAGCATTGGCTGTTTTGTGAAGCGTACGATCACAACGCTGTGCTTGGAGTGTTTATTTTAGTGCATTGTATCATAAGCTGCTATAAATCAGTTTCCGAAGTTTAAGAATTGATTCTGAAGCGTGATTTGACTGACATGAAAAGTAGCCAATCACAGTCGACCTTGTCTAGTTGCGTGAAACGTAAGGGCGGGACGAATGCTTTCTGTGTTGCAGAGACAGAAAAAACAACTTAAAAACAAATGTTTTGTTGGAATAATGCTTCTCGGATGTTTTCACTATCGAGATGTCTAGCGGAGTAATTAAACCGCGGACATATTTCCTGCCTTTTTGATGATCTACAAACACGTTTCGCTCTCCGACAGCGAGTCGACTCGCCTTTGACCTGTCACTCCTCTAAATACATTCTGAATGGCGGCGCGGGAATGAAGGTATTGCGCAATAACTCATTTCTACAAATGTGGCGAGTGCTTTATTTTAACACGAGAGCGCATTCATGTGCGCAAATCGCTAAAACAGATATGCGAGCTCTTAAATAGGCTTTTTTTTTTCAAATGAACTGCAAGTCCTTTCAGGATCGCCTGTGTGCTCAGATTGAATACAATCGCGATCTTTCCACTATTAAAGTAGACATTATTTATCTTTGTTCCTTGACTAAATTTAGTCAAAAGTATTCAAAGTAATCAAGTACTAAGAAATAGATTGATACATGATCGATGACAATGCTAATGGTCTTCTTATTTGGCTGTGTTGTGAAGTGAAACTTACTTTTAGCAAAGGTGTATTTTTTTCTTTTTTTTCTTTACGACAAATTAATTATGCTGGAAATGTTTCTGGATGAGGTATTTGTGTGATTTACACATTTAGCTGTATTCTGATCTGTCCTAAAGCATTACAGGTCAAAGCAATCCATTGTTACTTATTGTTTATTTATCAAAATTAACAATAAGGCTCTTAAAGCACTGCTTTGATAAATGTAGTGTTGTCATATTTTAAATACCTCAAGTAAAATTAAGTCATTTGTTTTATTTTTTTTTACTGACAGTGTACTTGTATTTTTTTTAAAGTTTCTATTTAAGATTAGCTTAAATGTAAAATAAAATCTACATGTGATGTACAGCTTTTTAAGAAACAAATTTGCCATATTGTAAAGAAAAATAGTGTAAAATATGTAAATAAAAGGCTAAATTTAAATCTTTTTACCATATACTTCAATTAAACCTTTCAAAGCTTGTAAATATCGTTTAAAAAATTGGCAAAAAGTGTCTCTATGGCCTTAAAGATTATTTGGTAGTTTTATCAGTGCTATTGAAAAAGATTAATTGTCACGAAAGGAAAAATCGACCATACTTTCTTTGTTAGTGCAATTTCCTATACATGTAGCTTTGGTATTTAAGCAATTAAACCATTCAATCAGGTTTCCACGTAAAAAAGTGATTTCATAATGAAAATCTGATTTTTTTTTTCAAAAGTAACCAACTAGTACTTTTTAAAAGAGTACTTTGTACTTTTACCTAATATTAATATTATTTACTAAAATTTGTGTTATTTTAGCTGTGTAATAGTATTTTTACTTGAGTACAAAAAAGATTTCTCAAGCATTTATTGCAGGTTCATTATATTATTAATAATATGATCAATAAATATTATTTTTTTATGTTTTTTATTTGTATCTATTCCTATGCAATGTTTTATGGGTTGCTGAGAATACTTTTCAGGTCTTCAATACATAGCATGTCAGTCTTGAAAAAAAATAATAGGTGCTGTAATTGATTTTTCATTAGGCTGTGCCTGTATGAACCCTGTCATATGTACATTTAACATATTTCAAGATTTGTCTGAAAGTGTAGGAATGTGACATATAGCCTATATTTATAAGGTCCGAGCAACATCTCCAGCTTTTGATGAATAGGCTACAATGAATACTTTAGATTTAAGTACAGCAGTTTTCTTTTTACTTTTTAAGAACAGCGCCATTTTTTAATGAACTTTTAAGAGCACATTTTAACAAAAACTTTTTTTTTTAATCTGCAAGCACAGTTAATGTTCAGACTATTTCAAATGTTTAAAATGAATGATAATAATACATATTCTTAATAATAGGAATTAATCTGTATCGTTTTTAAACTGTGCACACCTGTAGCTGCTTAATTTGGCCTACGACGCTATTTTTTAATACTGGTTAAAAAATAGCGTCGTAAGGTGGTACTTGGAGAGACAATTTTTTTCTAAGGTGGTACTTGGTGAAAAAAGTTTGAGAACCACTGGTGTAATGTATCGGCTGTGTTTGTAAAACATGCTGGTTCCTTTGTTTTCATTTTCACTAGCGAATGAAGTATCTCTGTAAACCAATAGTGTTCAGCTTCACGTCTTGCTCCGCCTCTTGGTACCCTTGGTACTCGTTGCAAAGGGTGCTGAAAAAGTGGTTCGGTTTAGTATGCCTTTTGACAGTGGAAACGACCATAAAAGTGTACCATACCACTCAGTGGAAACGAGCTATGAATGCAGCTCATGCTGTCAGTGATTATTTCAAATTACAAATGAAGTCCAATTACAAAATTAGTCTATTCAATTGCATTTTAGCTTAAGGTTGCAAAGTTAGATGTTTCCGAAAGTTTAAAACCGCACCAATACAATAATGTTTACACATAGTAGCATTGCTATCAGATAAAAAAGGTAATCTATTTTCCTTTATTATTGGAGTTATCCAAATTCTGTAAACCACTAGAATTTTAGTGGTCATTAGCTGCATTTCCACTATCGGGCCAGTGCGAGCCAGGGCTTTTAACCGGCCGGGCCAATCGCCCGGGAGGTTGAGTAATGAGGCCGATATCATGTTGCGTTTCCACTGTCGGGCTAGTAGGTCGCAGCGCGTCACGCAAACACCAGAACGCCCCCCGAATCAAACGTCACTTCAGCTGGAATCAGGTAGATAAAGCACACCATGGAATTATCACGAAACGAAACCATTAAAATGAAGACAACCGAAACAAACAAGTGACACGTTACTGTACAGCAGTACATTATATGTCTATATAAAAGGTGTATAACACACCTTTTAAACTTGACAAAAACTCTCGAAAACCCTTACTGTCTGCTGTGTTTTTAATATGGTGTAAAGATTATTATGCGTTATTGAAACATTAAGGGGGACGCAGCAAAGAACGTCACTATAAATTAAAACTTTAGTATTTTATGCAACAGCCTTACATTTAAAAGGGAAACATACGGGTGATCATACGCTAAAAGACCCCAGACTATAAGGCTAGATGTTTTCTTTGCCTTATTTTTATTTATTTATTTGTTTGTTTGCTTGGCGCATGTAGCCTCATGTGCGATCAGAAAACTGCCCGCCTCTCACTTTGCCCCGAAGCCCCAGCTGGCCCTCCTTGGCCCAAGGTATTCGGCAGGCCGAAAAAGGCCAGCCGCTGGCCCCAAGAAAGCCCCGCTTTGGCCCGATTAGGCCCCAGAAGTGACAGTGGAAACGCGACTGGCCTTGGCTCGCCCTGGCTCGCTTGCTTTAGGCGCGATAGTGGAAACGCGGCTATTCTAACTGTTTTTGTCTAACACGTCATATTGTCACATGTTTACATTCAAGCTTTTATTAACAAATTAGGATTAAGCTTTCAATGTCTGTTGGTGTATTTTATGAAGTAATTACCTTAAAAATCTTCAGAAATCTTATTGTGTTTTGTAACTTAAAAAAAAAAAAAGTTTGAAAGAAATGTTAGGACCTTTAGGAAAAGTCATGGTATTATAGATATGTGGGTTTATTTTTATATTATTTAATATAAAAAGGCGTTACAGTGGTGCAGTGGGTAGTACTGGGTCAGTTGGCGTTTCTGTGTGGAGTGTTATATAGGTAGGGATGCACTGATACCACTATTTTACAAACCGATATGGGTACGAGTATTTTAATTTGGGTACTCGCCGATGCAAAGTACCAATTCAGTTGTGTATTTGTTCTTTTATTTTATTTTTTGCCTATAACAAGGATGAACACAAAAATCTTTAACAGAACGCTGTTCCAAGCCAAAAATACAAATGCATTGTTGATAACCCTGCAAATCCATAGACCTTATCTGTTAACTATTAAGCATGGACATTTAAAGGATGAGTTATCCTTGTGCTTGCATGTGTTCACGACTTCACACATTATACAAAGTGTGTGCAGTGTACGTTACCTCATGGAGTCACTTTCATTGCATATTGGGTACGCATAAAACCTTTTTATATGCGATTCTTTCATTCAGGATTCCTGCCTTTGATCTGCAGGTCAGGTAATCAAAAAGTCGACTACTTGATGATGCTTAACTATGGTTGGGTCGTGGGTAGAAAAGATCAATAGCCATAAATAGCCTATAAAACGCATGCTTTCATTTTAAAAATCATGCGACCACCATCTCACAGTTTATTAATAAATAATATTATTTTATTAAAACCGAAGTGATTTAGCAATGCTGGACCATTGACGCGTGTGTGTGTGTGTGTGTGTGTGTGTGCAGGCGTGCGCGCGTGTGCGTGCGCGTGTGCATGTGTGCGTCTTTTATCACTGAAGCCACTCTCTCCCAAAACCAAAAGTTGTTTCCTCTGCCTGGCAATAGTTTGGCTTTTAATCAAATGAAAAGTTAATTTGTAACAAAAAAATGTAAATTAGTAAAGTAACTGCCATGTGCAGCCACATATCGAATCTGAGGTCTGATCTCATTTCTCTCTCACTGTCATGCAGACATCGATATAGACGCCACTCAAGTCAAGTTGCAAAACTGAGGCTGCATGGTACCAGTTGACAGGCAGAATAGCTTCTCTACTGAACAGCGCAGCATCGATGATGTAAGCATGCCCAGGCCCGATTGTAGTGTGATTGCGGGCCGTCTGGGAGTCAATGGAGGTCGTACAAGATTGGGGTTATATGAGCAGAACGTTTGGTATGAGTGAGTATTCTAGCCACAGAGTTTTGAATATACTGTAATCTGGAGATGAGGCTGGCAGGCAGACCAATGAAATGAGCATTACAGTAGTCAATTCGTGAGGAGACAAATGTATGGATGACAGTCTCAGAATCCTTGCTACTGATCAAGGGACACAGTTAGGAAATGCGACGTAAATGAAAATATGCGGATTTAATAACCGATTTAATGTGAGACTGAAAAGAGAGTGTGGAGTCGAAGATGACACAATTTTTTAACAGAAGAAGATGTTTTAATGTGCTTGCCAGCAATATCACAGGAGAAACTGGTGGAAATATTGCTGGTAAGTGCTTAGGTGCCAAAAAATCATGTCAATTTTGTCAATGTTGAGTTTCAGAGAATAGGTCTACAAACAGAGTAAAGTTGAAAATCGTCTGCATAAAAATTATAGTTTAGACCATGACGTTGTAAAATCAGACCAAGTGGAATTAGGTATATTGTGAACAATAGTGTGCCTAGAACAGACCCCTGGGAACACTTCGCTTCAGTAGGACAGTAGGGGACTGAAAATCCGTAACAGAGATGAAGAAATGTCTATCTGAGAAATATGAAGAAAACCAAGAGAGAGCAGTACCAGAAATACACATATCAGAGAGGTGTGAGATAAGTAAATCATTAGAGGCTGTATCAAAGGCAGAGCTGAGATCGAGTTGCAGTAATATAGTAATCTAGGCAAGGAGCCAGAATCACCAGAAAGCAGTACTTTCCAGTAATTTCGATATGAAAGATAGATTATAAATTGGAAGATAATTAGATAGGACAGAGGGGTCAAAGTTGGGTTTCTTAAGCACAGGTGTGACGGCAGCAGTTTTTAGTGGCAGAGAAAATTAAACATTCAATTCAATTCAGCTTTATTTGTATAGCGCTTTTACAATGTAGATTGTGTCAAAGCAGCTTCACATAAATGGTCATAGTAACTGGAACAGTGTGGTTCAGGTTTTAGTGTTTAAGTTCAGTTCAGTTTAGCTCAGTTCAGTGTGATTTAATCATTACTGAGAGTTCAAACACTGAAGAGCAAATTCATCGATGCGTAGCTCTACCAATCCTGAACCATGCGAGCCAGTGGCGACAGCGGAGAGGGAAAAAAAACTTCACCTGATGGGAGTGAAGAAAAAAAACCTTGAGAGAACCAGACTCAGTTGGGCACGACCATTTTAATTTCTCCGCTGGCCAAGTCTTGTGCAGAGCTTCATTCGCCATGGATTAAGGCTGGAAAATGGCCTCAGCGAAGACTCGTCTGTCCCTGGAGTGTCGCTGGAATCAGACTCATGTTCTCCACTCCCCACAACCATCAGCGCAGCAGCAGCTCAGGAAATGGCCTGGTCCTGGATATGGAATCCTTGGGATCATCTCGTCGCTGGTCTTGGATCCAATCAGTGACTCTGCATAATCTGAGGACCTCGGGATGAGTATCCCCAGGTCAAAATAGAGAATAAAGAAAATAATTAGCGTAGCTGCTGTTCAAAGTGTATATAAACAAGATGCAGAAGCCTGTGTAAGAAATGCATTGATAAAGTGAGAGATGACAGGGGAGATACCCAAGTGCCAAAGTTATAAGAGAGAGGTAGGAGCAGGATCAAGGTGACATGATGACAAGCTAGATTTCAGTATTAGCTTAGAGACAGAATCAGGGGTCGTCAGTGAAAAGCAAGACAGACTGACTGGAAAGATGGATGGCTGAGCTCTGTATCAGTAGAGAAGAACTGGTGGACAGCATTAGTCTTATCGAGCAGATAATCCAAAAAGGAACAGCAAAACTCAGTTGAGGCTAAGGCATTTTGAGGTGGGGGGTTAGTAAGTTTATTTATTGTATTAAATTATGATTTTGGCCTATTGCTTGATTTATTAATTGTAGCAGAGACAAATTTAGAGCGAGCTGAGGTGAGAGCAGATTTATATGATTTAAGATGATCTTGAAAAAGCCAAATAATCACCAGTAAGACCGGAACAGTAAGATCTCCTATAGAGATGTTGAAGTTGTCTACCAGTGGCCTTGAGGGTACGGAGCTCAAGGGTATACCAAGGAGAAGAGTAAGTTGTAGGGGCATATCTGGTCTTTGTAGGAGCATGCTGCTGCAGGACTTCAGAAATTATAGAGTGATAGTTAGATAGTATCATAGATGGGGAAGAGATATTAATGGCATCAGAGAGGTTCGAAGAGACAATAGGGGCTCTATTTTGACGGTCCATGCGCAAAGCGCAAAATGCAGGGCGCAAATGCTTTCAGGGAGAGTGAGTTGTAGGGACATATCTGGTCTTTGTAGGAGCATGCTGCTGCAGGACTTCAGAAATTATAGAGTGATAGTTAAATAGTATCATAGATGGGGAAGAGAAATTAATGGCATCAGAGAGGTTCGAAGAGACAATAGGGGCTCAATTTTGACAGTCCATGCGCAAAGCGCAAAATGCAGGGCGCAAATGCTTTCAGGGCGTGTCAGGACGTGTTTTTGCTAATTAAAGGATGGGAAATATGCCTTCTACGGTCTAAAAGGGTTGAGTTTATTTTTTTATTGAGTTATATGTGTGTTTTGAGAATAAACCAATTAGAGTCTCATCTCCCATTCCCTTTAAGAGTCAGCTGCGTCACGCCAAGAGCGCAATCGCTATTTACAGGACGTAAAGTAAGTCTAAGTGGAAAAAATGAGTATTTCACAAGCAAACAGTTAACAGTTTTTTAACAGAAAACTGTTAAACAGAGCATCTACTGCATGAGAATGAGAGATAATGGATCATTTTCGCTCTTGGATAGGGAAACCTTTACGCACAGACATCAATTAGTCTATAAATATATACTTTTGTTTGTTAAGCGCAAATATTCGTTTCAAAACTATTTCTAAATTCAGTTCTAATTTCTAGCAAACGAGTAAATGAATAATAATAGCAAAATGTGCTCAAAAACCTGAGTTATATCCTAAAATACATGCTTTGCCCCATATGGTCTAAAACCTGACAGGTGGGCAAATCTAAGCTTGTTTTTAATAAAACTAATATACATTTGGATATAATAAATAATACTGCTAAAAATAATAACATTACACAAAAGCAAATTGTTATGAATGAACTGAAAAAGCCTCCAGAGATGAAGAAGACATAAAAGCAGTGGTTTTTCATATTTATGTAGGCTAGAAAATAATATGTTTTGTAATATTTTAATCCTTTATATTTATATTCTATATCTATTCTTATTACATCCTATATATATCCTTAATATTTACATTTTTTCATATATAAAGATATTTGCCTATTGCTCTCTTGTGCGTATTAAGCAGTGCGTAAGCGAGTTTAGACCGGGTTAGTTTTGGTCTAATGAAAAATCTATTATAGTTTCTCAAAATAGCAACGCGCCAGCAGTGTGCCTCAGAACGCCTTCCTTTTTAGACCAGATCGCCTATGGGCGCACAAATGAGCGCTAATGCATTTGCTATTTAAACAGCGTAGCGCAACACCTCAAAACGACTCTTGCGCCAAGCTTAAACTACCAAATGACTACTGCATCACACCTTGCGCCACACTGCGCCGGGTGTATGATAGGGCCCTAGAAGTAGAAAATGACAGTGTCAATAGCTTTCAGATTGTGGTATTAGATAGCAGTCTTAGGGCATTTAGAATGGAAAGGAAGATTTGAGGCCTGTGCACACAGAGACGTTTTTTTGCTCGCGTTTTCCTTCAACGTTTAACGCCTCGTGGCTACATAAAGGCCGTCAATGTGATTGTGCACACCAACGTTCAAAACGGCAGGCGCAAAAGCGTCATTTTAAAAAAAACGCCTCATGCTTGTTTTTTTTTGTTTTGACGCACGACGTCAAAACCTTCTCCACCAATCAGATTGCCACTTTTGTTCATGTGCACAGAGCTGCTGAAGTTACCATAAACAGCATTTGGAGACGCTCAAGCACAAAACTGTCAATGCGAGCGCACTTTGAAGAAGATGCCCAGAGGCGATATGAATGTGGAGCTGCTTATTGCTCTGTGAACAATAATCATTTCTTCATCACTAGAGCAGGAGCTGCTGCTTGAACCATCCATGCTTGTTCAAGTCACCAGTAAATTTAGCAACAAGCGTGTGAACTTCCACTCCTCCACTTCTTCTGTGTTATAAGCGGGTGTCAGAAGCTTATAGTTGTGAAGCGCCATCTAACGTCAAAAGAGTGATTTAGCATACTCTTCTGCTTGACGCCAGTGAAAAGCGTTTGGGTTTGAACACTGAAAAACGTCTCGTAAAACGCTGCCAATAAACGCAAACTAAAAACGTCCCAGTGTGTAGGAGCCTTAAGGCTAAAGTAAAAAAGTTTATGATCAGAAATGCCAGTTTCAGAAGCAAAAATGGAAGTGATATCCCCCTTTGATGTACATATTAGATCAAGGGTGTGAACACGGGTATGGGTAAGAAAGCAGACGTGTTGAGTCAGATTAAAACATTCAAAAACAGACAGTAACTGGGTGGTGTTAGAGCAGGCAGTATCACCATGAATATTGAAGTCAAAGTGCTGGAGGAAAGGGGATGACAATGAGCAAGCCAGGGTTAGCAGTTCACTTGAGTTCAGAAAAAAAAAAAAAACTGGACAAAGCTTTTGGAGGACGGCAGTGCAAGATAATTGTGAGACAGTCAGCTTTGATAACCATATATTCAAATGAGTTGGTGCTGTGAAAGTCTAGTTGTTTTAGTCGAATATCATCCCAATAAATGACGGCAAGACCACCCCCTTTGCCATGCAGTTTGGGACGGGCAAAATACTTGCAACCATCGGGAGCAAGAAGATTTAACTGGAGAAAATCAGCGGGGGCTTGCCAGGTTTCGGTGAGAAGGAAATGTCAAGCTCATTGTCAATTATGATTTCATTAAGATAAGAGTCTTTGTCCGATATTGACCGACAGTTCAGAAGCGCAAAGTGACAATGTACGGAATTCAGATTAACGGTATGATGCTGGTTAAGAGTGGGATAAATTAGTGAACGATGAAGAATAGTATGGTCGGCAGGCAGTTGTCTGTATGTGGACGGTCTATGATCAGTCCAGATCATATTTCATATTCGGTTTAGCCTATTTTTCAGTAACCTACAGATTCGTTAATAATGTATTTTATAAACTAATTGTTTATAAGGACTAAGCTATTGCTATATAATAAATTAGGCTAATTAATACATGAAGACATTGAACTCTGGTAGGAAAACACATCACATCCATGTAATGAAGTACTGTTGAGTGGTATCGGTGCGTGGTATCGGCCTTTCATGTCCGATACAAGTATGAGTATTTTATGTATTTTTATAACTATTACCCAATACTCGATACTGGTATCGGTGCATCCCTAGGTATAGGTGAATTGCATAAATTAAATTAACAGTAGTTTATGTGTGTGAATTAGTGTGTATGGGTGTTTCCCAGTGTTGGGTTGCAGCTGAAAGGGCCTCCCCTGCGTTAAACATATGCTGGATGAGTTGGCAGTTCATTCAGCTGTGGCGACCCCTGAAAAATAAAAGGACTTACCCATAAATGAAACGAATGAGATAAAAACAACAAAATCAAAATGACTGCTATTGTTGTTCTAATGTTAATTGAAATAAATTGCCTTGAAATATTTTTGGAAAATGTAATTAAAAAATAAGTCAAGACAAAATATCACTAATTAGGAGTTTTACTGTTTTAAGATGTAATAATTTTTCAAATTTGTCAAGGTAAGTGTATGCAAAGTAGAGTTTTTTTTTTAAATCACTGAATAAATAATGAATGAATTAATGGAAAACTAACAACGTAAGAGTAAAAGCTAATATGAAATGTTAATGTCGATGTAAAACATATGTTTATTTTGATAGGGCATACTATGCTTTGGGTGAACAATTAATCCGAGTTTGTTAATCCACTGAAAAAAAAAAAAGTTTGCTTGGATAATCTTCAATTGAAGTTCGACCATTTGCTTATGCGTTTCGACGGCAGTCCTTCTCTGTCAGTTTGATGCTTTCGCTACAATATTTTTTAGCCATGCCCTCTATTATGATTAGTTTAATACTAGGTACTGATGCGCAAAATGCGACTCCCACCCCATAATATTCAATTTCCGTTAAGGCTGATTTATACTTCTGCGTCAAGCGCACACATATGCTACGGTGCAGTCTACGCATCTACGCTTATCGGCATAACCCACGCCGCATGCAAAGCGCGTAGCTGTGCATTCATAATTCTGCGTGCTGTTTCTGTTGCTCTACAATAACACTTCCAAAACTCTAGTTGGCAATGAGGTTTTTATGTTCCTCTGTGTCGAGCTTCTTTGCTGGTGTTTTTTTTTTTTTTGAACACTTCCTTAATGTACAAGTGGTTCAAACTCTTTTTGAGGCTGGAACTGGCAGACGTGCAACAACTTTAACAATGAGGTAATGACAAAAAAACGGTTTCAATACGGAGCTCCTTTATGGGACTCAACACTTGTAAACAATCGCTCCATAGGGCTCACGCGGCTTTCGGTCCCGCTCACACTCTTCAGCCCTACCAAGCCGACCAATCACAGAGTTTGTGCTACACATCGTTGCGATGATTACAGTATGGTTAGGGTCTGTATGGGTCACCTTTATCAGGCTTGCGTTTCCACCACAAAGGGTACCTTTGTTCATGATTAAGGTTGTTAAACACTTTTGCTCCTGTGTTTTGCCGGGTTTCTCCTTTTTTCCCGCGCTTTACTCTCGCGCTTGTCCTTTTCTTTCTAATTGGATCAGATGATGGAGACACTTCAACAATCACGTACACGTTATTATCATCAGCTCAAGAAGTTCGTTATATCAAATATAGACGCCATCGCGCACTCCCGGAAGAAAACGAATACCGCTCGCACTTTTAGACGGGCTCGTAAAGCAACAACATTACACGGCAGATTTTGTTCTTCTATGCATTGTGTCTGTTCATCAAGACGACACAGTTTGTTTGAGCTCGGGTCATCCATGGCTCTTTATTTTATGCATATGGTATATCCATGTAATCTCTCAGCTGCGTATTAGAACATGGCGAATCCTTTGTTTACATTCTGTCTAGCTCCACGAGCTTGTGACGTATCTCTGTAACCAATCAGCGTTCGGCTGTGCGTGTAGCTCCACCTTTGGTCCCCTTTCTCGTTTTTGTTACCCTTTTGAAAGGGTGCCGAAAAAGTGGTTCGGTTTGGTTTGGTACGCTTATTGACAGTGTAAACGGCCATAAAAGCGTACCAAACCGTACCGTTCCACTCAGTGGAAACGAGCCATTACTCTATTGGAGATATCAGTGTCAGAATGATTAAAAAAAACACTAAAATATTTACAACAGTATATTTTCATGTGGCTGTCTGAAATCTAAAAGTAGATCTGGGAGCGGATATCGCAGTCTCTGTTATTTTTTTACCTTGCACTTTTTGGGAACATTTGGTATTCATTTGTTTTGGATATGCATTTTCACATTCTAATTCCAGTGCTTTATTATTAAATTAATAAAATGACTATTTAAATAAAATGTTCTTAAGAATAAAATATCATGTGTTCTTTAGAAGAGTACTTGCATTGTGAGGTTATTTTATTGTCATTCTGGGATAATATAATGAGTGGCATAAAATGGCCTTAAACTGACAATAATACCATTTATCGCAATTTTATTTTGGTGCAATAGATCGTACAACAAAAAAATAGATATCTTGACAGGCCTATTGTTGTGTGTATATTTTTGTTTCTAGACTTTATTTTTTCTTTTATACAGCAGTATTTAGCACTGGAGGCAGAGATGGAAACATAATGATTTGGGATACAAGATGCAGTAAAAAAGGTACTTTATTTTTGTAAAATTATAATCATGTCAATAATGACTGCTGAAGCTAACCACAATATTTTTACCCATCCCAGATGGTTTCTACAGGCAAGTAAAGCAGATCAGTGGTGCTCATATGAAACCTGAAAGATTCACTCCTCAAACAAAGAAGAGACGTGGTATGGCGCCCCCTGTGGTGAGTCAGTTGATACAATTTATTTGCAGCTGTTTTTTGAAAGGCACATACTAAAGGAAGTAACATTAATATACTTTTTTCTTTTTTGACATTTCAGGATTCCCAACAAGGTGTGACAGTGGTTTTGTTTTGCGATGAGACCAAACTCATCTCCTCAGGGGCAGTTGATGGGTGAGTACATCATGAATTATGCTATTTGAATAAAATGCAATTTCAACACAGAATATTAGGTCACTTGAAAATTTTCGATTTCTCAGCATGTACTATTTACATTTCTTTCTTTGAGTGACAAAATAATAATAATAAATGATTAACATTTACAGGGTTTTGTGCATGTAAATGAAGGTGCTATATTCGTATGTACTTTTATATGAAAGAATAGCATTATAAATAAGCAAAAAGTGATGTTTATATTCACTTTTCACCCAGAAAATGACAAATGTGCAGAATAATGGATGTTATTTGGATCTTATGAATAAATTGTTCATATGCAGAAGTAAAGTTAGTAGAATTCATGAAGTAATAACGAGGGAGTTCATAGCAGTTATCATTCCGGCTGTCTACATCCACCCTCAAGCCAGCACAGAGCAGGCGCTCAGAGAACTGTATGGGAGCATAAGCGAGCAGGAAACCGCACACCCAGAGGCAGCGTTTGTTGTTACAGGGGACTTTAACAATGCCAATCTCAGAAAAATCACTCCAAAATACTATGAACATATCACCACAAATACGCGTGTTGACTGGATTTTGGATGATTGCTATTCCCCGTTCCGGGAGGCACACAAATCCCTCCCTTGCCCACCGTTTGGCAAATCAGATCACTCTTCTGTTCTTGCCTGCTTACAGGCCGAAACTGAAACTGGAACCACCCACCCTCAGAACGTTTTAGAGCTGGACGGACCAATCGGATTCCATATTTCAAGACTGTTTGATTAGGGCTGCACCATTTGGGAAAAATATCACATTGAGATTATTAAGGTAAAAATTGCGATTTGCGATTACGATACGATAAACAAGTGGTATGACTCAACTTGCTTGTTATTAAGAACAATGCACACACAGATTACTAATAATGCTGAAATTTTTATTGTTCAACTGAAATACAGTATACAGTGCAATCTAGCAACAACTAGAAATTAACAATGTTTTCAAATTAAAACAAAGTTGTACAAAATTAAATAATATTAACATCTTTACATTACTGAAATAAATTACATTAAATACATTTTAAAATAAAATAAAAAAATCTAATGTACAGATAAATAAAACAAATACCCATTTTTAAAAATATTTTTACATTACTACTCTTGGCTTTTATCGCCATGCATTCAATCTCTGTGCTGCTTCAGGTGCTGATATAAATTTGTCGTGTTGCCACGTGATGTAGCAATTTTAGTTTGGCAAATATTGCACTTTACCTCTTTCTGCTCAGTGTCCGATATCCTGAAGCCAAAATATCACCAAATTACAGAGATAGCATTTTTTCTGGGCACAAGTTCAGTGTTGGTCTGTTCTGTATACATTTTCTTCATTCTCCACATTGCGTGTGGTCACGTGACCACAAGCACAGCGTGAAGCAGCGCAGGTTTTTTCGGCGTCCAAGTTAACAGAGCTTTCATACCGCACGCAACAGCAGCGCGTCATAAGTGAGGCGTGATTGTCACTGAAGCAGCAGTGGCGCGATAGATTTGGCGCTGAGTCTATTTTTTCCATGCTGCTCACGCTCAGTTAAAGTGACAGTGCATTGATAACGACCAAAACACATTGAATGACAGAAAAAAGTTGCAATTTTACCCAATAAATGCATTAATGAAATCAACTGACTTGTATATAGTCAATCAAATGAACTTAAATTATTAAAAACTGCAACAAACATTTAGGCCCGAACTACAAAACCAAATGTAAAAAAATGTAGTATCAGTTTTGCTTAAGTTGCATGCTATTGTTTCAGGAGAGAGGGAATAGAATATTTACGGGAGTTGTAGTCCATAGCGAAGTGTGTTGTGGGTAGTTTAGTTCGACACGCATGCTGGATGATGTAAGCTCGCTGTGTGGTGTGCAACTGAAGCAGAGGAAGAAAGTTTTATTCGGCTTTTTTTATCTTTACTCAAGTTAAAAAGTATATAAGTAAGAAATAAGTAAAATAATTGCATGCATTAATTACTTTTGTCCGTCTCATCCTTTGCACGAGCTGTTACTCTGCTGCTGGATGTTACTGAAGCGGAGAAAGTAACACTAGTTTGATCATACATAAATATCATTATAACTATTTTGTATAAATATTATTATAACTAGGCCTAAATCATCCTGACAATCAAAAACCAAATGACATGATATCACAGGCAGGCCTGGCCCTAACCAATTTGGCACCTTAGACAAGATTTCAGGTGGTGCCCCGTCACATCGCAGTAAATTCCACAGCTAGTGTATAGTCATAAGAAACTAAATCGCTTTTTGATCTATTACTACAAGCTGGAAAAACATCTGATAAATATGCCAATGCAATTAACTTTATTGCTGAATAGATTCAATATTTACACATTTGCTGGAGGAAGGAATGATGGGGGTAGTTACATTACTGTTGCTATTTTCCATAACGTCTATGCCCTTCCATAACATTAGCTGACATTAAAACTTACAGATAGCACTATAGCTATTTATTGGCTGGCAATCTGTCAACGTTGGGATGTAAAAAATATGGGACAACAAATTGCTTCAAATGATATACATAGCAAACATTAGAAAATATTGCCAATAAAATAAAGCTATAAAATCTTTGATTGTATTTGTATATTGATTAAAGTTACTACAGTTATTTAGTGAAGAGCAGCAAATGAATCTCTCATTATTTTGTTTCATAACAGAGGTGTTCATGTGAGAATGCACAGATCTATAATGAAGCATTCGACTACTTTAGTAACTGTTTGTGCTCATTTAAGAAAACATTAGTTGTGTTTAAAGTACCTATGCAGCGGGCCTTAGTGCAGATAATTTTTTTTAAAGGTGTATTTGTATATATAGAGAGATATATGTAACTACATAGAATAGACAGAGATGGATGGATCTCTGCAGCAGCTGCCGAAGAGCTGCGCACTGCAGACGCAGCTAGTGTGAAAGGCAAACGCCTGCGTGCTGCTTTTGCTCTACAAACGCGCTGCTCACGCACTGCTTTCGCTTTTGTTTGTTTAATATAATCACAAGATTTGCTGTAATGTAATCGCATAGGCTGACATTGCGATTGTGATATGATTAATCGTGCAGCACTAGTTTTGATCATGTGGACTGAGATATGTTCCGAGCAATATGCATCAACGACATTGAAGTGTACTCAGACACCGTCACATGCTTCATCAGGAAATGCATAGAAGACTTGGTCCCAACAAAAACTGTCCGTATCTACCCCAACCAAAAACCATGGATCAGTGGCTAAGTTCAAACAGCCCTATTAGTGGGAACATCCGCCTATAAATTCAGAAATGCTGAGGAACAAAAACAAGCAAATTACAACCTCAGGAAAAACATCGAAGCAGCAAAACGTCAATACACAGACAAGGTAGAGTGTCAATTTAACACCAATAATGCAATGAGCATGTGGCAGGGACTTAATTGCATCACGTACTTTAAAAGTAACAATCCCGCCACTGTAAACATTGCTGCGTCTTTCCCTGACGAGCTCAACTCGTTCTACACCAACTTTGAAGCCCAGGTCAGCGCGCGCTCCTGCGACCAAAATCGCCAGCACACTCTCTGTTTCTGTAGCGGACATAAGGAGATCTTTCAGTCGCGTGAACATCCGGAAGCTCTTGGCCCAGATGGCATCCCTGGACGTGTACTTAAAGCATGCACACACCAGCTAGCGGGGGTTTTCACGGATATCTTAAATCTCTCGCTCTCTCGGTCTTTGGTTCCCCCATGCTTTAAGACAGCTACTGTTGTGCCCATACCGAAATCAGCTAAAAACAACAAGCTTGAATGACTGGCGTCCAGTTGCTTTGACACCCATCTTCAGCAAGTGCTTTGAGAAGCTGATTAAAAAGCACATCTGCTCTGTACTGCCTGCTCACTCTGACCCTCTGCAATTTGCATACAGGTATAATCTCTCAACTGATGATGCAATTGCTTTCACTTTGCACACTGCTCTTTCTTACCTGGAAAACAAAAACACATATGTGGAATGCTGTTTGTGGACTACAGCTCAGCATTCAACACCATTCAACACCTGCCAATCTGGTGGTGAAGGTCCAGGATCTAGGTCTACACAGCTGTCTTTGCAATTGGATCCTGGACTTCCTGTCAAGCAGACGCTAGAATGAACAACATTACATCATCCACCTTAATCTTCAACACTGGTGCTCCACAAGGCTGTGTTCTCAGCCCACTCCTATACTCCCTTTACACACATGACTGTACAGCCAAACACAGCTCCAACGTCATCGTTAAATGTGCTAATGACACAACGGTGGTCCTAATCACCGATAATGTGACAAACTACAGAGAGGAGGTGCACACTCTGACACAGTGGTGTTAGGAAAACTCACTCAACATCAGCAAAACCTAGAAGCTGGTGGTGGATTTCAGGAGAGAGAAGAGAGAACACCCCCCCCATCACCATCAACGGGAAACCAGTGGAGATAGTCAGCCCTTTCAAGTTTCTCGGAGTACACATCGCTGAGGATTTGACATGGACTGCTCAAACAGACGCTATTCTGAGGAAGGCACAACAACGCCTCTTCTTCCTCAGGTGGTTCAGGAGGTTTGGAATGAGCCCCCACATCCTCCGCTCGTTCTACACCTGCACGGGGAGAGCATCCTGTCTGGCTGTATCACCACCTGGTATGGAAATAGCACCAGCAGCAATCGCAAAGCCCTACATAGGATTGTGCGAACTGCTGGACGCGTAGTAGGAGGCGAGCTTCCCTCCTCCAGGACATCTTCACCAGGTGTTGCATGAGGAAAGCCAAGAGAATTATCAGCGACTCCAGCCACCTAAGCCATACACTTTTTTTCTCTGCTACCCTCAAGCAGACGGTTCCGCAGCATCCGGTCACGCACTAGCCGGCTGAAGGAAAGTTTCTTCTTTCAGGCTGATGAACACTTAAGACAGCCCACACAGACTTTTCCATACCCCTTACTGCACACCATCAATATGTAGTTTGCACTGCACTTTAACTAATCCATACTTGAAACAATACTGAATACAACTATGTGAACACCTATTCATTGTACATATCGGTATAACAAATTAATTTATTAATTTTTTTTTTTTTTTTTGAGGAGCATGCTGTTGAATTTAGCACTTTTGTGTATTTGCACTGTCTGTCTTTTGCACTGTAATTTTTTTTTGCACTGTCTGTTAATTGCACTATCGTTGAATTTGCACTGTATTGTGTACTGTCTGGGGCCAGCACCTTTTCACTCATCATAGCACACGTGCTGCTGATGATGTGACAATAAAAGTGATTTGATTTAATGCAAAACCTTGCATAACAAATCTGGTAGTTTCACATAAACTGAGTATTTCCAGGTGGTCTCTTATTTCTTACCATAGCTGTATATAAATCACAATCTAATTGCTTGTCTTATAAATTATTGGCATGTGACTACTTTTTTTTATAAAAATGGCACAAGCTATGTTTGAGTTGGCCATAGTTCATTGTTTCACTCTGTCATTATATTAAAGTCATCATGATACAGAAGTTAAGATGGTCCTTTTTTTCCCTTTTTACGAAAGGGTACCAAAAGGTGTTATGATCTGTGTGTTAGTCTAGCTGTAGAAATGCATCCTGTATTGTGCTAAACTGTACCGCTCTTGAAAATGGGTAATAACATTCTGACCTTGTCTTAGGATCATTAAAATGTGGGATTTGCGGAGGAACTATACTGCATACCACCAGAACCCCCTGCCTCTACAGGCCTATCCTTACCCAGGGTCCTGCACGCGCAAACTAGGTACACATCTCATAGCCCACTGTTACTAATGAGAATTCATATTATCAAATAAAAATCTTATATTGTTTTATTTATTTAATTAATATTTTTTTTTATTTATTGGAACTCTTATCTTTTTATTGTTTTTTTATTATAGAAAAGTGATTTCTATAAAATGTCATAAATTGTATCTATTTTTTGCTATGACATAGCCAGAGAAGCTGAGATGGCAATAATCTCTCTCTGTAGTATTATTGCTAATTTTCCTTTTCATGATCCTGTTTTTCTTCTGCAGGTTATTCTGGTCTTTCACTGGACTACACTGGATCTAGACTCTTCTCTAACTGCACAGATGACAATATCTACATGTTTAATATCAGTGGGCTGAAAACCACTCCAGGTACATATGAATTGTAATAAGTGTTCAGTTTGTTTGTTTTTAAGTGTAAATTGTTATTTTTTATTTTTTTAACTAATCAGTTTTTATCTGGAGTGTGGGATAGTGTTATGATGATATCATAGTTGTTTTAATGATGTGTGAGCAAACATAGAATTTCTCAAAGTCTAAAGAGTACAATATAAAAGCACTAATTTCAGCAGGTCGGAATTGATTTCTTTTTTCAAAATATGATAACTTTAATTTATTATGCACTTAAGACTGTTTTTTTTTTTTTTTTTTTTACTTCTATTGTTTCGTTGGTATAAAAAATCCCCAAAATAATTGAATTATGTAGGTGAAGCATGTTTCTGAACTAATTCTCTTTTTCACAGTCGCTGTGTTCAGTGGTCACAGTAACTCCTCATTTTACGTGAAGTCCACTGTGAGTCCAGATGACCAGTTCCTGGCTAGTGGATCCAGTGATCATAACGTTTACATATGGAAGGTCAGGAGTTCTCCATGCACTCACCCGCAAAATTCCCTCATTCTCAAATATATTTCTCAAAAATATATATATACATTTTCAAGAAGAGCTATTCAAATGATTCATTTGATTTTGTTACAAAGTAAGCTCCCCATCCCTCCAGTAACATACAGCCCCAGATCTAGATGTAAAAGTAGAAGATCAGAAGTTATGTAGCAACGGTGACACATGATTTTGTTTACTTTTGATCCAGATTTCAGATCCAAAACAAGCTCCCATGATGCTTCAGGGCCACAGCCAAGAGGTCACATCCGTGGCCTGGTGTCCTACCGATTTCACCAAGGCTAGTATCTGTAATTGCGGCAAACAAATAAATACTGGTTAAGAATTGTGCACAGCCTCTAAAGGCTTATATTAGTTTAAAACTCATAACTCTTCCTGCAGATTGCATCCTGCTCTGATGATAACACTGTTAGGATCTGGCGTCTTAACCGCAAACCAGAAGGAGAAAACTCAACAATCCAAGATGGAAACCTTGTAGGCTGGACGATTCGTAAAGTCCAGTCACCAAACAGAACACCTGGTAGAGTTCTCTTCTCTTTAAAATCTGGTTTAGTGTTTTTGTATTTTAAAGATCACATTCCTGTGTGCTGAATGTTCAGCTTCACTGCCGTAGTTTTTAGTGTCACACAATCCTTTAGCAATCATGCTTATATGTCAACTTGCTGCTTTAGTCGTTATTGCTAATGATTTACTATTGATGTTAATATTAATTTGCTGCTTGTTTGTGCTGCTTGTTTGTGAAAGGGATCTGGATTCTTTGAACAAATTTTAAAAAGGCATTTGTTTGAAATAGAGAGCTTTTATAAAATTATAAATGTATTTTGCACCAATCATCATTTTATTGGGATAGTATTAATTTCATATTTTTATTACAAAAATGTTACTATTTAATATATTTATTGACGGCAAAAAATTAAATAGTAAAAACTGATCCTAATATGAATCATTCAATGCAAATACAGTATAAATATGATTTAATTGTTTATTTAATTTGCTAAAAACATTGTTTTTCTACAGAGGTATGTATAGAGATTATTTAATTTCTATAGATCTCTACAGAGATAGTCTTCCTCAATTTAAATGAAAATTAAATACATTTCCTACAAATACAGTTGGTGAGAGTTATAGTTTTAATATATATATATATATATATATATATATATATATAGATAGATATATATATATATATATATATATATATATATATATATATATATATATATATGTATATATATATATATATATATATATATATATATATATATATATATATATATATATATATATATATATATATATATATATATATATGTATATGTATATATGTATATATATATATATATGTATATATGTATATATATAGATATATATATGTATATATATATATATATATATATATATATATATATATATATATATGTATATATGTATATATATAGATATATATATGTATATATATATATATATATATATATATATATATATATATATATATATATATATATATATATAGATATATATATAGATATATAGATACTTTTAATTGATTCACAAAAGTAATTGCTTAAACTCTGAAGTTAAAAAATAGGTAGTGCTGGACGATTTGGCCTAAATTCAAATTATCGATTAATTAGACTTTATAATTTAATTATGGTTAATGAATGACAATTTTATTCATTTTATTTTTTAGGCCACATAGTTCACTGAAAAGTAAACCTGGGCTTTAATTTTCTTTTTATTTTTTTTATTTTTTTTTTTTGATTAATTTGAATTTACGTTTTGACGACGATTTAATTTTATATTAAATTGAAAAATCGAATTATTTTAATATTTTTTGTTTTTTTTTGTTTTTTTATATAAAAATATTTGATACATCATAATGGCACCAATGCGCTTTGGTTCACTTTCTGTATGAAGCAGGTCGCACACCAGAAGCGCCGCGCAGCGCCATGGATTTTAGAATTCTAAACATAAGTTTCTATAAACAAACCGGCGCCGCCCAGCCACGATTCAGGACGCAGTTCATATTTTAGCCGTGCCACAGATCGCCATCTGATTAGTTTCATGTTAAGTATCATGCAAATGTGCGCGTCTTGTGTGTGATACTTTAAACTGTCATGTGCGCGCCGTGTCGCGTCGCTTCTGGTGTGCAACCTGCTTGACTGTCTGTCTGTCTGAATTTCACTCATGGTAGTGATGGACTGGACAGCCTAATTCAACCTAAAGCATGAAGTTGTGGGCAAGCATCGCAGAGTTAGTGCAAATACAACGAATACAAGCATTTAAGTGTCTTCAGTTGTGTATTTTTCTTTTATTAATACCTTTGCATGAAACATGCTCTGGTCCACTCTCTCACGCTTCTCCAGCACTTCCTGAAGAGGGGATTTACATTCAGACTAGTGCAACAAGTGTAATCCTACATGACATCACGCTTTACTTAGTCACGTCTGTGTGGATTGCTAAGACATTCCCTCATCAAGTCGTTAAACTCAATCTCCCAACATGTATGAAGGATGTAAAAACCAGCTATGTAAAAAACTGTGCCGATCTTAGTTCAAACCGCGCTGATCTTAGTTTGGTTTGAACACGAGCAGAGGTGAGCAGCCGTAGCAGTAAAAGTGAAAGTACCCGCCCTCATGACGCCATTTAGTGGACCTAGTTGAAAACCAGACAGATCAGGCAGCATAATACAGAGAGTGGTACAAAGCGCATCAAATGATCGATATTTAAAAGGGGGGAAAAAATAGATTAAATATATTATTTTATATTAGACACACATCTGGTGCTTTTTATTTGCTCCTGCTATACGTTCACAACTTCACACATTGGGTTAAATTAGGCTTTACAGTTCAGTCCTTTACTTCCACTGTATCTTTTTAAGAAAAAGGCAGCAGCATTACAACCTGTCATTCAATCAGAAGCAAAAAGTCAAAGTCGAGCTGACAGCCAATCTTTCCTAGGCTCAACAAAACTTGCAAATAATACCTTTGTATTCCTGCAACTGCAATATTTACACATTTTTTATTTAAATCTTCTGCAACAATATTTAACTCGTGAATTTGTTTTACATTTATTTACACCTTGTTGACCAATTTATGTATGGCATGGCCATTAAAAATACAATGTTCTTTAATGGGATGGATTTTCAAGTTACTTATAAAGACAATGTTTCTTCAGTCATGTTGTTATAATGTTTTAAGTTGACTAGTTACACAATAAAAAAAAAATTGAAATCGTGAATCGGTCAAACTTTATTAAAAAAATTAAGATTTTTTGTTTTTTTTTGTTTTTGCCATATCGCTCAGCCCTACTGACAAGTTTTGTTCAGTAATTATGCTTGCATATTACCAGTGAAAGATTTTTGAGTAAAGGTTGCATTATTGATTTTAAAATAATAGAAGGCAATCTTCTTGCTGTAAGGCGACAGTGCTAATCACTGAGCCACCACACCGTCTCTGTATAATTATTTATTGAACATCAATGCTAAACGACTGAAATTAGAACACACATTGCCTAAAACCAACAGTTACTTTTTTCTTATAAAAAAGTGAAAATAACTAACTTTTAATATAGATTTTATTTTCAGTGTTTTTTCATACTAAAAGTAGAAAATTAGCAGTATCTCTTTTAAAAAAAAATAAATATTGTATATCCTGTAAATAATATTTTATGCAGTGCATTTCTTGCAACTTCTATAAACAATTTTAATATAAATTATAATTTAAATGTAATGGAAAATATGCCATTTCAAAGCATCTCTGGCGCAGCTTACAATCATAATTAATGTAGTGAAAAGTAAGACTAAAGAATAGGTCCATCGTCCTACTTAATCAGAGATTAAATGTGGTTAAAAAGTGGCCACAAAAGTATAAATAAAGGCTTAACATAGGAGGTTCACGTGACTCCACATGCGGAAGGGAAAGTAATTGAAAAAGATTGAAAAGCCTATAGATTGAAAACAGGTTCTGAATGTTGATTATTTCGATGAGTTTTTGTTTAATTGCCCAGCTCTAAACAGGTATTATGAATATATGTTTGAAAGTCACACTTAATTTTAAATTAAACAAATATAAACAGTACTTTACTATGTATGACATTATTTCTCCTTAAATTAAGGACTATAATTTGTTTTTTACGAGGCCTCTAATCCTTCTAGCTTTATATCATTGATAAAGAAAATAGAAAAAAGACATTAAGCATTTTAGCACTCCTTTTGAACAAGTAAAAGTTGCATTAGTAAACAAAAAAATCTTTCTACAAAAAAACTGAGCCTAACACAGGTGAGTGGGCTTGACAAACCACCTGTAGAGAACACTTTCATCTCTGACACCTGCACCAGTTTTGCACAAGACTCTTTCAATCTCTTAATAATAAAATAAAAACAGTGTGCAGAAACGCTTATAAAAAAACTCTCCCTTACTTACTCAAGCACTTAATCTCTGAGTGCTAATCATTCCTTTGTATAATTAGCACTTGTGTGTATTTTCTCTTGTTATATCGCAGGATGTTTCTTCAATTGTAAGCTAAATGTAAAATCTTAATCACCAACTTGACTGAATCCTAAAACAATTTATAAACACACAATCACCAATATTCTCTTATTTCTTGTTAAATTGGTGTTAATGAGTCCTTTGTTTCCCCAGGCCATCACAGCCCAGTTGAGCTCACTCCATCCAAAAATCCTGGATCGGTGAGGTCTGTTTCGCTGGCTTCACCCCAGCCTGCCACCTGTGCCCCTACAGGTGCCGCTTTACCCCTCCCATCAAACACCTCTTCTGCACCTCCAGCCAAGCTCACCAGCCCCAAAATGCCATCATCCCTTCAACAATGGATCAGCCGCAGCAGCAAATCTCCTGTTCGAAAAGCCCTCACACCTGTTCTCCAGGGTCTGTCCTTCGAACACCGTGTCAAACGCCGACTGGAGACGGGCGATTCTGCCAGCTCTGGTTTGGGAGAGGAGATCGACGGTGTGTCTGAACTTTATCCCAATGTCAAGAGGAGTAGGAGTTCAGTAAGCACACTCAAGAAAGAGGACTCGTTTGGTTTGGAAAGTGAGAAGAGGCTAGGCTCGGATGGTGCAGAGGCCTCTGGGAAGGAGAACAGCTCTCCCAGGAGGACTGATTGGCTTTCTGTGATCAGCCAGAAGTTTAAAGGGTCGGCTCAGCCTAAGAGCCCCAGCAGTGGCAGCAGTCAGCAGGATACAAGAACACTAGAATCTCCAGTGAGTACATATAAATACTTTCATTTTATGCTTTATACTACTGCTTATTAATAAATTGCATACGATTGTTGTGCACATTTGTCAGTAAAGCTGGCTCTATTATCAGCTGTGAATCTCCAGCACCTGTGTTCAGCTAGAGCAGCGTTTACTAGTGCGAAAATATTGCATGCAAAAGTCAAATCGCAAATAGTCATGCTACGATATTGACCTCCATTTGTGTAGCTTCTCTGTGAACTACAACACTTTGTAGTTAATATTGCCATTTATAAAACTTAAATTCCATACCGCATGCAAATGCAAATACCGCATACAATGATGTTTCTTTACTCCACTCACTTCATAGCTTCTGTATAATAGCATTTAAATTGAGTCCTTCTGTGAAATTGTCTTCTTTCACAGAATAAAGTTCGCACGTTATTTGATAGAGTGTGCGCAACGCGTCTGAAAGGTGCATTATGAGTCCTGCAAATGAATAGAGAAACTCTGAACTTCTGGGAGACTGGGGATGTCTGAATATCACAATAACAAATTTAGTGAGACGTGATCCAGCCGTACATCCTTGATAAATTGTACGACGTGCACTGCTCTGGAGCTCAGAGGAGCGCATGACTGTGTGTGTGTGTGTGTGTGTGTGTGTGTGTGTGTGTGTGTGTGTGTGTGTGTGTGTGTGTGTGTGTGTGTGTGTGTGTGTGTGTGTGTGTGTGTGTGTGTGTGTGTGTGTGTGTGTGTGTGTGTGTGTGTGTGTGTGTGTGTGTGTGTGTGTGTGTGTGTGTGTGTCTGTCTGTCTGTCTGTCTGTCTGTCTGTCTGTCTGTCTGTCTGTCTGTCTGTCTGTCTGTCTGTCTGTCTGTGTGTCTGTCTGTCTGTCTGTCTGTCTGTCTGTCTGTCTGTCTGTCTGTCTGTCTGTCTGTCTGTCTGTCTGTCTGTGGTCACGTGATGTGCGTTTTCAGCTGATGGAGGGCTGTTCAGAAATGCTAGGTAAAACACGGTGTGGATGTGGATTATTTTTGTTCTAAAATGCCATTTTAACAATATTAGTGTAAACGGGGCCTAAGTGTGTATTTTTACCGAGCGGGTTTGCGGCAGGGGCGAGGCGGAGGATCGGCGATGCCAGCTCAGCATTGTGTCGTCTATTAGCCATCAGCGATGGATAATAACATCATCTATCGGCCCAACCCTACTACCTACATACATACCTACCTCTGGTGTTCTGGAGGAAATGTACTGTTGATCACATTACTGTACTTTTCTCATATGATGTGCAAGAAAGTTACAACTTACAAATATGCTAATTTGATTTATTTGTTGATTCGTTGTTAAGCCCTACTTTACAGTAATCATTTTGTTAACAAAACTAAAGGCTTTTGCATACCAGGATGATTTTTTAATGGTGCTATTTCCCATCAAAGTCATATCACCCTACAGCCCAAGACTGGTTACTCACTAAAGCAAAGCAGGACTAAGCCTTGTCAGTATCTGGATGGGAAACCACAGAGGAAAATTAGGTAGCTGTCTAAAGTGGTGTTATTGAAACCAGAAAGGGGCCCCCCAAATCCCTCCTCGCTCTTCAGAGATGTACCGCTGGATCGCATCTCACTATAGTTGTTTACACCTCTTTCCTGACTTTGAAAATATAATTGGCTGAATTGTATAAAAACCTGAATTAAAAATTATGCGTTTAGCGTAGAATCAAGATTGTGATCTTTTTTTGATTAATTGGCAGCTCTATATTGAATGATGCATCAAAGAGGCTTGATTGCAAATCACTGCCACCTTACAGATGAAAATCCAATGTATAGCATGATAAATATTCCAGAACAGTTAGCTGACTCGATCTCAAATTGGGTCAGATGTAGTGATGAGCGGCAGCCACTGCAAACTGCTGATGCTTAAAGTCATATTGTGTGAAATAGATATAACCTAACTGAAAACTAAGCCCTCTTTAGTATCTAATGATATCCATGTCATCCTGTCTTGAGCCATGGGCACAGTAGATTTTGAGCATGCAAAATAGTTGTTTGGTGCTGCGAAAAAAGGCGGTATAAAACTAGATGATGCGACCTCACTAAAAAGTATTTATTGTTCCATATTTTACATTTCTGTACAGAGAGGTCATGTCTTGAACTTCTGTTGGTCTCTCGCATTTACAGGCCAGAGTTCACCAAAATTGAACTTTGGAATGCAGTAACTTGCGAAACTACTAACAGGACAAACTTGCGTTTCCTGCCTAGCACATTTTCGTACCTATGAATTAAAATTCTATGGGGCAAAAATGTAGCGTGACCACAGCATTAGTGTCAGGAAAAAGCTTGTCAACTAACAATGTTTCCCCTTATTTTTATTAACAGTTATAACAACAATGATTTGATGTTTTTTAATATAATCAATTGTCCGCTTTTTCAGTGGCCTCAAATATGTTTGTTTTTTGCCTAATAAAGAGGACAAAGTTTGAAGATTTAGACCTATTAAACGTTGCAAATAAAAAAGTGTTTATTAATATATCAAGTTTTGTTTCTGCATCAACTAAAACTGCAGACTAAAAGATCAATCATGGAATTTAAAAAATAATAATGATTTGTTTAAATTAAGAAAAATTAGGCCAATAAAACAAATCTAACTGTGCTTTCAACACTTTGGACTGCACTCTGGTTTATTTGGCGTCAAAGTACAGTGCGTTTAGCTAGTGTGAATGTGTCTTCTGAACTCGGGTGTGCACCCACAAATCGTACCCGAGTCTGAGGTGGTCTTAAGTATGGTTTGTGCAAACTCTCGTACCGTTTACTGATATGACTGCAATAGAACCAAATAGCGGCAGTGAACCGTCAACTGTACAACATACTATTGTTTTCATTGCGTTTATTCGTGTGTTTGTATGTTGCCTACCTTGGTGACAAGCGGGACTGAGTCAGTGCAAACAGTGATAATGTCTGCTTTTCTCCACCAAAACTTCTTGTGATGTTCTGAATGTTTTAATTTTTTTATTATTTTTTTTCAGGCTGATATTTGCAAGTGGCTGTGTGTTTTAGTTTTGGTAAAAAAAAAAAAAAAAAGTCAAATTATATGGATATGCAGTTTTGGAAACTAAACTCTTCAGTACGTTTTTCATTCAAATACCATAACACCTCACAGTTAAGAATAGAGTTTTTAAATTTATATTTCAAAAGATTTTTTTTTTTTTTTTTTTTTTTTTACTTGATCATTAAAGACTCTTTAAATTCTAGTATTAGAGTTTCCACAATGTAAACACAATATTAACACTAAGAAATCTGTCTTCATCATTAAATCATGTTTTAAAAATTTCGGAAATATAATGTGTTGCAAAACACTAAAGTAATTGCTGCTGATAAATCAGCTTTTGCGTTTTAGGAATAAAAAAAATTTTAAGTTTTCTTTTTGTGTTCATTTTTCACAATGGAAGGGTTAAGGGAAATGCCTTGGTATGCATCTTTTAAAAAATGCATATTATATAAAAAAGCTTCTGATTCTTGAAATACATTTTCAGTATTAATTTGTTTATATTCTTCTCTCTAGGCAGCAGTCTCACCTCGTCCCATGAAAGTTTTCTCTCCACCAACAAACAAGAAAGCATCACCTTCCAAACCTATGAAAAAAATCTCAAGCTACTTTATGAAAAGAACCCAAGACTGACGTGCATGGGTGCATGCCTGCATGCCTGTGTGCGTGCATGTTTAAAGAGATTACAAGTGTCTTTCATTCTACACATTTATGGTTTAAATTCAGTTTCAGCTTTTCTTGTAACTGAGCTTCAAACCAAACCTAGAAAAGATTTGCAGATTCTGCCTGTATTTATGTATGTAATGTGTATTTTTTTATCTAGTTGTGCATTTATTTTTAAATGTGTAAAAATATTTTTCTAGAAAAGGGTCAAATGTATGATCATTTACAGTCATTTGACACCACAGTTGAATTCTAAAGTTTCTCTGATACCTTCATGTCTGTCAGACAGTTTGAAACACTTTGCTCCATTTAACATGCTTTTTAAACTATATTAAATTATATTTGGGTGTTATAATCAGTGTTATATCATACTTTATTTTTTATTCCAATTCTAATACTTATTTCCAAATGTGTAATGCCCTTTATTTGAGATTGTCCTTAAACGTGGGTCACATTTTCAGTTCTCTATTGATTGTAAAGCAGCACTTTACATAACTAATCCATTTCCAATTAGCCCACTGCTTTTTACGTATTGAATCTCTATAATGCAGTAGGGTTTTTTTTTTTTTTTGTAATGATTTAAATACCTTTTACATTATAGCACAGCCTTTTTTTCTTTTTGTAAGTTTGTGTGAATAGCTAGAATGTCACTTAACTAGAAAGATCTGCCTCAAAGTTTTCATCCTGCTTGTTATTTTGTTTTATTTTCACTATATCTTCAGCATGGTGGGTCAGATATGCTTTTTGCATACAGAAACTTAATTTTAGCTATAGAAATATGCCTTGTTCACCTAGACATGGCCTAGCAAACAATTTTAGATGTCTGTTAGGTATCAAAACGTTGAAGGATTGGCTAAAACAAGCCTAAACTTGGGCTGTCATTGAAAATCTAATAGATTAATCTAATATAATAGCCCAAAACTATAGTCGTCAAATAGACAGATTAGACTATGTGTGTATTAATTTCTGTTTATGTAATAACTAGTCTAGTTTTGGCATATTCTTAGACATCCATTAGATTTTCACTGACAGCCCAAATGTAGCCTTGTTTCAGCTAAGACCACTGTCTAGACGTATATTAGACATTTTTTATAAACAAAAAAGGAAGTTGTTTTAAACATTTTCTGTAAAAATGTGATCGTTTAAATTATTCTCATAAAAAAGTTACATTTATTTGCGTTCTAACTACGAATATTGATTATGCGTTTGTTTTATTTCTCAATTTGAGGATTGTCCCTTTCTCCTTTGACAAGGCTCCAAGTTCAACTAACTCTCACAGTGTTTCTCTTTAAAATGTTTAATTGTGGACGTTGTTTTTCCTGTATGTTTGTTTTATTTTATAATTTTATTTATTTATTTTATTATTTTTTTTTTTTTGAGTGGTTGAACGTTTGTTGAAGTTTTGTTGCATGTTTTCATGCGAGTTCAAGGATACAGTATCTTTTTATTTGTGTGTTTCCCTAAATACCATTAAAACAAGAATCTGATTGGTCAGTGGGCGGAGCTTGGTGTTTGTGCTGGCGCTCGTTGGACGAACATGCTGTCACTCAAACGCGCCACGGGGTTTTATTTTTAGACTCCATTGAGGCGCAACAGCAGCTGAATGAAGTTCAGCGGGTCTGAGGAATTTTACCCTCGGCGGATTCGCATTAAACTCTTTTCCTCATATGGAGTGTCTCCTTGGATAAACGCGACTGCATTTTTGTACTCGACATTGTTATATGGTTTTGTAAACATTTAAGCATGATAAAAGCACGTCAGTAACTAACGTCTACGTTTATACGTCATCTTAGGGTACCTGTGGATCATCATGCAGCCTCCGCGAGTGGGCTGACAGTGTCACATTAGATGGGGTCTCGTGAGTTTAATGCATAGCACAGTCAATGGGATGTCTGCACTCAAGTCTAGAGAACATTTAGGGCACACTCGTTCACTGTAGGCGCAGCTTTTTTTTTTTTTTTTTTTTTTTTTTGCTAGATCTGCTCTGGAAATGTCGGCGATTTCTGCGTCGGAGAAAGTGGACGGGTTCACGCGGAAGTCTGTGAGGAAGGCGCAAAGGCAGAGGGTATGCCAGGGCTCGTCTCAATTTGCGGTCAACAGCAGCAGGCCTGCGGCTCCAGAGATCTCGGCGCTCCCGCAGCTCAAAGGTAAGAGGATAAAGCTCTGCAAATATACACTCGCGGGCTGCGTCTTAAACACTGGGCAGCTGTCTAAAATATAAAGGAGCTCCTATAAAGGAAGTTCCCTTCATAAAAATGTGCTGTCGTTTATAGGAAGCACTAGTGTTTTTGAACCACACTATAGTAAAGTTTATTCGGGATGTTTACTGCAGGTATATATTATAGTGTTTATCTATAGCAAACTGATATACTAATAAATAATGTGGTATACTGGTGTATTGTAGTATGATATAATGTTACTATATTTGTAGAAGGTTTGTACAGTAACAATTTGTTTGTTAATGTTACTGTATTGCTGTTTCAATAGAAACTTTAGAATTACCACAACACAGTAATTCAAGTACAACTATACTATATAAAAGCCACCATATTTTCCAGAAATTACTTTAGTTAGTTTTTTTTTTTATGTTGAAAGTAATCAATCTTGGCATTACAGGTAGCTTGAGTTACATAATCAAGTAACCAAGGTTTGCGTTACTTATTACCAAAATAAGCAACGGTGAACTAAAATATGACTTTTTTTTTTCCTTCAATTTTATACGGTTCCTTTTACATCATTGATGTTGTAATGCAATTAAAATATAATCTGTTAAAAAGACTTAAGCGTTCATTTAGTTATCTAAATGAACTTAGTTCATATTTCAAAGACAAAAAAAAAAATAATTTGATGCAGTGCTTTTTCTATATTCTTAGACCTGCTTTATAGCGTATAGCATTTAGGCAGTGAAGATCCTTGATTTTTAAAGAAAACAGTTCTTATAAATGCACAGATTTTGTATCTGTTCACCGGAAGCACTTGACCCTGGTTACTGCAAAATTAAAAGGCCATCCGAATACTTCTGCAAATATATCCTATTTGAAAAAAAAAAAAATGGTGAGCAAGTGTAGAATACAAATGTATGCATTGAGCACAAATATATTCATACTGTAATTATACCTTAATTGGGTTGGTACACCCCCCTCCCCCAAAAAGTCTGTTATTACCCCTACTTCGTTCCAATCTCGTAAAGGGGTGTTCCACTATGATATAGTGATTGGAATTTCAGATCATTTTATTGACTCGGATCTTTGAGTCTCGTTCGTCGAGATGAACAAAACTTTTATCGAGTCATTTCGTTTATTTGGTTCAATTTTCCAAAAGAATTGCTTCCAAACACATCTACAACTAGCCCAAAAGGTTGATTACACAACAAATAAGTCATAAATAGAATACTATAAGAAGGAGAAAATAATAATTCAATGTTTACACGCTCTTTTGTCTATGAAGGTATTGTGGTCTCTTTGCTTAGCTCACCTCTTCATGCCTTCAAATGTCAGTGGTTCGTTCACGTTACACTGACAGTCACATATAATCTTAATTAAAGTACACAATCTGAGCCAATAGGAGCCATGATAATTAGTTCACCTTTTCGAGTCTTCGAGTCTTTCATTCATCATGTGACAGAATGACTCAAACCCAAGAACTTGATAGGTGACCGGATCAATTATTTTTCCGGCTCTAAACGCATATGATTGGCCTGTGAGGAAAGAATGACTCAAACCCGAAAGAGGACTCGATAGATGAATGGATCTATTCTTTTACCGACTCTAAACGCATATGATTGGCCTGTGGGGAACGGATGACTCAAACCCGATAGACGACTTGAGAGATGAACGGATCAATTCTTTTTCTGTCTCTAAACGCATATGATTGGCTTCTCCCTTTCCGCGATGAACGACTCAAAAGATACCACCTGCACAAATGTATGCACGCGCGAATGAATAAATCACTCCCTGAGAGGGCTTGTAGTTCAGAAGTCATATTAAAGATTCGTTCAAAATGAACGAATTGTTCAAGAACGACCCATCACTACTATGATATCATATTTTAAACACTTAAAGGGTGACGAAACACCAAAACACATTTTTTAAAATGTTGACACTTGACAGTCGTATATGTGTCCCACACTGCTAAAAACACTATTAGGACACATATATCTCACTAAAAAGTAAAAATTAGTTGTTTTTGCGTTATTTTGAGCAAATTCGTACTTCCGGTTTAAAACTAATTTTTGAAGCTGCATCACGGCCATGAGATCTTAGCGTGTATTCCAGCTTGCAGACGGGACGTCTGTACCTCAGCGTCCCGTATTATGTTTCTGAGTGTGTTGCATTCATTCATGAGTAAGGCTTGGTTCAAACCAATCAGAGCGCTCATTATGTATGTTGCTGCATGCAACTTCATTAATATGCATGCTAGCTTTTTTAGACTGTACCTGAAACAGTGTTCAGACGGCAGAGAGACAACACACGTTGTGTTGCCAAACGTTGTGGGAAAAGAATAAGAACTGTTTGGAGATACGGGTCGCCAGTGTTGCTTTCATCATGTGAAGGTTTTATTTCATTTTCTCTTCATGAGAGCGCTGCTTAACCCACGTGAGAGGAAAAAAAATTTCTCACATCAATAGTGAGATCCGGATTTGATGCTCCAGTATGTGCTGATTGCCCTGTCTACAGATTCTGTAAGTTTGTGCAATCAGTGCCCTTTCTTTCTTCATTCAGATGGCAAAGTTATAGTTCGTATGGTCGGCAGTACTCTTTCAGTGTATAAAGACAGACCTTAGTCAAAATGATTTCTAAGTTACTTAGTTTACAGTACGTTAATATCACTACAATATTGAAAGATCCGCTGTAAATGCTGCTCTCTGAGTGTAAACACGTGAACACTGTAAGCAAACTTTTGCCGACCGTCGTGTTAAATTTTTGCTGCATTTTGTGACAGGATAGTCTACACACACACAGCTTTCTGACCTACTGAGTGCATATGAGTTACAGAGAAATGCAGAGGCTTTTTTCTCTTATACGACGTGTGGTATCAAACATTTCACTGTCATTAAACACACTGTCTTTCTTCCCTGCGTGTGTGTTTGTTTTTTCTCGGTTCTCAGCGCGTGCCCAAATGGCAACTCCCATTTTTATTCAAACCCTGCCCATTTTCCCTCCCCCCGACACTCCCACCCAAACAGAGCTAGACACACCCACTTTCCTGACTTTTTCCAAACTAGAGGTGTGAAAACAAGGCCCGCCCTCAAGTGACTGATTGGTCATCTATCATAGAATGCTGTGATTTGCAGATTGGCTCCAACAGTCAGTCAACCTCATGCCTGCCTTCTAAAATAAAATCTGACAAGTGTCTGCGTGTGTGCGTGTGTGTGCGTGTGTGTGTGTGCGTGTGTGTGTGTGTGTGTGTATGTGTGTGTGTGTGTGTGTGTGTGTGTGTGTGTGCGCGTGTGCGCGTGCGCGCGTGCGTGCGTGCGTGCGAGCGAGAGAGAGAGAATTGCCTGTAGACGCGTGTAACACGAGAAGTGCATGTCGGGACCAATGTCTCTTTTTCTCTGATGCTCGGATTAAGTTATTTTCTGTAATATACAGTATCACTGTTGACTGAAGAATAAAGCACAAGATGTGGGATGCAACCTGTGTGAGCCTTGATTGATTTTTCTGCTGCAACACGAGTAAGGCGAGTTCCCCTGTATTTTTTTCTACTCAATGCATTACACAACATTTTTACATATATTCGGAATATGCATGTGTAAGTAATATGAATCATTAACATATCTTTTGCGAGTTCATTATCTGAGATGTAGAACGCAGTCACACGCATAGAGAGACACGCACATGCTGGTGTGTGTTTTCACAGCGGTTTGACTAATAAATATGAATTTGTAGCTAAATTGTCAGCAGTGCCAAACAGCATTTCCCGTTGTTTACATCTTTGCTACAGCAGACTGTTAACGCTAGAAATTGTACATGTCATGATCAATTTTAACACATAAAAACACATATAGATTGTGGCTTAGAGTTCACAGCCTCTGCTTGTTGGAGCTGCTCCTTCTCTGAGGAGATTTAACTGAATCCAGCACTGAACTAGGAGAGATTCTGGAAGTTGTGTTTAGTCAAATCATGCTTGCTGTGTTAGGGTTGGGCGATGTTGATCAATTTGGCATCGTACAATGTCTAATGTGAAACATCGCGATGAACGATGCCATTAATAATGAATTAATTAATTGTAGTCTACCATTTTCACTACATGACCCAGATGATCTTTGCTTTACATATAACCAAACCATAAATAAAGTTACAAACAAATGACCACCTGTCAATCCATTTTTTCCGCAGGACTCTGTCATGAATAGGCACAGTGATCTGTGTTGTTCTAATGGCTTTTTCCCAAAGCCGGTGAAGGAGATGAGAGTTTGGTTGGAGTTCACTGTAGTTCATACATTTTCATAGTTTTCCCTGCAAAATCCACACCGCGTGCGCAGATTTAGGAGACATTTATGCAGAATGTATCGTTGCACCTAAAAACGCTAAGCGCAGCACTCAGGAACAGATTAAAACAGTTGTTATGTGAACTTGCTGAAGTAAAAAAGCCAGCAACGCTTGCCCTGCCTTTGTGCTCTTATTAATGGCTCACTGCTCTAGAACTGAACATGAATGATTGGTTAATATCTCCTGTCAATCACTCAGTCAATGCCTTCTGCCTTTAGGACAGGAGCTACAACTGTGAAAATGTGAAGATGAAGATGAGAGAATGAAAATAACAAATAAATAACACATTTACCTACAGTTACTAATAATAGCAGATCTTATTAGTGATCATGTGCTTAATGTTAATCCCCCATTTACAAGAGAGGATAAAAGACTTCCAATGTCCAAAGTCCGCTATGAAAATGACTAAAGCCACTCACTATAAAGTCTGTGGGACGGGGTTTGCAGGTAACAGCATTTTCCATTGAATCTACACAATTTAAACGCAAAAGGAGCTGTATATTCTTTCATTTAATTCTCACGATGTTGTCAGCCGTGCAAGCGGCAGCTATATGTAACATGTACACAGCTCATGAAAAGACCGTTATTAAAAGATGACATGCAAATCATAAGTTGTATATCATCAAGGTCTTCTTTTGCATTGAACTATGAACATTTTACATGCAGATATGTTGTTTATGTTCACACTGCTACATTACACAACAACTAAAGTTTGAAATATGAAATCGTTGTAGACCATCCCTTTAAATATTTTAGATGAAACCCGGGAGCTCTCTCATCCTCAATAGACAGCAAAGTTCCCGAAAAGGAACCAAAAGCTTTCCACGTCACTCAACTGTAGTCAAGTTCCAAGAAGACTTCAGATTAATTTAGAGTTACATCTTTTTACCAAAATGAGTATCGGCGATAAAGTTTCTTACCCCCTTCCACTTTTTTATTCACTGACTGCACTCATATTACAATATTTGAAAGAAATAAAAGAATGCAGATGTGTGCCATGAGCTTAAAATTATTCTTACTGTAGGTATACGTTAAAACTGGTTGGTACAATATATATATATATATATATATATATATATATATATATGTATGTATGTATGTCGTTCAAATCCTCCTTCGTTTATCTTCAGAACACAAAAAGGAACTAAAACATGTCAAAACAAACATGTTATTTAGCTGTAGTCATATGCAAGTTCCAACGAAGACATTTGAGTGATAAAAAAAAATAAAACGTTTGTAAAAACTTTGACAATATCTTCCTTATTTGATAAGGTTGTGTGTTTATCATATGCAATATGATGCCTGCTTTTTGCACCATGGGACCGCTGTCTATGGAGAATGAGAAAGCTCTTGAATTTCATTTAAAATATCTTATCTTAATTTGTGTTTTGAAGATGAACAATGGTCTCAAAGGTTTGGATTGACATGAGGATTGATAATTAAGAGAATTTTTATTTTAGGAGAACTAACTATTCATTAGTTTTCTTTTTGGCTTAGTCTTTAACCTTTATTAATTCGGGGTCGAAAAGTTTGTTTCAGCTGTGCCCTCAACTGTACAGATGTGGATTCACATTACTTAGGCTGGTTTTCACTTTACATTTAATTTTTGGTGTAAAAGTGACTTTCAAAAAAGATGTTATAATACAAAGCAAGACCAAAACCAAACAAGTAACATTCCCCAAAACCAAAGACTATAAATAAAACACATATGTAATTATAAAGCTTACCTGAATGTTATATGAGTCTATCCAGTCTTTAAAGTAATATTTTTTGCATTTCTGATAAGGTACATGTGAAGTACAGTATTTACAACAGGCCCATAAATATGTCTGCTGGAAGATTCATGTGTGTGTAACCTGTAATTACTGATTGCATCATCATGTTGTATTAGAATTTCTTATCATTGGTTCTTATTCATGCTCCAACCATTGTTTTCCCTTATTTTTCACTTTTTTATGCATCTGGAAGTCATGTGGTTGTCGGTTATAAGTGCATTAGTGCCTGCCCACTTTTTAGATGTCTTGGTTTTGAATGTATTTTTCCTTTTTTGTCACAAAGGGGTTTTTAAAGGTAATTCATCATTACATTACTTTGATAACTTGATTACTTTGAGGCAAAACCCTTTATTTGAGAGTTTTGTTGCTGAGAGATGAAGAATATTGTGAAAAACATTACAGAGATTGGTTTGAAGCAAAAATGATTAGGAAATCTGACAAGACAAAAGTACAATGCTGTGAACTTAAACTACAGTCTTAATCTTTGTGAACAACAAAATCATAATAAAAATAAATAAATAAAAAACAATGGAAAAAGAAATATTAAATATGTTGTGTATTTTATGAAATTTGACAAAAGTAGATTATCATCTAATGATTCTTACACTGTAAAACAAAAAAGTTAAGGTAACTCAAACCATTTGAGGAAACCGATTGCAACAAACCATTTACGTTCAAAAACTAATCCTAATGATTACTGTAAACTTAATCCATTTTAGTAAAAAAAGCTATTTGAGCACAGTAAAACCCATTAAATGAAGAGAACTTAAACCAACTGAGTACTGTAAAATCCAATACGTTAAGAGATATCAAACCGTTTGAGGTAACCAAGTGCTACAAACTATTTGAACTAAAAAAAAATTCTATACGAGTACTGTGAACTTACTCTATTTAAGTTGAAGTTATGAGGTATTTAAATAACCCATTACCATCAACATTGAGTTCAAAACATTAGGTTACTTGCATAACCCCGGTTCTCTGAGAACAGAGCGAGGTATCTCACTATGGGAAACGCTTCAGACGGGACAGACTATGGAGCACCAATTACACCACTTCCGCCTGAGGACAGACAAATCAACGCTTGCGATTAGGAGCCCACCCTCTCCATTTTTATCCGCTGTGATTTCCCGAATAGGCATTCGAAGCATGCTCTTGCCGAGTGTAATGCGTGAAAGGAAGTCTGGTGAGATTCCTTACTCTGTTCTCAGAAAATCGGGGTTACGCAAGTAACCTAACGTTCTCTTTCAAACTTTTGCTTGGTATTTCACTATGAGAATTATATATACCACTCCTGTAACGCATTCTTTCCGAAGCCCCTGGACAAAATCGATAGAAAGATAACCTTTTATAAGGGGCAAACATTAGGAACTGAATGAGCCAATGATAATGCGGTGATGTCAACGCAGTAAAACTTGATAAATGTATACGGGGAAGACCAACTTGCCTCTGTACAAATATCTTACCGAAATCCCTCTGAACTAAGCCCTTGAGGTAACAATACCTCTTGAAGAATAAGATCTTAAACCCTATGGGGAGGGCGAAGTAGTGGCGCAGTAGGTAGTCCTGTCGCCTCACACAGTTTATATGTTCTCACTTTGTGTGGGTTTCTTCCGGGTGCTTCGGTTTTGTCAACAGTTCAAAGACATGCGGTACAGGTGAATTGCGTAGGCTAAATTGTCCATAGTGTATTAGTGTGTGTATGTGTGTGTGTATGTTTCCCTGAGATATGTTGTGGCTGGAAGGGCATCCGCTGCGTAAAAAACTTGCTAGATAAGTTGGCGGTTCATTCCGCTGTGGTGACCCTGGATTAATAAAGGGACTTAACCGACAAGAAATTAAATGAATGAATGAACCCTTTGGGTAACGAAGACCCCTAGATGTATAGGCCAGTTCAAACACCTCCACCATCCAATGCAAGAGCTGTTGAGATGAAACAGCCTTGCCCTTACAGCGAGTGGCCCATGACACAAATAACTGATTGCTTTCCTGAACGATCGTGTCATTATTATGTAAAGGCCTAACTCCCGTATGGGACACAAAATGTGCAACTTTCTCTTCTCTGCTGATAAAAGAGGAGGAGGATAAAAGGCATGCAACTCCAAAGCAAAACAGTTAAAAGCTGAATCACTGACCTTAGGAAGGAATGCCGGGTTTGGTAGCAGTGTAACAATGTCATCATCCTGGCTAAAATCCATGCACGCTTGATGCACCGACAAAGCATGCAGCTTGCTTACTTTCTTAGCTGAGACTAGAGTGAGTAGTAAGGCCATCTTCAGTGATAGGAGCTTAATGGAAATATCCTCCAGAGGTTCGAATAGAGCCCGAGTTAAAGCATCCAGAACGCGAGACAGATCCCATGATGGGATCAGCCGTTTCACTGCTGGTCTCACACGCTTCACTCCTTTCATAAAATGACATATAAGGTGGTGCCGTCCCGCTGAAACCCCTTCGAACCCTACATGGCATGCGGAAATAGCAGCTAGGTAAACTTTAATGGTAGAGAACCTTCTTCCATTATCCAGTAAGCTCTAAGTATCCCTCACCGAGCACTGGAAGGAGATAAGCCCTTCACTTGTGCACCAGTCCTCAAACACACGCCATTTTAGATCGTACAGTAAGCGCATTGAAGGAGCCCTAGCGCTCTGGATAGTGCTTATGACCTACCGTGAAAGCACGAGCACATTTACCCCTTCATGATTTAACCCTTCATGGGCCAGAACCAAAGGTTTATTTGTTCTGAGTGAGAGTGAAATATCTGCACCCCCGCTTGTGACAGCAGGTCCCGTCGCAGCGGGAACAGCCAGGGCTCTCCTTGCTGAAGCTCGGCGATCTCTGCCAACCACAGCCTGCCCGGCCAACGAGGAGTTATTAGAAGGAGAGATAGCCAGCTTTCTCTTACTCTGTCCAGGTTGGGAGAAATTAGACTCAATGGTGGGAACGCGTACAGCAGCACGTTTGGCCACGGATGCGCTAGCGCACCCACACCTAACGGTGCATCCTCGTCACCGAGAGAGAAATACAGTGGACATTTTGTGTTTGCTCGCAAGTTGAAGAGATCTATGGCAGCCTTGCTGTACATCTCCTAAATTTGATTCAACACCTGCAGGCAGAGAACCCATTCCCTGTACGTCAGGTTGCCCCTTGACAGAAGATCCGCCCCCACATTTCTGACTCCCGGGACGTGCAGGGCACGCAGTGAGCTCAAGTGAGCGGTGCTCCAGACAATCTGCTTACTTGGTAGATTGTGCAGCTGTAACGATCTTGTTTCCACTTGGCAGTTGATGTAACTCACCAGCGTTGTGTTGGTCATCCCGACTAAAACATGAAAACCCTCCAAGAATGGGATAAAATGTTTTAAAGCCAGAAAAACTGCCATCAGCTCCAGCATGTTTATGTGAAGTTCGGGCAGTCGTGGACACAGGTGCTTCGCAGTAATCTAATACTAAAAATGTCTTATCTTTAATAAACCGGGATCATAGACAGAGGAAGCCATCATGCCCATCAGATGGAGACAGGTTCTAAACGAGACCAGGTTTCCTTTGCAAAAGTGGGTCAGGCATAGACCAAACGCCACCATCCTTCTCTCCGAAAGGATGGCGCAGTATGTTACAGAGTCAAGACCCAGGCCCAGATACTCTATCTCCTGGGACAAAATCAGCTGGCTCTTGGCGTTGTTCATTCTGAATCCCAGCTTTGTGAGATGAGACAAAAGAGTATCTTCATCCCGCGCTGCGCGCTAGTGTTTAGTTTAGTTCCCATCCCAATTAAACGCACCTGGGCTAGCTAATCAATCTCATACTAGGCTTTCTAGAAACATCCGTGCAGGTGTGTTGAGGCAAGTTGGAGCTAAAATCTGCAGGACATCAGCCCTCCAGGACTGTGGCTGTTTCTCAATATGCGTTCTTCAGCGGTCTTGCGTCCTCATGTTCTTGTGTAACGTCATCATCAGCTGCCAAAGTTCAGTTCCAATACTCAAGATCGCAAGAACAGAGAATGCCTGAAACTTCCTGGATGTGAGCCTTGGCTCAGTTGGCATTTCTGTGTGGAGTTTGCATGTTTTCCCTGCATTTGCGTGGGTTTCTTCCGGGTGCTCCGGTTTCCCCCACATTCCAAAGACATGCAGTACAGGTGAATTGGGTAGGCTAAATTGTCCGTAGTGTATGAGTGTGTGTGTGAATGTTTTCCAGAGATGGGTTGCGGCTGGAAGAGCATCCGCTGCGTAAAAACTTGCTGGATAAGTTGGGGGTTCACTCCGCTGTGGTGACCCCGGATTAATAAAGGGACTAAGCCGACAAGAAAATGAATGAATGAATTAATTAATTAATTTTAATAAAGGAACAAATCGAATAATTGTACTGGTAAGCAGATATGCGTAGACCCTTGTGTCTCAGCGGAGAGAGCGCTGCTTTCATGCATCTGCTGAACACCTTGGAAGCTAGACGAAGCCCAAATGGATGAATGGAAGAGTAACAAATTCTAACACTTCGTTCTGAAAGGAAAACCTGAAATATTTCCTTTGTGCTGGATAGATGTTTAAATGAAAGTAAGCATCCTTGAGATTGATCGAGTCGAACAAATATTGATGAATTGACACACCAAACTTAACAAAAAGTGAGCAGAATAATTACTCATGAACAAGTACACAACATTTAGACAATGTGCGTTATTACAACTATTAAACAAATCAACACACTATGTTGTTAAATGACTAATAACAACCAGTGCGGAAAGAGTATTGAAAAAGCATACTTAAGTAAAAGTACCATTACTTGCCTAAAAATGTAGTGTGAGTAGAGTAAAAGTACCTGTTGTAAATATTACTCAAAGTAGGAATAAAAAGTAGCTCTTATAAAAGTACTCATGAGTAGTGAGTATTATGCTGTTAAAAGTTGATGCATTTACATGTAATTTGTGGATGTGTGTGTGTGTAAACATAATATTCTGTAGTGCATTTAGTTATTGCCCAGCAGGCACACAATGTCATAAGACTTTAATATTAGGTTAGATTTAGGTTGTGATGTCAGATGACCAAAATTCAATGTCTAGCCAGCGTCTAAGGACAACGCTATTTTGATGTCCAATAATGACATCAAATGACGTTGATATTTGGTTGATTTTAGGTTGTTACAAAGTGACCAAAATCCAATGTCAAGCCAACATCCTAAACCAACATCCAGTTGACGTCAAATACTGATATTTATTCATCAGGTATGGCAACCAAAATTCAACGTCTGATAGATGTCATAGTGGTAACGTTGACACAATGTCAAGCTGTAACATCATTAGAAGTTGATATTTGGTTGGTTTTAGGTTGGACAATGCACATTGACATTAGGCTGACGTTGAGTTCTGATGTAAACCTGATTTTCATTTCCAAAGAAAATGCAGCGTCTCCACGACATTGAGGTACAATTTCAATCTGACATCATGTTGACGTCTTGTGTTTGCTGAGTGTTTAAGGCCATTTCTGTCATCATACAGTAAATATCCATCATCTTCCCATCAGTGACATGCATCTAAACCAGGGGTGCCCATACTCTGTCCTTGAGGGCCGGTGTCCAGGAAAGTTTAGTTCCCATCCCAATTAAACGCACCTGGGCTAGCTAATCAATCTCATACTAGGCTTTCTAGAAACATCCGTGCAGGTGTGTTGAGGCAAGTTGGAGCTAAAATCTGCAGGACATCAGCCCTCCAGGACTGTGGCTGTTTCTCAATATGCGTTCTTCAGCGGTCTTGCGTCCTCATGTTCTTGTGTAACGTCATAATCAGCTGCCAAAGTTCAGTTCCAATACTCAAGACAAAAGGGACTAAGCCGACAAGAAAATGAATGAATGAATTAATGAATTAATTAATTTTAATAAAGGAATAAACACATAAAAGATGTTTGTTTGCTGAAATTCCTATTAAAATCAGTTTTATTTATGTTGTGCAGAGTATATATTTTGAAAAGGGGGGAAAACAATAAATCGTTGTGTGATTGCTGTAATGTTTAAATAATTTACCATTTAAAACGCGGGAAGGCCATGTGACCATCAAGAAGAACGCAGCATCTCATTTTTTAAAGGACGCGTTCTCTGCCCTCGTGGTCTCCTGAGTTCGTTCTTCCGAGGACACCTGGCAAGACCGGTCTCCACAAGAATGCAAAGCCGTTCTCTGCGTTTTTGGAATTGAGAAAAAGCCTTGGGCATCCCTGATCTAAACAGTCTCTGGGTCAATGCGTGTAAAGATTTTGAACATCTTCTTGGACACTTAATGCTTTAAGTTTGCTGCAATGTAATATGCACAAGTCTAGAAGTAGTTCATTATGATGCAATTTACCTTCTATGATTTGATTGGACAGGAATTACAGGACTAATTTTTCAAAATCACATAAAGAAGAAAAAAAAAGTAGTGACTGCAAGTTGAAGGAAATTAGTGAGAGTAAAAGTACAGATACTGCACTAAAAATGTACTCAAGGAAAAGTAAAAGTACACATTTTTAAAACTACTTAGTGAATTACAATTTCTGAGAAAAACTACTCAATTAAAGTAACTTGAGTATTTCTAATTAGTTACTTTACACCACTGATAACAACAATGTTGAGGCCTCTTAATTAGATATGGTTTTTTTGAGAAAGTGAAATTTTCATTTTCAATTTCATCAAATATATTGTCTAAACTGCTGCTGGCCTGATCCCTGCGTTGTTTTCTGCTAGGTGGTTTATGCTGCTTCTTCTCTTCTGAAGTCAGCCCCTGCAGGTCAATCATTAGCAACTCCTTGGCATTTGCAGCAGTGTTGGTGCTTGAGAAAAAAACACCTTTATACCTAAAACATATAATTTTGGAATTTTGGACATTTTCCACATTTTGGAAATGCCACAAAAACACCCCAGCCAAGTAACTTGCATGAAAATGTATTCAGCGTTCACCATTAGTAAAAACAAGTGCGAGTGAGCGCGCGCACACACAAACACACTCACGTGCGGACACATACGCATGCGTGCTAACACAAACACACATACACACATTGGCCTACCTTCGGGTTGAGTAAAGTTGCGATGCTGTAGAGGCGATTTCCGTCAATATCGCCAAATCGCTTCTTGACTGCAACGGCTAATGTTCCCTTCATAGTTTTGATGCTGTGGTCTTTCTCTGTCTCTCAAGATAGAAATCTTAGCAACACAGTGATCGCTGGAATCACGTCTGCTGCCATAGCATCCAAAGAGCTTACTTTTTGTGTCAGTTCCTCAAATGGACCCAGAACAGTCGCAGTCTTTTCTAGCAGTGTCCACTGGTTAGCCATGAGATTGTCAGGGAGCTCGTATTCAGACGCATATATGCCAAGCACCCGTTTTTGTTCGGCCAGGGACTGGAACCTGTTAAAAGTACTATTCCAGCGAGTTTGGACATCTTGTTTGAGGCGCTTTATGGGCTGATTGATCTGCAAGTGAATGTCTTTGAGGCGGGATCATTTAAAATATCAAATTATTCTGCGACCAATAGCCACAGCACCAGCAACACTTCTCTGTGAAAGAAGGCCCTCATGAACCACTAGCGGGAGAGTATAAGCAGCACAAGACAGGCTAGGGAGTCTAGCATCAACCATGGCTTTAATCATGTTTTTTGCATTGTCTCAGAGCACAACATGGACAACTTTTTGAGATGCCCCAAGACTGTAGCATATCTTCGAATATATTAGCTATAGCTTGGCTGGTGTTAGATCCCCGAAATGACTTCGCTTATAACGCTATGTGGTGAACCGTTAACATTTCGTCTATCCACTGACCTGTCAAACTAAGGAGAGACATTGGGCAGAAACTGTAGTCCATATATCAGTAGTGAAGCTTATTGCTGTATTATCATGCACCATGGACCTAATGTGATTTTTCACTTCATCGTACACCTTCGGCTACATTATGTCTGTGATGTCGGATCGACTGGGAATGTCATACCTTGGTTCTAGCATGCTAAGGAGACTGCGAAAACCAACATTGTCGACAACCGAAAGAGGCTGGTCATAGAGAGCTATAAAGTGAGAAAGTGCCTCTAATGTTTTTATGGCCCGATGATTATCTTTGGACATTTTCTCATTTTTTTACAAGACTTCAGATAATGTTGATTGCTGTGGTCTTGCACTAGCATTAGTGAACTCGGTGTACTTATTGCTATGGTGTGTCTTCAGGTGTTTAATCAAATTGCTGGTGTTAAATGATGTACTTTCCTTTCCACCCCTTGACACCGTAGCAAAACATATCTTGCAAACTGCCTTTCTCCTGTCTTTATCCTTTACCTCAAAATGTTCCCAAATCGCTGACATTGTTTGCTGCTCTCGGTGAAAATATACAGTCTGCTATTAACGCTCTCACACAAAGTTTTGGGGAGAATCTTCATTCATTGGTTCCCCCTAGACATTGAAGTCAGTTAAAACAACAAAATGCATCCACGTGGTGAAATAATGTTGAGAGGTATCGGCGCGTGGTATAGACGTTTTATGTACAAAAACGAGTACGAGTATTTCAACTTAGTATCGAACCAATACTGGTCTATTGAACACTCTATCCAGGCCTCCGGGCAAAGAGACAGAGGCTGCTGCCGTACTGACTCAAATGGGGGAAGAGGGGATGGGTGGGGGGGTTGTCTGATCTGTGCTGTGGGGTTTAGGCAGTCTGAACACATTAACAAATTTTCTGCCCTGCGTCGGAGCAAGGTGCTGAGCAGCAGGAACAGGAGGACGTGATGCCTTTTTACAAGCCAAGCATATAGGTAATTTGCCTCACTGACGAGACCAATTGGACGAATAGCCCACTCGAGTCTACGGGAGCGTCGAGATAATAAAATTTTTCCCTGTCGCGAAAGATTTAGCTACATCGATCGCTCGCCCGCAGTGGCGAGAGCCATGGTATGACTGGAGCTTTGAGGAGGGTGGGCTCCTAATAGCGAACTGTGATTTGTTCGTCCTCAGATAGACTTGGTGTAATTTGGTGCTTCCATAGTCTGTCACGCCTGAGGCGTTTCCCATAGTGAGATATCGAGCGAATGTTTGAAAGAGAACTCTTTTCAAATGAGTAGGATTAACTTTGAGTAAATTTAAAGTTAACTCTGAGACTTTTAGATTTTTGGGTTTTACAGTGTAGATTATTGGATTTTTATGCAGAAACATAGGTAATGTCAGTCAATTTTCACAAGGACTTTCACTTTTAAACAAACATTTAAAACATAAACTGGTATAAAGTAGGCTCATCACAATGGTAAGTTAACTATAGGTCTGTCTTTAATGGAACACTCCACTTCTTTGAAAATAGGCAAATTTTAAAACTTTCCTAGAGTTCAACAATTGAGTTATACCATTTTTAAATCCATTCAGCCAATCTCTGCATCTGGCAGAAGCACTTTTTAGCTTAGCTTAGCATAATTCATAGATCACATTAGACTATTAGCATATCACTCTTAAAATGATAAAAGAGTTTAGACCATTTTCCTATTTAAAGCAAGTAATTTGTTAAATAAGTAAAAGATTTATGCAGCTTCTCCTTTCACAGCAAATTTTGTTTTACTACAGGTAGTGACAATTTTGTTCTCTTTGACTCGTTGGATGGAAAAGTTGCTTTATTCGCACGTCTTTTATGCGATAATCCAGTTTTGCACATAAATTTAATTCACATTTTTGGATGGAAACATAGCTATTGTATTGTAAGGCTTAAAGCTTACGCTGCTATTCTGAACTAATTATCGGAAACAGAAAGCAGTTGAAGGATGGCGTGTTTAAATCTATTATTTATCTGACTCCATTGTAATTAATCTGACTCCATTAAAGTTGTTATCATCATTGATAAAGAGAAAGAATCTCAAAGCTTTAAGCAGGCAAAGTGGTTTATTAAGTTACATGATCAAATATACAGACATTAGAATGAAATAAACTAACATACTGTATAAAGAAATTAGCTGTAACGTATGCACTGCTGAGCAACAAAGACAATGAAACTGCCTTTGTTAGCATATGAGGCTATGCACCGGTGTGCGGGAGATGCAGAGTAAAAGCCATTCTCCCAGATCAACAGTTACCTTTCCCTATTATACCCTGACCAAAGCATTGTCAAACATGAGTGAAAACCAACCACCAAAACCAGCTGAACGTGAGAGCAAAGTTGAAGAGATGAAGTGGGGGAGAAGTACATTAACATACTCTCCTCAGGCCATGACCCAACAATAGTAAATATATTGTAGATTGAAATATAATCAATCAATGTCTCTGTTGATTTCATCACTAAAACACTGAAGTCATAAACTGTCAAATGACACCAAACATGACAAAGTTATCTGAAAGAAGAACACAAGCAGATGAACTGTGTATGGTGAAGATTACATGGTTACTGCAAGCAAATGGCAGAGATGTGTATCGTAGCTGTGAGGAACTCTGCCTCACCAGGAGGACCCATCCCATGCTTGGAATGTCTCAGTAGTTCTTCATTAGCATTGAAGGAATGTATATAATATTTTCTCAGTTTACGGACCCCTCTCAGGTTCATTGGACGTCAGAAATTATAAAAGGTCCACATGTGACCTCAAATTAAAGCTGAGTAGAGTAATCCAGTGTCTTCTTTGGCAGAGAAGTGCAGACTGATGATGATTATTATCAATGACGCTCAGAAGATATGTACACAGAACATCTTTTCCAGTCAGGTGTAGGCATAGTCAGATGATCACATGGGGACACTTGTCAGGAATTCTTGTCTGGATCCTAATGTCCATTTCACAAGATATATGTCCGTCTCTAGCTTAGCAAGCCAAGCAATCTCTGTTATCTGTGGGATTTAGTATATCTTGTGGAGGGCGTCTTCAATTCTCCAGTGTTTGTGTTTCACACTGAAGCTGCCTTTACCTACATGAACAGAAATCGATTTGCAGAGGATAGCAAGCCATGAAAACTGAAAGAGGCATTCATTGAACATGCTTGCTTTATTTTAAAAAGATAAAGTATATGCTTTGATATACAGGATTTAAGAGTAAGTGAAAAAGTTGTAAAAAACAAGATAGATAGATGGATAGATTGAAATAGTGTAATATATGTTGATTCCAAACCCCTCTCTGATAGTCGGAGCACCAACAATATGAATGAATATGGTGTAAAAACAAAAATGGGACATAATGTTTCTGGAAAAATGTATGTGTCTTTAAAAAAGTCAACCATTATTGACTTCAAACCTAAAAACATAAAAGACACTGTTAATATTTCTGAAAACATTAGTCTTTATAAAAAGGTTGGTTGACTTATAATAAGAGTATAAAATATTTAATGTGATCAAACTTAGAAATAATTGTTTTTGTGATGATTTAACTGTAAAAATAAAAAGTGATCTAAAAAAGTTAAAATGTCTCAAATGGATAAATCATGAATGTCCATTCAGTTATTGAAAACAAAAATTGCTGTGAGAAAGCAGAAAAGTAAGACTCAAAAGGTAAAAAGCAAAATGGTTTAGATGAACAAAAAGTAAATGAAAATTTTCCATATTGGACAGCACACAGCTTATGTAGGGCTTTCCAATATGAAAACATTTCAGTTAAAAAGAAAAGTTTAATTTGACTGTGTAGAGAGACAAATGGTATTGCTTATGTGACTGTATTTAACTGTGTGAATGTGTTGATGTGACCATGCTCCAACCAAAGGTACTGTAACAAAAGTTACTATTGAAAATTTTGATGCAAATTTGGTCCTGTTGTTTTAACAGGAAGCCCTTGAAATGTAAGATGGGGTTGTGATCGGGCTCAAAGATCCACACCTTGGTTTGTTATTAGAGCATGGTAAAAAGGACAAGTGCATTGATACTGAATCCTGCTGGAAGGAAAGCGTTTTCATGTTAATGCAATTGCGAATAACACTGTAGCCAGGTGGCAAGTTTTGTGCTCCTGTTTTATGGTTCAGCTGCAGCTATATGGAAAAAAGCAGAGCGGTCCACTTATAGGAGACAATCAAATCTAACATTAACACAGTTCACTAGATATTGTTTAACAATTCTAGTAGTCTATGTATACATGTAGTAGTACAAACAACTATTGTGTGTTTATGAGGAAGTCTGCATGTTTAACACAATCACAGGTTTAAAAATGCAAAAAGGATCAGTGCAGTCAGAGTGTAATAATATTAGGTTATTTCTATTAAGCTGTTAGCCCACTTGCAAATGACACTAATAGCTGGAGACCTTGCATAGCCATATTTGTCAAATCAGTAATAGTTTTACTTGAAGTTGAATTTTGGCTGCTTCTAGAGTGTTGTTCTGTGTCTTTAGATTGAGACTGTCTACGTCTCAGGAAATAGGGCGGAGATCTGCCTCTGTTCAGAGACCAACACTTCTGTTTAGTGTGGCCCATTTTTAAACAGGAGCAACAGAATCGATCTTGTTTCTTGCAAGGTATTTTGCTAGATTGTCTAATAGCTTTAACATCTTCATGACACCCTGATGCCGCTAATTCACTATGCATTTGTCTGCGTGACTCAAACTTTGTTCCCCAGTTCACAATGTCTTTAAATGTGTTTTGTGGTGGAATAGCACCAGCCATGAGCGCTTTCTGAAGGTGGGGCCTTGCATGTTCAACCAGTAATCTCAAAAGAATTGGATTGTTGCGTGTAACATCATCTATGCCAGAATATTCTTCGAAAAGTTTAAACAAATTTTCTGCATATGTCTCAAACGATTCTGCAATATTCTGTTTCCGGTTGTAAATTAACTCCCATTCAGCAGGGCTTTTACAACGCAGGTCACAAAGGCAGAGTTTTAGTCTGTTCAAGATCTCACTCTCAGACTCATTGAGGTGTATTGGCTGTATAATTTTGCCTTCAATAAAATTTGTGAGGCCTTATAGAGCAGAACATTTGGAATTGAGGTGAAAACAATTTGCCAAATGTATTTTGGTTCGAGTTGAAATGCATATTTGTGTCTAACAACTCGCCTCCACCATGGTTGGAAGGGCCCTTTAAGAGGGAATGGTCCAATCTCTGCTTTAAACGAGTTACATTCATGTACTGTTAAAGCACGTTGAATGTTTGTCTCTGTGCCGTTTGGGTGTTTCATAACCTTTAAAGCTAAAACAGGCACCTTTTGCAGAGATATGTCATCAGCTTTCTCCGATTCTGAAGTCATATGCTTGTTAGCTTTTGTGTTTCTGACAGGCATTAGTTTTTGCACAATCAATTTGTTTTTCAAATCTTCAATTATGTCCATGTATTTCTCACATCTTTTAGCCAAGGCTAATTGTTCTTCTAGTAGTTTGTCTAGCTGTGATTGGAGATGTTCAATTTTTTCCTGTGACTTTTGTGCTTCAGAATCTGCTGAGACCAGTTGTCCAGTTTTATCCTTTAAATTTGCAAATACCTTTTTTAGGTTATTGCGTAGGCTAGAGGCATTCAGGTAATTTAAAGCCTCAATGATTTCTTTGTGTTTACATTTCTTTTATTTGATGCCCACTGTTTTCCACCATATGGAAATGTCCTCACTAGTAGCGTCCAAATCAAGGCATTTTCTAGTGAGTTTGTACAGTACAGGCTCAACATTTTCAGTCCATAATGTAAACAGATCATATTCATATAAGTATTCCACTCCATATTGGAGGACATTTACTTGGACTTCACAGTGAGATGATTATCTGGATTATTCTGATACTTCTCGGCCCGGTTTTTCAAAAGGTTTAATCTGGATAAAATTGATCCGGATTTAGTAATCCTGTTTTTGCGATCTGTGATCACGTAATCTAGCTTACTTTTTGAGCCAGTTTTTCAAAGCAACATAGGATTGGATCAGTCTGATCCGCATAGGAACTTTTCAGGATCACTAAATCTGGATTACATGTGCTCAATCACAACGTAGATAGATAGATAGGCCTATGTAAAGAGCACCAAGTAGAATAGCCAGTGTGGGGTCAATATAACTTTATTTTTATTTGAAATGAAAACACACACACATTTAAAAACAATAAATAAATAAATAAAATAAAAACAATAAAAACCCCACCCCATTCTCTTCCAGCAGTCCGCTCATCTGAGACCTACATCACAAACACTATACATTGAGGATATTTATAATAAGTTTCAAATATAGATGTAAATAAAAAAAGACTTAATGTCAAAAACTCCACAATAAGTTCAGGCTAAAAGGCTGAATACGTTAAAGCCAATAATCACTATAGCCTGACAGATGAACAAATAAAATTAAAACTTTATGATTAAATAGTATATCTTGTAAGATCCAAAAATAAAATTATTTAATAATTTTTTTAAGTTTCGGAAAGCATGTGCTCTCATGAATAATTAAGCAGCCGGCTCTTCTCATAGGATAAGAAAACTCCACTATGAATAATAATGAGAAACCGATGCGTCATCATTGCACTTGCAGTTCTGTGCTACGTCGCCGATTTTGATCCCGCCCCAAAAATCATTTTAAACCCGGAAGCTGAAATTAGCTGACAAAAGCTCAAAATTATCCAGTTTTCCCCACAATTAAAGCTGATAGGTGGTAACATTGTCTTAACTGATGCTCAACACACACAAATCTGTTAATATAAAAAAAAAATGTTCTCCAGGGTGTCCTGAACCTTTAATGCTGATAATAATTTTAATGTTGAATTATTGTGTTTGAGACATATGCTTAACATCTGTAATCTTCTTCTTAAAATCTATCACTGATGTGTGTTTTTATGAATACAGAAGACTGGGTGGGTATTTTTGCATTTCAGTGGGTTTTTGTTACTTTTTGGGCTGGAATCAGTCAGCTACATCTGACAACAATGTGTGCGCTTTCGGTTTCATTTTCACTGCTAAGACTAAGAGCGGTTCACCTCCCGCGCATCTCCCAAAAGATCACTTTGTGCCACAAACTGAATGTTATTTAAAACTTTATTACCTGAAATTCACAGCCTATGCAGGTTCTGTTCACTAAAGTAAACTAAACACTAAACTAAGACTTTATTCAGAGGCGCGCGCGTTCCTGCCCTCTCTGTGGTAACAGCTGATGGTCAGCTCACATCACGTGTGATTTTGCGGTCGCAAATACATTACATGAAGACAGAAATTAAATTTTTGAGGTGAGTTATATCTTATAAATACAGCATGTAATGTATTGTAATATATATTTATATAGCGTATTTATTGTGTATGGCCATACACCCAAAGCGCTTTACAATCATGAGAGCGGTCTCTCCACACCTCCACCAGTGTGCAGCATCCACTTGGATGATGCGACGGCAGCCACAGGACAACGGCGCCAGTGCGCTCACCACACACCAGCTATTGTTGGAGTGGAGAGACAGTGATCGAGCCAATTGGGGATGAAGGGGATGATTGAGAGGCCATGATCGTAAGGGCCGATAGAGGGACTTTGGCCAGGACACCGGGGTTACACCCCTGCTCTTTCACGAGAAGTGCCATGTGATTTTTAATGACCAAAGAGAGTCAGGACCTCGGTTTAACTCCGAAAGTTCTCATCTGAAAGATGGCGCCCACTGACAGTGTAGTGTCCCCTTCACTTTTACTGGGGCATTAGGACTCACACAGACCACAGGTTGAGCTCCCCCTGCTGGCCTTACTAACACCACTTCCAACAGCAACCTAGTGTTTGCTAGTGGTCTCCCATCCAGGTACTAACCAGGCTCAGCCCTGCTTAGCTTTAGCTGTGGCATGTGACTCTTCTTTTTATAATTAATTGTGCAGCTCTAATATAGTGATTTGATGTATCCAACCAACAAATGAACCTGTTCTATTAGGATAAATAGATTTAGGAACACCAAGGCTCATTATTTCCACAAATGAATCGAGTAAACTCAAAATGTTCACGGGTCTATTTACATGTGAATAGCGAGATTTATTTGCACATGTTGCGTTTGGTGTGAACACAGCATCAGAAAGAAAAAGTTAGAAAAATTGTTACCGCTAATGACATGCTGAAATCATAAAAATTAAACTGGGAGCTCGATGTCTTTACATTGTCTTTGTTATACTTATTATATGTAACACTATGGGCCCTATCATACACCTGGTGCAATAAGGTGCAAGACGTGTTTGGCGTGATTTGCTGCTATTTTCAGACCAGTGCAACTCTAATTTTCATGTTTTGCACCACGTTGTTTAAGTAGCAAATCCATTTGCGCCACTTTGTGGACTCATGGGTGTGCTGGTCAGAAAAGGAGGTTTGTTAAGGAGCAGTGTTGGCTCATTGCTATTCTGAGAATCTGAAATAGACCGTGCCATTGACTATGTAAAAACTGGTCTAAAGTCTAGCGCAGAGTGCACAAGTTATGCACCTGTGCAGTCCAAATGCATACACATTGCTTAATACACACAGGATGTAGAGCAATAGACAAATATATTAAAATGTTAAAAAATATATATATTATTATGTACTACATGTGTTAAGAGTATGGAATGACTTACCTGTTTGTGTTGTCTTTGTGTGTTTGGAGCACGTGGGTTTTGTTTTGACAGCTGGCCATGTGCTCCTTGTCCGCGTGCTTTTTGTTTCCCCGCCTTAGAGACCTGGTAATCAATTTGCGATCCTCTCCTTCACCTGTTGCTACTTGATTTCTCCCCTATTTAGTCTCCTTTCGTCTCTTGTCTTTCGTCAGTCCGTTTTGCATGCTCGTGAGGCTTGTACGTTAAATCTATTGTGAGTAATCTGTCTTGTCGTGTCCTGTTTCCCCAGACTCCAAGCTCCAGCTTGTTTTGGTTTCGTTTTTTCTCTCCCTCTTTTATTTTGATACTTTGTCCCGTCATCCGGCTCGCTGTAGTTTGGTCTGGCTGTCCCATTCTCGCTACTGAATCTCCACCAAGGGAGAACGCCCAGCAGTACCCGTAAGGCTCTTCTTCTCCGGATCGTTTGGTATCGCTCTCTCGCCCCCTGGCGGTAATATCCGGAACTCATCTTATCCTTTTTATCTCTCCTTCTGCTGCCCAGTGAAGCCTTGGGAGCGCCCGGAACTGCGCCGATTTCTGAGTTCAGCCTTTTTTGAGTTTTGAACTGCCTTTTTGAGGATATTTTGTGTTTTTTGAGAAGAATAAATTTGTTTCACCTGCTATTAAATATGTTCCCTTTCTACCCTGACAACATGAGATATAAAAAAAAAAACACTAGGCATACCTCCATGCCTTCTTCACCTTGGGCGCTTTTTTATTTTATTCATGACAATTTGCTTATTCATTCATTTATTTTATTTTCGGCTTAGTCCCTTTTTTAATCTGGTGTCGCCACAGCAGATTGAACTGCCAACTCATCCAGCATATGTTTTACGCAGAGGACACCCTTCCAGCTACAACCCATCACATCTCACACATACACTACGGACCCTTTTTAGCATAACCAATTCACCCATACCAAGTCTTTGGATGGCGGAAACTCATGCGAACACGGGGACAACATACAAATTTCACACAGAAATGGCAACCTACCAATTTACTATGATCTTTTATGTGAAGCTGCTTTGACTCAATCTACATTGTCAAAGCGCTAAATTAATAAAGGTGAATTGAATTGAATTATGAGGCAAACATACTACCCACTGCGCCACTATGTCGCCACAATTTTCTTATGTATAATATTATTATTATTATTAGCAGTATTATTTATTATATGCATATTTATATTTGTTTTAATAAAAACAAGTTTAGATATGTCTACCTTTCAGCTATTTGAGGCATAAGAATAAGAACACATGTTTGGATATAACTCACACTTCATTTTTATTGTTCATTTATAAGTTTGTTGGAAATTAGAACTGAATTTAAAAATAGTTTTGAAACAAATCTTTGCGCTTAACAAATTAAATTAAATATGTAGGCTAATGGATGTCTTCAATGGAGTAAAGTAAAGAGAAAGAGGGAATGGGAGATGAGACTCTTATTGGCTTAATGCACATTATGCTCAAAACACATTCATAACTCTTTAAGAGAATAAGCACAACACTGTTAGACCATGCGCTGGGCGCAGAGCATATTTTTCTGTCCTTAAAATAGCAAAAGTGGATTTAGACATGCATTTAATGCCTTTGCACAATGCGCTTTAGACTTTGCGCTTAGATTGTTAAAATCGATCCCTTTATATTTATTGCCAATTCCAGTGACTCAGTGAGTAGATTTAATCTAATCAACATTTCAATTTCCTATAGAAAATTTGACCAATTTTAAATAAAGTCTCATTTCTTCTTAGATTCAACTTTCGAATTTGGAATAAGTTGTCTATATCGCATACCCCTCTTTTTCTTTGTCTCTCTTTCGCTCCTCTTATTCCACACTTTGCTATGCCATGAAGATAAAAAGCCCATAAACTCAGATGTTATCGAGAAATTATCATGTCAGTTGTTCTCAGTTAAGCTGGGAAAGGCATTTACAGTTGCGTTTATCCTGACATTATGACTCTCAAGGGATGGGCCATATAACCATGGTAACCACACGCCTGAGGTATTGATGGGCACCTCAACAAATTCAGTGACTTATTCAGCTTGTGCCCATGTATACGTGAGAACAAATACAAGCGAGCCAATCAATGACCATGTTTCTGATGTCCGCTAGATGTTTGCTCCATTTTGTGGTGAATACAGTGAGAGGGAGAGACACAGGAACAGTGGTATTCAGATCGCTTACATAAGGTGTATTAATAGAGCAGCAGTGGGGCTGTTTGAACCCCTCCAGCCCTGTGTGTGTGTGTGTGTGTGTGTGTGTGTGTGTGTGTGTGTGTGTGTGTGTGTGTGTGGCCTTCATTGCTATTCTCTCACTGTTAGACCCTGACTGACTGGAGAAAAAACAACAACAAAAACTGATGCTTACAGAAACCTGGAATAAATATAAATTATATATAATTTTTTGATGACACTTTCTTTTATACTAAATCGTATTGCCATGAGTGTTATAGGTTTACCTTGCTTTAGTCAGGGTCATGGTTCAGTGTTTATTTATGTGTCACAGGTGAAAAGTAAAAACTTAGACTTTTTTTTTTTTACTATGGTTTACGTAAAACAGCTACTAATATGTAATCCAGTGATTTGTATACTCAAAAAATATTGTTAGGGATATTTACAACTTTTTAGATTTATTTTAGACCTATATATATATATCTGACAGTGCACGCACAGCTGCGATACCAAGAGAAAACGTTGGCTAAATAATATATTCTGTAATCTAAACGACTCGGAGAGGACGAAATGAAATCTAAACTGGCTGCAAAATATATACACCATTAGTAGTTAATAGTTAATATTTACTCTTTTTATCTTTTTAATCTAGCAATTATGATAACTTTTAGAGATGATATCTGCTTTTATCAACTTTTCTGTCATTTATTTCTCGTTTGCTACTTATTTTATTAATTTGTTGATGTTAATATATTACATAGGCTATTTTATATACAAATCTAAAATCGTTTGCCATTCAAATTTTCTATTTAACGTCTATGCAATTAATGCAATACTCTATGTAAAAACTATTATATATTAACTTTTGGAAACAGCAAATCAACGAACTATGGGCTCTAGTTTGACGGTCCATGCGCAGGGCGCAAAACGCAGGGCGCAAACGCTTTCAGGGCATGTCAGAATGCATTTTTGCTAACTTAAGGATAGGAAAATCTGCTTTGCGCCATGGCGCATGGTCTAAAAGGGTTGAGTTTATTTTCTTTTTCAGGCACAGTTGGTTAGCAGTTGCCACAACTCACTACTGTTTGTTCTGGAGAAATTTTTTTTTTTTAATTTCTAAATATTTCTAAACAAATTTGAATAAGTTGGAGTTAATTAATATCTTTTCAGTTCCTTCTTTAACTAACAGTCACCGCATTTTAGCAGTAAGAATCTATGATACAAAACTCAATAAAATGTTTTGTTAGTTAATATTTAGATGAAAAAACAAAACTCCGTTGTGTATTAGTGAGTATGCAATAGATATGCAATAGAAGTTAGGTTTCAGTCCCTCATGTTTAATAAAATGAGGATGTGTGTGTTTATATATATATATATATATATATATATATATATATATATATATATATATATATATATATATATATACTCAACAATTTTGACTGCACTAATATCTTGCACAATCTTGTTTCTCTCAGGACGATGGCAGAATTTTTTCTGACCCCTCTAACTGAAACTTTGAACAGTAGGCTACTCTTGCACTTCCTTCACTATTGGGCATCTCATATCTTCTCATTCTGCAAAGGCTAATCTTTGCTTTTTCACTGATCCACTGCCATGTCCCGCTATACACCCGCAACTGACCTGCAATTAGCTAATTCTAATGTATTATTTTATTACCCGACCCGTAGTTTATCCGCATGAAGATGTATCAGGCTATTAGCTCCGATGTGAACATCTTGCGGCCGGGCCGTGAGAGTTAGGAGGGGATGGGTCAACCATCCGCCATTTCGGTTCAAGTTCAATGTGCAAATGCTGTTGGCAGTTGTCATGTGTGAGAGTTCAGCATTTGGATAGTAGTGTGTATGCTTGTTAGTTGAACACAGGTCTGGGGTGTGTTCAGGCGGAGTGTCGCACCGTGCGAGGCTGATGGCTGCTAGGTTGTCTGCTCATAGTGCAAGTAAAGTGTCATTCACAGTTCGGTTATTCAACATAAAGCCCTTTGAGGCCTGGGGCAGCAAGCGTTGGGGTTGCTAGCTGGTTTTAAAGGGCACATATTTTAGCCCTTTTTTGAGATTTAATACTAATATTATGGTTCTTCTGAGTGTGCCAATATAGGTTCAGATCAAAACGCAATTCAGATATGGTTATTATGCTGTGTTAAAAAGTGTAAATTTAGAGGTGTGTACACGGGTTGCTGTTTTGGGGTGTGTTGTTTAACATGATAATGAGTTTCGACTGCCCGCCCAACGTAACAAGGGGGCGGAGCCAAGAGCGCGTCTGCTTTGTGCACCGTATCACAGAGGCAGACAGTAAGAGTCATCATGAGTGAGAGGAACACAATTCAACCCTACATATATGACCCAGACTCGGACACAGATCAAGCAGAGTCGACTGTTGAGGAATCTATAATCTGAATGTGCCAGAATGTGTCAGAGTGGTACATACAAAATATTTAATGTTTTTGTATACTTTTACAGCCGCTATGTAACTATGCATGCGCCATCCGTAATTTGTTTGATAAAGTTCGCGAACGTCATGCGTTACGTCTAACACAGACAAGACATAAAGATATCCACAGAGATCAATTTTGCATTGGTATGATTTATTCGTAATTAATGAATATTGACGTTGACAAATATTGGCAGGTGCTTGTGTGGCAATTGTGAAAAAATGCCAACTGAGGCTGAAAATGTATGCTGCAGGGAGATACCGCAGGTAAATTTCCAGTTTATGTTAACGTTGCTGCTCTAAAGACATCGAATGAGATAATAAACAGCATAACTGTGTCGTGTAATAAGGTTAGAAGACGAATGGATCAACTGGAAATGCAACCCTCGTGCATGACGGAGCATCCAGGAATGGATCCCGTTTGCTTCAATATTTATTCCTTGCAAAATGCATAGAATATATACAAAGCAGACTATGGTCCCCTGCGACTTCGTGGAGTGCAAAAGTGAGTTTAAATAAATAGAAAGAATAGCAGGTTACCTTGTTCATGATCTGCATGCTCGCTTTCTTTTTAAGCACATTAACGCTGTGTAGTCAATACAATAGCGATAAAGTTGGTTTTATATCCGCACATTCAGAAGTCCCTGTATTGTTTATCATGATAGTTTAAACAATCGATCGTATTTAGCATGCAAGTATGACTTATAAACAACATTAAAACTATCTACTTGACTGTAAACAATGTTGTACTTTGTCATTTGCTGCTAATACGATTTCCCTATTTTGAATTTGCAAAGAATACTTTACTGAAATGATACTATTAAGGAGAATGTCCGAATATCTGAATATAAAACCAACTTTACCTCAATGTCAATAAAAATGAAATACGTACCGTTTTTCATTGCTGCTATTTCTGAGATGACAATTTGAATGACTTCATAAAAGGCTGAGTAATGCATGTACTTTTTATTGAAAAATAATTTTAAATTCACTAAACATTAATATATAAACTCTTAAAATATATAATAATCAGTATGGCATAGAAACATCAACCCTTCAGAAAAGATGCTTCAATTCCTGAGTCATATAAAAACTTTATATTGAAGTATAAATTAAAATGTGATTGGCAAATATAAAATGTATCCTTTTGCAAATATAAAATATAAACTCCAAGTTGTCACTTTGTTGAATGAAATACAATTGTCCATGAACATTAGAAAGTACAGTATATCTACAAACACATACAAACATATCAAATATACATTGGCAGTTGAATAAACAAAATATGACTTCTGAAATTTTGTTAAAGCTAGTTATTTTATAAAAAATAAAAATGTATATGTGATAACTCCCAAGTTCAAATTGTAGTGCAATTTCTAAAACAATGTTTCATTATTATGTCTCTGTTAGACAGTGCCGCTTTTTGGCTTATCGGAGCTTTGTGAGCTGGTGTTGGGGTTTCCTCGGGCGGAGAGTCCGTGTTGTGATTCCTGCCTGTGTGGTGCTGAAGATTCGAAGACAGTTTCCTGAAGAGCAGGGCAGCTATGTGGGTTTTAGGATAGCTATTGATTGAAGCGGGTCACCCTGCTGGAGATAGCCTCCTCCATCTCAGGTCGATCGTAGGCTGATGATAGAGCAGGTGGTATGTGAATTCCCAACACTTCATCAACATAGGGTGATGGGTCCACAAACACTTGGTTGAAGATGAGGTCCAGCAGCTCTTCTACATAACCTGTGCAATATAACAGTTATCTCTTTAGTAACTTAATTTTGTATTTTGAGTAGTGAGTTTTCATTGTGAATGTAAAGTGCAATTATTTTGTTTATTTATTGAATTATTAATAATACTATAAACATTTATATACATACCGAAAGTTTGCTGTGTCTTCACTTCTCGGACCCTATACTCTCCTTTCTTTGCCTTTGGAAAGGCAAGCTTGTAAATAGGTTTACCAGTTGCTGATGTGGCCTGGGGACGCCCGGCATTTTCATTGTAATGCAGTGCAGCCAAGTACAACCTAACAAAAAGAAAAATGTAAATGACGTACAATGACAAGACTGTGTAGTATTGTAAATATTAATTTCTGATCATTGGCTTTACCTGCATAGCATCCCCAGAAAAGGGAATACCACATTTTTTGGGTGCAAACCGCAGTATGACGCTGTGGAAAGCTTCAACAGTTGACGTCTGGTGGTGAGGACTTAGCTTGGCCACATCCTTCAATATTCTCTTGTTAGCGAGAACTTTCTCCAGCTTGTAGAATGGCATCGTTGCTAAACAAGCAAAAATTTAAGGTATTAGAGTCGAAATCAAAAACAAATCTGAACAATGAAACAAGCTCTATTTTGAATTAGTTTTAATCGCAAAGAATATTTTATTTGTCTGTATACAACTTACCAGCCGACAGCCATTTGTTCTTGTCTCTGCTTATCCGTTGCGGATGCAGACAAGCCGGAAAATTGGGGTCTTCATGTACATGTTTGTCTTGTACATGGTTTAAGATAGAGGTCCACTTTGCCACTCTTTCAGGACCTGTTGTGGATGATGCAGCAGTCCAGTAGATGTGGTTTTTGATGCTATGTAACCATTTACGCAACTTCTCACACCCCTTTATCTGGCATATCTTGTCCAGTTTTTTAGAAATTCCTGGAAATTAAAGAAAAAAAGACATCAACACAAAAATAATATTAAACATGTAAGAACTGTAAATAGCAATTTAATCTTAAGTAAATTAATAACTGCTAAATTACATACCTTTCTCGATATGCCACACATCGTAAAACTGAGTGACATTTCGATCCCTGAGATATTTCTGTATTTGAGGATGTCGGTCTGTGATGATGCATTCCAGACGAACACCGCAGGCATCCAACAGGTCAAGGCTTCTCTTTAGGCCTTCTTTTTCCATATGGTAACTGCCACCCACCTCATTACTCTATAAAATTTTAATTAAGGTTAAAAAAAAAAAAAAAAAAAAATTTATATATATATATATATATATATATATATATATATATATATATATATATATATATATATATATATATATATATATATATATAGATCACACATTTTCAATTCAAAATATTATGCTAGTTCACATAATACTTTTCTGTATTACCTGGACTAACTGTAGGTCGACCACTGTGTTAGTTGCAAGGTCCATCATTGTATAACTCCCATACTTGGCCGAGTGACCTTCAAGAACAAACCGTACATAATTATTCTAAACACATTTTTGGAAAAATTGTAATGTATTTCATATTATTTTTTTTATTAGACTGTATTGAATTAGAAATTAAATCTTTTGACTAAATACCTGGGGAGTCAGCCCTCATATCTCCTCCAACAATCACATTCTCTCTTCGACTGAGCTGTTCTAGCATTTCACTCTGCCAATTTCTCCACTTGTGGACAATAGCAGGTTCAATGCAAAGTCTTGCATGACGGCGAAATGAATTATATTTAAAAATGTGTAGTTTCATTGCAGCAAATACCTGACAACAGAGAGGAGAATTTTTAGTACAATGTGCATGCACCCTGTGACAAAATTTATATTATGTTTCTAAAAGAAATGTGATAAATTTTGATAGATAATTACCTTTTCAACTACAAAAAATGATGCACCGCTCAAGTAGACTGCAGCAGAAAGATGCAGGTTGCCAGCTGGAGTACTACCAATAATTGGCTGACTGTTCCATTTTCTTACAAACTCGCAGTGTGGGCAGACTTGCTGTACGCTCAGAAATGTCCCAAGCCTTTGTGACTTTACATCACATCTCCTCTGACACACTGGGCAGTCTCTGAAGAGCTCCATGAGGCATGTTTCATAGACAATGAACTTGGCAATGTTATGAACTGGGCATTCTTGGATTCTGTAAAAATAAATATACACATTAACATAATAAAAAAAAAATGATGATGAATGTTATGATGACAATACACAATCTTTCAAATAATTTACATAATGCATAAACTCACGACAAGTCTGTTGGTTCAGTTGCAGATGTGCATTCCTCTGCAGGGTCAAATGTCACATCCGAGTCTTGGGCTATAATTTTTGACTCTGTCAAAGTCTCTTCGGCTTCTTCTTCTTCCTCCTCCTCCTCCAGCTCCAGACGAGGTCTTTTTAGTGAAGGTTTGAGGGGTGTCAAAGTCAAAAACGCAGTAGAGGACGCTGATGGTACAGTCAGTTCAAAACTGGAAATTGTTGTCGGGACACCTATAGTGTAATTTTATGATTAATCTCATTGCACGTTTATAAAGATAATAAAACACGTTTCTAATGCAGCAACTTAAAATAAACTGAGAAATGTTAACCTACTTGTACTCCTGCGTTTAGCCTGAAGCGTCCTAAAAGACAACTGGGTGCCAACACTGTGTAAAGATGTGTGAAAAGGTTCTGTCTGGCAAGCAACATCCACCTTGTTGCTCTTTGTCAACGTCGTGGCCTTTGTAAGAAAACATACATGTTTTAAAATGACCTTTATTTGATTAAAACATACCGATCTTATTGTAAACAACTGCAGACCACGTGCAAGTACAGTGAAAAAAATTACAATAAACATACACATACAAAACAAACTTTAGCTGTAACTTAGTCAGTGGTAATGCTTTATTACAATGTTTAATTTTTTCTACGGTTTCTGTTTCTGATGGCTAAAACCCCTTTATGTACACATTACCACTTAAAGATTCGAGTATTTAGACTGTTTTAGAAAAGCACAATAGCTGTAAACGCGCAAACATCCGAAGTAGCTTTAGCCGCAGATGCTATTTATTTCTGCTTAACATTACAGTATACACATTACAACAAACATCCCACATAAACAACAAACTTTAGCTGTAGCCAGTACTGGTTACTGCTTTATTACAATGTTTATATTTTTCTATGGTTTCTGTTTCTAATGGCTAAAAGCCCTTCTTGTACACACTACCACTTATAGCTTCGATTATTTAGATTGTTTTAGAAAAGCATAATAGCAGTGAACACGTGCAAACAAACATCCGAAGCAACTTTAGCGGCTTTTAACTTTTAGATGCTATTCATTTCGGCTTACGATTACAGTACAACAAACATTTAACAACAACAAACTTTAGCTGTAGCCAGTGGTACTGCTTTTTACAATGTTGCTATTTTTCTACGGTTTCTGTTCCTAATGGCTAAACCCCCTTCATGTACACACTACCATATGCAGCTTCGAGTATTTAGACTGTTTTTGAAAAGCACAAAAAGAGGTAAACACGTGCAAACAAACATCCGAAGCTACTTTAGCCGCAGATGCTATTCATCGGCTTAACATAATTAGAATACTAAGGCTAGAAGTACATAAAATGTAATACTTACTTGAAGTGAGACAGGATCACGTATTGTAGGAACTGATCCAGTTTTCAAAAACAATTTACTCGCGAATCCGGAGTTGTATTGTCCCGCGTTCTCGAGGCAGTCTACGCTAAAGTGGTTAGCGCAAACATACAACAGTTTTGGTACATTTTCAGGCACCTTGTCTTCAAAGATAAAACTCAGCCACTTAAGCCTCTGTTGCTCATTTGCAGGAAGACGGTGAAGGCACTTGTGCTGAGCCTTACATCCTAAAATAGCACAAGGGTGTTCTCTCGGTGGCATCGCTTCGACGTTCACGCTAATAATGGCGGAAACGGCAAACTCAGGATATGTTAATACGCGCAGCTGTCAATCAATTTGGTGGGCGGGGGGAATCGCACACCTACGTAATGGTGCGATCGATTTGAAAACAGCTCCAATTGGCCGACCCTTTTTTTTGTAGTTAAATTGAAAAAAAAGGACTGGGTGTGTTCATATCACCCCAGTATGATGGTCTATACACTATACCAACACACAGATCTGTCCAAACAGCTTGAAAAGAAGATTTTTTACAATAGGTGCCCTTTAAGGCTGCAGAGTAGCGACTTTGACCCCGTCTAGGTTGTTGAGTTTGGATTCTCGCGGGTTCCAGCAGTTTCCCGCGACCTCGGTGACCTGAAAGTCTGTTGGGGTTGACCTGACGGCTGTGAGAGAGTTCTCGCACTTGGGCCCAGATTTTAAGGGGTTCAAAGTTCAAAAGAGGTTCAAACATATCCAGCGGATCTTTACCAATCAGCAGCAGGTATGTGCCCATTGGCGACGGGTACACAGGGTGCACTGCAGTCATGGGGACAGTAGTTACTTGAATGGAAGCGATGTATGCGAGTTGAACCTCAGTTTGGCTGTATGATTTGCCATCAGCCTGCCTTGTTGGCATTTAAGTTTGGTTTAGTCTCTGAGCTCTTGCTTTGAGTTACTCAAACAGGGGAGATGACATTAATGTGAGGTCTGCTCCCGTGCTGATGCGTGTTTTTCTCCACGGTTACGGCCAAGTTGCCATGCCATTTTGGTCAGGTTCCCCAAGAGTTGAAGTGCAAAGGCCTGAGCAGTTGTTTGTACGCAGATGTGGCTGGTTGGTGGGCTGTGGCTCAGGAGGTAAACAGACAACCAGACCAGTGTTTTCTGGTACCTGAGGTTGCAAGCATGGTGGCACTGGCTGCTTCTTGGGGGAAGCGTGATGCTGCAGTTAGGTACACAGTCTTTAGCTGATGTTGGACTCGCAGTACTCTGCGGGGATGGAGCAGAAAGCAGGTGTTCAGGGGGTAAATGGTTTTTGACCCCCCTTCTAGTCATAAGGAGTCTGGCTTGACTTCTTGTGGGGCCCCCTTTAAGTTTTTCAGCAGTTCTGCTGCTCACGATGCCACTGTGCTGTTGGTTGTTGTCAGGTTTTTACCTTTGGCTTTCTCTGGCGTGTAACTAGCTGGATGCTGGTTGCTTGAGCTCCTAGCTACTGCAGGTTGGCCATTCCTTTGTTGCTGTTAGGCTCCTTTTGGGCTGCTTGTGGAGAGTGGCTTGTCCCAGTGTGTCTTGAGCATCCTGTCTGGTGTTGGGACATGCGCCTTCCTGGCGGTGCTGTCCTCTGCTGGCGGAGAAAGGCTTTAACTCACTGTTTGGAAGTCTTGCGGCTGGGAAACAGTAGCGTGCCTTTTAAAGTCAGCTCCGGATGAGATTCTGAGACAGGGTAGCTTGTAGGTGTTTGACAGTCTTTCAAAGCAGTCTTTGTTTTAAACAGATTTTATGAGCTAAACTCTGCCGCTGTTGGGTGGTCAGGGCGTGGGGGCAGGGCATTGCCCAGGTGCGGACTCACCACAGAAAGCAGGTTTTTGAGAGAGAGAGGATCTGGAAGTTGAAATCCTCCTCCGTCCGTGGCTCATTTCCTGTCTTGAAGTAGGGTTGGTGTAGTCGACTGCAGTATGCCTGTGAGGTCTCGTGGCTGTTCTGAGCCCCATGGCGACAATCAGTCCTTTCTCTGACACGGGGTCAGGTAAAACACTCTAGTAAGAGCTTTTGCATCAGCTCGTAATCTGCTTTGATGGCACGGGGCTGTTGATTCAGGAAACTTCTTGCCTCACGGCTCGAAGTAATTCTTAGCAGATACAATTTGTCACAGAGAGTGGCACTTGGCCTCGTCTGTGTAAAAGTCAATTTCTTAGAATTAGGAGTGCGTGTCGTCGCTTCCAGCAGGGTTTGGGGTGAAAGTTGTCACTTCCCTGGCCAGCTGGTTTAAAGTCTTTGGTTGACAGATGGTGTCTGACGTGGGGGACCCCTTTGGAGGGAGTCCTGGCCCTGTGTTGCTGATGGGCGTTGCTGGAATGCTGGCTGGCAGGGCAGTATGAGTTGGATTCACCCACCTCTGCTGGTCTATCCAGTCTTGGCTTTAGGGGCTGACTGCGGCACTTCCTCTTTTGGGTAGTCACATGGATTGTAGGAATGTGACAGTTCTGGGTGAACTCTGTCAAGTTCATGCTTAAAGTCTCTTGGTTGGGTTCCGTGTTGGAATTTTGCTCGGGCCCTCTGCCGTTGACTTTAGAGGCTTTGACCCGAGCTTCACTGTCTTTAGTTCTGCTCTTTACAATAGTGTTTCAGCTTGTAGCTTTACACTCAGTTCGTCTTTGGCTTTCTCCTCTCGTCACTCCTTGTGTCCGTTGTCCGCTTGTAGCTCCATCGGGGCGCGCTGTAGTCCGTCCATTTGCTCCAGAAGTTTGGCGTCCTTTTCCCTCGTCGTCTTGCAGGCGTCCTGGGCTCGATGCTCCCGCTGGTTGAGACCCTTTTCTATGGATCCGGCCTGTGCAAGGGTGAGGTGTGTAAGGGCCCTGGAGAGTTGAGTCTGGGCTTGGCTGTTATGGCTCCGGGCCAGGTCGTTCGCCCTCAGCGGATTAATGCGGACGTCCAGCTGTTCTCTGCTTGGCCGCCGCAGCTCCATGGCGTCGTTGGGCAGGAGGTGGAGGGTTAAGCACTTAACCAGGCCTCCAGTTGGTCCCAGTGAGCAGCGGGCTGGACGCACTTGACATGCTGGTCTGTTGGGTGAGACAGAGATCACAAGGGAGAGAGAGAGAAACCCACATGGCAAAATTGAGTTGATGTTAGCATTGTGCTATATTATTAGTCTGACAGGGTTGTCAGCTAGGGGGTATGTGCCGGCTAGACGTTGGTCCTTCTAAGGATCCACTGGGGGCCGGACAATTCGGATGTCGAATTGGGGTGGCTATATAATAGTTGATATCTACATACTGGCCTAAAGGCTTTTAGTCATGCGCCAGGCTGTGCAAATTATCAATCAATTATTTAGATCACCCTGGTGGTTCTTAATAGCGTGGTCTCTGAGCAGGTCAAAGTAAATAAAAATAACAGTAACCCAAAAAAACAAACATAAATAAATAATACTAACGATAAGTTAGACAAAATGGCACCTTGCTCGGATGAACGAGTGTACAGGGAAAGAAAAATGTAAGAAAATAATACTAATAATGTATATCAGTAAATATGAATAAAAATGAAACTAAAAGACAGACAAGGATGAGAAACGAGGCAGAGAGAGAGAGAGAGAGAGAGAGAGAGAATAGCAAAACCTATGGGCATGTCTAAAACGTTCGTTTTATAGTCCTGTTGTGGGTTAAGTTTAGACTAGGTTTTACATGCTATTTACACTTGGTGGTGAGTGAAAGGCATTCAGATGAAAATCGCAAGAGCGTGCTATCTGGCTAGACTTTCCCCAACTCCTACTGCAGTCGCTATCAGATCACCTGACCATAATGTGACTCGGTTGTGAGCTCACACAGCGTAGGCTTTTAGCACAATACGTAGCACTCAAGGAAGTCACTGACCGCCTGGCATGATTCAAAATTGGGTTTTGCCTGATGATTCCGGTGCTCTAGGCCTATAGAGTGAGGTGGCCAATCTCACTCAGGCAGGCACATTTGTGGAATCATGACAGGGTAATTAACCAAGATTGACCGTATGCCAGTTGACACGAACGGTGCTTCTTGGAGTACGATTGCTGATGCCACTGTGATCCACGCCAGAGTCACAAAACGCCAAGGTATCTAACACATTTTCAGCAGGGGTCAGTTATGTCAGACAGATGAACCCAATCTTTTGATCTGCAACCTGGATAACCTGTACGCTTAACCACACAAGCACAGAGGACTGAGGTCCGGATACGGGCAGTACTATAGATCTACTATTCTGGGCGAGCCAGTTGGAGTAGGAATCTTAGTATGCTGTAGTATCTGATGGATAGAGAAGAGGGTTATCACCCTGTGATAGCGGGAGGATAAAAAGGAAAATGAAGTCGGCATAAAAGAATTTAAAAGAATAATCATAATAATCCCCTATAGGTTTAAAGCAGTACAGGACAGCTTAGAAAAAGTAGAAAGAGTGCCTTAGTATTCAGGGGCATCTACAAACATTAATGGGTTAGCCCAAAATGTTTTGATCAGATGTGGGATCTATAGATCGATATCTCTGAATTTAGCTTCAGACAAATACTTTCAAAGTAATACTTTCCTTATAACGTAACCGGTGATAGAATAAATAAGGCATAAGGAAAAGATGGAAGAAAAATCAAAGGGAAGAAAAATAATGCTATTAATGATAATAATAGTAAGATTAAAGGCTATTCCCCAAATAGCAAAAATCAACAAAAATAAAATTAAATATGACCTAAGTTTAGAATAGATTATCGGGAACTTGATTTAAAATCAAATAATAACAAAATAAACTGGACAACGGTATTGAAATGAAAAAGACAGAAGGCAGAAAATTAATGAAAAAAATTTAAAGTAACAAAATAATTCATAATACCAAAAGAAATAAAAACAGACCAATAATCTATACTTAGGTAACTAAAATATTGTTTGGATAAAATGATAACAGGGAAAATTAAATGCTTAATCGAAATTAAATAAATTAACTCCAAACTATTTGACCATTTCAGACCACATGAGACACAATGGTGGGCGGAACGGATGTAAGAAGAGCAGAAGGAGACAGGGGGGAATGTTTCCGAGTTGCATTTCACATTCGGTTAGCCTTGTGCTAAAGTTTGTTAATGTTACAAGATGTGAAGGGTTAGTTTACTTAAGCTTTAGCTGGCGTTAGCCGCTAGCAAGTTGTTACGAGTTGCGCTTCACATCTGGTTAGCCTTGTGCTAAGAGTTTGGTAATATTAAGACGCGAAGGGTTAGTTTACTTAAGGCTAGTTGTTAGAAGCTAGCGAGTTGTTTTGCCCTGTGACGTAAGCCGAGTCACACAATCTGCCTCCTAAAGGCGGGTCTGATGCTTTGGGGTAGTGGCTACATCATTCACGCGTGCGTGCGTGCACACGAGTTACGTGTACGAGGAGCCAATGAGCGCTCGAAGAGCGGTTTTATTCGTGAAAGGAGCTTTCATTCATAACTTGGTATGCGGCTGACTTCACAAAGGGCAAAGCTCGAACCACTAAGATTTGCATAAACGGTCATTTCTTATATCATGTTGCAGTAACACTGAATATGATATCTGACCATTACAATTAGACAAACAAACATAAAACGCGAGACGTCTCTCGAGGCGGTGCACATTTGTACACAGATTTGGTCCAGACGAACATAACTGATATATGAAAAATTCACATCCATATCAGATTTTTGGTACCATTTAAAAACACACTTATGATTCTCAGAATTCTTTTCGTCAGAAAGCGGTTAATAGGCAAGCTTGCAGCTCCCAAATACATTAATTTAGAACTGTCCAGCAGTTCTGAAATTAATTTTGCAGGGCGGCGAAGCAGAGAGGTTAAACGTTAGGCAGCTAAACTACCTGTTTTAAACCACGGGAGCAAATAGTCTAGAATTTTTCTAGCTATAAGAAGGCTTTTTAAACGGACAGGTTTGGGGTTTCCAAACTGTCTTACAAGCGCTGAGGGAAGTCTCTTTTCCTCCAACAGGCACAATAATATATTTAAATTATTTGCGGCACGTGCGTCTTTGCAAAATCGATCTAAAATATTATGAACTGCAGTTTAAATTGTTACACTCAACACGGGGCAGCTCTCTGCTGTGTTAGTGAACAGAAGGGCTGGAGGAGGCTTTTGTCCTCCCAGCTTTGAAGAAAACAAAAGCGCTTCTCGCGGTCTTTTTTTTCTTGTATAGTGCGCTCCATAAATCACAATGAATTGGAAAGTTTGTTTTACAGAAAATGTTTGGAAAACTGCCCGCATTCTCTCCACCAATTTGTAACAGAAATTAGCTCATTTTATGAATATTAATAATCAACAATAACGGTTTATTCTTAATAATTAATATTCCGGCTTAAGCTTCAGTCCATTTGGTCAAACAAACATATGATTGTATATGATCCTTCCCGCGCGACCGAGCGGATTATTCGCATAACTAAAAATACCTGGACTTTCATGTCTGGAGGTCTCTCTCTTTATGCGAGTCTCTTCCTGATGAAACTCCTTTGATGTCCTTTTTGATGGGTTGAGTTTGTAATACAGTTTGGACGAACATGATCGCAAACTTTAAACTGAGATTACTCTGCCGGAAAATAAGAAAACGTAACTGGAAAAGTCCATGCGACATAGAAGAGCCGCGTGGCCCTCCAAGGGGCCACCTTTGATGGGTTCTTTGTTCGGACTTCTCTGCAGATGTTGGGAAGCAGCCTGGTTATACCTGCGGGTCACGTGACAACCCGTTCAGCATTCTTGACCAATGATTTCAGGGCAAAGTTTGAGCGTGAAACCTTCCTTTGTCTCGAGGCTCCTCGTATGCAAATTTGAGTGTCCGCCCAAAGCATGCGGAGAGGCATTTAATGCAGGGAATTAAAGAAGGGAAGCAATGCGAGTTATGATCTTGCTCTATGCATCATGTGTTGTAAAATGTGGGCCTGGAGCGTGGGCCTGTGGAGGGCCTGGAGTACAGGAGCTGCAGAAGGCCTAGAAAGTGCAATTGCGTAGGGCTGCGGAGGGCCTGGAGCTTGAAGCTGCGGAGGGCCTGGAGCGTGAAGCTGCAGAGGGCCTGGAGAGTGGAGCTGAGGTATGTGTGAAGGCTTTGATTTAACAGGCATAGACGTGTCATACATCCACAGTGGGTCAGGAAGCCTAGGTTCATGAGGTACTGGCAATTGAGTGGAGCTGCGGAGGGCCTGGAGCGTAAAGCTGCAAAGTGGCTGGAGGGTGGGGCTGCGGAATGCCTGGAAAGTGGAGATGCGAAGGGTCTGGAGCATGGGGCTGGGGAGAGCTTGGAGCATAGGAGCTGCAGAAGGCCTACAGAGTGGATTTGCGGAGGACCTGGAGTGTGAAGCTGCGAAGGGCCAGGAGCGTGGAGCTGCGAAGGGCCAGGAACGTGGAGCTGCGGAGGGCCTGGAGTGTGGAGCTGCGCAAGGCATGGAGAGTGGAGCTGAGGCATGTGTGGAGGCTTTGGTTCAACAGGCATAGACGTGTCATACACCTACAGTGGGTCAGGAGGCCTAGATTTATGAAGTACTGGCAGTTCATTGAACCCCAGTGGGTCAGGAGGCTTTGGTTCAAGGAGCACTGGCAGTTCTTTCAACCCTAGTGGGTCAGGAAGCTTTGATTCATGGTGCACTGGCAGTTCTTTTAACCCCAGTGGGTCAGGAGGCTTTGGTTCAGTAGTCACTGGCAGTTTGTATAACCCCAGTGGATCAGGGGGTTTAGGTTCAAGGAGCACAGGTAATTATTTTTGCCCCAGTGAGTCTTGAGGCTTAGGCTCAAGGAGTACTAGCAGTTCATATAACCCCAGTGGGTCAAGAGGTTTGGGTGGAGGCAGCCATCTTGTGAGCTGGGAACAGGAGTATAGGGGATGCCAGCATATTGGTGTTAATGTGTTGGGCAGCAAGCCCCATCGCCAGCGGGTTTTGCTGTCTATTGCCCCCCAAAAAAATATCTAGGGGTCTCCTCCACCTCGCCTACGGTGAAGGTTGAACCAATGGCTTGTAAAGCCACATCCAGGGCTTGCTGGAAAAACTCTTGAGGACCATAACAATGAGGGTGGATTTCAGTGGTTCATTTAGTCCTTGATAAAACAAATCAATAAGTATACAGTCCAGGGGCCTCATGTATCAACGCTGCGTACACACAAAAACTTTGCGTACGCCAGGTTTCACGCTCATAATCGCTCACGTTTGGATTTACTAACGATGAAATGAACGTGGGAATGTGCGCAGCTCCACGCCAGCTTCATGGCTGGCGTACGCACATTTTTTGTGCATGTCTGTTTTATTTTCATTGGTGACTCCTAGAGGCAGTTAAATTGCACTCTTCAAAGTGTTTTTGAGCCGTGCAATGGCAGCTGTATGAGACGGCTTCATCTAGCAGGTATATAAGGTTTTCATACATACAGTTGTCCAGCCAAACATTAAAGCGCAACTTGCAGCGGTCGCCTGTTTTTTCCCAATGTAAACGGAGCAATCTACTGCACACATATTGCTATAAAGGCACCATCTGAAGATAAATTTGCATGCGTGAATCAGAAACATTTCCATTCAATAAATGTGAAAATAAAATATGATGCACAAACTTAATAATGATTCATACTTGTCTTCCTCGTGATAAATAAAAGGCAAAATCTAATATGTAGCGATGTTCAGACCCAACTGTGTTAACCGCATCAGCTAAACTTTCCCCTCTCTATTTTTTTCTTTTGTTGTTAATTCCGGAGGACAAATTTGCAAATAACACCATTTTTCTCCGGTCTACGTCCGAAAGCAGCACCTCCAATTCACATTCTGTTCAAAGTTTTTCTTTTCGCTTGCTTTTGCCATTTATTTTTTTCATACCTTGCCTTAATCTGACAAGACGTCCTGCTGGATCTATGTTTGGTGGAGTCTTCTGTAACCATGGGAAGTGACATTGACAACAGAGGTGCAGATCCATATGCAGGTTTAATAGCTAGGTCAGGTAAGCAGTGGTCAATACAGAGGCAAACAGATGTATACAGGCAATCCATAAACAGAGTAAAAGTAACAGGCAAGAGGTTAGATGGTAGGTGGCAGGCAGGGATAAACAAATTTACAAGCTAGGGTAAAACGGGAAAAACACGACAAAGTAAACGCATTGTAATGTCACTAGATGTAAACAAGACTCAGCAACTGGAGTGAGTGCATGTGCTGCTTAAATAGTGTGTGTAATCAGTCCTTGACAATCCTCTGCTGGTGTTTGTGCAATCAGTCAGGATGCGGAACGTGTGTGTGAGCGGAGTGCATGTATAAAGTTGTAGTCCATGAAATGGCTGTTTTGTAGTCCATTAGTGATGCATGTTTAACCCTAGTAGCAAAGAATTCTGGCCCAGATTTGGCATAAAGCTGGCACAGCAAGCATTCATCCGGCACTGGCATACAGCATGTGGCCAAACATGGCCCGGGTTAGGCAGAGTGCGTGCCGTCTTTAAGGCGGCACACAAGATTTGGGCCAGATGAAAAACGTAGTATTTGGCCCAGATTTAAAAATTTGATAAGTGGGCCATGTGAGTTTGGCCAGTCTTGACCCACATTTAAAATACACTAAAATCATTTTTGAGTAAAGAAAAAAAATTCTACCAATCAGGTCACTTTGAGAAAAAGCATGCCCATAGTGTGCCTAAAGCGCATCACTCCATGGGTTTATCAATTTCATTGCAATCGTGACACACCAACCTATCTGGCCAAGTTCAGGCCCAGTTATGAGTTATTAACTTGGCTGAGACTTGGCCCAGATATGGTCCGTGTTTGGCCCTTGTCTGGAAGCCAGATTTGGTCCAGTCATGTACCGTAATTCACTGCGGCATGTGGGCCAAGCGAAACCTGATTGTGTGGGCCAGAGCTGGGCCAGAGAAATTTTGCTATGTGGGTTTCCAGCTATCTAAGGAGTAAAGATCACTGATGATCGTGACACACACACACACACACACACACACACACATATATATATATATATATATATATATATATATATATATATGTGTGTGTGTGTGTGTCACAATCACCGGTATCTTTACTATATATATATATATATATATATATATACATATACATACATATGTGACGTCAGAACAGCAGAAACCGATGCTACTGTACTTCACCAACATAATTTTAGAGCTAGTATTTGAATGATTCTCCAGCGCAATGTCTAAAGTAATGACAAAACAGGTGATTTTGCTGACATTTTAAGATTATAATGCTGAACAGCATGAAATGCCATCAGTCTAGATACATTTCTCAGTATTTCTCTGTTGTAAATGGGATATCACAATAATTAACCATGACTAAAAACTACCAGTTTCTGTGGCATAAATACAGCACTACAACACACAAAAGAGAGAGACTGACTTAGAATGTAACTTTCGTTATTTATAATGATTTGTTTAGCTGTAATTAAAAGCTATCACAGTGCAAACAGATCATTATGTTCACATCAACACTTGCCTATATAGAAAACCTGTGTTTTCCTTTCCTTTTCTTTTTTTTAATATATTTGGTAGAAAATGGAACATGTTGCCTTAATTTTATGAATTACAATGTCCTTTACACATTTTCACATTTAGTTATGAATGTTAACATTTCCTGTTTGAACTTGTTTTACTTTACCATTCTTTTTATTACTTTGCCATGAATTGTATTTATTTAGTAGCATACTGTATAGTAGAGTTGGTCTGTAACAGCAACACAATTACATTCATTAATCTCAAGGCTTAGTCCTTTGATTTATCAGTAGGGTTGGGTACCAAAACCCGGTACCATTATAGCACCGGTACCTTGGTAACTGGTATGTTCTGGTATTAAATCAGCGTATGAATTTCGGTGCCTAATTTCGGTGCTGCGGCAAGGACATAAGAGGAAGCATCAGAGGGGTGTATGAAAAAAGGCACAGGCGTTGTGTCACAGCATCACTAAACATTTAATTCTAAACAACTTTGAGGAATAAGGACAGGCGATATCAGGCATTTGTTATCGTCGCTAGGGAACAGATGCACGCAACGCGCGCAGTACAGCCTGGTTTTCCGTGAGTGAGAGCAACTCTCTTCAGATCAACACGCATGATTACGTTCCTCCAATTTGCTTAAACTAAGCATTCTAAAGCGTATTTACAAGCAAGGATTCTTACACAGCAACTGTCTTTACAAAAGTTGCGTGTAAGGGGGAAACATGTCAAACTTAATGACACTTTTGAGGGCTCAAAGGCAGAGGAATGGCTCTCGCGTGCTCTAGGTGTCACGAGCAATCGCATCCTCGAGCACTCGCTTATGCTCGCTCTCTCTGTTTTCGCGGCACTTGCTATCTCTGTGACGGTGCTGCACGCATCAGTTCCCTGCATTCGTCAGAAGTTGAAGCCCAAATTGACACAGGTAATAAAAAAATTAAACTTCAGTCATGTTCATGTTGTGAAACACTATCAAAATGTTCATTGTTGATGATATTATACTTCTGTTTTTAATAGCGATTTTAACTCTATTTTACGATTCTAACGATTTTAATATAGGAAGTCCTCGGCTATAAAGAGACCATTTTTAATCAGAAATCTAGTGTACATAGTTTAACGTTAGGAAATGCAATCTTGAATTTACAAACAGTCGGCAAGTAGCAGAGAACAGATGTAAGACATTGAGCAAATGTAGTTTTCAGTCAGGCTCATTTAAGTTATATTCAACTCGTTTAGTTTTGCCTTCAGTCATTTTTAATTTCCGTCTTCAACACAGGATTTGTTTACAGCACATTTTTAAACATAATAGTTTACCTAACTCATTTCTAATATCTACTGTTTTATCTTCCCCATGCTGACAGTTAGTGCAAAACATTTTACCAGTTATTTTGCAAGACAGTTGTATTCAGACAAAGTCCCTTTAAATATTTTAAAGTCTTTTATTCAGATTAAAGTGTATTTAGACTTAATTAGTTAACTACAAGAGTTAAAATAACTAGTCAAATTATTTTGTAACTGATTTGTTGTGTAAATCAAAAATATACAGTAAATATTTCTTAAGGAGGCTAAATTGCTAGGCTAATACTGACCTTATTTTAATTTAAATTAAAAACGACTTTTATTAATGAAATAAACAATAAGAAATAAGACTTATTATGACTTCAGAATAATTATTTTTTTATAAATAAATGGGAGGGCAAATAATAAATTGACTTCAACTGTAGGCCTGTTAAAGTTTACAGGAGCAACAATGTGCCTTGATGTGCTTGAATGTTAGAAATGTGTTAGAAATGTTATCCTACACCAGTATAACATTACTTGTCAAATAAATGAACAAGGAAGATTATTTTGAGTTTAAGTTATTTGATTATCTTGTTTATGAAGACTGCAGAGTGATGCATGAAAACAAATCCCTTTGAATATTGGTAAGTATTTTGAGATGTATATGTTAAAATGTGCTCCTAAAAGTACGTGGCCCCTGCCCGCCCCCCACAGGTTAATAGTAAGCTAATGTAATTTCATAATGCAAATCTTAAATTCATGCTAACCAACAAATGATCAAAGGAAATGTATTAATGTAATACAATATGAATTGATGTTTACTTTAAACTGTAATTATACTGTTCTATTAAAATTATTTTTAAAAATATTTTGTGAAATAAAATATTTTTTGTAGAGTCATCCACCATCATTTTCGGGCTAAAAAGTATCGGTTCAGGCACCATTTTGGCACCGGTATCGTTTTAAAAGTATCGATTTAGCACCGATATTGAAAAAAAAAAAAAAAAAAAAAAAACGATGACCCAACCCTATTTATCAGGTCTTGCTACAGCATAATGAACTGGCAACTTTTCCATCATTGGTTTTCCAGATGCAACCTAGCACCAGCATACACTCATACACTCTCATTCACATGCATGCATCAAGGCCAATTTAGCTTATTCAATTCACCTATATCACATGTCTTTGGACTGTGGGGGAAACCGGAGCACTTTTAGCAGTTTAGCATTACATCTCCATTCTTTTCTACGTTTGGTCTGTTGTTGGTGTTTTTCTGATTGTACACTCTCTGTGATGGATTTTTTTTTTTTGTATCAGACTGTTTGAATCACTACAAGTACATGAGCACAGTAATATGCCCAATACAGATACCAGGTGCATCCCTAATAACAGCACTAATGATTATGTGATAACTGGACTAACCAGTGGACCAGACTAATTAGTCTTTTTGAAACGCTTGAGTCAAAGTCATGTCATTAAAATGATTTAGTTAAATGGCTCGTCATGTGCATGGAACATTTTTAATCCAGCTGAAAAACCTCTAATGTTGTTGTGGCCTTTTTAGTAGTAGTTTGAGCACTTGATTCCTACTTTATTACTCATAAAATATGCCAAAGTTCCAGGATGCGTCAGCATTCACATCACAAAATTAAAAACATTTTATATGTTTTGATATTGTCATCAAAGATGTCTGTGTTGTTTTGTGCTCTCTAGCAACCCATATGGAAATGAAGCCATCATGATGGCGAACCAACTCATATGGTAGAAAAAAGCTGTTGTGTTTACAACTGTGACAATCAAGGCTTATCAGCATGAGCTAAATGATGCTCTGTTATTGTAGGCCTGTATATCTGTTACATGTTTACACTCATAAACCCGACTCTGAATGAAATGAAGATGCAAGTTATTTTATGCTTTTCACATGACTATGGCCACCTTGCAAGAGGTGGTTATTTTCCACTTTTGATATGAGAATTGCAACCCTGGCTCATTCTGAATACGTACCCCTATATGCATTTCCAGAGATTGCCAAATACATCCCGGGAGCTACATATATTTTGCAGTTTTTGTTTTCCTGAATCGCGAGAAACTGCTGTGTATGATTTTTGAGATCTTAAATTTGCTTGCTCTTCTTGCATAAATTCACCAGAGGCCGCTGTTGACTGAATGACTGACTGACTAATCAATAACCCCACCCACCCCCTTCCCTAAACCCAACTGACAGTGTTTTCAAAAGCAATCCAAAAAAAAAAAGACCTTACGCGGTAGCCTGATTTTTACCACGTTTTCAGATTTTACCACATTCTCACCCTCTTATTTACATGTTTATTTTTGTGATTGGTGTCTGTCTTTGTCTTACCGCTTTCTGGAACCATTTTTCATCAGACTTAAACATTGTTGTCGTGGTAAACTCCGCTCTGCATCTAAAGTATGCTGACGTGAGCCACTGGACGAACAGGTAACAGTGGAAAAGCCATCCATACAGAGGTAAACGGTCAGCTGGTAAGCCTAAAAAGAAACATCATCACTGCCCCATAGCGTTCATTTTAAAGACGAAATGCTTCTGGCTACTGTGGCCAGAGGAAAGAGGGAAAACACATAATGTTTTGACAGACCTGCCCATCCTGACCACAATCTTGAGAGTCAATCCGCATTCCCGTGGGAGGCCCCGGCTCTATGTTGGACTCTATGTGAAGTGGTAATCCTGGAGCGATAGGAACCATCTGGTGTCCCGAGCATTGTTGTTCTTCGCTGTAGCCATCCACTGTAGTGGTGCGTGATCTGTCACCAGCGTAAACTTTCTTCCCAGTAAGTAATACCTTAGCTCCAGGATTGCCCACTTGATTGCCAGGGCCTCCTTCTCGACCACTGCATACCTGGTCTTCAGGGGTAAGCTTCCGACTCACGTACATGATGGGATGTTCTTTACCATTATGGACCTGGGATAGGACCACGTCCGGGCCCGAGTCGGAAGCGTCGGTCAGGCAGCCAAAGTCAGGTGCGTGCAGTACCGTTGAGGATGTTAGGGCTGACTTCAGTGTCTAGAACGCATCTTCTGCCATCTTGTTCCACTTTATCCTCTCTGGCTGCCCCTTTCTGATCAGGTTTGTCAGTGGGCTGGCTATGGATGAGAAGTTAGGTATGAAGCGTATATAGTAGCCCGCTAACCCCAGAAACGCACGTACCTGAGTTTTTGTGGTGGGTTGTGGAGTTTCTTGAAGTGCTTTGACCTTATTTTGCTGCGGCTCTTCCTATGAAACCGAGGTATTTGGCTTCAGCTAGACCTAGGTGGCATTTTCTGGGGTTAGCTGTGAGCCCAGCCCGTCGCAGATCCAAAAGCACCCTCCGTAACCGTTCTTCCCATGACTCTGAGTGGACCAGTAGATCATCCAATTATGCTGCTGCATATGGCTGATGGGGCTGCAGCAGGATGTCCATCATTCTCTGGAATGTGGCTGGGGCCCCGTGAAGCCCAAAGGGAAGAACTCTGTATTGCCAGTGCCCACTGTAGAGTGTAGAGAAGGCCATTTTCTCCTTGGCATCTGGACTGAGTGGTAACTGCCAGTAGCCCTTCGTGAGGTCGATGGTTGAGATGAATCGGGCTTCACTCAGCCTATCCAAAAGCTTGTCCACCCGAGGCATGGGGTACCTGTCAAACTTGGAAATCTCATTCAACTTTCTGTAGTTGTTGCAGAACCGGAGGGTGCCATCAGATTTGGGAACCATTACCACTGGGCGGGCTACGGGAGGGCTTGATTATTCCTAACTTCAACATCTTTTCGATCTCTCCTTTGATAGCCAGCCGGCGAGCTTCTGGTACTTAATAAGGCCTTTGCCGGATAATGGTACCAGCGGAGTGATGATGTCATGATAGATGATGGACGTTCTGCCCGGTTTTAGTTGAACCTTTCTACTAGGACGTCAGTTTGCGGATAGAACACCGATGTCTTTAGCTGTTTCACTTTCAGTAGGTGGCGGAGGTTTGCCATCAGCCAGGACATGAAGGGGGTGCCCTGGTCGGTCAGTATCTCCGCTGGGATTCTCACTCGACTGCACAGCAGAAACAGCTTCTTGGCGATCGCGGCTGATGTGGCTTTTCTTAGAGGAATTGCTTCTGGATACTGGGTGGCACAGTCTAGGATGAAAAGGATGTGCTCGTGACCCCAGGCCGACTTCGGCAAAGTCCCTATCATGTCCATACCGATGCGGGTGAAGGGTACATCAATGATGGGAAACGATATTAGAGGGCTGGGGGGTGGTTGTTGGGGAGATGTTCTCTGGCAGGTGTTGCACACTTGACAATACCTATTGACTTCTCCTTGTTCTTCAAGACGACCAGTAGGGTTTTCTTTTCCCCCCGCCTCTCTGCAACATAGTACAGCAGACCATTTGCACTATAAAATGTGGGAGGGGGTGAGGGCGTTCTTTACCATCTATTATATTACTTGGGGCCAGCAATGTTTGAGGGTTTGATCTTCTCGTTGTGCTCTCGCAATATCGCCTTCTGCAATTATCTGTTGGAAAAGTTCAAAATACAGGTTAGCTGAACTTGATGACTCACCTCTTCTGTCGCTTTCGGTGGCCAATAATGGTGGCTGGCGGTCCCGATGAGCTCGTGCTTTGGTCTTCTTCCTAGGATGAGCCGATGGAGCAAGATGGTGTGCGAGGAGTTCGTCGAACCCGGCCAGTCTCTGCCCAGGAGGAGGGGCACTGGAAGATCTGGAACCACCCTGACTTCTATGGGCCAGCTGCCTGGTTTAGCCGCAATGGTTACTCTCTGTGCAGGTACATAGCAGGTATCTCCGTGCATGCACGTGAACGGGATCCGTGCCTTTCTTTCCCGTATGTCGTCTAACACTTTGGGGTGAACCAGAGTGATGGCGCTTCCTGTATCCAACGTGGCTGTTTGTGTTTTCCCCTCTAGAGAGACTTTTCAGGTGTGTGCTTCTGACGAGATGTTGCAGTGGACCACGCAACCCGCTGTCCAGGCCGGGATCGAGTGATCGTCGGCTCTGTGGGCATCGGCTCGTCCATTGGGCTGGGGGCTGCTGGTCTGCTGCCTGGCCGCACTGTACCCTCCACCATTCGCCATGGTGCATTCACCCTCCGGGTTGGCTGAGCCACTCTCTCCCCAGCATCCCTGGCTATGTGAGCTTGAGCCAATTCCACCCCTTCCACTAGGGTTGGAATTAGGAGCTAATGGGAGAAGTTGAGGGACAGGATAGACAAAAAGTAATGTAGTGTGGGGACTTCAATGCTCATAGTCCACTTTGGGGTGGGGAAAAATTGGACAAGAATGGACAGGAAATAGAGGAGATGTTAGATATGAAAGGGTTGGTATGTCTTAATGATGGAAGAGGAACCAGGTTATATGTGGTATCAGGAATAGAGTCAGTCCTGGATCTTACTATTGCTTCAAATGATATTGCAAGATTATGTGATTGGGAAATATTGAAAGAGTCAATGATTGGAAGTGATCATTTTCCAGTATTATGCTCATTTCTAGTAAAGAGAAAAAAAACAAAGTGTAGAAGAAGGAGGATTATGGATAGTTGGTAAGGCAAATTGGGTAAAATTCAATCAGTTATGTGTGCAAAGATTAGAAGGCAAACTTAGAGAGATAGATATAGATAGTGAATACAGCAGCTTCCAGGAAATTGTAAAAGAAGTGGCAGATAAAACTATTCCTAAGAGTTCAGGGAAAAGAAAAAGAACACCAGTTCCTTGGTGGAAAGAGGAATGTAGTAGGGTTATTAAACATTGCAATTGGACCTTTAGCATATTAAGGTGGACTCATAATTATGAGCACTTAATTCAGCATAAAAGGGCTCAAGCAGTAATAAGGAAAACAATACAACATGCTAAGAGGAACCATTGGTGCCATTTTTGCAGCTCAATAGAGAATAAGACTCCACTGGGGGAGATATAGGGAATGACTAAAATGATGGGTGGAGAAAGAAAAGAGAGGGAATATCCAGTATTGATAAATGGAGAGAAGAAGGCAGTAAAAGACAATGAGAAAGCAGAGATGATAGCCAAATCTTTAGTAGCAATACATAGCTTTTTTTGTAATTTGTAATTATGTACACACCCACTGCACATATACATTTGTAATCATGTTTATTTATCTGCACACTTCTGATTAATATCTCTGTTCATAGCTAATAGAACCTGTATATAATGTTGATAGTACATCCATCAGTAAATATCACCATAGTTTTTCTATAACTGCACTTTATAACTTATACCTGTATCTTGCACTTGCTGCTATTGCACTGCTGGTAAGACCTAAACTGCATTTCGTTGCATTGTACTTGTACATGTATAATGACAATAAAGTTGAATCTAATCTAATCTAGCTCTGAAATTTTAGAAGAATAATGGAAGGTAGGAAAGGAAAAGACAATGAATATTTGAAAAAGGAGAAAAAGTAGATGATGCCATAAGTGCCCCGTTTTCTATGAAAGAAATGAAGAGAGCAATCAACTGAACAAAGATGACATTCCCAGGAAGAGATGAAATGTGTTATATTATGTTGAAATATATGGGTGAGAATGCGTTAGGAAGGATGCTTAGGATATATAATAGAGTACGGGAGGAAGGACAGATTCCTAAGAGTTGGAAAGAAGCAGTAGTAGTTCCCATTAGGAAACCAGAAAAAGATCTAACAAAACCCTTAGAATTATAGACCAGTTGCATTAACATCACATATAGGTAAAATTATGGAGCATAAGGTGACAGATAGATTGAGTTATTTATTAGAAAAGAGAAAAACAATAACTAATTTTTAAAGTGGATTCAGGAAGGGGAGGGGGACAATGGACCCAGTATTATGCCTAGAAGATGAGATAAAAAAATCTCAGATAAATAGGGACTCAGATAAATAGGGAATCAGAGTGTCAGTTTTTCTGTATGTTGAGAATGTAATGTAAATGTAATGTAATGTGTATTTATATAGCGCATTTATTGTGTATGGCCATACTCCCAAAGCGCTTCACAATCATTAGGGGGGTCTCTCCACACCACCACCAGTGTGCAGCATCCACTTGGATGATGCGACAGCAGCCACAGGACAACGGCGCCAGTGCGCTCACCACACACCAACTGTTGGAGGAGTGGAGAGACAGGGATAGAGCCAATTCGGTTGAAGGGGATGATTGGGAGGCCATGATCGTAAGGGCCGATAGAGGGACTTTGGCCAGGACACCGGGGTTACACCCCTGCTCTTTCACGAGAAGTGCCATGGGATTTTTAATGACCACAGATAGTCAGGACTTCGTTTAATGTCTCATCCGAAAGACGGCGCCCACTGACAGTGTAGTGTCCCTTTCACTTTACTGGGGCATTAGGACTCACGCAGACCACAGGTTGAGCGCCCCCTGCTGGCCTTACTAACACCACTTCCAACATCAACCTAGTGTTCCCTAGTGGTCTCCCATCCAGGTACTGACCAGGCTCAGCTCTGCTTAGCTTCAGTGAGTAACCGGTCTTGGGCTGCTGGGTGATATGACTGTGTAAGGCATTTGAGAAGGTATTTGACATAATGTGGAGAGAAGGGTTGATAATTAAGTTACATGTGTTGGGAATAGGAGCTAGGGCCTTTAATTGGATAAAGGATTTCCTGAGTGGACGCTCCATTCGAGTGAGGAGTGGATTGGGGGGCAAGTAGGCAGTCACTGAAGGAGATATATGTTGCACTGATTAAGTCAGTGATAGATTAATTTTGTATAGCTTATAGAGATGTGCTGAAACAACACTAGATAAGCTAGAAGTGATACAAACCAAGCTCTTAGAGTTTGTAGAGATGTATGAGATGCCATTAAGATTAAGAAGGGAACAGTTAACAGCAAATTATTGGGTAAACATGCAAGGGCATAATAGATCCCACCCTATTTGTAAAATAATGCAGGAATGTTGGGAAAATAAAAGGAGTAAAAATTTAAGCTTTGGTTGAGTATCTAAAGAAATCTGGAATGAGATGGGATTACAGGAAATAGAATTTAGTCCAACAGTTCCGATGCCAGCCAGGCCTTTGTGGTTTCTTGAACAACCTACTGTAAATTTGACGATATTAAACAGTCACATAAAAGAAAGAGAAAAGAGTAATATATGTGAAGTCGTTTGTAATTATTTGAAGGAGGAATAGTTGGGGTGTTTAGCAATTTACACAGATGGGTCAAAGAACCCTCAAAACGGACAAACTGGGGTGGCATTTAGAATACCAGAATTAGGAATTAGTGTGCAGAAAAGATTAACTAATATTTTTTCTGTATTTACATTAGAAATTGTGGGTGTATGGCTGGCCCTACAGTGGATTGAAGAATCCAGACCTGATAAAGTTGTAATATGTACAGATTCCAGAGCTGTTTTAAAAAGTTCAAAAACATTTAAATCGCTATCAAGACAAGACCTATTGTGAGAGGTACTTGAATGCTACACACGAATTTGACAGATCGGTATAAAGGTAATATTTACATGGGTACCAGCACATGTAGGGATTAAAGGAAATGAAATGGTGGATAATTTAGCAAAGCAAGCCAGTAGCAGGACAGAAGTAGAATTTTGCATAAAAATAAGTAAAGCAGAAGCTAAAACAATGATTTTATGAAATTATGAAAAAATGGCAGAAAAGTTGGGAGAAAGAAGAAAGACTTTTATATAGTATTAACAGAAGGTTGGGGTAAGGAGGACTATTGAAATCGAAAAGAAGAAATTATTATAACTAGGATGAGAATTGGACATTGTAGATTAAACAAGTACTTGCATGTGATAGGCAAACACATATCTGGAAGATGTGAATATTGTAATAATATTGAATCTGTGGAACATGCGGGGCTTGAGTGTAAAAATATGACAATCAAAAAAATTATGTTTAAAGAAAAATTGAGGGAAATGGGGTTTCAATGGTGCAACCTTAAAGGGCCATGAAACCCCCTCGTTTCAGCAGGGTGTTTTCACACCTCTACTTTGGAAAAAGTCAGAAAAGTGGGCGTGTCCAGCTCTGTTTAGGGGGGAGTGTCGGAGGAAGAAAAGTGGGATGGTGTGGGAGTGTCTATTTGGGCACGCGCGAGTTTCAGAGTCAAAATTCACACACACAGTAGAAAGTGATGGTGTTTAACCTACATGGACATCTGTAGTCGAATTATTTGCCAAATTATTAAATGGTGGACTTTAACTGCAGTTTGGCTCTTTCATTAAGGGAATTCATTCATGCCCCTCGCGACACACAAGATATTTGATTCGAGGAACTGCTCTAAGCGTGTATTTTTCATGCAATGTTTGATACCGCACGGCGAATGAGAGAAAAAAAACCTCCGCATTTCCCAGAAACTTAGATGCACATGGCAGGTAGTGTCAGAAAGCCGCGTGTGTTATTCCGGTCACTAAATGCGGAGAAAACCCTACACGAGGTTAAGGTTTGGTTGTGGTTCTAACGTGTTTACACTCTGTGCAATAGTTTGTTAGATACGAACAAACTGAATAAACAAAGAGCACTGGTCGCTCACTTACCAAATCTGTAGAGACAGGACAATCACCAGCAACTAGAGCCGCGTCTTTATGAAGAGAATACTACAAGCGAATCCAGATCTCAGCGTTTGCAGATGAGAACAGCTCTCAGGTAAACAATGTTCCACCTTAGACACGTAAGTTATTGTTGTCAAGCGTCGCGTACACTGTTAATCCACACGTGACTCTGAGCTCTCACAGAGAGAAAATGAAAACGAAACTTAACTGCAGCAAACTATAAAAGCAACACTTCACGCTTGTTTTGCCAACACAACGTGGCGTCTCTGTCCTGTAAACACGGTAATAGTAATGAATATTAATGAAGTTGCACAATAGAGCGCGCTGATTGGTTTGAACCAAGCCTTACTCATGCATTAATGCATCACACTGTAAGACGTAATAAGACACACTCTGGCACAGACACCCAGTCTGCACGCTGGAATACAACGCTATTATGTCATGGTCGTGACGCAGCTTCAAAAATTCGTTTCAAACCGGAAGTACGAATTTGCTTGAAATAACACAAAAACAACCAATTTACACTTTTTAGTGAAATATAGGTGTCTTAATAGTGTTTTTAGCAGTGTGGGACACATATACGACTGTCAACAGCTCAAAAAATGTGTTTTGATGTTTCGTGACCCTTCAAGGATATATTAGGAAAAACATCAAGAGACATTAAGTCACAGTTATTATATTTCTTAAAGGTCACTGGTTTAGCAAATAGGATATAGAGTGTAATATGTATAGTTAAGGTGTGAAAAGAGTAAAAATAAGAAAAGTGTGTAGAGGTGAATACAAATAAGAGGGTACAGTAATTATGTCAGGGAATGGGGGTGATGAAGAGGAGGCGAGGACCCAAATGCGGGGAATGAAGAATTTATTGAAAAAATAAAACAAAAACAAAACTCAAATCTCCCAATGTGGGGAAAAACATGACATGGTTATACACTCAACTACACTTCAAGAATCTGGAACTTGGCAGACACACAACTTAACCACTGTTGTAGAACAGAAACAGCAAATCACGTACAACAGGGAAGGAAACAATCAACAACGGACCAGCACAGAACAGAGCACACTAGGAGAATAAATAGGAAAGACAAACCAATAAACAAACAGGCGGACAGGTGAAAATAATAATTACAAACAAGATAACAAGGTGGGTGGGACAAGACAATAGACGGGAGAGCGCATGACACAGAGAGACAATACAAGCCATGCGCTCACATAACACAACACTGAAGCACACGACAAGAGCATGTGACCACAATGTAAACACCGAGCCACGTGCTTTGACAAAAGACGCAAGACACAAGCACACGATGAATGAAAACACTCACCGTGCGCTCACACATGCAGCATGCATGCTTCATCCCAGCGCCGACCAAAACCGAAACCAACAAGACTGAGACGCTGGGAATGAAACACCACGCTGCTGACAGACGAAAACACAAACACGAATACAAGAGCGCACGCGTCTGAGGGACGCAGAGCGCGTGCGCGGCCGCGTCAAGCAGGAGTGCGCACACTCTGCGTACACCCACGACGGTGCGCGCGCACACAGAGACAGAAACAGGACCAGACACGGGTAGTGTCCGAGATCTGCCACCAAAACAAGAATTTACAAGACCGGAGTGGCAGAACCCTGACAAATTATCTCTGTCCAAATCCAGTCCATACTCCAGTACAGAAGGGGGCGGCAATGCACCATTAAAGTTGGATGCTGTTAAACATCAAAGAAGAAGAAGAAAACTCAGTGCAAATTCTTGTTTTGCTATCAAACATTTGTGTTTCCTATACCTTCTGATTGCCTCTCTTTTACCGACTGCCTTATTCCCTGTTTACTGATCACTTGCTGCCTGCCCTGATCAATGCCTGTATCATCGTTCCTGACTGTATGCTGCCAGCCTTGACCATAGCCCGTATTACTGTTCCTGAGTATATGCTGTTTGTCCTTGGCTGTCTGATTCACTGTGTTGCCTTGCTGTGTTTAAATAAAAGCTTGCAAATGGATCCACATTTCTCAGAGTCGTCATTACAGATTACTGTTCTAAATAAAACTATTTTTAAATGTCTGGATAAAAAACTAAATCTTTTTCTTCTCTTTGAACACAATATATTTTATTTTGAGAAGAAAATGTATAATATTTTGGAGCAGTAAACATGTCAGGTAAAATAATTCAAATAAAATCATTGACTTCTGCTGTCTTTATTAGTTTCAAAAACAGATTGCTTTACAAATTAAAATGATATCTTTTGATAACTTTTCTGCTGGAGATACTGTTGTTCTAAAAACAGTATAGGCACTGTATAGCAGAAAATTTTGGCAGTTTTAAAACCTTGACTTTTCCAAACGCAAGTATACCTTGAAAACGGTTATCGTCCCATGCCTACTTTTGTTTTTAAGTTCACAGTTGATTTTTTTGTTAATTTTTTATAATTTTTTTAACAAGTAAAGTAGACTAAAGGGCGTTGCACACCTGATGCGCCGCTTGGCCTTGCCACAGTGCCATTCATTGTAGAATTGTAAACAAAGATTTCTATTAGAGTACTCTAATAGAGGGCTCAGCTACCACACTGTTTATATTTCTGCCGCACCACAAAGTGCCATCTGAATTGTTTTGTTTTAAATAGCATGCGAATGTGCACGTTTGGTGTGTGATACTTCCGACATGTCATGTTGCTGCGCTGAGCAGCGCATTTGGTGTTCAACCTACTTAATAAGTTTTCCATTCTTTTTTTTTTTTTTATAGTAAAAATTTTAGAAAAAGAGGGGGAAAATAGAAGTCAAAAAATGATTGAAATAATTAAAATCGATGTAAATCGTTTAATGAATTGAAGTATTTTATTTTTTTTTTGTCATATCATCTGTATTACCTGATAAGAATGCACATTGGAGTATCACAAGTGATGAAAATGCCAAATTGTGAATAAAAATTTCTTTAATTTGCAAAAAAAAAAAAGTTTAAGCTTACTTGTATTTTTGGACTTGGAAATAAATGGGAATTCATATGAAATTGGTATACAAAATTGACAATTGATTTAGCGTATAGACATATTGAACATTACACCCACATGACTAGTCAGCTTTTTGCCACTGATGGTCAGCTGCTCTAACAACTTGATAAAAATTTATTTGCATTAGTTTTTGTTTTTATATTTTCGTAAACTTTGAAAAGGTTAGCTTCTCATGACTAGTGTTACATTATGAAGTGTTTTGGGGTTTAATATAAGCTTTGTTTAGTCTAACAAGATTTGAGTTATAAAACTTACAAGTTGTTTTGTACAGAATCTGCAGACGTTTTTTTTGCTATTTCTGCACAGAATATTGTAAAAGAAAATCTGTGGATTTATGCGGAATGATTTTTGGAGTATCAGAACTGAAAACTTAATATATGAAACAAACAAAATAATAAATTTTTAGCTTTTATTTAATGTTTACAATGCAAATTCAATTAGATTCACTTAATTGAGCAAGTATTTTGTATAATATATAGATAAAAAAGAAAATATGATTTTAAAAACTGTATTGTAAACAAAATAAATTGAACATTTTTGTAGTTGTCAATAATATTATTGAAATTATTTAAAAAATGGAAATATATATTTACAAACATTTAAACAAGAAAATTTCTGCATGCGCAAATTTTGTGTGGGCCTACTTTTAAGTCACAAAGACAAGGGAATTTAGATTTCTCAGTTGATAAAAGATGTTGTGTACATAGGGTCAATGTTTAGTCCCTTCCTCTTTTCAGTATATACTTCTGTTATGAAGGTTGGAAAAAGGCTTCAGATATGAAGGTGAAAATAGTCGTGTCAAGCTGTTTGGTAATGGGAATTACTGCATTGGCTGACTGTGGGATTGAAGTCTTAAAAGGGTTTAGCTGGTCTCAAAACATGAGCTAATAAGGCTCAGTGGTGCATGAAGTGCCAGAGGTCAAAAGTTTATGTGTTTGCTCGTCGGAACATCCTTTATATATACAAAAGACTGAATATGCCACTGAATTCCATGGGTAACAGTGGTAGACTTGGTAGCACCTTACTTTTTTTTTTTATACATTTTTCTTGAGGCAGAGTGCATTTAGATGACAGAGGTTGTGTCAGTTGTGTTGTGGTGGTAGTAGTTTATTAGGCCACTTTAATAGGTACTCTTAGGGACTTCTCGTAGGCACTACAATTTGCACAGACACACCAAAATTGGACAATTGAAGATTGGAAAAACGTTGCCTGGTCTGATAAGTCTTAGTTTGTGCTGCGACATTCTGATGGTAGGGTCAGAATTTGGGGTCCAAATGGCCTCCAAAGTCACCAGTTCTCAATCCAATAGAGCACATTTGGCATGTGTTAGAAAGGGAGATTCGCATCATGGATGTGCAGCTGACAAATCTGCAGAAACTCCTTGATGCTATCATGTCAATATGGAGCAAAATCTCTGAGGAATATTTCCAGTACCTTGATGAATCTATGCCATGAAGGATTAAGGCAGATCTAAATGCAAAAGTGGGTCCAACCCAGTACTAGTAAGGTGTACCTAATAATAATAATAAAAAAACATTATATTAGATATTGTAGGAAAAAAGTGTGCAATGATGGCAAAACGTTGGTGTAAATAAAAAACAAACAGTTTCTTGCTACCCAATAAAGTATTCCAGTTAATTTAAGATGGATAGAAAGCATAGAAAACAGAGAAAAACACAGCAAATAGCATGTGCAGTTGGAAGAGTTTTCTTTGCAAGTGCTGCAGCTGTGGAATGGCCTCGTCTCTTACTCCAGGGGTTCATCCTGATTACTGGAGTTGGACAAACTACCAAGTTTGGATTACAACATTCCTGTCCATTCAAGCGTTCAGCTGTTCTAAACACACTCAAACATAATTGGACAGGAAATCAGACGTTAAAGTTCTGATACTATCAATTTTACATTCTTGTCCTTTTTCTAGATCAACACTGTCCATGTTTTTAAAAATATACATATTGTCTACATTTAAAAGCAACAATATTACTCTTTTAAAGGGTTAGTTCACCAGAAAAATTTTAAGAAAATTGTATTATTAATTACTCACATTACTTGTTTCTAATACCTGAGATCTTTGTTCATCTTCAGAACACAACGAAAATATTTAAGATGAAATTCAAGAGGTCACAATAATTTTGACCTTGAAATGGTTTTTAAAGAAATAAAAACTGCTTTTATTCTAGTCGAAACAAATAAATGTCTTTTTTGTTTCAGATGCATCTTCTACAGAGCAGCATGAGCTGTTCATGCAGAAGCTACAGCAGTGCTGCAAATTGTTCGACTTCTACGACACAGTGACTGACCTAAAGAGCAAAGAGACCAAACGGGCCACTCTCAGCGAACTCGTGGATTATGTGTCCACTAACAGAGGCGTTCTGGTGGAGCCCGTCTATCCCGAAATCACCACAATGGTCAGCCTTTACATGATATCATTTAAACCTTTATATTTATTTGTTCTAGCAATTTTAATCAGGTCAAAGCAAACTCGGCACTGTTGTTTTTTTCTTACAGGTCAGCACAAACATTTTCAGAACACTTCCACCCAGTGAAAACCCAGACTTTGATCCAGAAGAAGATGAACCCACGCTTGAAGCCTCCTGGCCACACATGCAGGTTAGTGACTGATGGCTCATTGTTTACATGTATATAATGTCAATATTTATAACTTCCACATGACAAAAATACTGTAGTAGCTTATAGTAAATATTATAGTGATTTTGAACCATACCAAAGTACTTGAAATAATCTATCGTCGTAATTCTATTGTTGCTATGAGAACATGTTTACAGTAATATAAAAATTACCCAATACTGTAAGTTTTCTTTAACTACATAATACAGCACAGTTCACTGTTGTAAAAATTAAATGTATTACAATATATTTTACAGTTATAAATATATTTTATTTTATCACTTTACTATAGTTATTAGAGTATGCTGTCACATTCATTAGCATTGTGTTGTAAATATGAATATATATATATATATATATATATATATATATATATATATATATATATATATATATATATATATATATATATATATATATATATTACATATATATATATATATATATATATATATATATATATATATATTACATATTGTGAAAGTTTCAAAAACACTGTAGTATTTACTATAAATACTATACTATAGCATTTGTGTGTGTGGGCTATTCTGTTTTTAAATGTTGGAGGCATTAGAAAAAACATTAAATATAGTATTTTGTTTGTGTTTTTTTCAGTTGGTGTATGAGTTTTTCCTTCGATTCCTTGAAAATCCAGACTTCCAGCCAAGCACTGCCAAACGTTATATTGACCAGAAGTTTGTGCTACAGGTACTTTTGTGTGTGTTTGTTTTTTTTGTTTGTTTTTTTTGTTACAAGAATTTTTGTTGGGATTACAAGAAGCTATTTTTTTTAGGTGTATAGGATTAGGTGTATAGAATAATTTGTCATCCCCCAGGCAATGGGAGATTCATTCAGTTAACATGGCAGCATCTAGTTAAAATATATTCATTCATTCATTCATTCATTCATTCATTTTCTTTTCGGCTTAAGGCTGATTTATACTTCTGCGTCAAACGCCAGCGTATGCTACCGTGCTGACGCATAGCCCTTCACCGTGGCCGTCGGCGTCACTGACGTGCACCTCTCAAAAAATGTAACTACACGTCAGAACAACGAGTAGCGCAAGCTCTGTGATTGGTCGGCTTGGTAGCACTGTCGAGTCTGGGCGGGACTGAGAGCCGCGTGAATGGCGCAAGCGATTGTTTACAAGTGTGGAGTCCCGTAAAGGAGCTCCAGATGGAAAGTTTTGTTTTGTGTTTACCTCATAGTTAAAGTTGTTGCACGTCTGCCGGTTCCTGCCTCAAAATAAGCGAGTATGAGTCATTTGTACAACCAGGAGGTGTTCAGGAAAAGCAAAACAGAAGCGAAGAAACTCAACACAGAGGAACATTTACACCTCACTACCAGCTAGCGTTTCGGAAGTTTTAATGCAGACCAACAGAGACAGTACGCAGAAGTATAAATGCACAGCTGCATTGCCTGCACCGCCAGCATATGTTTTACACAGCGGATGCCCTTCCAGCTGCAACCCATCACTGGGAAACATCCATAAACACTTATTCACACACATACACAACAAACAATTTTAGCTTCCCAAATTCACCCTTTGGCGCATGTCCTTGGACTGTGGGGGGATACCGGAGCACCCGGAGGAAACCAACATGAACACAGGGAGAATGTGCCAACTCCACACAAATATGGCAACTGTCACAGCCGAGGCTCGAACCAGCAACCTTCTTGCTGTGAAGCGACCAGTGGTGTTAAGTAACAAATTAAAAAATACTCAAACTACTATAATTGAGTATTTTTTCTCAGGAATTTTAATTTGCTTCGTAGTTTTAAAAATGTGTACTTTTACTTTCTCTTGAGTACTTTTTTAGTGCTGTATCGGTACTTTTGCTTCACTATTTTTCTTCAATCTGCAGTCACTACATAATTTTTTCTTGTGTCTATGTTAATTGGCTAAGTACAAAAATCAGTCTTGTGATCAGTCCTGTCCCTTCAATACATGGGGCTTTTTATAAATGCAGCAAACCTTTGGGAAGCCTAAAAAATGTCCAAGATGTCCAAAATCTTTACATGCAATGGCTCAGAGACTTTTTATATACTTCATGTTACTGATAACAAAATGAAGGATATCAGCTGTATGATGACTGAAATCACCATACAGCCTTAAACGATCATGGAGGCCCAATCCCAATTCTATTTTTGTACTCCTACAAAAAGGCTTCAAAATTTACCCTTAAGAAATTGGACACTACTACAACACCTGCACACATCATCATTTGTCATTGCGATTTCTTGCTTCATATGAGATCGACAAAAGCAACTGCTGTAGTTATTTCAGTTGTGTTATTTTTTGGTATTTATTTTCAGGAGATCACTGAAGGCAACTATATCATGTTATCTTGATGATATAATGTGGCAATAAGATCGTAACTGCACTGTGTTTTACTGTGGCAATATTCATCTATGAAATCACACGAAAACAACATTAACATTATACCAGACACTGTAAAAAGGTCATTCCCAACCATTAGACTTTGCTGAGAGGGTATTTGAGTGTCATAGAGCAGTGGTCCCCAACCCCCGGGCCGCGGACTGGTACCGGTCCATGGATCAATCAGTACCGGGCCACACAAGAATTAATTATCTTTAATTTGGAAGATAAAGTAGCTGCATTTAAAGCCAAACTGGATTTGTGGGGACGGCGCGTGAACAGAGGCATATTGGACATGTTTCAAACATTAGCAGGGATTTTGTATGAGACTGAGCCAATGACTGTAAAAAATATGGACGAGGCGCCTCGTTTTCCATTAAACACTTTGAGGGCAAAACCCCTGCTTGACGGGCACAAACTGTCGCAAAAGACTGCTGAAATTGGAGCCTGGGCATGCGCAGAAGGACTGTCTGATGTAACCAGAGGAGGAGCCGCGAAATCGAGCTTCCGAGTCAGTGCCAAACAAATGCTTGATGTAAAATCAACCATGCCCCCCGAACTTCTCACTTAACCTCCGGTATCTGCACTATAACAAAGGCTCGCTGATGTAAATATAAACACTTACGTTTAAAAACACAGAACAATATACAGTTTAAAAATTGTGTGATGTAAGCTGTTATACTTTAATAAAAGCAATACATGCTGGACTGGAGAAATAAACCATCTTTTATACATTCTAGCCTGAGTTAGACTAATATGAGCACAAATAATATATTCTCTCATAACAGGGTTGTTGGTATTTGTTATCTTCATAGGGGGGTAAAAATAATGTGACGGTGGTTGTTTGTAATAAATAAATCTTATATACAGTTTATAATAAGAAAAAAAAAAAATAATTCAAATCTCAAAAACTGAACTCTGCGGGATTCGAACACGGGACCTCCTGCACCGCAGCCGAACGCTCAACCGCTGGTCCACGTGGGTACTGCACTAGCTGGCTTTCACACGTCCCTTAATCCCACTGCCAGCGGACCTCAAACAAAAAAAAAAAAAATTAATAGTTACCAGAATTAATAAATCTTTGGGCGCCAGACAAGATTAACTTGCCAAAAATTAAATTAAAACCCTGGATAGCCGCGGCAAACACTTAACCACCATACACACAAAGAGAAGAAAATAAAGATAACCCAACACACACTTTAAATTAAATTAACTGGTATATTTTTAACAAGCAGTACAACAAAAAGGTTTTCTAAATCAAAATATATACTTTTAATCACTGTTCAGTCATAGATCATAGTCAAAATTAGCACTTCTTAGGTAACAAAAGGAAACATCAAACAAACAATTCAAACACTTCAATAATAATGTTTAGATAACCCAAAAGAAAACAAACAAACAAACAAACAATAATAATGTGTGGCTGATCGACTGGAAACAAGAGAGGGAAAAAATGTAAAGAAAGCCTATGTGATAACGTTGTAATGTGTGTGTGGAATGTGTGGGTGTATGAATGGATGCAAATGGACAAAAGTTACTGACCCAGGGACACCGAAGCCGTTCTGCACAGGTCCACTTTTCCCATCAGAATTTCAGACCCCCCGCACACAATACTAGAGAGATCGCCTGGTCATTCACTCTTTCTGTCATGTTGGTCTGTGGGTGATAAGCAGTGGTAAGTTTTGGAGTGATGTTCCATTTTCCACACAGCTCTGTGAATAAAGAAGAAACAAACTGCGCTCCTCTGTCTGACAATATGAAGTCAGGGACTCCCCACCGAGTCAACATTTCTTGTCTTAGTATGGTGGCAATGGTCTGTGCTGTGGCATGCCGCATGGGAAACAGTTCAACCCATTTGGAGAAATAGTCGACAAATACGAGTAAGTACTCATTTTGTTTTCCAGACTTCGGCATTGGACCCATTATATCCACTCCCCACATCTCATTTGGTCGTGATGTTGTAACTTGTTGTAACTTGCCAGCAGGTTTCCGGTTGTCCCATTTGGTGACTTGACATTTGGCACAATTTTTGACATATTTTTTTATGTCTGTCCACATTCCTGGCCAATAAGCAACATCTTGTATTCGCTTGTACGTCTTGTAAATTCCCAAGTGTCCGCTTAAGGGAGTATCATGGTACCATTCTAGTACTGTTGGTCTAAGAGTAGATGGAATGACTACTTTGTAGTGAACAGTTTCATCTGCTAGGTGGGTGATGTGATACAGCTTGTCTTCCAACACAGTGTACTGGGCTTGTTCCTGTTGCTCATTTTTGGCCAGAGCTTGAAAGATCTTCATAATGTCTGTGTCTTGATGTTGTTCCTCCCAGATGGTTTGTGGGGTGACAGGGAAATCAGGCAGATCCTTTTGCGTGGTGTACAAGTTACAGCCTGGCATGGAATACATACGGGACAACGCATCAGGAGCAACATTCAGCCGTCCTTTTCTGTACTCGATCACAAAATCATAGCGTTGCAAGCGCAAGGCCCATCTCATGAGTCGACTGGCTGGTTTGGTGGAATTCATGACCCATTGCAGAGCGGAATGGTCTGTAACCACTGTAAACATTCTAGGTTCCAGGTAGTGTTGCCACTTGTCTAAAGCCCACACCACAGCCAGACACTCTTTCTCCGTGGTGGAGTAATTCACTTCTGCCTTAGTCAAGGTTCTACTGGCATAAGCAATTACTTCTTCGCCACCCTGCTCTTTACGCTGGGTCAAAACAGCCCCTAGTCCTGAGTCACTGGCATCAGTATACACAGTAAAAGGTATGTTAAGATCTGGATGGCCCAGGATGGGAGGTGTGGTAAGACAGAACTTTAGATTGTCAAATGCTTGCTGGCATAGTGAATCCCACTTGAATTGTCGTCCTTTCTTTTTCAGATTATTCAGTGGTTCAGCAATGCGTGAAAAATTTGGTACAAAACGGTGATACCATCCTGCCAGTCCTAAGAATCGCTGAACATCCTTAAGGTTTTGTGGGACTGGGTAAGCGTGAATGACCTCTACCTTCTTGGGGTCAGCTGCAACTCCTTGGTGACTCACTACGTGTCCTAGAAAGGTAATTTCAGGTAGGCAAAAGGAACATTTTTTTAGGTTTAGGGTTAGACCTGCTTTTTCCAGTCTCTCCAAGATGGTCTGGATGTCGTGAAGATGTTGGGTCAAGGTGGGTGAGTAAATGACAATGTCGTCAATATAGACGTAGCAAATTTTCCCAAGTAAATCTCTCAGGACGATTTCCATCAAACGTTGGAAGGTAGCAGGAGCATTTTTCAGTCCAAAGGGCATAACATTGAAATGATATAACCCTCTAGAGGTGATGAATGCAGTCATCAACTTGCTTTTGTCATCCATTGGTACCTGCCAAAATCCACAGTTGAGGTCCAAGGATGAGAATGTGGATGCTCCAGAAAGAGACTCTAAAATCTCTGTGATGTTAGGTATTGGATAAGCATCACTTTCTGTCATCGCATTTAATTTTCTGTAGTCCACACAGAACCTAAGACTGTTGTCTTTCTTAGGAACAAGAACTACTGGAGATGCCCATGGAGAACAAGACTGTTCGATGACACCAGCCTTTAGCATCTCTTCAATCTGTTCCTCTACTATGGCTTGTTTTCCAGGTGTCAACCGATAAGGACGTTGCTTAACGGGTACTGGGTGAGTGGTGTAAATGCAATGTTGAAGAACAGTGGTTCTTCCAAGCTGAAGAGTACAGACTTTTGGGTTTGACTGGAGAAGATGAAGTAACTGTGGCTTACTTTCTAGTGGTAAGTGTGCTTCGGCAACAGCCATCTCAATCAGAGCTTGATCATCACTACTGGGTGCAAGTTGGGATACTACTGGAAACGGTAATGGTGGAGGAATAGAGCTGAGCAGAGATAGTGTCTTACTTGAATGTTGGGTTTGTGCATTTTTGTTCAAATGTTGGGATCTTCCCACAGGAACACTAGCATGTCCAGGTTGAAAAGGGTACTCTTCATTAGGGTTGGACTTAAAAGAGTATGTCTGGTCAACTACATTAATCTGTAGACCACTTGAATAAATGAAATCTAAACCCAAGACTACAGAGTAAGCCAAGGCTTTTGGAGTGAGAATGGCAGCTTGAGTAGGAAAAACTTTGTCATGCAATATGATTTCAAAATTCGTCCATCCTAAAGGAACTTCGGCTTCTCCATTGGCCAGATAGAGTGGGCCAAGTGTCCAGGGATGGAGGCTGGCTTGGGGATCGATCTCCTTCCACAAACTCTCATGGAGTAAAGTGTAACTGGCACCCGTATCCAATATGGCTTTTCCTCTCCAAGCCCCAATGTAAATTGGAACTATCAGCTGTTGTGGTATGACCACAGATTTAGTAACAGTCGACTTGGGTAATGACTTTGAAGGAAGTGTAACAGACATGGCATTGTTAGATGGATTACCTCCGTGCTTTTGGGTCTGAAAATAACGTTTATTTCCAGTAGGAGGAGGGTGACTAGATGATTGAGTGGTTTGCACAGAGGAGGAATAGTGAGGACAACTACCTGGTGGATGCAGACCTTTGCATCTCCAACACAAAACTGGAGGTTTCTCAACTCGGTTGGGGGCAATTCTTTGCGGTGAGGGTTGAGTCACATGTTCTACATAATGTAACTGCTGAACATAATCCTTCTCAAGCTGAAGGCCCAGTTTAACCAACTCATCCACTGTATGGACACGGCTTCGAAGTTGACTGGCTATACACCCTCTAGATGATCCAGACATCCTAGCTACCTTCCGCACTGTCCTGTACGGTACAGCCCGGGATTGGTGGGAAGTGGCTCGCTCTGCTATTTCCACATGGAGTGAGTTTGAAACTGCTTTTCTCTCAGCTTTCCTTTCAGAAGACTATGAGGATGAGCTGGCAGAGAGGGTTAGAACTAGAACACAAGCAGAGAAAGAGTCAATTAGAGACTTTGCTTTTACATACAGAGCAATGTGTAAACGATGGAAGCCCACACTAACTGAGAGTGAATTAGTAAAAATGATTCTAAAAAACATAAAACCTCACCTAGCACTTATGTGACGGTGGTTGTTTGTAATAAATAAATCTTATATACAGTTTATAATAAGAAAAAAAAAAAATAATTCAAATCTCAAAAACTGAACTCTGCGGGATTCGAACACGGGACCTCCTGCACCGCAGCCGAACGCTCAACCGCTGGTCCACGTGGGTACTGCACTAGCTGGCTTTCACACGTCCCTTAATCCCACTGCCAGCGGACCTCAAACAAAAAAAAAAAAAATTAATAGTTACCAGAATTAATAAATCTTTGGGCGCCAGACAAGATTAACTTGCCAAAAATTAAATTAAAACCCTGGATAGCCGCGGCAAACACTTAACCACCATACACACAAAGAGAAGAAAATAAAGATAACCCAACACACACTTTAAATTAAATTAACTGGTATATTTTTAACAAGCAGTACAACAAAAAGGTTTTCTAAATCAAAATATATACTTTTAATCACTGTTCAGTCATAGATCATAGTCAAAATTAGCACTTCTTAGGTAACAAAAGGAAACATCAAACAAACAATTCAAACACTTCAATAATAATGTTTAGATAACCCAAAAGAAAACAAACAAACAAACAAACAATAATAATGTGTGGCTGATCGACTGGAAACAAGAGAGGGAAAAAATGTAAAGAAAGCCTATGTGATAACGTTGTAATGTGTGTGTGGAATGTGTGGGTGTATGAATGGATGCAAATGGACAAAAGTTACTGACCCAGGGACACCGAAGCCGTTCTGCACAGGTCCACTTTTCCCATCAGAATTTCAGACCCCCCGCACACAATACTAGAGAGATCGCCTGGTCACCACGTCCACGAATTGCTTCCACCCCTCAGTTTTTTCCTCACACAGTCATTGAAATCAACAAGCTCTCCACCTCACACCGTTCTTCTCCTCCTTCTCCAATTCTTGCCAGCAAATACAAGGACCGACACCAAAACAACAAGAAGCCCCTTCTCTGGCCTTTTTCCATCTTTTATAATCTCAGATTGTTTACCTGCCCTTCCGCTTCCTCCCGACCCCCGGAAGTATTGTCTGGAAGCGATAGGAAGGACCGGTCGGAGCAGCGCCCCCTAGTGGCACTTGAGAAAAATAAGCATCCATCTCGCCACAATAACACTTGTAAAATATGAACAAAAACATATAAACAACACATACATTTTTTAGAAAAGTTTTTATTTTTAATTAGCAATCAACAGGACCCAAAATATAGCCTACACACCATAGATAACCATTTACCATGCGGGAAAATCGTGCGTTTAGAAGATGAATACAGCAAGATTTCGGTCATACTTTACAATAAGGTTCATTAGTTAATGTTAAATAATGCATTTATAAACATGAACAAACAATGAACAATACATTCACTACTGTATTTGTTCATGTTAGTTAACATTAGTTAATAAAAATACAGTAGTTCATTGTTCATGTTAACTCATGGTGCATTCACTAATGTTAACAAGCATGTTAATAATGCATTTGTAAATGTTCAATTATGATTAATAAATGCTGTACAAGTGTTGTTCATGTTTAGTTCATGTTAGTAAATGCATTAACTAATGAACCTCATTGTAAAGTGTTACCAAGATTTCTAAATATATTTACACATCACAACCCTGCAATTCATCAATTTGTACAAAAACTTGGCAGTATTAATGCATAACTGATGTCAGCTGCTGCAACATCGCTTGTATTGTTTATAATTTTTTGGTTATGTTTGCGTTTTATTCAAAGGATAAACTCGGTGCTTACACTTTGCGTTTACATAGTAGCCTGCGTTTTCTGTTATATCAACACAAATGGTTGCAATAACATTAACAAAGGTGAGGTTTTATATAATAAAGATTCAATCGCGCCAGCTCCCCGGCCACAGCGCACATACTCGCGGGCCGACTGCGGCTCGGATGCGGCGGGAGTTTCGGTTAACGGCCGCCGCATTTGCCCCGATTGACTCGGGGCGGAATCGGGCAGTGTGTCCATAGGAATCTGGCCCGAGTGGGTCCAGCAGACGGAGCCGGGGAAGGGGGTAACTCTCTGGCAGGCGAGAATCCAACCGGAACTGACCCGAGTATATTTTGCTATCTGGGTGGCTAGGCGTGTATCAGCAAACTAATAAAGTCCGAAAAAAGCCCTGACCTTACAGAATAAACTGTGTTTCACCAGATCCTGTACTGTATGTCAAAATGTATAGTTTACTGCTGAACTCATTATATCATGGTAAAATAACACAGAAATCGAATAATAACACTTCAGTCTCCTGCCGAAGCTCAGACGGTCTGCTTTGAGAAACTGTCAATAACAGCTGTCAATCACGATGACACGCCCAGCATTAAATTACTGCGAAAAAACAAACTGTTTACAAAAATGAAGATCTGGACCTATTTCAGCATGATAGTCAGTGCCTTAATCGACCAGAACCATCTTTCGGGACATTTTATTGCAAGTGTAATTAATTTTTTTATTTGGGCTCAAGTCTCATTCATTAACACGGAGGAGGCGGGCTTTATGACTTGTACTGCAGCCAGCCCCTAGGGGGCGATCTAACGGCGAGACCTTCATTCAAAACCAGGCTTGCGGCACACTTGGACTGAGCCTGCGCCCTCACTCACCAAGCTGGTGCACGATCACCAGTCTTCACTGTTAAAGGAGTTTGAGCGCTACTTCCCAACCTCAAAGGACCCACAAACGGCCAAGGAATGTATACGTGACCAATTTGTCAACAAACCAGCAGAATCCAGCATGTCCGTGCAAGAAGAAGACCAACTGCTGGAGATCGCAAATGGCGGTGGCCTTAAAACAGTGTTCAAGACAACAACTCTGCTGGTGCTCTGGATTAAAATCATGGCGGAATACCCAGAGATCGCTAACACATCGCTGAAAACCCTGTTGCCATTTCCAACATCCTATCTGTGTGAAGTGGGGTTTTCTGCAGTGACAGCCACCAAAACAAGGCAAAGGAGTAGACTGGACACAAGCAACACACTTCGGGTGTCAATAGTCTCTTTCACACAGTGATACCGGTAAATATATGGAAAATTTCCAGAATGACTTTACCGGTAAATGAAAAAATGCGCTGTTCACACAGGCGAGGGCGTTACGGAATATTTCCGGAAAAGAGCATTTACACATACATTCCAAAATACCGGTAATTCTGACATCATTATCCAAAAATGACTTCTAAACGGCTGCGCTTGTATTTGTAAACATTTGACTACATCACAAACTCTGTGGATGGATCAGTATTGTGAACAACTTCGATGAAAACATATAGAGAAACACTTTCTCATGTCGAGATGTACATGATATGTGTGTGTGCTGGCGCTCACGGGCTGTTTCACTGGCACAGGCACACGCAAAGCTTAAAGGTCAACAAACAACGGCTTATCATAAGCATCTTATCGATAATTGTTTACACGGTTGGCATTAATCTGACTAACTTCTAGCAGCTAAATGTTTCTTTAAAAATATTCAAAGGCTTTTATTCTCATAAACCGCGTGGATGTGAATGCGTCTGACTGTTCTGATTGGCTTAAGCAGACGTCTCACGTCAGCACGTTCTAGACGTGCACGCGCTCTTTCCAGCAATCTTCCTTCTGCCATTACCCCCAGATGGTACCATCTCGCTGCAAAGAAACAAGCTCAGGGCTCCCATTGATTTAGTGTTACGCACAGTTATAATATGTTATATTGTTAAAGCAATGTGTTAATAAAGTTATTACCTCCTAATGTTATAATAGCATTGCAATGTTGGAGCAATGTGCTAATAAAGTTCCATATGAGTACACAGTGGATTCACGTTTATTATTATTTTTATTTTTTCAACCCCCAGGTCGGCAGTAAAATTGTCAAGCGTTGACCAGTCCGCAGTTAGAAAAATGTTGGGGACCACTGTCATAAAGTGTCAGAATGGTAAAGGACTACTATACAGGAGTTTGTCAGGGTAGAAAGGAAACAGATTCAGTAGCAGGTGAAACAAATTTATTCTTCTCAAAAAAAAAAAACACAATATATCCTCAAAAAGGCAGTTCAAAACTCAAAAAGGCTGAACTCAGAAATCGGCGCAGTTCCGGGCGCTACTACCAAATGGCAGGAGAACGCTCCCAAGACTTGACTGGGCAACAGAAGGAGAGATGAAAAGGATCAGGTGAGTTCCGGATATTACCGCCGGGGGCGTGAGAGCGATACCAAACACTCGGCCAACACAGGAGAAGAAGAGCCTTACGGGTACAGCTGGGCATTCTCCCATGGTGGAGATTCAGTAGCGAGATCGAGACAGCCAGACCAAACCGCAGCGAGCCGGATGACGGGGCAAAGTATCAAAACAAAGGAGGGAGAGAAAAAACAAAACCAAAACAAGCTGGAGCTTGGAGTCTGGGGAAACAGGACATGACAAGACAGATCACTCACAATAGAATCAACGTACAAGCCTCACGAGCATGTGAAACTGACTGATGAAAGACAAGAGATGAGAGGAGACTAAATAGGGGAGAAATCAAGCAGCAACAGGTTAAGGAGAGAATCGCAAATTGATTACCAGGTCTCTAAGGCGGGGAAACAAAAAGCACGCGGACAAGGAGCACATGGCCAGCTGTCAAAACAAAACCCACGTGCTCCAAACACACAAAGACAACACAAACAGGTAAGTCATTCCATAACAGTACCCCCCTCCCAGGGGTGCCACCTGGTGCCCCCAGAAATGGCTCACCTCGCTGCCGATGGAAGTCCACGATCAATGACCGGTCCAAGATGTCCCGTGCCGGAATCCAAGACCTCTCCTCCACACCATAGCCCTCCAAGTCCACGAGGTATTGGAAACCCAGACCACGACGTCTCCGGTCAAGGAGTCTCCTCACATTATATACCGGAGTGTCGTCCACTAGACGAGGAGGAGGTGGAGCCGGGGAAGCAACAGGATTGAGTGGGGATTGGATAACAGGCTTTACCCTGGAAACATGAAAAACAGGGTGAACCTGACCAAGAGTGCAAGGAAGCTTGAGCCGAACCGCCACTGGACTCAAGACTTTAGTGATTCGGTATGGCCCAATGAACCTGGGTGCCAGCTTACGAGAAGGCACACGGAGAGGCAGGTCCCTTGTAGACAGCCAAACCTTTTGACCACAAACAAAAAGGGGAGCAGGAGTCCAGTGGCGGTCAGCCGCCCTCTTAGTCCCTCTGGAAGCCTGGGCCAAGGCCTCCTTAGCCAAAAGCCAAGGCAGACGGAACACCGGCATCGGGTTCCTGAGCGGGGAACAAAGGGGGTTGATAACCAACAGAACATTGGAAAGGGGACATACTTGTAGAAGCTACCGGCAGGGAGTTGTGGGCATATTCAATCCAAGACAACTGCTGGCTCCAAGAGCCCGGATTTTGAGACACCAGACAGCGGAGACTTCTTTCAAGATCCTGATTGGCTCGTTCAGTTAGCCCATTGGTCTGGGGGTAAAAACCTGAGGACAGACTCGTAGAGGCCCCGATCTGTCTACAGAACTCTTTCCAAAACCGGGAGACAAATTGGGGTCCTCTGTCAGAGACCACATCCACTGGAAGGCCATGAATCCGGAGGACGTGGTCAACTACCACATGAGCAGTCTCCTTGGCTGATGGGAGTTTGGGTAAAGGGATAAAATGGGCCGCTTTAGAGAAACGGTCCACCACTGTTAAGATTACAGTGTTACCTCTCGATAGGGGTAGGCCAGTGATAAAATCAAGAGCCACATGTGACCAGGGTCGAGAGGGAATGGGAAGGGGACATAACAGACCAATGGGTGGCCAATTAGATGTCTTATTCTGGGCACATACAAAACAAGCCAATACAAACTGTCTGACGTCTTGGGCCATTGAAGGCCACCAAAATCGCTGTTGGATATTAACCAGCAATCTCCGGACTCCTGGGTGACAGGCTACTCTGGACTCATGACCCCACTGGAGGACTTTGGATCTTAATCTGGCTGGCACAAATAGCCTTCCCTCTGGACAACCTTCTGGAGCTCCCCCTCCTCGCACGGCCTCTTCTACCCGCCGTTCGATATCCCAGGAGAGAGCCCCCACCACCACCTCTCTAGGAAGGATGGCTTTATGGGTAGCCTCTCCTCCTGGTACATCAAACAGGCGGGAGAGTGCATCAGGTTTTATATTCTTGGAACCAGGCCGGTACGAGAGAGAAAAATTAAAGCGTCCGAAGAAGAGTGCCCATCGGGCCTGACGGGAACTCAATCTCTTGGCTGAACGGATATATTCTAGATTTTTGTGGTCCGTCTAGACCAAGAACGGTTGTGCCGACCCCTCCAACCAGTGGCGCCACTCACCCAGGGCCAGCCTGACAGCCAGCAGCTCTCTGTTACCAATGTCATAGTTTCGCTTGGCTGGGCTCAGACTGTGAGAGAAGAAGGCACACGGATGCACCTTCCCATCCCTAGAGGACCGCTGAGACAAGACCGTGCCTATCCCGACCTCCGAGGCATTCACCTCAATGATAAACTGCCGTTTAGGATCTGGAAGACAAAGGACAGGAGCATTGATGAAATGGGACTTGAGAACATCAAAGGCCTCCTGTGCCTGACTGTGCCATATAAACGGTACCTTAGGTGAGGTGAGAGCCGTTAAGGGTGCAGCGACCGAGCTAAAGTTCTGGATGAACTGTCTATAGAAGTTGTCAAATCCAAGGAACCACTGCAGAGCCTTATGAGAGTCAGGGACTGGCCACTTGGCAACGGCCCTTACCTTAGCGGGATCAGCCTTAATACCCTCCGTTGAGACAATATGCCCTAGGAACGAAACAGACTTGCTGTGGAACACGCACTTCTCCGCTTTTATATACAGCTGGTTTTCCAACAGCCGCTGTAGCACCGACTCAGAGAAGATAAGAATATCATCAAGGTACACAAAGACAAATCTGTTTACCATGTCTCTCAGCACATCATTCACCAGGGCCTGGAAGACTGCAGGGGCATTGGTGAGCCAGAATGGTAAAACTCGGTATTCAAAATGCCCCGTTGGTGTGTTGAACGCAGTCTTCCACTCATCCCCCTCATGTATCCGGATCAGGTGATAGGCATTACGGAGGTCTAGTTTAGTAAAGACTTTGGCTCCCTGCAATAACTCAAAGGCAGAAGACATTAAAGGCAGAGGATACCTGTTCTTAACAGTAATGTCATTAAGGCCTCTGTAGTCAATACAAGGGCGCAGAGAACCATCCTTATTTTAAACAAAGAAGAACCCAGTCCCGGCTGGGGAGAAAGAGGTACGGATGAGGTCGGCTTCTAAAGACTCTCGAATATACCTGTGCATGGCCTCTCTCTCAGGAGCAGAAAGGGAATACAATCGACCCTTTGGCGGAGAAGTGCCTGGGAGGAGTTTGATGGCACAATCGTATGGCCGGTGTGGAGGCAGGAAGTGGCTCGAGACTTGCTGAAGACCTGGCGGAGATTGTGGTACTCCACTGGAACTCCAGAGAGATCCACCCTCTCCATCTGAAACACATGAGACACAGAACCAGGACACGGAGCAGGACCAAGACAAACAGCAAGACAAGACTGACTCCAAGACAACACAGAATTCCCTGACCAATCAACGTTAGGGTTGTGTTTACTTAAGCACGGGTGCCCCAATACCACTGGAGCACTCAGGGAGTCAAATGAATGAAAAGTTATAACCTCATGGTGATTTCCAGAGACTATTAAACTTACAGAAGGGGTAGAGTGGGTGATAGATGTAATGGCAAACCCATTAAGGGAGCGCACAGTGATGGGAGAGGAGAGAGGAATGGCAGGGATGCCCCAAGATCTGGCGGTGGTGCTTTCCAAAAAGTCTCCCTCAGCTCCAGAGTCAAGCAAGGCAGGACAAGAGTGAGTCAATTCATTGAACTGGACTAAGACCGGGAGACAGGTGCGGTGTGTGGAGGTGTCGAAACAAGGGAGAGTGCCCACCAGAATCCCCCGGTTTACTGATGTAAACCTTTTAAAGGACACTGCAATGCTCGGTGACCCGGCTTCCCACAGTACAGACGAAGCCGCTTCTCCTCGACAGTAAGTCGAAGACGACCTAATTGCATAGGCTCTGGTGAGGTGGTAGGTAATGGAGTCTGGGGAAACAGGACACGACAAGACAGATTACTCACAATAGAATCAACGTACAAGCCTCACGAGCATGTGAAACGGACTGACGAAAGACAAGAGACGAGAGGAGACTAAATAGGGGAGAAATCAAGCAGCAACAGGTGAAGGAGACAATCGCAAATTGATTACCAGGTCTCTAAGGCGGGGAAACAAAAAGAACGCGGACAAGGAGCACATGGCCAGCTGTCAAAACAAAACCCATGTGCTCCAAACACACAAAGACAATACAAACAGGTAAGTCATTCCATACTCTTAACAGAGTTATTATTAGTGGTTATAGATAGTGAAATTTAGCGGTTTTTATTTATTTATTTTTTTTTAGGCATGACTGTAAAACACGAACGTGGTTATGAATATTATAAAACATATGCTTGTTTGTTGTAAAAAATTGTAATAACGACAAAAATACTAATTTGTGCATGCCCTTCCGTGTGTGAAGCTATGTTTGCCATTCTTGGAAATTTTCTTACTCCTTGGTTTCGAGTGTGGTCCTGAAAAATCTCGTTTTGAAGGGGTATCTAGCCCTTGCCCTTAGCCCTATGCCTTCAAGCTAAAGAGAATCGGGACACCCCTACTCCTTCACGTGAACGTGAAAAATTGAACAAATAAAGAATGTAAGGATGGGTGGAATGAAGGAAGGACCGAACAAGCAATGGAAGGAAAAACTGAACGAAGGAAGGACCGAACTAATAAAGGAAGGTGAGACTAAAAGAATGAAGTAAGGATTCAAGGAAGGACTGAACAATCTAAGGAAAGAAGGAACAAAAAACGAACAAATGAATGAATGAACAAACAATCTAATGAAGAAAGAAACAAAAAAATAAACAAATGATTGAGCGAACAAATGAAAGAAGGAACGAAAGAAAGAACTATTGAATGAAGGAATGGACAAACAAATGAATGAAAGACAGAGCAAACAAACAATGGAGGGAAGGTTGGAAGTAACGAACAAATATAGGAAGATCACTCAAAGCACTACAGAATATCACGTTTACCCTGCACAAACTGCATGTAAATGCATCACTGATTAAAACTACTCTTAGTACTTTTAAAAGGGCTACTTTTTATTCATACTTTGAGCAATATTTAAAACTCTTTATAAAAAATTCTTTACTCTACTTGCATTACATCATACTCATCTTTTACCCGAGTATGATTTTTTAGTCTTCTTTCCACCTCTGGAGGCAACAGAGCTAACCACTGTGCAACTCAGTCACCCCTAGATATATATATATATATATATATATATATATATATATATATATATATTCATTCATTCATTAATTCATTTTCTTGTCGGCTTAGTCCCTTTATAAATCCAGGGTCGCTACAGTGGAATGAACCGCCAACTTATCCAGCAAGTTTTTACGCAGCAGATGCCCTTCCAGCCGCAACCCATCTCTGGGAAACATCCACATACACATTTACACACACACTACGGACAATTTAGCCTACCTAATTCTCCTGTACCACATGTCTTTTAAACCCACGTGAAGGCAGGGAGAACATGCAAACTCTACACAGAAATGCCAACTGAGCCGAGGTTCGAACCAGCGACCCAACAACCTTTTTGCTGTGAGGCAACAGCACTACCTACTGCGCCACTACCTCGCCCATATATATATATATATATATATATATATATATATATATATATATATATATATATAGTAAAATAATGAAAATTCAGCGTTAAATATCTAATAACTAGTTTATATTTTTTCATGATTAAAAAAAACATACAGTGGTGTGAGAAAGTGTTCACCCCCTTACTGATTTATTTTTTTAATGCTTGTCATACATTATATACATATGTAATATTAGTCAATGAAATCACAAGTAAGCACATTATGTAGTTTTGAAATTAAGGTTTTTACTATGTAGCAAGCTACATAGCCCTGTGTGAAAAAGTGTTTGCTATTAAATCTAATAACTGGTTTGAACCAGCCTTCATAGCAGTCAACTGTTTTTGATAATGTCTATTGAGCCTGTTAGTGTTGTAGATGAATTTTGGCCCACTCATCAGTGGAGGGTTTTCGAGCATGAACTGCCTTAAGGTCATGCCACAGCATCTCAATTGGATTCAGATTAGGATTTTGACTTGGCCACTCTAAAGTCCATTTTGTTTTTCCTCCAGCCATTTAAAAGTTGACTTTTTGATGTGCTTTGAATCAATGTTAGAGTTCGCTTCAGCTTGAGGTCATTAACCGATGGCAAGACATTGTCTTTTAGGATATTTTGGTTCACAGCAGAATACATGTTTCCATAAATCACAGCTCCAAAACTGCTCAGATTATCCCACTACCATCACCACTAAAATACATAAAAAAAATATAAAAATAAATAAAAAATGTCATTATTTTTTTTCTTTTTGTAACCTTTTAACTAGAAGTTTGCCAGTAAATTATTTTACTTTTAGGTTGTGGTAAGAAATATTTACACATTTTTATTAGGTCTGTGTTTGGGTAAAATGTCAATGCCTGTTTTATTTTATAAAGTGTAAGGTCCAGCCAGTTGGTCCAATAACGGTATCTACTGGTGGATGAAGGTTCAATGCCTGTTCGGTCTTTCCAGTGCACAATGTGATTTACTTTAAATTTAACTCATATCTGATTCCAATTTTAGTATGAAGTGGTTTAGAATATAAAGATATTTATCCTTGTTTTATCTGACTCCAATTATAAAACATTGATAAGATTATTTAGTTTATTTTAATATTAGTTTAGATTATGATTGAATATTCTTTTTTATTTATTATTATATATTATTCTCATTTATTCAGATTTAGCATCCTGAGTCTTGTACTGGCCGAGTATACAATCTCTTAACACAAGAGTGTCAGTCTAGGTCACTAAACAGTGGTGATTGACAGCTATCCTAAAAAGGCAGAACGGTATTGACTCAGAAAAGGATATTTTTTATGCTGTCCTCATAGAACTGCTATCTCATAAATCAAACAGAGCTATTTATTCATATAATGATCATTACTATAGAATTAAACAGACCAGTCATACTTAAACTATTAATCACTTTGAGTAATTACTATCCAAATAGTATTATAAGTTTAAAAGATGAAGGTTTATCCCCTTAAATAGCCTTTTACAGTCTAATTATACATGAATTAATGCCAATGTGTTAGTCGAAGCTCCGAAAACATCATATAGCGTGCCACGCTGCTCTGTCTACTGTGTTTTAGTCCGTTATTAACCTGTACAGGGGCTTGTGGTGCTATGGACTTAACGTAATCTACTAGAGATAATAACACAAACTCTGTTTGAATAATTAAAAAATATAACAATTTATTAGCCAAGTAAATGTGTATTACGCCAATTTATGTGAATGAAACTATTGTACCAGTCGCACTGAGACATTTTAAATGATATCAAACATGATAGATAAAGTCACTTGGATTGATATAGAACATTCAGACTTTGAAATCACCATTCTGTGTGAGTTGGGGTGGTTGAACAAAGAGGTTTTAGGGGATTTAAATGTAAATGGAGGAAAGGAGGGGGAGCTGTTTTTTTCCCACATTTTTTTCCAGCTGACATCTAATACCCATGTCATTTGCCGTTGACATTTGGTTGGTTTTACGCTGTTGCAAAAACTAAAATCCAACATCCTTTTACATCATGATAAGAGATCCATACAACGTCAAAGTCTAACATGTGTAGACATTTATCTTTGGTTGGTTTTATGTTGTGTAATTACCTAAATGAAATTCAACGTCACTTCAATGTCATACTGTGATGACACAACACCCCAAAATGACAAAGTGAAGAAGATTTTTTTAAATTGTTGCAAATTTATTAAAAATTAAAACCTGAAAAATCACATCTACATAAGTATTCACTGCTTTTGCTGTGAATCTCTAAATTCAGCTCAGGTACATTCTGTTTCTACTGATCATTCTTGAGATGTTTTAGCAGCTTTATTGGAGTGCTCCTGTGGTAAATTTAGTTGATTGGACATGATTCTAAAAGGCATAAACCAGACGAAGGAATTGTTTGTAGTCCTCAAAGACAGGATTGTCTCGAAGGCCAAGGTTGGGGAAAGTTACAGAAAATGTTTGGCTGCTCTGGAAGTTCTAATAAACGCAGTGTCTTTCATCATCCGTAAGTGGAAGAGTACACTTGGACTCTTCCTAGAGCTGGCCGACCCTCTAAGCTCAGTGATTGGGGGAGAAGGGCCTTAGTCAGGGAGGTGATCAATAAGCCAATGGTCACTCTATCTGAGCTCCAGCGTACGACACAGAAGGACAACCATCTGTGCTGCAATCGACCAATCAGGCCTGTACTAAAATATATCTCTTTGGAGTAAATGCCAGGCGTTACAATTGGAGAAAACTAGGCACCGTTCATCACCAGGCTAATACCATCTCTACAGTGAGGCATGGTTGGTGGTGGCAGCATCATGCTGTGAAATTGGAAGACTAGTCAGGATAGAGGGAAAGATAAAGCATTGTACAGAGACATCCTCAATGGAAAACCTGCTTCAGAGTGCTCTTGACCTCAGACTAGGGCGACTTTTCATCTTCTAGCAGGACAATGACCCAAAGCACGCTGCCAAAATATCAATAGAGTGGCTTCACAACAACTTGGTGAATGTCCTTCAGTGGCCCAACCAGAGCCCAGACCTAAATCCTATTTAACATCTCTGGAGAGATCTGAAAATGGCTGTACACCATTGTTTCCCATTCATCCAACCTGATGGAGCTTAAGAGGCACTGCAGAGAGAAATGGGCAAAAATTCCCAAAGACAGGTGTGCCAAGCTTGTGACATCATATCAAAAAAGCTCGAGGCTATAATTGCTGCCAAAGGTGCACAAACAAAGTATTAAGCAAAGACTAAATACTTGTGTACATTGTAATTTTTCAGGTTTTTTATTTTTAATAAATTTGTAAAAAAAAAAAAAATCACATTGTCATTATGGGGTGTTGTGTGTAGAATTTTGAAGAAATAAGTGAATTTAATTTTATAACTCTAAAAAAAAGCAAGCAAAAATATCTGCCAAGGGGGTAAGTTAAATAATCCTATTTTCACGTTGACATATTATCGAAGTATTATTTCTGAAAACAAGACAATGTTTTTGCTTAAAAATATAAATATAAATGTTTTGAAATTTAGACAAGAAACAAGACAAAACTATAAATAAATTGAACTGCAAAATAAAATAGCAGAATATGAACAAGCCTTTTTTTGAGAGGGCACATAAAACACATACTATATTCACTTTCTCTCTGACCTTTACTAATCAAGAGCTAAATATATAGAAACATGTAATGCTCCTCTAGGAATTGAGGCCTGGCCTTGTCCTCTGTTGGATGAGTCTCTGTCCCTGTATAAACCTCTGTCCGTCAGCTGTCTTTATCGAGCTGCTCATTTTCCCCAGGGCCACTCAATGCTCTGGAATGTGGATTCGTGTTGAAGGTGGTGAAAGCGAGTTTCCATGATGTGAACGTTTCCTGGCCTGCTTTAAATAGAGTCCTGTTTACACCACAGGAAGGAAAGAGACAGTCCAGGCTGAGATGGAGAGCAGAATGAACAGACACAAGATTAAAATAATCATTATAGTAGAGATGTGCCTGATAGTCGACCAGATGCTTGTTTTTATTTAGCATTTACCATTTGGAGATGTGTTTGTGCAGAAATCTTTTATTCTGTTTTTCATTCACAATTTTTAATACTTTACAAATAAAAGTCAGCATAAAATTCCATTTGTTACATATTTTTTTGTGCAATTGTGAACAGATCAGGATAATAAAATGTCTGTTTTTTTTTTCTTTTCCATAGCTTCAAATGATTGTAAAACGCTTAACCCTTGTGTACTGTTCAAACTGACTACACTATCGTTATGTTGGTGACGGATTTTACCCTATTGACTTCCATTATGATTACATTTTTTGATTGCAAACCCATGATTGGTGGTTTTCCCTGTTGGGAAAAGCTAAAATATGTAATTTTTACTGCTGATCATCAGTTTGCAGCATTACGGAAAGGGTAGTAAATTTGGTAGTAAATAAAGAAATGGTAGTAAATTTGCCGAAAAAGTATTGTTGATGGGCAACGCGGTGGTGCAGTAGGTAGTGCTGTCGCCTCACAGCAAGAAGGTCGCTGGTTCGAGCCTCAGCTGGCTCAGCTGGCATTTCTGTATGGAGTTTGTATGTTCTCCTGGCTTTCGAATGGACTTCCTTCAGGTGCTCCGGTTTCCCCCACAGTAAAAAGACATGCGGTACAGGTGAATTAGGTAGGCTAAACTGTCCGTAGTGTATTAGTGTGAATGGTGTGTATGGATGTTTCCCAGAGATGGGTTTTTTGCTGAAAGGGCATCCGCTGCGTAAAACATATGCTGGATAAGTTGGCGGTTCATTCCGCTGTGGCAACCCCAGATTAATACAGGGACTAAGCAGAAAAGAAAATGTATGTTGATTTTTTTTTTTTTTTTTTTTACATTCTTAAGGAATTTTCCTAAAATATGTATCAAAATAAGATTTGTCACCAAAAATCATTTTATTTGCTAAAACACAGAAAAAGTTGTGGCCAAATTAAGGCTGAAAAATCACCCCAGATTGAATATTTCCCGGCAAAACACTAGGTTTAAAAAGATAGTTCACCCAAACATTTCTTGTTAATTCACTTCCCCATAAGTCATCAAAGAATACCTGTTAATTATTTTTTAAGTAGAACATTAATGAAGGTTTTTAGCTGAATTTGTGGCCATTGGTTATGCTTTAAATGACAGTGAATTTTGATGGGCTATTTAGATTAAAAATAATCACATACAAACATGTCAAAATCAATAGCCATGGCTCCTGATGGCAGGCTGAGGCTTTGTGAAACAAAATGATTGGTCTGTGTAAGAAATTTTACATTATTTACATATCATTAGCTTCAATCCATAGTCAAATAGTTATCAGTGCAAGTCCAACTGCAGTTCGATGTACTTTAACTGACAAAAGTCTTGTCCCTTTTTTTTTTTTTTTTTTTGGAACAACAAATAATGACTTCACTTCTGGTCTAGTTTAGCAAAGCGTTTAGTTTACCAAAACCAAATATGATTACGTCTTGATTTTGAGCTGTTTAATTAGGACAGTAAGGTTTTGCTTAGACAAAAGTCTTGCCACTTAACAGAAATAATGAACAGTATAGAGTACAAAGTCATGGTCCAGTGGAAAAACATTTAATATAGGTATGACTTCCATGAGCTTGGAGGACTGAATCCAAACATTGCTGCAGTCACTCAAATAACTTATTAATAAAGCCATCTGGAATGGCAAAGAAAGCGTTCCTGCAGCACTCCTAGAGTTCATTAAGATTCTTTGGATTTATCTTCAATGCCTTTTCCTTCATCCTGCCCCAGACATGCTCAATAATGTTCATGTCTGGTGGCTGGGCTGAGTAATCCTGGAGCACCTTGACCTTCTTTGATTTTTGATGTAGAGGCTAAAGTATGAGAAGTAGCGCTATCCCGCTGAAGAATTTGCTCACTCCTGTGGTTTGTAATGTAAAAGACAGCACAAATGTCTTGATACCTCAGGCTGTTGATGTCGCCATCCACTCTGCAGATCTCTCACACGCCCCCATACTGAATGTAACCACAAACCATGATTTTTCCTCTATTAAATTTGACTGATTTCTGTGAGTATCTTGGTTCCATGCAGGTTGCAGTAGGTCTTCTGCAATATTTGTGATGATTGGGATGCAGTTCAACAGATGATTCATGGGAAAATCTACCTTCTGCCACTTTTCCAAATGACCAACTAAAAGTCAAGTTGTTATTTGTTGCTCTTAGAACTGGGATTGACAGCAAGACTTTTGTCAGGTAGTATAGTTCTGTCACTTAAATGAAAAAAATGTACATAACAAGTTAATGGCAAGTGTGCACGCTTGGACTGGAGGTCAGGTGATGCAGTTTGTTAATATATATGGGTCATCGCATCACCAGCCCTTGCACAATTTGACTACATTTGAACATGAACCAATAACTATTTCTCTGCAAATCAGAGCATAGACCATTTCAATGGAAAGTTATCATTTTTTTAATTACTGAAGGGGGTACCATTTGCACTCTTATGTAAGATCTTATTTTCATTATCACTTTTTGTGTGTTTCCGAGCCAGTGTTGTCTGCAATTGTTGCAATTTGAATTTGTTGAATGGGATCGCCCCTTAAACACACTCATTAACCACCGTATATATCATCAAAGATTACAATTTCAGCTAAAAATCCTTTTTGATGTTCTACTCAAGAATAAAGTAATCAATTTGTTTTATAGTTTAAGGGTGAGTAAATTAACCGCAAATTCTCAATTTTGGGCGAACTGTCCCTTTCAGAGCTGCTTATCTGCCATACACTATAGGGTAAAAAAAAGCTATGGTCAGCTGTTGAAATAAGTCCTGAATGTGAATGATGAGTCCTTTTTAGTTCTGTTTAAATCTTGATTTTAGAGTTCTTATCATTAATGGCCTCATGAAAGTGATTGAGGTTGGACTCATTTACTAATGATGTCATGTTGCATAAAGGCTGTTTTCAAATACATCAGTTGTGGCAGGGATTCATTGTCTCGGGGCTAAAGGTAGCATTACATAACATTCCAGTTCAGACAGGCAAACGTGACATAACAAATCAAAGCATCTCATGAAACAGCCCATCACTGCAAACGCAAACAAACCGCATACCACTGCATATATTTTGACATACTCTTTTCCTATTGTAAACTTTAAAGGAGTGCTTAGATTATATAAGGTAAATTATTCTCTGATATCCACAAAGTAGTTATGTGGCTTTGGTAAGTTCAAAATTCTCCAGAAATGGTTTTATTCGATCATTTATAACCACAAAAATTACCCCTAAAATGAAATGCCACAAATTGACCATATTTGGATGGGTCGTGAATATTAACGAGCTCACATGCACACACCATAATATACTTATGCAAATAAACACATGCAAAATAATAATACTTCATTTTTCAAAAAAAAAAAAAAAGAAAAAAATAATAATTATAAATTTGCTTGATGCCTTGTTAAATCTTTTCAAGTGAAGTAGTGGAGAAGTTTATTTTAACTAGAAGGAGTGAGTGAGATATTGTTAAGCCATCAGAATAACCTATTTTTTTAACCTTTTTTTGTGTGAATTATTACTATTATTATTTTTTGCTATAAAAATGACTGATTTTTGTGGTGGTAATTTCCTTAAATTTGCATACAATTTGGCGATATATTAGGTAGCCTATTATGTTAAGTGTGCAATCTGACACAACGACAAGGACACAAATAATAAATATAAAGCTTCTTTATTTGGTCTCTTGTCAAGAAAAGATCTAATAAGTTAGGGATTGAACCAAAGGAAGGTTTTATAACTCTTATTTTTATTCACAATTTTACTTTCTCTCAGATTGCACTCCCCGGAGCATCTAACATCATGTACCTCACAGTCAGAACATGCGTTTGGACTTCCCCTAGCCTTATTCCTGTTTGTTCCATTGCTCGGTTTGTTAGTTGTTTCCCACTTTCTTTTGCACTCAGAAGTGCGTCAGATGCACAAAGCACCCAATTCGCTCCACAGGATGTCTAATCCAATGCATTGACTTCGCATGTAAATCACTTTCGCTTTATCCGCATCTCCATAGTGCACAGGCTGCACAACACCCCCCCCCCCCCCCCTCCCATGTAATGTAATGATTGTGAGAACTCCGGTAAGACATCATTTTTCAAGAGACACTCTAATACATCACGTGTGCTTCCTATGCAATGTCTATAAGTTACGTAAGACAATTAATAAAATAAAATGAATATAATTTGATTATATGGTTTGGCATTGGATGTTGTATGAGATTATTTACTTTTTTTTTTTAGATTATTTTGCCTTCAAATTAAGAACTTTGCAGGTACGACTGTGCAATTAATCGAAAATCTGATTTTGATTTTGGCTTCTCACGATTATGAAAAACCAATCAAGATAAACAACTATTGCATTATATACCGCCCCCTTTCCAGTTGTACACATTTGTTGCTCTTAAAAGCGTGAAAGACTGCATGCTTCTGTGTGTGCGATGAGCACACACATCTAAAGTCATCTTAACTTGACACTTTAATGGTCAAACAGGTGTCAAAACACAGTGTTAAGTGAATATTCATATTAATCCTCATTTGTGTAATAAACAAACAAGTTGAGAAGCAAAAGACACAAAAAAGAGAAATCATTAAAGTAACAGCGTGCAATTCCTACTGCCGCCTGTTTTTATCAGTATTCAAACAACAAAAGGAGAAAATCCCTCACAGCTCCTGACTAAAGGACTTTTGTTGCTAAAGTGTATTTCTTATAATAAAGATGCTTAAAGCACAGTTTGTTTCATATTTTTATTCTATTGTATTTATTTCTCTTTCCTTTGCAGGGTGGAAAATAACTATATATGCAGTTGAAGTCAAAATTATTAGCGCTCCTCAGTATTAGCAACCCTTTTCCTCCCCAATTTCTGTTTAATGGAAAGAAGATTTTTTTTTTTTACTTATTTCTGAACATAACAGTTTTAATCACTCATTTCTAATAACTGATTTCTTTTATCTTTGCTATGATGACAGCACATAATATTTACTACATATTTTTCAAAATGCAAGCATTCAAATTCAAAGTGCGATTCGAAGGCTTAATTAGGATAATTGGACAAGTCATTGCATAACAGTAGTTCCCCTTCGGTTGGGGAACTTCAGTGCTATAAGTGGATTTGATTTGAAAATCCATGAATGGGAGGATTCGGTTCAGAAGCCGCTTGTCTGAAAGAGTATTGAACGGGCCAATGAATGAAAGAATTGTTAGCGTAAGCTTGCACAGGTGTGCTTCATTGCCAATTATCCCAGCATATAAGCACACCTGGAGCAAGCAAACGCCATCCTTTTCGCTTCAGAGACTTTCTGATCGAGTTGATGAGGGTTCCTCCTGCTGTGACCAGCGATTCTGAGCAAACGAGAGCATTCTTCCGGTCCAGAGTGTGTACACGCAGCGGCAGACGGTAGAGCTGGGTTTCTCCCTTGCCTGGCGTTCTTTGGGTCCGGTCCTCCAGAGTAGTGCGTATAAAGTTGCAAACTTCACAGAAAGAGCAACACAGTCGTGCAGCACGTCCTTTTCAGGACGGCGCTCCGACTGTGCGTTTCTGGATGCGGTGGTTTCCTGTCCTCGGATGATGGGCAAAGGCACTGCGTTACATGCCTAGGGGGTCCAGCATGTTAATGCGCTGCTCGCGAACAGTTCATGTCATCATTGCGATGCTATGACTATTGCGCAGTAAAGATCGCAGCTAGCCTTTGCAAAAGGGCGAACCACCCCAGTTGTCCCCTGCTCTGCAGCGGGCACTCGGGCAGATCTGAGGGTTTCAGCGAGAGATAATCCGTCGCCCACGGGCCCGCGAACCTCCCGCTCCTCTAAGCGCTCCATCCAAGCTTCGGGCGGGGTAAGCGATCCGTCTAACAGAGGGTAGCCCTTACGCCCGATGACACCGGAGACCAGATGTCCACCGCGGCATCGGAGGGTGGGCTTTCATTGTTCGATGATGATCCAGACCCGCTCGCCCCCTCCGGGCAGGTGAGCGCTGTCACTATGGATCCTGAAACGGACATGTTAGCCGTGCTTTCCCGGGTTGGAGATGGTTTATCCCCGTGGCCGGACCGACTAGAGGGGCGTTCCCTTTTTCACGGAGGTGCACAGTAGGCTCACGCGGTCTTGAAGAGCACTTTTCTCTGCTCATGCTGCGTGTCCCTCCACCCTCACCACTCTTGACGGTGGAACAGCCAGGGGGTATGTGGCGATTCCTCAGGTTGAGTGCGCGATGGCAGTCAATCCGCGCGGCGCCTCTTCTTGGCGGGGTCCGCCTCGTCTCCCATCCAAAGCCTGTAAGTTATCTGCCTCCCTCGGAGCTAGAGCTTACATAGCTGCGGGCCAGGCTGCTTCCACTTTGCATGCGATAGCTACCTACCAGCGCTACCAAGCGCAGGCGCTGGCCGAGCTGCACGAGGGTGGGTCCAACCCAGGCTTACGAGCTTCGCACCGCCGCCGACTTAGCTCTTCGGACTACTGAGTCCGCTGCTTGTGCGTTGGGGAGGACGATGTCCACATTAGTGATCCAGGTACGCCACTCCTGGCTGATATGCGCGAAGTCGACAAAGTCCGCTTTCTTGACTTCCCCATATCCCAAGCCATGTTCGGCGACACCGTCTGTGAATTCACCCAGGAATTCAAGGCGGTGAGAGAGCAGTTGATGGGTGATGTCTTATCGGCGGTCCGTAGCCCGCTCCGCCCGCCGTGTCATTCATACCTGCTCCTTGCCGAAGGCGCCCGCCTACGAGAGATGCTCCGCCCCCGCACACGCCTCTGGCAAAGCGAGCGCGTCTGGCACCTCGGAAGCAGGCAGCCCCCCCTGCCCAGAACGCCACTAAGTCCGGCAACGGACTGCGAAGTGTCCCTGGGACAGGCCATCTGGAGAAGAGGGAACTTGCTCTTTCCCCGCTGGAGGGCGGGGCCCCATTTCCAACGGCACTATTTACTGCCATGAAAACATCATGAAAAAGCACTTTTCCACTTCCCCGGATGTGACAGCCCGAAATCTGCCAGTCTGGGACGCTATGCTTTCTAGCTTGCAGATTCGGTGAGTTTCGCCAGTGGCTCACGAGCGCTGGGAGGACAGTCTCCTTTCTCCCACCCCTCGAGCCTCCCCTCCGGAGCTCAGGTGCGGAGTGAGAGCAAATATCTCACCTCCAACTTTTCCGTGGGACCCGCGCGCTTCCCGGATCAGCACACCCACTCCGTGCTGCCCCACTGCTGGTACGTCAGCGATTGTAGCGATGAGTCCATTAGTGAGAGCTCTGCCTGCCTGGTTAGCGTGGGCCAGCTCTTCGCGGTGGCTCATACGCACAATCAGACTCGGCTATGCGATTCAGTTCGCGAAACGGCCCCCCAAGTCACGGGTGTGTATTCACCAGGGTCAGCCCCCTGTCCGCCCCTGTCTTGCGAGAGGAGATTGCTGTCCTCCTGGCAAAGGATGCAATCGAGCCGTTCCCTCCAGCCGAGATAGATACTCTGCATACTCAATTTTCTTGACGACTGGCTGATTTTTGTCCTCTCTCGGAGCAATTGATTATGCACAGAGACAAAGTGCTCCGGCACTTCCACCTGTTGGGGTTTCAGGTCAACCGAGAAAAAAGCAAACTCGCCCCCGTGCAGAGGATCTCTTCTCTCGGGCTGGAGCTGGACTCGGTCACCATGGCAGCGCGCCTTTCCAGAGAGCGTGCTCAGCTGATGCTGCACTGTCTGAGAGAGCTCGACAGTAAAATAGTGGTACCACTGAAACTATTTCAGAGGCTCCTGGGGCATTTGGCATCCGCAGCCGCTTCACGCCGCTCAGATTACTCTATATGAGACCACTTCAGCACTGGCTTCACGATCGAGTCCCCAGACGCGCATGGCACGCACGCGCACACTGAGTCTCTGTTACTGCGCTGTGTCGCCGCGCCCTCAGCCCTTGGAGCAATCCCTCGTTCCTACAGGCCTGGGTGTCTCTAGGACAGGCGTCCAGTCTTGTTGTCGTTTCAACAGACGCTTCCAACACGGGCTGGGGGGCTGTGCGTTGCGGGCATGCGGCTGCGGACCTGTGGAAAGGTACCCAGTTGCATTGGCATATCGCCTGGAGCTGTTGGCAGTGTTCCTTGCTCTCCACCGTTTTTTTCCGGTGCTGAAGCGGCAACACGTGCTGGTCAGGACGGACAGTACAGCGGCGGCGGCGTAGATCAGCGTATGGGGGTATGCGCTCTCGCCGCATGTCTCAGCTCGCCCGCCGTCTGCTCCTCTGGAGTCATTCGTGGCTGAAATCGCTGCACGCCATTCATATTCAGGCAAGCTCAACCGTGCAGCAGATGCGCTCTCACGACAGCCTTACATCCTGGAGAATGGAGACTCCACACCGAGTCTGTTCAGCTATTATGGGAGCGATTCGGGGAAGCCCAGATTGATCTGTTGCTTCCCCTGAGATCGCTCATTGCCAGTTGTTCTTTCCCTGACCGAGTGCTCTCGGCACGGATGCACTGGTTTACAGCTGGCCTCGGGGCATGCGCAAATACGCGATTAATGCGCAGTTACTGTGCAAGGTCAGGGAGGACGAGGAATAGGTTGCTGGTTGCGCCCCTCTGGCTCAACCGGACCTGGATGTCAGAGCTCTTCCTCGCGATAGCCCTCCCCTGGCAGTTCCCTTCGAGAGAGCACCTACTCTCTCAGGGACAGGGCACCATCTGGCACCCTCGCCGATTTTTTGAGGTCCTTAGACGCGAGGAAGACTTAGGTAACCTCCGATTGCGGTGGCTAATACCGTCACTCGGGCTAGAGCCCCCTCCCCGAGCGCGCACATGCCCTGAAGTGGAGTCTATTCACTAAATGGTGTGTCTCTCGCAGAGAAGACCCCCGTAATTTGCCAGATCAGCATTGTGCTTTCTTTACGCCGAGAGAGGCTGGAGAGCAGGCTGTCGCCCTCCACACTCAAGGTTACGTGGCTGCCATCTCCGCTCTCATGACGCGGTGGCTGGCAGCACCGTGGGAACGCATAAACTCATCATCCGGTTCCTCAGGGGCGCTAGGCGAATTAATCCACCCCGCCCCCTCTCATGCCCTTTTAGGATCTCGCCCTCGCTACACAAGGCGCGTGAGATTCCTTCGATCCTTGACTCAGTATCTTTCTGTCCCTGAAGACAGCTCTGCTGGTCGCGTTGATATCGATTAGAGGGTCGAGGACCCGGAGGCATTTTTCGGTCAGTGACTCGTGCCTGTAATTGGGCTGGCTTTCTCTCACGTCCTGAGACCCCGGCCGCGATATGTGCCCAAGGTTCCTACCACTCCGTTTTAATACGAGGTAGTAAGCCTGCAAGCGCTGCCCTTGGAGGAGGCAGACCCAGTCCTTTCTTTATTGACCATTTCGGGTCTTGCGTATTATCTGGACCGCACTCAGAGTTTAGATCATCTGAGCAGCTCTTCGTCTGTTATGGCGGTCGGCAGCAGGGAAGTGCCGTACCGAAATAAGCTTCCCACTGGATTGTGGATGCCATTGTCTCGCTTATCAGAGCCGAGGTGAGCCGCGTCCTCCGAGAGTGCGTGCGCACACCACTCGGAGCTTCGCATCCTCTCGAGCGCGTGCATGGGCCCCTGCTTAACAGACATCTGTAGAGCTGCTGGCTGGGTGACACCCAACACATTTGCAAGGTTTTACAATCTGCGAGTGGAGCCGGTTTCCTCAAGGGTATTAGGTAACCCTTGGTGATTGAGGAAACAATTGGGTAGGGTGTTGAAACATGCTTGCTGCGCCATTCATTTTAGGGCTAGTCCATATGTAAATTCTGCCATCTATCCCCCCTTGGGTAACGGATGGTCTCCGCAGCGTCCTCCCAATCGGTATTGTACACTTCCCAACGTACTGTCGTATTTTTCTAGAATTATCTAGATGCTCACGACTTCCCAAAAAAGTATATCTAAATCCCTAAGACTTCTGTTGAAGTAGGATAAATAAGGGCCAGGGACACGTTGGAGGACCGTGCCTCTCATGATGTGGGTGCGTCACGCTTGCTTGACTATCCCCTCATCGGGGGCGTTGGTAAGGTGCAGTCATTATGGCGCTTTCCATAGTTCTCCCATTCGTGGATTTTCAAATCAAATCCACTTATAGCACTGAAGTTCCCCAACCTAAGGGGAACGTTCGAGGTTACAGAAGTAACCCTTCGTTCCCCGAGGAGGGGAACGGAAGTGCTATACTCCGTCGCCATTATGACTGTCCCTTAGCTGTTTGAAAGTCTCTTCAGCTTAAAAGAATGTCGTTTGCTCGCTCTAGGTGTGCTTACATGCTGGGATAATTGGCAATGAAGCACACCTGTGCAAGCTTACGCTGCCAATGCTTTCATTCATTGGCCCGTTTAATACTCTTTTAGACAAGCGGCTTCTGAACCGAATCCTCCCATTCGTGGATGTTCAAATCAAATCCACTTATAGCACTTTCGTTCCCCTCCTCGGGGAACGAAGGGTTACTTCTGTAACCTCGAACATTTCTACTGCAGACAATCAAAAAATATATTGCTTAAGGGGGCTAATAATATTGACCTTAAAATGGGTTTCAAAATATTTAAACCTGCTTTTATTTTCGCCAAAATAAAATAAATAAGCATTTCTCCAGAAGATAAAATATTAGAGGAAATACTGTTAAAATTCCTTGCTCTGTTAAACTTTGGGAAATATTTATTAAATAATTATTAAATAATTATAAAAAAAATTCTCAGGAGCGCTAATAATTTTGACTAATAATCATTTTGAATAATCGTGATTACAATTATGACCAAAATAATCGTGATTATCATTTTTCCCAAAATCGAGCAGCCCTATTTGCAGGATGTCGGAAAATTGTGACTTTTGATTGATTTTACTCATTGATCGCAGAATCAAAAAGAACTAGGGCATCTGAATTATACTCGACAAAATGGAATGACAGAGATTGCATTTTGAAGCTTTAACATATGTGAAAACTTAGGCAGGGATTATTATCAACCTCGCAGAAGCAGATTATGTTTAATAAAGTTTACTGGAATTATTTCACTCAAGAAAAATAACACTAAGAGCTGAGTGATATAACACGGTGCATAAACGTGCAATAAACACTTATATTCAGCATGTGTTTGTTGACGATCTTAACTTTTTCAGTAATTTTAGTTCATGTACAGTTACATTCATTGATCGCCAATTCGCCTCCCTTAATGAATTGTGTCATTTGTTACGAACCAAAACACTTAAATATACTGTTTTACAAATGTTGTTGTGCAAAGCTCACACTCCCAAATTTGATACTGTACACAGAAACAATGCATAAATGTGTTTGCATTCTTAGAGATTAGTGGAAATGTCTAATAAATGATTTTATGATGAAAAAGTAATTCTGCATTTTCTATTGCAGCTTTTAGAGCTCTTTGACAGTGAAGATCCTCGTGAGAGAGAGTTTTTAAAAACAATTCTGCATCGCATCTATGGGAAGTTTCTGGGTTTGCGTGCCTTTATTCGGAAACAGATCAACAACATTTTTCTAAGGTACGGCCCATAATTTTCTTACACACCAATATATGTAAACACTTTTCAACAAATTTAAAGTTTTTTGTTTTTTATGTTTAGTTTATTAATAGTTTTAAGCAAAAGTCTTGAGTAGCAAATCAGTTTTTAGAGTGATTTTAGAAGAATCATGTGTAGTGATGATGCCGAAAATTTTGCTTTGCATCACAAGAATTAATTCAATCATAAAATAAATATATTTTGTAATATTGTAATAGTTTTTTAATTCATGTATAAAAGATTTAGCTAAAAAGTTAACTGTTTTTTTAATGTTTTAAGTTATTTGCTAAAAATTTTTTTATTTAAGCCCCAAATTCAGTAAATTTTACTGCAAAAACAAAACTATTATCATTTATGGTGAAATATACATTCACCTAGCACTTGATTAGGTACACCTTACTATTACCTTAGTAGTTTGAATCATTCTCTGTTAACCTCAGAGATGGTTGCGTTAATGAGCAGTTGGACAGGTGTACCTAATAAAGTGGTCGGTAAGTGTACATTTTATTTAATCTTTATTTTTTTCTAACTAGTTTCTTATAGAAATAGTACTTTTGTATTGTGCATACATTAAAAAAAGAAGAAATAAAGCTCCTTTAAATTTATATGTAAGCTAAATTATAAATTGTTCATAAATGTTTTGTTAATATTCCCAGATTCATCTATGAAACTGAGCACTTTAATGGAGTTGCTGAACTCCTCGAGATTCTGGGCAGGTGAGTTTACAAATGAATAACTGGATATATATTATAGTTAATGCTTATTTTTATTTGATGTGATCTTTAAACTTTTTTGTGAAGTTTCTTTTTTTTTAATTGTGTAGTAAAATTATATCCATATTCATTGACGAAATGTAATTCACTTTTATGACTATTTATTTAACTTTATTTTTTAAACGACAACAGTAAAAACGCAAAAGCATTTTTTTTTTGTTTTCAAACGTTACATTGTAAAGCTGTCTTTTTCAGCTTCTGCAGAGAAATTAGTTTTGAAATGCTTTTCATATCCATTACAGATTTGAGATTTTTTTTTTCACAATATAAGCAACTTTGTTATAAACACACATTGTTTCATATATGTCACGATTGCCAATTTCTTTTACTTAGATTTGGCATTCATCTCATGCCACAAACCTATCCAACCCCAATATATACAATGCCTTTAGAAAAACATCATAACCCTTTGAAATAATGACCTATATACTTATATGATGAAGGCTACTGTGCTCATTAGAACTCACAGAGCAGCAGAAATTTTTCTGTAACCTCTTCCAGCCTTTTGTCTCGGAGGTCTACTGACAATTCATTTGTCTTCATGCTTGCTTTGTGCTTTGAAAAGCACTGTCAACCCTAGGACCTTAATTTGACGGGTTTATGCCTTTTCTAATCATGTTCAATCAACTTAATTTAATTTAACTCCAATCAAGCTGATCAGAACATCTTAAGAATAATCAGTGGAAACAAAATGTACCTTAGCTCAATTTAGAGCTTCACGGCAAAGGCTGTGAATACTTATGTACATGCGATTTTTTAGGTTGTTAATTTTTAATAAATTTGCAACAATTTAAAAAAATATATTTTTTCACTTTGCCATTATGGGGTATTGTATGTAGAATTTTGAGAAAATAAATACATTATTTAACAATAAATAAATGTGGAAAACGTGAAGCGCTATGAATACTTTCCGGATACAACGTACAAGATAGTACCAGTACCAGTTTCTAACATTTTTCACTTTTGTTTAACAGTAAAAAATAAATTAAAGAAGGTTTGTGACAAGTGAAGGGGGAATAAATCACTTTAAAGAAAATATGCAAATCTCCCCTTTGTCTTTTGTCTATTAATCTAGGTCATCTAAATGAATAAAGTGGTGGAATTAGTGCATTTGAATATAGCATACAACCAGACTGCATGCTGGTGGTTTAGCTAAAGTCCAGCTAATGATGTGTCTCTGTCTTTACTCTCTCAGTATCATCAATGGCTTCGCTCTGCCGCTGAAGGCCGAACACAAGCAGTTCCTCATGAAAATCCTCATTCCTCTGCACACTGCCAAACCACTAGCACTGTTCCATGCACAGGTATAGCAACTGTTTCTGCACAAAGCCTCCAGCACATTTTTAAAGCCTCAAAATGATAAAAACCTGTCTTAAAACCTGCTAAACGCAATCTACAGCATTCCTTCTGTGGTAAGAAAAAGTGTACTAGTGTGTTAGGCCATGTCCACATCCCTATCCACACAAATCCCTGTCTGTGTTTAAAAGAAAATCTCTGTCCACGTGAAAATGCAAAACTGAACTGTGATTCATGTTAAGGGTGGACCAAACCAAAAGGTGGCTATAAAGGGTTTTGCTGGGTTCTCACTAAATGCTGAGTAAATTGCATACAAGTCATTCAAAACAGAGGTGGATTACTGTCTCGCGGTGCAAATGGCGTTCAACTCAAATGTGTCTTCTGGGTTTGGTGTGAACTAAGCTGTGTTAGCCAATCAGAAAGGAGAAAACGGCAACTTCGTGAGATGAAAACTCCCATTTAAGTTGCTACTAGTGTTGTAGCGATACCAAACTTTTTATACTTTGTAACGATACGTAAATTAAATATCACTATACCAATACTAAATTGATAAGACAGCATTAAAAACAAAACAGAAAAAGTCTCAGAATAAAACTACTTTTCATTTCTTAATAAACACCTTGTCAATATTGTGTAACCCAGCTGTGTTGGCCAATCAGAAAGGATAAATTAGTTTACATGCTAACATCATAAGGCAAAAACTGTAGTTTTAATGGAGGCTAGTGTTGTCACAAAACCAAAATCCAATACTTTGATACGATACCTAATAGAAATATCACAATACCAATGCTAAATTGATAATACAGCATTAAAAACAAAACAGGAAAAGTTACTGAATAGAACTATTTTTATTTATTAATAAACACCTTGTCAATATTGTCCAAGCCAGCTGTATCGGCCAATCAGAAAGGAGAAAACAGAGTACACGTTAACATCATGAGGAAAAAACTGCAGTTTTATTGGCCACAAGTGTTGTCATGATACCAAAATTAGAAACTTCAATATAATAGCTAAATAAAATATTTTAATACCAATACTAAATCAATACTGCAGCATTAAAACAAAACTGGTAAAGTCACAGAATATAATTATTTTTATTTATTGATAAACACTCAGTCAATATTATGCATGTTCATTGTCAAGATTTACTGAATTATTAAATATTGGCATATGTCTAGTCATGTTTGCACAGTGATTTAGCCTGCACTATTGACACTGACTGTTGTTTTTCTTGTGTTTCAGCTGGCCTACTGTGTGGTTCAGTTCTTAGAAAAGGACCCGACACTTACTGAAGTGGTACTGCTCACTTTCATCCAGTACAACACACACACACACACACACACACACACACACACACACACCAATACAACAGACACACACACACACACACACACACACACACACATACAGTACAGGCACGCACCGTTTATTAGAGACACCAGCACACTCATTACCACCTGCCATCAGAAACATTGACTCCCTCACACTATTCAAATCAAAACTCAAAACCCACTTATTTAAGATGGCTTTTAATACTTCATTTTATCTGCACTATTGTTGTGTATATTTTATTATTTCTCTTGTTGTTTTATTGCTCTTGTTGATTGTACGGTGTCCTTGAGTTGCTAGAAAAGCGCCTTTAAATAAAATGTATTATTATTATTATTATTATTATTTATTTATTTTAGAGCTACACTTTGGAAGTAAAAAATTATTATGGCAACTATTTTTATTATCTATTTACAGTTATTTAAAAAATACAATAAAATAGGAGTCAAGTTTCGCAACAGCATTCACAAAAAAGACTCACAGATTGCTCATGGAAGTTGTAGTTTCTTATTGTAATTAGTTTTTATTTGACATGACTACATTTGAAAGAAAAAAAAAACTACAATTGAAAAAGTATGCTCCTACCTGCTATAGCTGGAATGTATAGTACCTGGTTTTGGTGGATTTGATGGTGTAAATGTCAAGCCCTGATTGTAGCCAAGGTTCATAGTGTCTTGGAAAACCTGAAAAAGTCATGGAATTTTGACAAGGCATTTTCCAGGCCTGGAAAAGTTTTGGGGAAGTTTTAAGAGGGTGGCACTGTGGCTCAGTGGTTAGCACTGTCACCTTACAGCAAGAAGGTCACCGGTTCAAGTCCCTGCTGGGTCAGTTGGCTTTTCTGTGTGGAGTCCATATGTTCAAGTGTGTTCATGTGGGTTTCCTCCGGGTGCTTCAGTTTCCCCCACAGTCCAAATACATGTAAATTGGGTAAGCTAAATTGTCTGTAGTGCATGAGTGCGTTTGTGAATGTGTATGGGTGTTTCCCTATACTAGGTTGCAGCTGGAAGGGCATCTGCTGTATAAGACATATGCTGGAATAGTTGGTTGCTTAGTCCCTTATTTATTAGGGGTTGCCACAGTGGAATAAGTTGAAGGAATGAATATTGAGTCAATTTTAAAGACTATTCTGCTCTCCTTCTCTTCAAGCGATGTTCTCTGTGTGGGGTAAAAGGCAACTCACGGTTTAAGCTTTGTCTCTCTTTCACTGGCTTTCACCTTAATTTAGGAAACATTGTGAGTGTCCTGTTCGGAAACAATCTCTAACTACAGAGGGAAGATACTGTGGGTGCTAAAGGCTAATTTGTATTATTATTGCGAAAACACAAGCTAACATTTTTACATTTTTCACCCAATCAAATGCCAATCACATGGCAGCAACTTAATGGCCTGAGTGGTTCCAGCTGATAGAAAGGCAGCAGTAACTCAGATAGTCACCTGTTACAACCGAGGTATGCAGAAGAGCATCTCTAAACACACAACATGTCCAACCTTGAGGCAGATGGGCTAGAGCAGCAGGAGACCACACTGGCTGCCACTCTTGTCAGCTAAGAACAGGAAACTGAGAATACATTTCGCACAGGCTCACCAAAATTGGACAATAGAAGATTGGAAAAATGTTGCTTGGTCTGATGTGTGTCTGCGACATTTGGATGGTAGGGTCAGAATTTGGCGTCAACAACATAAAAGCTTGGATCCATCCTGCCTTGTATCAAAGGTTGAGGCTGATGGTGGTGTAATAGTGTGGGGGATATTTTCTTGGCACACTTTGGGTTCATTAGTACCAATTGAGCATCATGTCAACTTCACTGCCTACCTAAGTATTGTTGCTGTCCATGTTTATGCCTTTATGACCACAGTACTTCCAGCAGGATAATGCGCCATGTCGTAAAGAGTGACTTATCTCAAACTGGTTTCTTGAACATGACAATGAGTTCACTTTACTCAAATTACCTCCACAGTCCCCAGATCTCAATCCAATATAGCACTTTTGGGATTTGGTGAAACGGGAGATTCACATGATGAATGTGCAGCCGACAAATCTGCAGCAAATGAGTGATGCGATCATGTCAATATGGACCAAAATCTCGCCTTGTTAAATCTATGTTATGAAAGATTAAGGCAGTTCTGAAGACAAAAGGGGGTCCAACCTGGTACTAGTAAGGTGTACCTAATAAAGTGGCTAATAAAGTGGGATCTGTTATAATTCTGTGTAATATCTGTGAAGTTGAACAGTCATGCATGTGTTTGTGAGCTGCAAGGGAAGTTCATGAGGGCAGATAATTTTCTAACCAGTGTTAGCCTAAGCCAGAATTAAGTCCAGATTCTGCACAGCATTAATCCTCGAGCTAGAGAGCGATGGTGTTAAATGCAGAGCTGGAAATGATATGGCACAATGAGGGATATTTCTTGGTTTGGAAGAGTAAACAGCAGCAGGGGCACAGCTGGAGTCAGCGAGAATTTGTGTGATACAGCAACTTAGCAACACAGCTAAAAATACATACAGTTTTAGTGGTTATGGAATTTTAGATTTCTCAAGGATAGAAAATAAATTAGTCCAACACAGCCCACTCATACCTGGTTCAAATCTCTAGATTCAATTATCACAAAATTTTACTGGAAGAACAAGACCCCAAGAATTCAATTGACAACCCTACAGAAACCAAAATCACAAGGAGGATTAGAAGCACCACATTTTTACAACTATTTTCTGGCAAATCAGCTCCAAAATATACACAAATGGATTAAACCTAACTCATCAGAAAACACATGGCAAGATATTGAACAATCAATCTGCAAATACATTAACATTCCAGAATTACCTTTTCACAGTCAAACAATCAGAAAACAATGCCGTTTCAAAATGCCAACAATAGAAACGTTCGAGGTTACAGAAGTAACCCTTCGTTCCCCGAGGAGGGGAACGGAAGTGCCATGAATGGGAGGATTCGGATCAGAAGCCGCTTATCTGGAGAGTATTGAACGGGCCAATGAATGAAATTAATTGGCAGCGTAAGCTTGCGCAGGTGTGCGACATCTGCAATTATCTCAGCATATAAGCACACCTGAAGCCAGCAGACGCCATCCTTTTAAGCTGAAGAGACTTTCAAACAGCTAAGGGACAGTCATTATGGCGACGGAATATGGCACTTCCGTTCCCCTCCTCGGGGAACGAAGGGTTACTTCTGTAACCTCGAACGTTCCCCTTCGGTTGGGGAACTTCAGTGCCATGAATGGGAGAATATGGAAAGCGCCATAATGACTGCACCTTACCAACACCCCCGATGAGGAGATAGTCAAGCAAGCGTGACGCACCCACATCATGGGGGGCGCGGTCCTCCAACGTGTCCCTGGCCCTAATTTATCCTACTTCAACAGAAGTTTTACGGATTTAGATATATTTTTTGGGAAGTCGTGAGCATCTAGATAATTCTAGGAAATACGACAGTACGTTGGGTAGCGTGCAATCCCGATAGGGAGGACGCTGCGGAGGCCATCCGTTACCCAAGGGGGGGATAGATGGCAGAATTTACCTATGGACTAGCCCTAAAAAGGGGGAGTACGCATAGCAAAGAGTGGTTAGCGGAGAGGGAAGACACGGGTCCGCCCAGGGGGGGGACTTAACCGTGGCGGAATAAGCATATGGGATCGCCTAGTGGGGATCACGCATAGCAGGCACCTATACCCAAAACGCGGGCTGACCAGCGGGCAGACCTACAACGTAGTGGGCCAGCAAGTGACTCCTCCGCTGAGTCAGTGCTGGGGGCCACGGAGGAATCTGCAGGGCTCACCTAACGGGGAACTTTACTGACAGATAAAAAAGGCGCACGTACCTCCGTGTTAGGGAGAATGGCGCAGCAAGCGTGTTTCAACACCCTACCGAGTTGTCTCCTCAATCACCAAAGGGTTACCTAATACCCTTGAGGAAACCGGCTCCACTCGCAGATTGTAAAACCTTGCAAATGTGTTGGGTGTCGCCCAGCCCGCAGCTCTACAGATGTCTGTTAGAGAGGCGCCGCGTGCACGCGCCCAAGAGGATGCAACGCTCCGAGTGGAGTGTGCACGTACTCCCGGGGGACACGGCTGACCTCGACTCGAATAAGCGAGTGAAATGGCATCCACAATCCAGTGGGATAATCTTTGTTTCGATACGGCACTTCCCTGCTGCCGACCGCCATAACAGACAAAGAGCTGCTCAGATGATCTAAAATTCTGAGTACGGTCCACATAAATGCGCAGAGCGCGAACTGGACAAAGTAAAGAAAGGGCTGGGTCTGCCTCCTCCGGGGGCAGCGCTTGCAGGTTCACTACCTGATCTCTAAAGGGGGTGGTAGGAACCTTGGGCACATAACCGGGGCGGGGTCTCAGGATAACGTGAGAGTAATCCGGCCCGAATTCCAGGCACGAGTCACTGACCGAAAATGCCTCCAGGTCCCCGACCCTCTTGATGGAGGCCAACGCAACCAGCAGAGCTGTCTTCAGGGACAGAAATCTTAGAGATACTGATTCGAGTGGCTCAAAGGGATCGGATCGCAGACTCGTAAGAACGAGGGCGAGATCCCAAGAGGGCATGAGAGGGGGGCGAGATGGATTAATTCGCCTAGCACCCCTAAGGAACTGGATGACCAGGTTATGCTTTCCCACGGTGCCGCCAGCTACCGCGCTATGATAAGCGGAGATGGCGGCCACGTAAACCTTGAGAGTGGAGGGCGACAGCCTGCTGTCCAACTTCTCTTGAAGGAAAGAGAGCACAACACTAATCTGGCAATTTCGGGGGTCTTCTCTGCGAGAGACGCACCATTCAGTGAATAGACTCCACTTCAGGGCGTAGGCGCGCCTCGTGGAGGGGGCTCTAGCCTGAGTGATGGTATTAACCACCGCAGTCGGTAGGTTACCTAAGTCTTCCTCGCGTCTAGGGACCACACGTGGAGGTTCCAAAGATCGGGGCGAGGGTGCCAGATGGTGCCCTGTCCCTGAGAGAGTAGGTCCTCTCTCAAAGGGATCCGCCAGGGGAGGGCCGTCGCGAGGAGTGAGAGCTCTGATATCCAGGTCCGGTTGGGCCAAAGGGGCGCAACTAGCAGAACCTGTTCCTCGTCCTCCCTGACCTTGCACAGAAACTGCGCGAGCAGGCTCACTGGGGGAAACGCATACTTGCACATGCCCCGAGGCCAGCTGTGGGCCAGTGCATCTGTGCCGAGAGAGCCCTCGGTCAGGGAAAAAAACAACTGGCAGTGAGCGTTCTCGGGGGAAGCAAACAGATCGATCTGGGCCTCCCCGAATCGCGCCCATATCAGCTGAACAGACTCGGGGTGGAGTCTCCATTCTCCAGGGCGTAACAGCTGTCGTGAGAGCGCATCGGCTGCACGATTGAGCGTGCCTGGGACGTGAATGGCGCGCATCGATTTCAGCCGCGGGTGACTCCAGAGGAGCAGACGGCGGGCGAGCTGAGACATGCGGCGAGAGCGCATACCCCCCATGCGGTTGATATACGCCGCCGCCGCCGTACTGTCCGTCCTGACCAGCACGTGTTGCCGCTCCAGCACCGGTAAAAAGCGGTGGAGAGCGAGGAACACTGCCAACAGCTCTAGGCGATTGATATGCCAATGCAGCTGGGCACCCTTCCAGAGGCCCGCAGCCGCATGCCCGCAACACACGGCCCCCCAACCCGTGTTGGAAGCGTCTGTTGAAACAACAACATGGCTGGACGCCTGTCCTAGAGGCACACCGGCCTGTTGGAACGAGGGGTCGTTCCAAGGGCTGAGGGCGCGGCGACACAGCGCAGTAACCGAGACCCGGTGTGTGCCCGCGTGCCATGCGCGTCTGGGGACCCGATCGTGAAGCCAGTGCTGAAGTGGTCTCATATGGAGCAACCCGAGCGGCGTGACGGCGGCTGCGGATGCCATATGCCCCAGGAGCCTCTGAAAGAACTTCAGTGGGACCACTAGTTTGCTGTCGAGCTCGCTCAGACAGTTCAGCAACAGGCGAGCGCGTTCCTCGGAGAGGTGCGCTACCATGGTGATCGAGTCCAGCTCCATCCCGAGAAAAGAAATCCTCTGCACGGGGGCGAGTTTGCTCTTTTCTCGGTTGACCTGAAGCCCCAGTAGGCGGAGATGCCGAAGCACCTCGTCCCTGTGCATAATCAATTGCTCCCGCGAGTGGGCTAAAATCAGCCAGTCGTCGAGATAACTGAGTATGCGAATGCCCGCGAGCCGAAGGGGCGCTAGGGCACCCTCCGCGAGATTGGTGAAGACCCGCGGAGACAGAGAGAGCCCGAAGGGGAGGACCTTGTACTGCCACGCTCGACCCTCGAACGCAAACCGCAGAAATTGGCGGTGGCGTGGAAGAATGGAGACATGGAAATACGCGTCCTTCAGGTCTATGGCTGCAAACCAATCCCGAGGACGAACGCATTGGAGAATGCGCCTCTGCGTGAGCATTCTGAACGGCAGCTTGTGCAGACAGCGGTTCAAAATGCGCAGATCGAGGATTGGCCGTGACCCACCGCTCTTTTTGGGTACGATGAAGTATGGGCTGTAAAACCCACTCTCCATCTCGGCTGGAGGAACCGGCTCGATTGCACCCTTCGCCAGGAGGGCAGCAATCTCCTCTCGCAAGACAGGGGCGGACAGGGGGTTGACCCTGGAGAAATACACGCCCGTAAACTTGGGGGGCCGTTTCGCGAACTGAATCGCGTAACCGAGTCTGATTGTGCGTATGAGCCACCGCGAGGGGCTGGCCCGCGCTAACCAGGCAGGCAGAGCCCTCGCTAATGGAGTCATCGCTACAATCGCTGACGTACCAGCGGTGGGGCAGCGCGGAGTGGGTGTGCTGATCCGGGAAGCACGAGGGTCCCGCGGAAAAGCTGGAGGAGAGCGATTCGCTCTGGCTCCGCACCCTGACTCCGGAGAGGGGGCTGGAGGGCTGAGGGAAGGGAGACCGTCCCCCCAGCGCTCGTGAGCCACTGGCGAAGCACGTAGAGTCTGCGAGCCGGAAGGCAGCGCGTCCCGGACTGGCAGAACTCGTGCAGTCACATCCGGGGAAGGGAAAAAGTGCTCTTTTACTGATGTTTTGGTGGCACTGAAAAGTACCGTTGTTATCGGGGCCCCGCCCTCCAGCGGGGAAAGAGCAAGTTTCCTCTTCTCCGGATGGCCTGTCTCAGGGACGCTTCGCGGTCCGTTTACCGGACTTAACGGCGCCCTGGGCAGGAGGGGCTGCCTGCTTTCGAGGTGAACGCCGCGCCCGCTTGGCCGGAGGCGCAGGCGGGGGCGGGGCAGCACTCGTTGGCGGGCGCCCTCGGCGAGGAACAGCGGAGGTGGATGGCTCGGCGGGCGGAGCGGGCTTACGGCCACGCCGATAGATGACATTGCCCATCGCATCCGACTGCTCTTTCACCGCCTTGAATTCCTGGGTGAATTCACCGACGGTGTCGCCGAACAGGCCAGCCTGGGATATGGGCGAGTCAAGAAAGCGAACTTTGTCAACGTCGCGCATATCGGCCAGGTTTAGCCAGAGGTGGCGTTCCTGAACCACAAGTGTGGACATCGTCCTCCCCAGCGCACACGCGGCGGACTTAGTAGTCCGAAGAGCATAGTCGGTCGCGGTGCGCAGCTCATGTAATAAGCTTGGGTTGGACCCGCCCTCGTGCAGCTCGGCCAGCGCTTGCGCTTGGTAGCGCTGGTAGGTGGCCATCGCGTGCAAAGCAGAAGCAGCCTGGCCCGCAGCCTTATAAGCTCTGGCTCCGAGGGAGGCAGACAACCTACAGGCTTTGGACGGGAGGCGGGGCAAACCCCGCTACGTAGAGGCGCCGCGCGGACAAAGATTGACCGCGATAGCGCGCTCCACTGACGGGATCGCCTCATACCCCCTGGCAGCTCCGCCGTCAAGGGCGGTGAGGGCGGAGGCACTCGCAGCACGGGCAGAGAAAGGTGCCCTCCAGGACTGCGTGAGCCTACTGTGCACTTCCGGGAAGAAGGGGACGAGAGGCTTCGAAGGCTTCGCCTTCTGGTCCTCTACGTAGCACCCATCTAGTCGGTCCGGCCGCGGAGCTGGGGGATAAACCATCTCCAACCCCACGGCCGAAGCAGCCCGGGAAAGCACGGCTAACATGTCCGCTTCAGGATCCGATTTGACAGCGCTCACCTGCCCGGAGGGGGCGAGCGGGTCCGGATCTTCGTCGGACAGTGAAAGCCCACCCTCCGATGCCGCGGAGGACATCTGATCTCCGGTGTCAGCGAGTGTGAGAGCTACCATCTGGTTAGACGGATCACTCTCACCACCCGAAGCTTGGATGGAGCGCCGTGAGGAGCGAGAGGTCCGCGAGCCCGTGGGCGGCGGATTATCTCCCGCTGAAACCCTCAGATCTGCCCGAGCGCCCGCTGCTTTTTTAGAACATGAGGCAACTGGGGTGGCTCGCTCTCTTGCGAAAGTTAGCCGCGATCTTAGCTGTGCAACGGTCATGGCATCGCAATGACGACATGAACCGCCCGCGAGCACCGCATTAACATGCTGGACCCCCAAACATGCAATGCAGTGATCGTGTCCATCATCCGGAGACAGGAAACCCCCGCATCCAGAAACGCACAGTCGGAGCGCAATCCTGAAAAGGACGTGCTGCACGACTGTGTTGCTCTTTTAGGAAAGTTGCAACTATACGCACCGCTCTGGAGGACCGGACCCAAAGAACCACAGGCAAGGGAGTAACCCAGCTCGACCGTCTGCCACCGCGAAGACCCACTCTGGACCGGGAGACACACTCGTTCGCTCTGAAGTGCTGATCAGCAAGAGGAACCCTCATCGACTCACTCAGAAAGGATCTGAAGCGAAAAGGATGGCGTCTGCTGGCTTCAGGTGTGCTTATATGCTGAGATAATTGCAGATGTCGCACACCTGCGCAAGCTTACGCTGCCAATTAATTTCATTCATTGGCCCGTTCAATACTCTCCAGATAAGCGGCTTCTGATCCGAATCCTCCCATTCATGGCACTGAAGTTCCCCAACCGAAGGGGAACAACTCTGACAGCCTGGTGAAAATTCTATAAGATCACAAATTCCCCACTCACAGCATCGAAATCACCCCCAATTTGGATTAACAATGATTTCCTAACAAACAAGATGCTACTTAACTTTCGCACATGGGCAGAAAAGGACATCACACAACTTCAGCATATCTGTATTAATAATAACCAGGCACAATTTCCCCATATAATAGCCCAGTCATACAGCATTGGGAGGAAATGCTTCTTGGAATATTTACAAATCAAATCATCAATGAAATCAAAATTACTTAACCAATCTCTAAATCTAGAACTTCCCCCTCAAATCTCTGATTATTAATAAATCTTCCACCAAAAAAATTGCTCTCCCAAATATACAAAATGATATAAAAATCAAACAACGCATTAGTTCTACCAACCGCTAAATGGGAAACAGACTTATCCATTACTCCCAATGCTGCATTCTGGACTCAAATCTGCAAAAACATATAAAAATGCAAACCTTCAACTTATACAGTATAAAGTATTTCACAGATCACACTTATCTGGGCAGAAATTATTTAAAATGGGTTTCACAATAGAAATATGTTCACATTGCACACAAAACACCTTAGATACATATCTTTACGTTTTATGGCATTGCACTTCAATTAAAACAGTTTGGGAAAAGGTTACTGACTCACTCTCTAACTTTATGGGATGTCACATCCCATTGTGTCCCTCACTCTGTATATTAGGCGACATGTCCACAATAAATATAAATAATTCAAATGGTCAGTTTCTACTGGTGGCTCTAACTATCACCAAGTCAAAACTATCCTCATAAACTGAAAATTCACATCTTACACTGGAAAAACGTATTAACAGAATAGATCTCCATTGAAGATCCTCTTTGCCTGAATCCATTCGACAACAACAACTACATCAGTACACAAACAAGAGGAGAGGGTGGAGAGGGGGTCAGGTAGAAGTAGAATCTGTGTCTAATATTAAATAAAAATGAATAAATTAAAAAGGTAAAACAAATAAATATAGTATTTTCCCACAATGTAATTTGGTCTTTACGTACTTTTTATTTTTCCTCTTGTTCTATTCGTTCTCTTTTTTCTGTCTCTCTTCATTTTTAAAAATTATTATTATTATTATTATTATTAGTAGTAGTAGTAGTAGTAGTACATATGTATGTGTGTGTGTATGTATGTATGTTTGTATATATATATATATATATATATATATATATATATATATATATATATATATACATATACACACACACACACACACACACACACACACACACACACACACACACACACACACCTTGTCTCTCCCTTTACCTCAGCGGATAACAATTATTTTGGGGGAAAAAAAACACTCTTAATGACCCCTATACTTGCATATACTACATTCACAGAGTAAGTGTGACATGGGCATGGCAGCCTGGGCATTGTACTGGACTGATCCATGATGCACGTCATACTTTTTTAAAACATCACAAAGCAGCTTACACACTCTATACACACAATAGCCCCTTTCACACATACAGACCTTTTTGAAAATACCGGTAAATTTGTTCTGGCTATTTTCCGGAAAGAGAAGTTGTAACATTACCGGCAATTTGCCGGAATGCTGCGCTGTGTGAATGCAGAAGGAAGATTACCGTAATAAGCGCGTGCACGTCTAGAACGTGCTGACGTGTGACGTATGCTTTAGCCAATCACAACAGTCAGACGCATTTACGCCTGCGCGGTTTGTGAGAATAAAAACCTTTGAATATTTTTCCAGACACATTTAGCTGCTAGAAGTTAGTCAGATCACGTTTATATGTTCTTCTTTATGCCAACTGTGTAAATAATCTTCGATGAGGTGCTTATGATAAGCCGTTGTTTGTTTACCTTCAAGCTTTGCGTGTGCCTGTGAAACAGCCTGTGAGCGCCTGCACACGTACATATTATGAACATCTCGACATGCGAAAGTGATCCTCCGAAAGTTGTTCACAATATTGATCATCCAGAGAGTTTGTAATTTAGTCAAATGTTTACAAATACAAGCTCAGCCGTTTAAAGCTCATTTGTGGTGAATGATGTCAGAATTTACCGGTATTTTGGAATGGATGTGTGAATGCTCTTTTCCGGAAAATTTCCGTAACGTCCTCGCCTGTGTGTACAGCGCTTTTTTGAATATAACGGTAAAGTCGTTCCGGAAATTTTCCAGATATATACCGGTATCACTGTGTGAAAGGGGCTTATAACTTCCATCACCTCAAACTATTATTAATTCTGTTGGTTTATAATTAGTATTATTACTATTATTATTATTACTGTTATTATTTTCAAAATGAGTATATTATAGTTATCACATGTATCTGTCCACCTTTTGATCTTCCATCCTTTTTTCAATATTACTATTATTATTATTATTATTATTTTTAATATTAATTAATATTAATTTTTATTTTATTTTATTTAATAATTATTTATTTGTGTATATATATATATATATATATATATATATATATATATATATATATATATATATATATATATATATGTATATATATACAATAGGTGAGAGTTCAAAGTGGCTATTACTGCCGGAGCATATACCGCCGCTGTTCGAAATTGTTGCTGCTCTGTTTTTAGTGTATGACCGCAGTTTGTGAATAAGCCGCCAGGGGGCACAAAGGGACGGGATGCGAACTGACAGAAATAGTCTATACAGACATATTTTAAATATGCTACTGTGGTTGTAAATGAGATTAAACAATAAGTCAAAGCATTATAATTCCTTCATTAATCATCTAAAATTTGTTAACATACTTTATTGTAAACTTGTTAAGTGCAAAGAGGACTCGTTTTGGAAAATATAATTAGAGAAGTAAGAGACAACAAAAATGAAAGCACAAACATTCAGTACAAATGAGTAGTCTTAAATAAATAAATGTTTAGGACATAATTTAAGTCACGCAGGTTTATTTTTAATAATTTAGTTTCAGTTCAGTTTTTTTGTTTTAAAACTTCAATGTTCTCCTTTAAAGTATAACTGTTTTTTTTTCTTTTTTTTTTTCTTAATGGCTCAGTATCTCAGTATATATATATACACAGATGTTAAAACTTCAATGTGTTCCTTTTGCCGCCATTCATACCGTGGCGACGGCGGTAACGGGTGCACCAGCAGCTTTAGACCGCTGGGTGGCACTTTAGCCACAGATATTCAGCTTTGTTTTTTCACAATACCAAACAGACGATTCTGTATGCGTACCTTATGTGATGTGATGTGTTCAATTAAAATATAATTTTGATTTAGTTTTCTTAGTAATAAACATGATCTTACACTTTACTGTGTGTTTTAGAAAAGATAAATGGTGAGAAGTATAGCCCTAGGCTGCAAAAAGCAAATATAAGAATTAAGTTCTTTAGCCTTTATTCAATTCAATTCAGCTTTATTTGTATAGCACTTTTACAATGTAGATTGTGTCAAAGCAGCTTCACATAAAAGTTCAGTTCAGTTTAGCTCAGTTCAGTGTGGCTTAAATCATTACTGAGAGTCCAACACTGAAATTCATCGATGCCGTAGCTCTACAGATCCTGAACCATGCAAGCCAGAGGCGACAGCGTAGAGGGGAAAAAAAACTTCACCGATAGGAGAGTGAAGAAAAAAAAGTGCCCTTTAGTGCCCTATTAAATTGTGTTGGGGTGAAAATTATTTATTTTTACCACATTATTTACTATTACTTTAGCTATATGCGACAAACAAATCATAATTCCATTTTTAGTAATAATAATTGTATTAATTATGACACTTTTCTTTTTTTCGAATAATGAACAATTTCAACCTCGGGGAGATACCGACAGTTTGTTTTGCAGTATTTTCTAACATGTTAGAAGAGGGGCAGCGGACACCAGCTGGCTGTATAGATGGTCCGGCACAGAAAAACATGTCTGCCCGTGGAAGAGCGGCTGTCCCCACACTGCCCTCAGCTGATTGAGATGGAGTTGCACTTCCTTACTGAGTGCACTAAATGCTCCGAGATCCAGGAGAAATTCTACCCGATAATCCAACACATACAAAACAACTTTGAGTCCCTGTTGAACAGAAACTGCCCATCTTACTGTGTGTGTTCTGATGTGTTCAACCAACAATACCCGCTCCACTGCCTCCAACACACAAATACTGGAACTCTTTATTTGTGGACTTACTTTTGATTTTAGGCTACTATCATTACCTTTATCCTGTTTAATGTTATCAAAAATCTATTTTTATTTTTATTATTCTATTTTTATTTTTATTATTATATTTATTTGATGTTATATTCATATTTGTTTGCACTGCTGCCCTGTTTGTACACAGCGACGCTGCACTGCTTTGGCAAGAATGTACAGTTATTTGTCATGCCAGTAAAGCACCTCAAATGTGAAAATGTGAAAATAGCCTATAGGCAACAAATAACAAATCAGAGTCTAATAATAGGCCCTATCATACACCCGGCGCAATGTGACACAAGACGCGGCACAATAGTCTTTTGTTATAGTTTCAGCTTGACGCAAGAGTGGTTTTGAGGCGTTGCGCTACGCTGTTTAAATAGCAAATGCATTAGCGCTCAGATGTGCGCCCATAGGTGTTCTGGTCTAAAAAGGAAGGCGTTCTGAGGCGCACTGCTGGGGCGTTGTTATTTTGAGAAACTAAAATAGATTTTTCATAAGACCAAAACAAACCCGGTCTAAACTCCGGCGCCTTGATTACACACTGCCCAGTACGCACAAGAGAACAATAGGGAAATATCTTTACATATGAAAAAAATTTAATAATATTATATTATATATATATATATATATATATATATATATATATATATATATATATATATATATATATATATATATATATATATATATATATATAAGTATATAATAAGAATAGATATAGGATATAAATATAAAGGATTAAAATATTAGAAAACATTATTTTCTAGCCTACATAAATATGAAAAATCACTGCTTTTATGTCTTCTTCATCTCGGGAGGCTTTTTCAGTTAATTCATAACAATTTGCTTTTGTATAATGTTATTATTATTAGCAGTATTATTTATTATATCCATATTTATATTTGTTTTATTAAAAACAAGCTTAGATTTGCCCACTTGTCAGGTTTTAGACCATATGGGGGACAGCATGTGTTTTAGGATATAACTCAGGTTTTTGAGCACACTTCGTTATTGTTGTTCATTTATTTGCTGGAAATTAGAACTGAATTTAGAAACAGTTTTGAAACGAATATTTGCGCTTAACAAATGAAATTAATTATTTATAGACTAATTGATGTCTGTGCGTAAAGGTTTCCCTATCCAAGAGCGAAAGTGAAAGTAGATCCTTTATCTCACATTCTCACACAGTAGATGCTCTGTCTAACAGTTTTCTGTTAAAAAACTGTTAACTGTTAAATGTTTGCTAGTGAAATGCTCAGATTTTCCACTTAGACTTACTTTACGTCCTGTAAATAGTGAATGCGGCAACATTATTTTTATGATACTTTAAGTGATCTGCTTGAGGTAGGTCATGTTTATCAATGCTAAGTTTTAGCCTAAGTTTACATCAATAACATAATGTGCATTGTCCTTTACCATACAAAAAAAGAAAAGAAAAAACTTTATTATACTCCATAGCCTGTAGCCTATTGTCAGAAAATATAGAGACCCAAGAGCAAGGGACAAATTCAAAGGGATTTATTGAACAGAAATAAATCAACAATTCTGCTCTCCTGGGCATTAAGAAAACAGTCCCTCAAAAAAATAACACAGGCAGTCTGAAATCGACCCTCCTCTGGGCGTTGTAGGACTGATCAAATGCAAAAGACGCTCTTGGGTTAGCAGTACAAAAGTAGGGACAGACCTCAGGGAGCCGAGAAGATGAGACCTCACACGATCGTGGACTGTGGGCAGAGCAGAGGTGAGCCAGAGCACAGATGAACAGACGATAAGTGGTAAAATAAACAACACAGGACTAGACGAGACGGATTGTAAATGCGTAGATATCTTGAACAGAGAGAACCAGTAGCACACGTAGCTCTTTGAACACAGAATCGAAAGCTGCGTCCCAAATGGCACACTATACACTATGCACTCATGCACTATGTACTTATGCACTTACACACTCAACAGGATAGTATATGTATGTAGTGTCGTCCCAAATGGCACACTAATGTTTTTTTACTAAGCGGAAATTCAAACCGTTTCCCTGATCTCGTTTGACGGTTGCCAAATCAGTGAAATAAACGACCGAATTATCAGATAATACCTGCCGTGAGTATAACCGCATTCAACATCGGAAGGCGCTAAAATCACTCTCGTAGGAGAATTTTGCTTTCACCATCTAAAATAAATAAAGTTATTCAACATGTGCGTCTGATAGCTCCGCCCCTTCCGCTACGTGAGCAAACCTTCGGTCGTTGAGTGCGTGAAGTGTCCATCATTACACACTTCATTTTAGCGGCTGAATGAGTGCATCATCCGGGTAATTAAAGTGCACTTATTATTTTTAGAGTTTTCAGTGTGAACGCACTACTTAAACTATTTATACTACAAAATGGCGTAGAATAGTGCATGGCGTAGAATAGTGAATAGTGCAAGTATGCGATTTGGGACGCAGCTAATGAACAAGCACAGAACGAGGGAGAAGGGGAGACTAAATAGCTAAATAATCTGGGAGAACAGGTGAGAGCAATGGGGACGGGGAAACAAGTGAATTGATAACAGGCAAAACTGCATACAAATGACAATACACAAGAGGGAGACAGAGAAGTCCCAAAAAAACCGACACCTATAAAAAGGCCGCAAATATTTTTAAATGCATTAAAAGGCAAGCGCATATCTTAGCCTCGAGTTTGTTCACACTCTGCCTGTATTAACATAAATGCTGTATTTTAATATAGGTAATTTTAATGAAATAGCTCTAACTGACAGCTTTTTCTTCTTTTTCCGCGGTTATGCGCGCAATATATTTCACACGCATATGCAAGGTGACTAAAATTGAAATTAAAATACAAAAAATACTGAGCCATTAAGTAAAAAAACAAAACAACAGTTATACTTTAAAGCAGACGCTTTGACGTTTTGAAAAAAAAAAAAAACAGAACTGAAACTAAATTATTAAAAATAAACCTGCCAGACTTAATTTATGTCCTATTCTCATTATTCATTTATTTTCATTATTCGTTTATTATTATGTACAATAATTGAAACATAAAATGAGATAGTAAAATATTATCAACAACAAAAATGTAAATAAAAACGTTAATTAAAAACATAAATGAAAATGTCTTGTCTTAGTCCTATCAAAATAGCAAACACTGAACATCTCTCTATATTTAGGCTAAAAGGCTGTGTAACAAATGTTCTTTGTGTGGGAAGAAGAAGACAGGGTCGGCGTTGAGGTAAGTAACAGATTTTTATTTTTTTCCTTATCAAATGTCAAGGACAGCTCCCACTGTGTGGTCGTCGCTTAGCTCTCTCTCTCCCGACTGTTCCTCCCGTTCTCCTTAAGACGGGTGTCTTTCCGGCCCAATCACTAGAATAAACAGGTGTTGCTTATTATTTCAGATTGGTCTGCTGATTAGCCGCCGGGCTCTGAGCATGCTCTCCCCCTTTATTGGGTATTCGATCATGCTTACCTCTCCACATACCTGGAGAGGAAGTCGGCTACAGCCATCTGCGCCCCCGGTCTGTGGATCACCTTGAATTTAAAAGGCTGTAATGCTAGAAACCAACGGGTGATCCGCGCGTTGGTATCCTTCATACGGTGGAGCCACTGGAGAGGAGCATGATCTGAACAGAGGACGAATTCCCTACCCAGGAGGTAATAGCGAAGAGTAAGAATGGCCCACCTGATCGCCAAACATTCCTTCTCTATGGTGCTGTACTTAGCCTCACTTTTACTTAGCTTGCGTACAGCACCGGCCGTTCCGCTCCTGCCACCTCCTGGGAGAAAAACCGCCCCCAGACCCCGATCGGACGCGTCTGTCTATAAAATAAAGGGGAGAGCAAAATCAGGAGCGTGCAATAGCGGCCCCCCACAAAGTATAGATTTTACCTTTGAGAAGGCCTGTTGGCACTGCTCCGACCATTGGACGGTATCCGGTCCCTCCTTTTTAGTGAGGGCCGAGTATTTTGTCCATCAGGCGCTGGAACGTCGCCGGCGCCCCGAACAGCCCAAACGGAAGCGTCACAAATTGGTGCAATCCAAACGGCGTAGTGAAGGTTTTTTTGCGGGATATTGGAGATAAGGGGATCTGCCAATAGCCCTTCGTTAAATCCAATGTCGAGTAATATCGAGCAGCACCTAACCGGTCGAGCAACTCATCAATACGCGGCATTGGATAAGCGTCGAATTTCGACACAGCATTCACCTTGCGATAATCCACACAGAACCGGACCGAGCCGTCCATCTTAGGTACGGTAAGACAATCGGGCTGGCCCAGTCGCTGTGGGATTCTTCTACTACTCCCATTTTCAACATATTATTCAATTCTTCCTGAATCACTTTTTTCTTGTGTTCAGGTAGGCGATACGGCCGGGTCCTAACGACCACGCCCAGTTCGGTCTCGATATGGTGCTGAATCAGGTTAGTACGACCGGGCAGGGGCGAAAACACGTCAGAGTATTCACGTTGGAGGTGCCGGATGTCGAGGAGCTGGCTCGCTGAGAGATGATCGCCCCCGGTGACCAGAGCGCTCGGCCGTTCTCGGCCGGAGCTCTCCGGCCCCAGGTCATCCTCGTTAGTAACAAGCATAGCCAGCGCCACGTCCTCCGGCTCCCTCCACTGCTTAAGCAGATTAATGTGATAAATCTGACGCGAGTCAGCCCTGTCCGAACGAACCACCTCGTAATTGAGATCACTGACTCGTCGTGTGACCACAAACGGCCCTTGCCACTTCGCGAGTAATTTAGAGCTGGAAGTGGGTAGCCTTACAAGTACTTTATCTCCCTGTGAAAATTTACGGAGTTTAGTGCCCTTATCATATCGCCGGCGTTGGTCATCCTGAGCCTTAAGCAAATTCTCTGTAGAGAGCCGCCCCAGTGTGTGGAGTTTTGTTCTAAGGTCCAGGATATATTGAATTTCATTTTTACTTTTAGAAGGCTCGTCCTCCCAAGCCTCTCTAACAACATCCAAATCCCCTCTGGGCTGTCTGCCGTAGAGAAGCTCGAAGGGGGAAAACCCCGTGGAGGCTTGGGGAACCTCCCGCACAGCAAATAATAAAGGCTCCAACCACTTATCCCAATTTTTTTGGCGTCCTCATGAACAAATTTACGGATCATTGATTTAAGCGTGCGATTAAATCTTTCCACCAGCCCGTCTGTTTGTGGGTGATAGACGCTGGTGCGAATAGATTTAATGCCCAATAATCCGTAAAGCTCGCGCATCGTGCGTGACATGAACGCGGTGCCTTGATCAGTGAGAATCTCCTTGGGGATTCCCACACGGGAGATGATGCGAAACAGCGCCTCCGCAATGCTCTTTGCTAAGATGTTACGGAGCGCGACTGCTTCCGGGTAACGGGTTGCATAATCCACCAGAACTAATGCAAACCGGTGCCCGCGTGCGGATCGCTCTAATGGCCCGATGAGATCCATACCAATTCTCTCGAAGGGGATCTCCATAATTGGTAAAGGGCGCAACGGCGCTTTTGGGGTGGCCGGTGAATTTACCAGCTGACATTCACTGCACGCCGCGCACCATCTGCTGACGTCACCGTGAATGACCGGCCAAAAGAATCGGGTCATGAGGCGATTTAGTGTGGCCGCCTGACCTAAATGTCCGGCCATAGGATTAGAATGAGCCGCCTGAAAAAGCATTTCCCAGCGGCTCTGTGGTACTAATAACTGGGTTGTATTTTCTTTTGTCTGAGTGTCTTGGGTCACTCGATACACCCTATCATTAATAACCGCAAAATACGGATAGGATAGGGGTCGATCAGGCTGGAGGATTTTCCCATCAATAACCTGCACTCTTTCGAGTGCATGTTTTAATGTATCATCACGCGACTGCTCCAGGGGAAAGTCTTTACACCGGGAAATTCCCAGCCCTTCCCCTGAGTCAGCGCGTGACGTCACTGCTTGGGATTCCCCCAGCTGACCGACACGCCCCCTATCTGGCGATTTCTCCTTCCAAGAAACACCCGCACATAAAACTCCCAATAATCTATTAAATCCAGGCCAATTAGTTCCCAGAATTAGCGGGTGTTTGAGGTGCGGGTTAACCGCTACCTCTACTCTATGCTTTTTGCCCCGAAATTGAATGTTTATTGCCGTTAGCGGGTAGTGAATTACATCCCCGTGTACACACCTTACCCTTACCGTGCGGCTCATATCCAAAGCCGGGTCTGGAAGCAAGCTTTGGTGGATGGAGGTCTGATTACACCCCGAATCCACCAAAGCTTGATATGTACCCCCTTTTATACTCACAGGTATCCGGTATAGCCCGTCGCGACCGGGGGCGACTGCTGGCACATCGGGCAGGCGGACCAATGCACCCACTTCCATCACGGAGCAGTTCTCTGGTGCATGATCCGCCCCCCCGCAATGACAACATGCCGGCCCAGACCTTCCCGCTATACCCCCGAGGCCAGCAGGACCAACTGATTGGGCCGGAGAGAGACCCGTCATCGCTGTAGGCCCGCCCATGGCAGGTGCCTCCCCGTCTCTATCCCGATAGGTGCCCCAGCGATGCGTGCTGCGCTGGGGCTCTGGGCCTGGGATCCGCCTCCTGGGAGTCGGGATGGGCGGTCCCCTCGATCTGGGCCTGGGGATAGAAGGAAAGAGAGAAAGAGGAGGGACAGGGGGAGAGAGAGAGAGGTTACTTCGCCGACCCTGGACCTCGCTACCAGGTGATCCTCAGCCAGCTGAATGGCCGTTTCCAGATCGTCTGGTCGGTGGCACTGCACCCACTCCGATGTTCGGGAGGGAAGGTGGGCGATGAACTGCTCCAGTACCACAGCATCGACGATCTGATCGATGGTCCGGTCATCCTGCACCAGCCATCTGCGGCAGGCGTCACGGAGCTGCTGGGCAAATATGAAGGGCCGACCGCTTTCCTCCAGCTTCAGCGACCGGAAGCGCTGGCGTTGTTCCTCCGGATTGCGGCCGGCCCGCTGAAGTATGGCTTGTTTCTGGTGCGCATAATTCCGGAGATCCTCGGCCGGTAGCTGCTGTGCGGCGGTCTGGGCTTGGCCCGACAGCAGCGGGATGACTCTCACCGGCCAATCGGCCCGCGGCCACCCACACGCTCCTGTCATCTTCTCAAACAAGTCCAAGAAGACTTCCGGGTCATCTTGCGGCCCCATTTTGTGTAGTGTGATGGGAGGGTGGGTGGCTGATGTTGATGCGGGCTGGATCCCCTGCTTCAGCATGCTCCGGACGAGCTTGCGGTCCTCGCGCTGGGCCTCCACCAGGACTCCTGCTCGGCCCGTATGTCCAGGATCTCCTGGTGTTGTTCACGGTGGAGGACCGCGAGCGCCTGGATCACTTCTGCAAATGGACTGGTTGACGGAGTGGTCATCTTAGCGGCGAGGTCTCTTCTTCTTTCCCGGGTTTCGGCACCACTGTAACAAATGTTCTTTGTGTGGGAAGAAGAAGACAGGGTCGGCGTTGAGGTAAGTAACAGATTTTTATTTTTTTCCTTATCAAATGTCAAGGACAGCTCCCACTGTGTGGTCGTCGCTTAGCTCTCTCTGTCTCTCCCGACTGTTCCTCCCGTTCTCCTTAAGACGGGTGTCTCTCCGGCCCAATCACTAGAATAAACAGGTGTTGCTTATTATTTCGGATTGGCCTGCTGATTAGCCGCCGGGCTCTGAGCATGCTCTCCCCCTTTATTGGGTATTCGATCATGCTTACCTCTCCACAGGCTGCTTTATTTATTTATTTATTTATTTATTTATTTATTTATTTATTTATTTATTTGTTTAAGATACTTATTTGTACTGAATGTTTGTGCTTTCATTTTAGTTGTCTTTTATTTCTTCAATTCTATTTTCCAAAATGAGTCCTCTTTGCACTTAAAAAGTTTACAATAAACCAGGTAAACAAATTTTAAATGATTAATGAAGGAATTATAATGGTTTGACTTATTGTTTAATCTCATTTACAAGCATAGTAGCATATTTAAAGCTGCTGTATAGGCTACACCTACCTTGAGTTTGTTCACATTCTGCCTGTATTAACATACATGCTGTATTTTAATATAGCTTATTTTGATGTATTAGCTCTAACCTTTGACAGCTTTTTCTTCTTTTTCAGCGGTTATGCGCGCATTATATTTCACACGCATATGGAAGCCGACTGAAATTCAAATTAAAATACAAAACATACTGAGCCATTAAGTAAAAAAAAACAAAAAACAAAACAACAGTTATAGCTACTTTAAAGAAGAACATTGACGTTTTGAAACAAAAAAAAAAAAACGTAACTGAAACTAAACTATTTTAAAATAAACCTGCGAGACTTAATTTATGTCCTGCGGCAAAAATATTTTATTATACTTTTAGTGATCTGCTTAGGTCAATTTAATTTTTTACTTTTGATGAAGCAGCATTCAACTTAAGCTCTTTATACTCCTGACCGTTTCTCAGTGTTTCGCGGCAATGTCTTTAAATAAATAATTTATTTAGGCCTATTTTCATTATTCGTTTATTATTATGTACAATAATTGAGACATAAAATAAGAGTAAAATATAATCAACAACGAAAATGTTAATAAAAACGTAAATAAAAACATAAATGAAAATGTCTTGTCTTAGTCCTATCAAAATAGCAAACACTGAACATCTTTCTATCTTTATTCTAAAAGACTGCTTTATTTATTTATTTATTTATTTATTTATTTATTTAATAGTTTAGTTAATTTAATTAGCTGTCTTTTATTTCTACAATTCTTTTTTTCAAAACGAAGCCTCTTTGCACTTAAAAAGTTTACAATAAAGCGTGTTAACAAATTTTAAATAATAAAGCGTGTTAACAAATTTTAATGAAGGAATTAAAATGCCTTGAATTATTGTTTAATCTCATTTACAAGCACAGTAGCATATTTAAAGCTGCTGTATAGGCTATTTCTGTCCAATCGCATCCTGTCCCTTTGCGCTCCCTGGCAGCTTATTCACAAACTGCGGTCATACACTAAAAACAGAGCTGCAGCTAGTTCAAACGGCGGCGGTATATACTCCGGCGGTTTGAAATCTCACCTACTGTTTATCCTATATTCTCAATAAACTTCACAGCCACAAATATGAAAAAAACACAACTTGTATTAAAACTGGGCGAGGATTAGAAAGAATATGATGCTTGTTATGTAATTTAAAATTTGATTGCTCTTGTTCAATTCCTGCATGCACATTTTTTCACTCGCTACTCTGCCAGGAACTTCGCCGCTGGAGAGCACCTTCAATAATAATCTAAACATTTGTTTAAAGATGGACCGCAAGATTTGCTCAAAAGAGTGGCTACATGTGGTGAAGAAGGATGGCAAAGCTAAGTGTGATTATTGTAATAAACGAATAAGTTATAAAGCAGAGCGTCCTGATCAACATGACTAAGCATCTGCGGCTGGCTCATTTTTCATGAATTTAAAATTAAAAGAATGGCGAGTTAGGTTCATTGTGCATCCCGCGGGTCCAACCAACAAGAGTTGTGCATTTTAGTTTAACTTTTTGAGTGTTATGAGCAGTTCGGTATTGGTTTTTTTATATATCAAGCCAAAACTAAACAGCACATTCTCTTCGCCTTCTTCTTCATAACCAGCGGGACGTGCTGCTGAATCACGCAGGAGAGACACTCCGTCATTCATAATCTTAGCTGATGTATCAGAGTCGAAAGAATAGGCTATATTAAAGTGAAATGTTCTTTTAACAGTCCCGATATGTTTAATCTTTTTTTCTGTCATTTCTCTTCAGCAAATTATATATTTTTAAAGCTGCTTGATTTTTTTTAAACCTAAAGCAGAGCCCGTCAATTGGTGGTTTTTCATAAGATACTCCTTTATGAATGTTTTATTTTATGAGTAAAGTCTTTAGTGTGCTTTTTAATAGTTTTATTCTATTCAAAGCAGCACTTAGATGCGAATTTATCCTCAAAACGTGGCATGAGAGCGATGCATATCATGTGTTGGATGATTGCCTTTTTCCTGCGTGTGCGCAATCAATTTCTAATCCTTTTGGATAAAGGTTTTAATCAAAAAACATGTAATTTAATTACTTTTGATGTGCTAAAATATTTGTTAAACGAATGTTATTTTAAAAAAGCATATGCACATATTAAAACTGTAAAACAGACTAAAAATGCATGGTTTAATCGGAAATGAAGGAAATTAGTTATATATTTCATTATTTAATGCATAAAATAGTCTTTTTATAAATTGAGTTTAATTAATTGGAAACTTTTAATTGCATTTTTATGTCCTGTAAATAATAAAAGTTGCATCAGATTGATAAAAACGAATCTGAATATCTGCCTAAATAGGGCCAGTGACTTTTTTTTCACTGACTGGCAAACGCGTCAGAAAAAAATGCTGAATCTCTGCGAATATTTGGTTAACTTATAAAACAAATGTCTGGTTTAGTGATGTTTGTAATGCATAGAAAAATACAAAGCAGAATTCCACTGAGCTCATTAACCCACTGATGACAGCCAGGGAATCACTGGCCCACCACATTCTTACGAACATATTTTATTAATTAAAGTTTTTATTTCATTGACCTGAACATAACCATTTATAATATAATTACTAACCCATCGTCTAAAATATTAAAATAAGAAAATAGCCTATTATTTTATTCGTGGTTAGAGCTTGATTAAATTTATTAATATCCTAAGCTTTGTGCTTTTGTTTGTTTGTTCTTGGTGATCTTTAATATATACTGGGTACGTAAAATATTTTCTAAAATGTCAAGCAGTATTTGTTTATAGCTTTAATTAATTTAAAATATTAAAAAGAACAAAAATAAAATTATAAAAATACAAAGATAAAAAGAGCAGCATTTTGCTAATTATAATAGTCATTTATATGCTTTATATCCATGTGTTGTTTTCATATTCGTTTCATTTAACTTGATGTATTCGTTATTTAATGTTTAAATACTGAAATAAATAACAGCCATCTTTTAAAGGGTTATTTTACCATCAAAATGAAGCCTGTTATATGTATCATTAACTTTTTATATAAATCTGCTGTGCAGTGTAAATGGGACCTTAATACAGTTTAAAGGCGAAGTTGTCTAAAAGGATGACGGGCATGGCATGTCTATTGTTTTGGCTCGCGTTGTGCATATTTGAAAATAACTGTCGGGTGAAGGCTTTATGGTCGTGCGGAATTGTCTGCTGTTTTTTTATGTAAAAATATATTAGTTTTGGCGAATGCTACGAGAGTAATATAGATATTTTAAAAAACACGTAGTTCAGTCAAGAAGTTGCTGTAAATAGAAACATTCATTTCATAAGGCCCCATATTTAATGCGGTTTTGTTTTAAAACGCTTAGGTTTTGCTACGGTTATACCATCCCTCCTACGTCTGAGTTTTGGATTTTGTGTATCCATGTTTGTGAAAAACACCCCTTCTCCCATCTCATAACCAACAGCTTGTCTGGCAGGTGTTAATGGGCATTATTGTGCTTTAACTGGAAAAAAAAAAACCCGAAAACACTGGATTACAAGGGTCACTACAGAAAATAGCCTAACAACATCAATAATACTACTACTACTACTACTACTAATAATATTTCCTAGTGACAGATTGCAGCTGGAAGGGCATCTGCTGCATGAAAAATTTGCTGGATAAGTTGATGGTTTATTCCGCTGTGGCGATTACAGACTAATAAAGGGACTAAGTTGAAAAGAAAACGAATAAACAAATGAATGAATTAATAAATTAATAGTAATAATAAAATAAAAATAAGGTAATAATCTTTACACACAGATGCCGCACAAGCAGTCTTTTTATTTTTAGAGATGATACAATTGAATTGCCTATGCTCACTTCCCCCACCTTAAACCTGAAAGTTTCAGAGAGAACTACAGCCCATTTACACCTCAGCAAAGAAGATTGAATGTCACATCAGAATCACACAGATAAAGCACACCATTGCACCATAATGAAACTATTAAAATGTGGTGACAACAAATTACACATTACTGCACTGAATTAGCTACATTAAATGTCTATACGCATAAGCCATTTGTAGACTAATGCGCTTTTTTAAACAAGCAGATTTGAAACAGAGATTTGAAATATCTATTCCTTTCCCCTCCAATCATTTTCAATCATTGGTGTAAATGGGACCTTAATACAGTTTAAAGCAAAGTTGTCTGAAAGGATCTTTCACATCTATTGTTTGGCTCGCGTTGTGCATATTTGAAAATAACAGTCAGGTGAAGGGCGGCGACGTAGTGGCGCAGTAGGTAGTGCTTTCGCCTCACAGCAAGAAGGTCACTGTGTGAAGTTTGCATGTTCTCTCTGCATTCATTCTGCAGTGGCAACACCAGATTAATAAAAGGACTAAGCCGAAAAGTAAAATGAATTCATGAATAATATTAGTAATTTAAAAATAAAATAATAATCTGTACATACAGATGCCACGCAAGCTGCCTACTATTTTAGAGGAGATACATTTGAATTGCTGCTGCCCCCTTCCCCCACCTCAAACTTGAAAGTTGCAGAGAGAACACCTTGATAGCCTCTATAGCAAAAGATCATAGTCCATTTACACCTCAAGACAGTGCAAGTTTAGTGGAAGAATGTCAAATCAGAATCATGCAGATGAAGCACACCAGCTGCTATCATGAAACTATTAAAATGGTATTGGCATAACTTTGTTTATTTGCAACAGCTTTTTTTTCGCGCAACAGAAATGCAGCGTTGCAAGCATTTAACTAATAATAGTAATAATAGTGAAGATTAATAATATTTATTATAATAATATTATATTTATATAATATTATAATAACATTATTATTAGATTAATAATAATAGTGAAATAGGCTTTTTATTGCATCCCTATTAACTATATCCGTGCATTGAAGGCCTTTTAAAGTGTCAAATCTTGATAGAATAGCCTAAGTTATACTGAAATAATTTAAAGAATTAAAAATATTAGATATAAAAAATCACATTATATAAATAAACCAATTATAAATTTGTTTCGGTTGTCTTCATTGTAATGCCCTCGTGATCATGCCATGTGCTTTATCATTATGGGTTTTTAATAATTATACGTTATACTAACGTGATTCAAATGATGGATCTGCGACAGAGAAACTAGGGTTTTTTGGAAACACTCATATAATTTTTTTCTCAAACTATGCACAGTTCAGCCGCAAGTTAGTGTTCGTCTTTGTTCGGGAAAGCGCACCAGGTCCGCTAGTGCCGCTCGTCTTTCTCTGGGGCAAAGCGAGTTGATTTTTAAAATGTTAAAGATATAGATTAATTAAATATTCAGCAAAAGAGACATTTATTTCATATTTTACTATGCACATCATCTCATAGGCTAATCTTTATAGCTTAATTAAACACATATTGTCAAAACCCACACATATTTTATGAAAATTAAAAGGGCATGTTATTATTAGACTCCGATTTGTTATTTGTTGCACATGTTTCACATTTTCTCATTTTAGGTGCTTTATTGACATGACAAATAACTGTACATTCGTATTACCAAAGCAGTGCAGCATCGCTGCGTATAAACAAGACAAGTGCAAAAAGGGCAGTAGTGCAAACATTTATTGTTAGGACTGCGTTGTTTTGTTTGTGTGTTTGATTTTGATTCCAGATTGGGGGCGTGCCTTCAGCGCACCTGATGCTGGTCAGCGCCCTTATTTAAACTCCGGCAGAGAGTTTGTCGGGGCCGCTGTCCATTCACTTGGCAGTTGGCCAGAGCCGCGCTCCAATTTGGCCTTTATGCTTTGTTTCGCATCCATACATTATCACTGACAACATTTACAGCATCCATACATTTGCATTTCACACTGATTGAACATACTGATACTGATATTTTGATTATATAATTTAAATTGAGCTAAATAAATATTCTTTTTGATTATACTTCTCCTTGTCGTCTCCCTCATTATGTTACATCCTTGAGCCAGGTGTAACATTTATGAATATAAAATATAATAAATAAAACATAATAAACAAAATTATTAATAAAAATAAAATAATAAAAATACAAATAGATTTATGATAACATATTAAACAGGACAAAGGTAATGATAGTATTATCAAAAGTAAGTCCACAAATAAAGAGTTCCAGTATTTGTGTGTTGGAGACAGTGGAGCGGGTCATTGTTGGTTGAATACACAGCAGCACACACACTCCCCCAGTAAGATGGGCAGTTTCTGTTCAACAGGGACTCAAATTTGTTTTGTATGTGTTGGATTATCGGGTAGAATTTCTCCCGGATCTCGGAGTATTTAGTGCACTCAGTAAGGAAGTGTATCTCCGTCTCAATCAGCTGCTGAGGGCAGTGAGGGCACAGCGGCTCCTCCACCGGCAGCCTTTTTTGGTGTCCGCTGCTCACTTCTAACATGTTAGAAAATACTGCAAATCAAGCTGTCGGTATCTCCCCGCGGTTGAAATTGTTCGTTACTCGAAAAAAAAAAATATATATATCAGCGCGCACTGGTTGCTTTCTAAATTTATTTAAGGCCTGTATTCAGCTGACAGTGCACATTTTAATCTTGCAATGATGATAACTTTTAGAGATAATGTCTGTTTTTATCAACTTTTCTGTCATTTATTTCTCATTTGCTACTTATTTTATTAATTTGTTGATGGTAATATATTATATTTTAATTAAACACATCACATCACATAAGGTACGCATACAGAACAGTCTGTTTAGTATTGTTAAAAGGCAAAGCTGAATATCTGTGGTTAAAGTTAAAGTTGCTGGTGCACCAATTACCGTCGTCGCCGCGGTATGAATATCGGCATAAGGAACAAATTGAAGTAGTGACATCTGTATATATACATATATACAGGGCTTGACATTAACTTTTTTGATCACCAGCCACTTTGGCTAGTACATTTCCAACATTACTAACCACTCGCCATTTTTACTAGCCACAATTTTATGGTTGGGAAAATATATTTTATGTGCTTAAATTTTACTTTGACATGCTAAATGACTTTATAGAAGTTGTGGTATGTCCACATGCCTTCTCATTCATTAAACATCATGTGTGTATTGTGTATTGGCTTGCTCAGGATGCAGTCAGTTGTTATTTCACTTTTCAGGGCTCAAAATTAAGGATTTACCAAATTTATCTCTGACCACACCAAATAAGTATAGCGTTATAAATATAGCGTTATATGTGGACTTTTTAATTCAACAAAACTTTTCTTTAAAAAACATTACATTTGAAAAAGTAACTATTATAAATCTAAAATTTTCACAGTAATCTGTCCTGGCTAAAAGTCCCAGATCACCAGTTAACTACACATAAACGGGGAGTAATCTCCCATTAAAGCAATGTTATTGTAAAAAATTTAAATTAAACCATATTAACAAAAATAACTGTAAGCAAAAGAAAGCAGGTGAAACATACCGTGTTTGATAATGAAAGGATGATCACGTGCACAGTTAATATTGGCCTTTAAATAATCCGTTCAAAGAATAATTAAAATGAAAGCAGTGACCGCTGCTGCTTACAAAAGAATGTGTATTGTTTTATCTTGAGCTCTTGAAAGCAGCAGGACTGTCTGTGGGTGAACGATCATCGCTCTTTGTCCAGTCTATTTCGAACAGAACAGATCGCACCAGTTGCGCTTCTTCTAGGCATTGTTACTTTGCGCAAGTAAACGGGAGATTCGCGTGCATCAAATCACATCACCTATGCGCGCGAGTGATCATCCTCTCGTTCGGTATTTACCTCCTTTTATGCTGTTTTGCTCGCACGAACAGTTATTTTTGTCAGTCGTGCTGTTTTTCGGTTGTAAGATCACATTTGCACCAATATTGGGCCTTGCTTATTGTCGAACCCTGCTTTTAAGAAAACTACACTTTGTAGTGTATTCTTGTATTCCATTGTATTCTTGGAAATCAAATTGCCCTTATATTATTATTATTAGTATTATTTAAAAAAAAACAATAATACAAGTATAATTTATTTATAATAACGTATTTCATGTATTTCCATGTACTTATTTTTTAGTTATTGTTGATTTTTATTATAAATATTATTTATATAATATTTCAAAAATAATAAATCATAAAAAATATTTGATTTATGTTCTTTGCTTGAATTATATATATTTAATTATATATATATATATATATATATATATATATATATATATATATATATATATATATGTATATATATATATATATATATACACACACACACACACACACACACACACACACACACACACACACACACACACATACATACATACATATATTCATAATAATTAAAGATAAAAAATAAATAATTTATTATCAAATTGATTGTTGCATTTTCACTTAATTCAATTATACATGATGAAAATAGTAAGCATGTTTATACAATGCTCAGCATATTTAAGTACACCACTCACAAATCTCTCATTTAAATGAACATTTTCTATAGGATGCTTTACAATGATATATTTGTGCATATACATTAGACTAGTCAGTACTGAAGCCAAATGTCAGTCAGCAAGATGAGTGCCCCGTAGACACACTAGAGGGCACTCTACACATCACATCTGCCACTGCATTGGACTACTACTATTTCTCATTTCCAAAAACACTGAGAAGCATTCTTGTAGAGACTGTTATTGCAAGGTTACTCGACAAACAAACTCGGGAGACCGCGAGAATACAAATGCTGTGTTCTTCCTTCCTTCCACATGATCACGTAAATTATTTAAACATTACATCATTCATACAGTGATTTATTGTTTTTTCCTCTTTTCAATATACATTTGAAGTCGGAATTATTAGCCCCCTTTTGAATTTGAACTTGATTTTTTTTTATATTTTCCAAATGATGTTTAACAGAGCAAGAACATTTTCGCTGTATGTCTGATAATATGTTTTTCTTCTGGAGAAAGTCTTATTTGTTTTATTTCGGCCAGAATAAGTTTTTAGTTTTTTTAAAAACCATTTTCAGGTAAATATTATTAGCCCCTTCAAACTATATATTTTTTCCAACAAACCATCGTTATACAATAACTTGCCTAATTACCCTAACTTTAACCTAATTAATCTAGTAATATTCTTCGTAAATATAACATACAGTTTCACTGCTATGCGGATGACACCCAGCTCTATTTTTCTGGCAAACCCTCTTTATGTTTTCCACCCACATCCCTTACAGTCTACTTAGCAGAAATCAAGTTCTGGCTCTCTCTTAACTTCCTCAAACTAAATAGTTCAAAAACTGAGGTTTTGCTTATTGGTACCAAATCAACACTCTCCAAAACTGACAGCTTTTCTCTTTCAATTGACGACTGCTCTATTTATCCCTCTAAACTGGTTAAGAGTCTGGGTGTCATCCTTGACAGCACACTATCTTTTGATTCTCACATCAATAACATCAGCCAATCTGCTTACTTCCACCTACGCAATATTAACCGTCTCTGCCCTGCTCTTACCCCTCATGCCACTGCTTTTCTCGTTTTCTCGTTTCTCATAGTCTTGTTACATCTCGTTTAGATTACTGCACTCTCTTCTATTTGGTCTTACTCATAAATCCCTCCATAAGCTTCAGTTGGTCCAGAACTCAGCTGCATGCCCGTATCATCACCAGAACTCCTTCTACTCTTCACAACCCCCCTGTCCTGCAGCAGCTTCATTGGTTACCTGTTCATTTTCGAATTGACTTTAAAATCTTGATGTTAACATTTAAAGCCATTCACGATCTCGCCCCTCCATATTTATCTGCCCTCATACACATTTCTGTTCCTTCTCGCACCCTGCGATCTTCTTCCTCCTTCCACTTGTCTGTTCCCTCTTTTCTTCTTTCGACTATGAGCAACAGAGCATTTAGCCGCTCTGCTCCACGGCTTTGGAACTTATCACCACCTGCTATCAGAAACATTGACTCCCTCACACTATTCAAATTAAGACTCAAATCCCACTTAATAAGATGGCTTTTAATACTTAATTTTGTTTTTTTTGCACTATTGCTGTGTATATTTTATTATTCTCTTCTTGTTTTATTGCTCTTGTTGATTGTACGGTGTCCTTGAGTTGCTAGAAAGGCGCCTTTAAATAAAATGTATTATTATTATTATTATAATTAGTTAAGCCTTTAAATCATGTTAAGCTGCGATCACACTTGACTTTTCTCCCCATAAACTTCCATTTATACTCACACGAATGCATGACCGGAAACGCGGGGTCATGCGTTAAACTTCGCTGGTCGCTGCGGTGCAAAGTTCAAGCTTGGTGAACCTGCAAAATCACATCACTTGCTGTGTGAGACCAATCAAGGATTAATACATGACCTCTTTAGACAGAAATTTCAGACATGGAGCAATCGCTCGTGTTATGTACTGTCATCATGGCAAAGATAAAATAAATCAGTTATTAGAAATTAGTTATTAAAACTATTATGTTTAGAAATGTGTTGAAAAAATCTTCTCTCCATTAAACAGAAGTTGGGGGAAAAATTAACAGGGGACTAATAGTTCAGAAGGGACTTCAATTGTATAAAACACAAAAACCTTACAAATTTTTTTGCACAATACAAATAAAGCAGATTTTAATACGAATTTCAGTTAATAAACACCCTTAATGCTCTATTTGGTTGAGTCTGAGAACTGTGGAGGCCATTTGAGTACAGTGAACTCATTGTCATGTTTAAGAAACCAGTCTGAGATTATTTGCACTTTATGACATTGTGCGTTATTCTTTTGGAAGTAGTCATCAGATGATGGGTACACTGTTGTCATAAAGCAATGGACATCGTCACTGACAATACTCAGGAAGGCTGGGTTGTTGATACGATGCTCAATTGGTACTAATGGGCCCAAAGGTGCCAAGACAATTTCCTCCACACCATAACACCACCATCACCAGCCTGACCCGTTAATGCAAGGCACGATGGATCTATGTCGTTGAAGCCAAATTCTGACCCTACCAATCGAATGTCGCAGCAGAAATCGTGACTCATCAGACGAGGCAACGTTTTTCCAATAATGTACCTATATTTATTCAGTTGCTGCCATGTGATTGGCTGATTAGAAATTTGTGTTAACAGGCAGTTGAAGTATATATCTATTCTACATTCACCAGTCTTTCTGAGTTGATCAGTTCTTTTCTTGCTCCTCTCAGGTGGTTCGTGGCCTACTGAAATTCTGGCCCAAGACCTGTAGTCAAAAAGAGGTAAACTTCAATCTCCAGTCTTATTTTTTTGTCATTACAGGTAGTAATCAATGTATTATAAGTGTAAAAACAATGACTTCTTTCTCTTCTTTACTTTTTTACATATGTGCAAAATTAAGTGTCTGATGATTTATTTATTTCTCCATCTCTGATCTGTTCAGGTCATGTTTCTAGGGGAAATCGAGGAGATCCTGGACGTTATTGAGCCCACGCAGTTCAAGAAAATTCAAGAGCCTTTATTTAAGCAAATCGCTAAATGTGTAGCCAGCCCTCATTTTCAGGTACTGTGGAAAACCAGAGTATACTTTAAATGCAGATACACACACACCCAATTCTCTATTTGATTGTGTATACAAAACTCAACACTTTCAAACTAAAGACTAACTGTGTACACTGCACTTGCTCCCTCTTAGGAGTTAAAAGCAATAAATCTGTTTTATAAATATTTTTATAGCTGCTAGATCATTTAATCCCCCTATACAAGCATGTGAAGGCATAAAAATATGAATGTCTTGGTTTTGCCATGTTCGTTAGTATATTGTCAGTCTTGTGACAATTCACATACTATCCTGTCCTATATATTTTTTCGAAAGTGTGTCCCAAACAGAGGTGGAAAGACTAATAAAATCTTCTACTCAAGTAGAATCTTCTACTCATTTTTTTACTCAAGTAAAAATAAAGTTACATGTCTATAAATCTACTCAATTAAAAGTAAAAAATAACTCATTAAAAATCTACTCATGAGTAAAAAGTAAAGACTAACTCTTTCTCAAAAAGAAAAAGATGATATAAATCTCCAATTAGTTATTTTTTTTATATAAGTAACTTTAAAAATTATTTTAAATATTTTACAAATTATCCTATTTAACAATTTATACAAATTCTAATGCAACATCTGTGTATTAGCTAAATGGGCTATATGCACACAGACATTTAATTTTCAGCCAGGCAGCCCAATGGCCTCTGATGACATCTTTCCATTTCTAAATTGTCACGTTTAAGATCTGATTTCTTTAAAAATCAGTGATCTTCACTGTCTGTTAGATATACGATATGAAGTGGGTTTTAGATCGGACAAGAAGCACTGCATTAAAGTCCATTTCCCCCCGCCATGTCTTTAAAATATGACAGTTTGTTTTACCCCGGTATTTTGGTTGTTGCTAGATACAGTTGCGTCTGAAAGTTAACAAGAATTATTTATATTATTTATTAAATTTCACATTTGTTGTGTTTTATTAACGTTTACCCCACCCCAACCCTAAATCCAACTGTCACAGTAACGTAAAAACAGTAGTTTTATTGAGTATTATTTATGCTATCTATTAAATTACCCAATAAATTGTATTTTTTAAAGCCCACCCCCACCCTTACTCTAAACCCAACCATCACACTACTGTAAAAATGTTTATTATTGTTATACAGTCATTCGTTCATTTTCTTTTTAGCTTAGTTCCTTTATTAAACTAGGGTCGTCACAGCGAAACGAACCGCCAACTTATCCAGCATATGTTTTACGCAGCGAATACCCTTCTAGCTGCAACCCATCAATTGGAAACCCATAAACACTCATTCACACTCATACACTACGGACAATTTTTAGCCTACCCAATTCACCTGTACCGCATGTCTTTGGACCGTGGGGGAAACCGGAGCACCTGGAGGAAACCCACGCGAACACAGGGAGAACATGCAAACTCCACACAGAAACACAAACTGACCCAGCCGAAACTCGAACCAGCGACCTTCTTGCTGTGAGGCAACAGCACTACCTACTGTGCCACCACGTCGCCTATTGTTACACAGTGTCATAAAAATGCTGCTATATGGATGTGCATAGCGCACATCCGGCAGGCCACATATCCTATCTAGACTTTACCCAGTTTTTTTCAAATGGAATTTCTGCGCTAGCCTGTTGCTACTGATAGTGCTAGTGGTTACACCATCATTCATTTAATTTTACGCTTGAACAACTAAACGAAAGCCTAAGTCTATTTAACTAAATGTATTGTAATTACAACATTGATGCTGTTAAAACAACCTTGTGAAATTTAAAATACTCACATTAAGCTATCACCGGAGGTTTATCGTTGGCTTTGAAACTAGCTGTGCATAGAGCCCGTTGTGCATAAACACTTTGTGCATACACTATTTTGCTCCGCATCCACGTTAATATCTAATCTTTGTGCTAACGAACATTAGCAATGTTACAAACACAGTTGAGCTAGTTACTTCCAAAATGTAATACATTATATATTAAAAGTTACTGTCATTTTTTTTTTTTTTTTTTGTAATTGGTTACATTACTAATATTTCAGAAATGCACTCTACTTTTGTATCACTTTTAGGTTACTTTATCCAATAACCACAGAAGTATGACTCTTATGAACTATGTATGAATTTTCAATAGTATGTCTATGTTTTCAAATACATTTTGCTATTAATTGTAATTTTTCTGAAAGATTTTTGTTTGCACAAGGAGTCTGACAACAGCCAGTGCACCACACGGAGATCTGATATTTTATTTTAAATATAAATTCATAGTGCTTCACTTTTTCCACATACATATAAATAGCTTTACATGTATGGCTATGACTGTGTACCCTTAATCACTTCTAGGGATGGGGACTTATTACAGTAAAAGATAGCAATTTTATTTTATCCAATAAATGCATTTGTAATATCCACTGATTTTTAAAATAGGCAATTAAATAAACTTAAACTATTAAAAATGCAATAAACATTTGTTTTTGCCCAAACTACAAAAACAAGCTAATTTAAAACTAGTTTAAACACACTAGTTTGATCATGTATATGTGTCATTATAACTATATTGTATAATTATTATTACAAAGGCCTACAACATGCTAACAATCAAAAACTAAATGACATGATAAAACAGGCGATTGTCATCTGAGATCACCTGAAAAGACATGAATAACACTTCTAATAAAGCTTTAGAAGCATATAGTACAGATCTTCATGATATATAATTTGTGAAATAAAAATTTGCAGGTTAAGGAAACACTAAACATGTGATAAAGTTACTGCGGGCTCTGGGGCAGATGAAAAGAAAAATAGAAAGATAGATAGGTAACTAGAACAGACAGAGATAAGGTGTGCTCTGCTGATGCAGCCAGTAGGCAAACGCCTGCGAGTTGCTTCTGTGCTATGCGCTGCGCACGCGCTCCATCAGCTATCATTGCGTGTGCGATGGGAAAAAAGGTCTCTCCGTATCCCTCGCGGTCTTTATCATTTCATGTGTGCGGCACTGCGCGCTGCTTTATTTACGCATAGTAATGATCTTTATATCGTGGATCAAGTGCAGTGAAGGAATTCACTTTCAATCCCAACAACTTGGTGTAACAACTTTTATAGCTCTGGATACTGTGGAAGTCAATGGATACAGCTTTCCAGCATTCTTACAAATATCTTCTTTTGTGTTCAACATAAGAAGGAGAATCAAACATATTTAGGCCTATTACAAGCAAAGGGCGAGTAAGTGAAAGAAGTGTCAGTTTAGTGCTTTGGGCTGTCATTACAACCACATACAATGCACAATATGCGGAAAATGTAGGAAATATAGTTTGTAGGAATATGTAAAATATCTAAGAGTAGGAAATATGTCAGCGTAAGATCATTTCTACGGAGGATTATCAGACTTTAGCGTTAGTGACGAGATTTGGAAGTTAGTCCAACAAGTGCAAACATTACATTAAACCATCGATTGGAGATGCTTTTATACTAAGCATTCTAAACTTTTCCCGTGTTGAAGTTCCATACGCATGTAAGGGCATATACAGTAGCTTACCTTGTCATTGCTGGGGTTGACAGGTATTTCGCTGATAAACTTTCTAAACTTCGGCGAAACATCCAACTCCAGTAACAGTGAATAGACAAGTTTCCCGCAGATTTTTCTCATGCTGCTGCTGCAATGACATGATTTCCGGGTGCGATTTCCTTTTTTTTTTTCCGTTGCATTTCTTTATATATTTATTTTTTACTCAGTAACGCATATGATTTAAAATGTAGCGAAGTACAATATTTTAGGCAAATCATACTTAATTAAAAGTAAAATTACAGATTTTAAACTCTACTCTAAAAAGTACAAATTCTCAAAAAAACTACTTAAGTACAGTAACGTGATTAAATGTAATTCGTTACTTTCCACCTCTGGTCCCAAATTATGGTAATGGAAAATTTGATACTTCTCTTTGGTTTAAAGGCGTAGAAGGAAGATCGGGTGTGGCTTATCCTAAAATTTTGGACCCACTGCTTCTCATTAAAGCACGCTACAATTTTGCTCCCACCAAACCTGAGATTTCTTTCGTACTCACAAATTCCTCTGAATGGTGGACACTATATAAAAATCATAGGCGAAAGCTGAGATTATGGCCCTTTACCTCCTCCTCCACCTCAAAATCATTTTAAAATTGGACGAACTCCGCAGAGGGAAAAAGAAAAACAGTTTCTTCCATCTTGCCTAGTGTGGCACAGCTGCTAGAACCCGCCTTTACACAATGCGTGGCGTCGTAAATTCTATGGCAAGTGTAAACACATGAATTAGATATGGGTCACAACTAAAAGAACTTTAAACAGACAAGCAAAAAAAAAAAAAAAAAAAATTCAGATAGAGGCAACAGACTGGAATTGGGCATCAAGACCTGACAGTGTAAACGGGGCCTTTGTTACAGTGTAACTATTTGTTTAACTACTAAGTAATATCAACTAATTACATGAACTTAATGTTTAGTTACAATGCAGGTAAATTACCATGTAATTATTATGGTAAGTACTTGGAACAAAGAGTTACCATTTTACTTTCATTAAATAAAACATTGCTTTGTTTATTCAAGTATTGATTTAAGTATAGAGTTAAACTGGTTCCCTTTGATGTTTGCAGGTAGCAGAGCGAGCGCTGTACTATTGGAACAATGAGTATATTTTGAGTCTAATCGAGGAGAATAATGCCAAAATCTTTCCCATCATGTTCGGAAACTTGTACCGGATCTCCAAAGAGCACTGGAACCCGTATGTTTTAGTCTTTTTATTTTTATTATTTTATATATATATATATATATATGATGGAATTTACTCCTGCGGATTTCGGATTTTTTTTGTGTTGTGCTGAACACATTAATATTTATTTATTTATTTATTTATATATTTATTTATTTATTTATTTATTATTTTAATTTAAATAATATTATATAATAAGACAGAATCTATCTATCTATCTATCTATCTATCTATCTATCTATCTATCTATCTATCTATCTATCTATCTATCTATCTATCTATCTATCTATCTATCTATCCATTTATTTCTTTTGGTAAAGGGATTTGAAATTTTAAATGTAACTGTAAGTGTAATGTTTTTATTTTTTTTGGTAGTGGTATTTTTGTTATATTCTCGGCATAATAAATAATAAATCTAATTCTTTTGTCTCTTGACTGTCCTAGGACAATTGTGGCGCTGGTGTATAATGTGTTAAAAACCATGATGGAGATGAACAGCAAACTCTTTGATGAGTTGACGACTTCATACAAGTCTGACAGACAGCGGTAAGATCATATTCTACATCTTCAAAGTTTCCTTCAGACGACACTGTTCATGATATCCATTACCTCTGTCCTCAGAGAGAAGAAGAAAGAGCAGGAGCGTGAGGAACTGTGGAGGAGATTGGATGAACTGAGAATGAAAGAGGTGTTGATGATCCAGAACAACAGACACGACATCCAGTTCACTTACAACAACAACAACCACCATTAGAATGACGGAAAAAAAAGTCATGTTCACCTACAATAATAACCACCATAAAGAACAACAGATACAATGTCCAGTTCACCACCACCACCAACAACAACAACCACCATCAAGAACAACAGATACAATGTCCAGTTAACCTACAACGACAACTACCATCCAGAACAACAGACACCACATCCAGTTCACAAACAACATCAAAAACAACAATCACCATTCAGAATGACAGACGCAATCTCCAGTTCACCTACAACAGCAACAACCACCATCCAGAGCAACACATATGATGCCCTGTTCACCACCAACAACAACCACTATCCACAACAACAGACACAATACAACAACATAAGCAACAACCACCCTGACTGACTGACTGACAGACACAATGTCCAGTTTACCAACAACAACCACCATCCAGTACAACAGATATTATGTCCAGTTCACCTACAACAACCACCACCATCCAGAACAACAGACACAATGCCCAGTTCACCTACTACAACAACAAAAACAACAACCACCAGACTGACTAATAGACAATGTCCAGTTCACCTACATCCAACATCCAGAACGACACATATTAAGTCCAGTTCACCTACAACAACAACCACCATTCACAATGACAAACACAGTGTCTAGGTCACCTACCACAACTACAACAATTCAGAACAACAAACATGACATCCAGTTCGGCTACAACAAAATGACATACACAAGGTCCAGTACATCTACAACAACAACCACCATTCAAAACAACAGACACAATCTCAAGTTCACCTACAACAACCACCATTCAGGATGACAGACTCAACGTTCAGGTTACGTACAGCTACAACAACCACCATCAGTTCACCTACAACAGCTACCACCGTCCAGAACAACAGGGCCAAAAAACAGGCCAAAGTTAAGTTCACCAGCAACAACAAAAACAACAACCACCATTCAGAATGACAGACACAACATTCAGTTCAACTACAGCCACAACAACCACCATCAGTTCACCTACAACAACTACCACCGTCCAGAACAAGAGGGCCAACGATAAGTTCATCTACAGCAACAACAACCACCATCAGTTTAACTACAGCAACAACAACCATCAGCAGTTCACCTACAGCAACAACCACCACCATCCAGAACAACAGACACAACGTCCGGTTCTTCTTCAGCAACTACAACCACCATTGGTTCATCTACAACAACAACAACCACCATCCAGAATAACAAACCTGACATACAGTTCATCTACTACAGCAACAACAACCACCATTCAGAATGACAGACACAATCTCCAGTACACTACCAAAAACCACCTTCAAAAACAACAGACACAATGCCCAGTTCACCAACTACTACAAACAAAACAACCACTCTTCAGAGTGACATTATGACCAGTTCATCTACAACCATTATCCAGAACAACAAACACATCCAATTCAACTATTCCATAAAAAACAACAATCACCATTCTGTTTGACAGACACAATGTCCAGTTCACATACAACAAAACCAACCACCACCATCCAGAACAACAGACACAATGTTAAATTCACCTACAGCAACAACCACCACCATCAGTTCAGCTACAACAACCACCACCATCCAGAACAACAGACAAAACGTCCAGTTCACTTACAACAACAACTTCCATCAAGAATAACGAACATGACATCTAGTTCACCTAGTACAACAACAAAAACAACAACCATCATTCTAAATGACAGACAACATGTCCATTTTATCTAATAATACAACAACAAACATTCTGAATGACAGACAAAAAGTCCGGTTTACCATTCTGTTTGAAAAACAGCATCCACTTGACCTACAACAGAAACAACAACCTCTATTCTGATTGACAGACACGACATCCACTTTACCTACAACAAAAACACCATTCTGAAAGACAGAAAAAACGTCTGGTATACCTACTAAAACAACAACCAACAGACATAGCGTCTAATACACCAGCTACTGCAAAAACAATCAGCATCCAGAGCAACACGATATCCAGTTCACCTACAACAAAAATCACCACCACCATCATTCAGAATTACAGATATACCTTGCAGTTCATCTACAACAACTGATTTGAACTAAATTAACAATGTAAAACTAACTCTAAATACTATTTTCCCTTGGTAAAAGATAATATATTTTATGTATGTAAGTCTATTTTGGATGTAAAGTGTGGGTACAGTAAATTATGCTTTTTTGTGTGTATTTAAAATGAAAACTTCTCAGCTACACTGCCAAAAAATAATAATTTTGAAGATGCACTCAAATTTAATCGCTACTTTTCTCTGACATGATTTTATACAGAAGCATGGCACATTTCTTCACACCAAGTTGATCAAAACAGTATATAGATTTTTTTTGTCTGTACAGTTTGGCAAAAAATGTGCAGATGTGACTAGACATTTTACTTTTAAATTGGTTTGATTTGTTTATTTGTTAATTAATTTTGCGAAATATGTCGGCACTGGTGGGAGGCATGCTTGGCACAAGGCCGCAGGTGTCCCACCAGGCGATACACAGCCATATCGCACTGCTACGACTGTGATATTGTATTCATACAACAGTTCGACAGCATATTTGTGTATATAAAAAGAAAATCAAACACAGAGAGTCTAAAAATCCTTTTGTTAGAGGAACTACTTTCTTCTGCCATTCATAAACATCTGTTGACGTCAGAACAGCAGAACTTATTTACCAACGTCACTTAAGAACTAGTATTATAATGACTCTCTAGGTAATTTTGCTCACATTTTAAGATTATAGTGCTAAACTGCATAAAATGCCATCAGTCTGTAAAGATTTCCCGGTATTTCTGTTATAATCGGGAGACAATAATTAACCCCCAAAAGCCCAAAGCAAAGCAAACACTACCAGTTTCTGTGGTATAAATACTGCACTACAACAAACAAAAGAGAGAGATCGACCTTAGAATGTCACTTACCTGTTCTGTAATGATTTGTTCAGCTGTAGTTTGAAACGTACACTAAAAAATGCTGTTTTTCCCCCCTAAGGACTTAAAATGCGGTCTACGTCGCCATCTTGTTGCGGAATGTCAACCGCCTATGCTCAGTATGACAGTATGTGTGTGTGTGTATACAGTCCAAGTCAGAATTATTAGCCTCTCTTTGAATTTTTTTGAGCAAGGAATTTTTCACAGTATGTCTGATGATATTTTTTTCTTCTAGAGAAAGTCTTATATGTATTATTTCGGGTAGAATAAAAGCAGTTTTTAATTTTTTTTAAATCCGTTTAGGTCAAAATTATTAGCCCCTTTAAGCAATTTTTTTTCGATAGTCTACAGAACAAATCATCATTATAAATTTCCTGTTTAGGCTAACTTGCCTTGTTGACCTAATTACCCTAGTCTTTAAATGTCTTTTAAGTCTTTAAATGTCACTTTAAGCTGCATAGAAGTGTCTTGAAAACTATCTAGTCAAATATTATTTACTGTCATCATGGCCAAGATAAAATAAATCAGTTATTTGAAATGAGTTATAAAAACTATTAAGTTTAGAAATGTGTGGAAAAAAATCTGCATTGATTGATCTGCATTAAAAACAGAAATTGAGGAAAAAAATAAATAAGGGGCTAATAATTCAACTGTATTTAGAACGTCAATTATATATATATATATATATATATATATATATATATATATATATATATATATATATATATATATATATATATATATATATATATATATATAATAAAGACTTTAAAAGGTTTTACTACGTAATTATACAAAATACTGAAAATGTTTTATTGCTTTATTTGCGAACTGACATTACTTTCTCATTTTAATAACAATTAAACAAGTGTTTTTAAGATTTTTATCCATAGCTTTATATGCAGGGGGGGAAATAAGTATTAAACTTGTCATGTTGTTGTTTTTTTATTTATTTTTTTCTGGAAAAATATTATATAGGGGCTGTTGACAGGGAATTAAACCAGATTTAGGTAAAACCCCAAAAAATACAAACATAAAAATATAATAAAACAAACAAACAAACAAACAAAAAAAATCTGAACAAAATGTGGAATAAGAATGGAAGGACACTAGAAGAAAGTAAAATGTATTAAATACTTTTATTAAAGATTTTTTGGTGATGGCAGTTTAAAGACGACTCTCATATAGAGAATGAAGTTATGCAATTTTCAGGTGTGATTTTTTTTTTTCACTGACTTCAACAGTGTAAAAATCTTGATGTTTCTGTGGGTCTCATCCATCAAGTCTGTTTTTTATTTTGTATTTTCTATTGGATTCAAGCCAGGTGATTGGCTGGGCCATTCTACAGCTTAATTTTCTTTATCTGAAAGTATTTGAGAGTTTCCTTACCTGTGTTTTGGATCATTGTCTTGCTGAAATGTCCACCCTGGTAACACCTTCATCATCTTGATAAAGTAGACGTCAGACTAAAGCAGCTAATACTCATGTACAATGACAAAAGGCAGAGAGTTCCCGAAGAACTACTTAAAGAGATTTCAGCTGCAGTCTGGGCTTTCACTGCCTTTTTCCACCATAATTTCTTCATTTGGGTTAAATACTTTTTCCCTTCGTCATTTCATTTTATTACACATAACTTCATTTGTAAACTAATTATTATTATTTTCTTTGCACATATGGATTTCTTTTGTTGTTACCAACATCTGATGGAAATTTCAAGTATACAGCATCCTTAGAAATATGTTTTCTTAGGAAAATGGTCACGCGTTCAATACTTTTTCCCCCCACTGTACATTTAATAAATTCAAATACAAAAACAAATTCCCAACACTACACTATGAATTATGAGTTTGAAATGTTTATGACTAGAGTTGAATATATATTTTTGACGCCACATGATGCATCATTTTTGTTACCTAGAAAGACTAAATTTAGCCTTAGAACAGTGCACTGCAAACAGTGAAACTCCTGCTATTAAAGAAGCACAAATGTAGTGAACCTGGTCAGAAAACCCTGACCAAGAAGATATTCATTAAAACGTCAGTTTATCATTTTAGTTTTGTTCATAACACCAGCCTTTGCGTTATAAATATTTTATTTTGAAATATAGTTTTTTTGTTTCATCATTTGGGACCACAGGCTATGCATTTTGCAGGTTGAGATTAAAACAAATTGGTTTAATTCAGGGATAACTAACACTCCCCCTTTATAATGAGAATGATGACCGAGAGTTATTGTTTTGTTACTTTTTGTTATCTGAAACTAGAATAATTCATATTATGTTTAAGGTACCCATAGAAAACATGATAATACTATAAAGAGACTCGCTGACATTCCTTTCATCATGCAATTTGTCTTTTCAACAAAAAATGGTCTCATTGCTATGCACTTCAGTTCACATGTTATATAAATATATAATTTAAAATTTCTTTTATAATATATATTTTTTTTATGTGAGAATGTGTAAAATAACCTTGTTGTAATGTGCTATCCTGCATTAAAATGTCAGGCTGATGTTTGTGTTTTCCTTGTCAGGTTTGTATGTGTGAAATAATAATAGCACTACTTCATGACAAGCGCTGTTATTTTCTTCTAAAGTAACTAAAGTCTCTCAACAGAAACAATTTGAAAAAGTAGATTGATACAACCCCAGATAAGGCAGGGAATAAGCTGAAGGAAAGTGAGATTGATTTTCTAGTTTCACATATATTCCGACAGTTGTCCAACAGTTCCATTCACTTGGCAATTTCCAAAAGCTTAATTCTAATTCAGAATTGCCATATTTTATCTATAACCTACTGAAGAAAAAAATGGTAGTAACATTGTTAACTTGTTAAATAAACATTACAATACGCAAATAAAAAGCCATCAGCCCTTCCATTTATTTTGTGACCCCTTGGGTGATTATGTGATATTATAGACACAACAATAGTGTCAGATGCAGCACACAGACTTTAGAGCACCAAGTTAAACTTTCTGACACCTTTACGGCACTCACACACATGTATATATATATATATATATATATATATATATATATATATATATATATATATATATATATATATATATATATATATATATATATATATATATATATATCATATTAGGTAGCATACTATGTTAGGTGGCCAATTTGAAACAATGACATTAACACAATTAAATCTTCTTTATTTTGATCTCCAGTCAAGACAAGATCTAAAATGCTAGGGATTAAGCCAAAGGAATGTTGTATAACTCTATTTTTATCCACAATCTTAATTTCTTTTTTTTTTTTAATACTTTGATTGTTTCAGAAAAATATGATACATACATTCTGTATTAGTAACCAAATACCAAACACCCACCCACCCCATCCCAAAAGAGCCATACAAAAATATGCATTCAAATAGAAAATAAAAAAATAAAACTAAATAAAAAAAACTAAAATAATAATAAAAATAATGACAAATAAAAAGGGAAATTTAGCAAAAAAAAATAAATAAATAAAAAATACCATTAAGACATTGACATTTCAACACATACATTTCAATGAAAGTGAAAAATATATTAAATTTAGTCATAACAAACACAGTGCACATTAACACAGTCACATTGTTTGGGATACTAAACGGTCAGTCCATTCTTATTTAAATAATGAAGAAAGAAGTCCCAAATCTTGTAAAATATGTGCATTTTTGGGCCACAAATACTTTTCTAGTGAATTGCAATCAGATGCTTTACATGCAATAAACACAGATTTATAAACTGCTCTTCATATTCAGTGATAAGGCAGGTGGGAAATGACTAAGAATTTTCCGGTTTTATATATGTTTTCACTATCCAATTATATTGGATTACTTTAAAACGGGTATTGATTGATAATGTTTGCGCTTGAATACAACTTTTTTTCCCATTCATTTTCTGTAACTACCATTTGAAAGTCATCAATCCAAGCCACTCTTTTATGATTTGTTGATTCTTTGGAAGCATTAATGAATTTGCTATAATGTAGAAATTTTGTATTTGGCACTGGGGACTTTAACTACAATTTCTTGTAAATAACTTCAGGTTGGGCACTGATATGAATGAGTTTTAGATCTTATAAAATTACGGACATGAAGATACTTTAAAAAAATTAGACAGAAATTTTATATCTTTCCTTTAAGGTTTGAAAGGTTAACAGTATATTATTTTCATAGAGATCTGATATCTTCTGTAAGCCTTTCTGGAACCACAGCTTAAAACCCATGTCTTATTTCCCTGTTACGAATAATGCATTACCCCAAATGGGAGAGAATTTAGAAAGTACTGGGGTTTCTCTGAAGCCTGGAGCCTCTATTATTCCAAATAAACTTTACAAATGCCTTTTTCATGTTTGGAAAAATGGAAGGAGGGGTCAGAGGGATTGACTGAAGCAAATATAGAAATTTAGGGAGGATATTAATTTTAATGGTAATGGTATTTTAATGATAATGGTATTTGTACACAGCACCATATAACCTGTATATTTGTAACAAATCTATAAATACCACTCAACATCCAGATTGTTTTGACTAACTGCATCTCTGTTTAATGTTTATCGTATTTTTTTTTTCCATATTTATTTTGTGTTGTCACCTGTGACTTTATTTACACTGGAAGCTTCTGTAATTTCTTGTGTGTGTGTGTGTGTGTGTGTGTGTGTGTGTGTGTGTGTGTGTGTGTGTGTGTGTGTGTGTGTGTGTGTGTGTGTGTGTGTGTGTGTGTGTGAAGCACACTTGGCAATAAAACTGATTGTGATTCACCCTTCCAATAGTAGTGAGAGGAAGAAACATCCATCTGGTCAAACTTTTGTTTACCTGAGTTATCAGAGGAGTTTAATTGGCTGAGATAGTTTTTACTTGTGGAGTAACTTTAATTCCCAAATATCTAAATCCATCTATAGAAGTTTTATAAGGGTGTTGTATTACTGGATTTTGTCTCTCCTGTTCATTAAGAAAGAGGATAGATGATTTTGAATAGTTAACTTTATAACCTGAAAATATTCCAAACTTATAAATCAATTTGTTAAGATTGGGTATCGAATCTTTAAGTTTTGTTAAATATAAAACTATATCATCTGCATAGAGTGAAATCTGATGCTCTACACCTGCAATTTCAATTCCATTTATAGATGGGTGAGTTCTAATTGCTATAGACAAAGGTTCCAAAGTCATTACAAATAATAATGATGAAAGTGGACAGCCCTGACGTGTGCCACAATATAGATTAAATGGTTTGGAGATTAAGTTATTGGTAATTACTTCTGCTGTTGGATTATGATATAATGTCTTTACCCACTGGCAAAATTACTGTCCACATCCAAAACGGCTGAGTATGTCAATTAAATAGGACCATTAGACTCTTTCAAATGCTTTTTCTGCATCTAACGATAAAATGCATGTATCTTTAGAGCTATCAGTCTCATGAACGATATTTAGTGCTCGTCTGATGTTATGAAAGGCCTGTTTGTTTCCAACAAAGCCATTTTGGTCCATTCCTATTAAGGAGGGTAGATGAGCTTCCAATCAACGGGCTAAAATCTTGGCTATAATTTTGGCATTGGAATTCATTACCAAAATTGCCCTATATGATTCATATCTGTCCAAAGGTTTATGGGGTTTGGGAATGGGTGTTATTAATGCAGCTCTTCGAGAAGGAGGAAGACAGCCCTCCAACATCGATTCTTTATATACTTCTAACAAAGGAACTGCTAATTTATCTTTAAAGGGCCATGACACCCCCCACTTTCGGTTAAAGTCTACTTCAGAATTTTTTCAAAAGATGCATGATTAATGGGCGTGGAGCTCCGCGAGCATCGGGCAGGAGTGGGCGTGGCCAGCAGGGGAGAACGTGAGCGAACGAAGGTAGCTCACAAAATGAGACAAACCGTAAGGAGACGCATGAGTTTATAGTTTACAAAGTTAAAATGCAAAGAAATAAATAGTGATTTAATGCCCTGCTACATTTGTTATTCGTAATTTTATATACATATAACCACAATTTATATAATTATAAAGATAAGTGTGTTCATGTAAACCATATAAATGGGGACTTCTCCCTCAATCCCCGTATCCAGCAGACTCAGTGCAGCAGGTCTCCTGACCTGTCTATTTTAACCATTAGCCCTGCTGGTAATCTGGAGGATTTAGGCAAACACAGCAGCACAGTGATGTGTCTGAATGTGAATGAACTCCTGATAAAAGACAGCGTCCGCCATTCTCCAATTCTCGTGCTGCTCTCCCAACAAAAATGCTAGCAGCACACACACACAGCTTTGCTGACAAGATCGGCCCTGACAAGATCGCGGGGAAAAACATGCAACAAACCGCGTGGATCATGGAAACAAACACATATGATCCTTTATGAACGGCTAAATACTGTGTGCCCGTGGGTCCGTGACGTGTCTCTCAGCTCGGGCTTGACTCTGGCAGGTCTGGCAAGTCTCAAAAATAATTAAGCAGCCGGCTCTTCTCATAGGATAAGAAAACTCCGCTATGAATAATAATGAGAAACCGACGCGTCATCATTGCACTTGCAGTACTGCGCTACGTCGCCGATTTTGATCCCGCCCCAAAAATCATTTTAAAACCGGAAGCTGAAATGAGCTGACAAAAGCTCAAAATTATCCAGTTTTCCCCACAATTAAAGCTGACAGGTGCTAACATTGTCTTAACTGATGCTCAACACACACACATCTGTTAATATTAAAAAAAAAAGTTATCCAGGGTGTCCTGAGCCTTTAAAGGCTTTATATATATCAAATGGTATTCCGTCTAGTCCAGCTGTTTCAACTCTTTTCATTATAGTTCATTATAGTTCATTATATAGTATTTAAAATTTCTTCAGTAGTTAAAGGGTCCTCAAGTACTTTTTTGGCTTCAATGCTTATAGAAGGGATCAAAAGCCCATCTAAAAATAAAGTTTGGTCCATACTGCATTCTGTTGATTCTGTATTATATAACATTTGGAAGAATTTGGAAATGTTTCATTAATCTCAACTGGGTCTGAAGTCAGATTACCAGCTGTTGTATAAATATTATGTATTGCTTTACTAAATTGTAATTGTTTTATCTGCCAAGAAAAAAGTCTGCGTGCCTTTTCTCCATACTTATAAAATGTTTGTTAAAGATGGTTAAAACTGGCTTCAGCTTTTGTTGCAGATAGTTCATTATATTGCGCTCTTAGAATGAGCAGTTCTTTTTAAAATATGTTTGAATTTGAAAAATCTGAATATATAACTTTTTTTTAATTTCTGAATTCTTTCCTCTAATTCCATTTTCCTTTTTTTATTGATCGAGCATGTGTAGCTTATCATTTGGCCCCTTAGTTTAGTCTTAAATGCTTTCCATCTTATAGATGCAGATGTTTCTTTCAGATTAGTTTTAAAAAATAAATCAATATGAACGCCAATGAACTCCATAAATTTTGGATCATGAAGTCATCTTGGATGAAATTTCCATCTACAAGGCCCCTTAATAATTTTTTAAACATTATATACAAGTTTTACTGGACCATGGTCAAAGATTACAATAGCCTCATAGGAGCAGTCAAAATTTTGATTAAATAAATTTTTAAGATCAAAAGATAGTCTATTCATGTATATGATTTCAATGATAAACTATAATATGAAAATTCAGTTTTGTTGGGATATTTTCCTCCATGGATCACATAAATCAAGTTCCTCTATAAAACTATTAAGTTTTTCCTGCTTTGTGTGTGAGCCATCTCTTTACTATTGTACAAATGTACAATGTGGGTTTAATGTCACAATAAAATCCCCTCATAAATAAATAGCCAGGTTGAGTGGCCAATAATAAGAACAAGTTCTCAAAAAAATTCTGGACTGTCAGAGTTGGGTCTATACATATTTACGAGGGTAATAATGTTATCTATAAGAAAGCCTTGAACAATTAAATATCTGCCTAATTTATCTACAATCCCCTTTTTACACTTTAAATGGAATGGCTTTGTGTATGAGAATGAGTTAGATGCATATGAAGCAGAGAGCACTTAATAGCATGTTATTAGCATGATTCTAGTATGAATTAGCATGTTACTAGCATGATTCTAGTATGAATTAGCATGTTACTAGCATGATTCTAGTATAAATTAGCATCTTATTAGCACGATTCTAGCATGAATTAACATGTTACTAGCCTGATTCTAGCATGCATTAGCATCTTTCTAGCATGATTCTAGTATGAATTAGCATGTTACTAGCATGATTGTAGTATGAATTTGCATGTTACTAGCATGATTCTAGTATGAATTGGCATCTTATTAGCATGATTCTAGCATGAATTTACATGTTACTAGCATGATTCTAGCATGCATTAACATGTTACTAGCATGATTCTAGTATGAATTAGCATGTTACTAGCATGATTCTAGTATGAAATAGCATGTTGCTAGCATGATTCTAGTATGAATTAGCATGTTACTAGCATGATTTTAATATGAATTAGCATGTTACTAGCATGATTTTAATATGAATTAGCACGTTACTAGCATGATTCTAATATGAATTAGCATGTTAGTATGATTCTAGTATGAATTAGCATGTTATTAGCATGATTCTAGTAAAGAATAAATAGGAAAAATAAGTTAAAATAGCAGTAGGTTGGCTTTGACAAGCCAGGCTAATAACTTTATTAACACATTGCTCCAACAATAAAACATATTATAACGTCAAAAACTGTCCTTAACGCTAAATCAATGGGAGCCCTGAGCTTGTTTCTTTGGAATGAAATGGTCCCACCTGGGGGTAATGGCAGAAGGAAGATTGCCGGAAAGAGCGCGTGCACATCTAGAACGTGCTTTCGTGAGACGTCTGCTTTAGCCAATTAGAACAGTCAGACGCATTCACGTCCGACGGTTTATGAGATAAAAGCCTTTGAATATTTTTCCAGACACATTTAGCTGCTAGAAATTAGGCAGATAATGTTTATATGTTCATCTTAATGCCATCCGTGTACATAATTATCGATAAGATGCTTATGATAAGCCGTTGTTTGTTTACCTTCAAGCTTTGCGTGTGCCCATGAAACAGACCGTGAGCGCCTGCAGACACACATATTATGTACATCTCGACATGCGAAAGTGTTTCTCTATGTTTTCATCGAAGTTGTTCACAATACTGATCCATCCACAGAGTTTGTGATGTAGTCAAATGTTTACAAATACAAGCGCAGCCGTTTAGAGCTCATTTGTGGTTAGTGATGTCAGAATTAATTACCGGTATTTTGGAATGGATGTGTGAATGCTCTTTTACGGAAAAATTCCGTAAATTTTCATTCCGTAAATTTTCCATATATTTACCGGTATCACTGTGTGAAAGGGGCTATTGACACCCGAAGTGTGTTGCTTGTGTCCAGTCTACTCCTTTGCCTTGTTTTGGTGGCTGTCACTGCAGAAAAACTCCGCTTCCCACAGATAGGATGTTGGAAATGGCAACAGGGTTTTCAGCACTGTGTTAGCGATCTCTGGGTATTCTGCCATGATTTTAATCCAGAACACCGACAAAGTTGTTGTCTCGAACACTGTTTTAAGGCCGCCGTCATTTGCAATCTCCAGCAGTTGATCTTCTTCTTCCACAGACATGCTGGATTCAGCTGATTTGTTGACAAATGGGTCACGTATCCATTCCTTGGCCGTTTGTGGGTCCTTTGAGGTTGGGAAGTAGCGCTCAAACTCCTTTAAGACTGGTGATCGTGCACCAGCTTGGTGAGTGAAGGCGCAGGCTCAGTCTCACACAAAATCCCCGCTAATGTTTGAAACATGTCCAATATGCCTCTGTTCATGCGCCGTCCCCAAAAATCCAGTTTGGCTTTAAATGCAGCTACTTTATCTGCCAACTTAAGACGGCAGAAAGTCAGGACCTCACTAAAAGATGGCACTCACTGAGGAGTATAGAGTAGAGCTGCACATTTGATTGAAAAAAGATCGTGATCTCAATTTGACTCCCTAGACCAGTGGTCACCAAACTTGTTCCTGGAGTACCGGTGTCCTGCAGATTTTAGAAATCACCTAAAATCACCTAAAAATGTCATTTTTGTCTTAATATATTGCTGTATTCACGGCCGGGAAATCACTAAAGACGTGAGCTGCTGATCATGAGCTGTTACTACAGAGAGAGCGGGCGCGCTCTACTTAATTATAGATGCGCGCACATCTACTTTAGTAAACATAACCTGCATATGCTGTGGATAACAGGTTATAAAGTTGTAAATAATATTCTGTTCATGGCACAGAGTGATCGTTTGGGTGCCACGCGTGAAGTATGAACAGCATTTAGCAGTGAAAATGAAACCGAAAGTGAGCACTTCATTTAAATAATCATATCGCCTTTTAGAGTTATGATTGAGACAAGCATTTGATATGTTTTTTTCTTTCATAGCGAACACACAGTTGTGCATGAAATTAAATGTTTTTAGTGTCAGTATAACTACTCCAGCCTATATATTGTTGATTTTACCAGTGAATAAAATTGTCTAATAAGTTGTCAATGACAGATTGCAAGCATAGGCCTGTTTCTCAAACATAATTCAACATCAGAATTATTATAAGTAGAATAGAATTATTTATACCACCATATGTTCAAGAACTCTTAAAGCGGCCACTTGGCCACGAGACGGACCGGGAGAAATCACAAGGTGAATTGAAACTTTTAAATACCTGAATCAATATTGGAGTTACTTTAGCACGCTGGAGGAGGGACGACACCATGGCTGAAGTATTACTGTTAGACAGGTAATGTTCTGTTTTAAAACTATTTTATGTTAGATTGTGTTTTGTTATGAATGACTTATATGCACAGACGTGTTGTTCAGCCACTGAAATATCCCGGTGAAAGATTGATGTAATTCTTTTCAGTTTCATAAGGTTCTTTGACAGCATCTATAATGTAGATTTATATTTAGTTTAACAACAAAACACCAGTAAATAGCGATGCTCCGCCTAGCCTGCTTTACTGAGCTGAAGTTGCTTTTATATTCACATTGGGTCATTTTTGAACAATGATAGCCTTCCTATACTGTTTACCATGCTACTCTGAATATTCGCTCTGAAATAGCATGTAATTGTGGCTAAGTATAATAAATGTAATTCCTGCACGGTGTTGGCACTAACTAACTGGCGAATGACCTGAACTAGTGGGTTGTCTGTCGGCTGTTGCGCGCGCTCGCGATTTCAGGGGGTGTGGCTCTGAATCACAGTCCCTCCTCGCCGTCCAAATTATAATATGCTAAGCGGTTAGCTTTTTGGCAGATCACCTACTGCACCTTTAAGGTACCGACTGGGCACAGCCTAGCTTGGCTTAAGTAGCTTCAGTAGGCGATCATGTGAAAGGGGGGGCTAATAATTCAACTGTAATTCAACAAGAAAACGATTTTGTTGAAAACCTAGTGGTCAATCAAGGATTATCCAGAAAATGTCAACCAATGAGAGATGATTGAAGAGCAGAGAGGTCTGACAACACCTCAGTAAGTGTACAATGTTCTCCAGGTATCACTGATGGATATTGACAAGTGTCTGCATGTTTATTTTCGAGTGTTTGTTGTCTGCACCATTTGACTTGATATCTGGGGTGTTGTTAAGACTTCTTTTGGGTATAATCAACAGTGAAAGCTTGAATGGCTTCTGTCGTTGCCCTTTGACTGAAAACAACTAACAAAACGCCTCAAATATACTGCATTGTACCTTTTTTATTATTATTACTTTTCAGTTGTGTTGTAAAAATATAGCAACATGGAGCACCAGTAGCTCACGAAGAGTAACCATATTACATCATGCACTGAACACTTAAAATATTGGTGATGCCCAGAGACCTTCAGTTTTAAATAATGTAATTTTGGTAACACTTTAGTTTAAGTATAGCAACTCACACAATTTACTACTGTCTTATTACATGCCTTACTGATACAGGTAATAGGAGATCAAAAAAGTGTTTATGAGTACTTATAAAGTATGATCTTATTTCACAGCCCTAATTCCAATACCTACGCCCAACTACTACATTAATAAATATTATTAGAAGCTAGTTAGTAGTTTGTTAATCTAAAGTCTTAGCTAATGGTTTGTTACTTCTTGTAGTTTAGCTGCATAGAATAAAGGCCTTTTAAGTAGTTTTACACAATTTAAAGGTCAATATTATGATTTTTTTCTCTTGATTGTTTACAAAACAAACCACTGGCCTAATTAATCTTACTTGACTAAAACATATTAACTTAGTTAAGTCTTTAAATGGCACTTTAATACGAATACTATTCTGCAAAATAACAAGCACAATCTTATGTGCTGTGATCGTGGCAAAGACACAATAAATTAGTTATTAGAATTAGTTAATTAAAAAATATATTTTTATTAAAAAAATTTTTTTTTAGTTTTAAAATATGTTGAAAAAATATTTTCCTCATCAAACAGCACTTAAGAAATATTTTTTAAACCAATTGCAGCTTTACAGAAGGGCTAATAATTTTGACTTTAACTGCATGTGTAAAATAAAGCGAGCAAGGTCTGAAATGAAATGATATTTATGCTGGATGTTATAATGATCAGCTAAGTTATTGTCATGGCGGATGATGAAGAGACGAGCCGTTTTAATCATTGGGACTTTGAAATAAAGGTCATTTACCAGCAAGAGATTAATTTATCGTTATATAACACATTAAATGCCACCCTGTGATGATGATAAGCACTTTATATGTTTAAATAGTTAATAGCATATACGTAATTGCATAGATTCAACAAAAATAACTCATTCATTCTCCTTCAGCTTAGTCCCTTATATATCAGGTCTTAACACAGTGGAATAATCCACCAAAAATTATGGCATATGTTTTACGCCGTGAATGCCCTTCCAGTCTCACACACACACTAATACACTATAGACAATCTTGTTTACCCAGTTCACTTAAAGAAGAACATGCAAACTCCATGCAAAATGTCAACTGGCCCAGCCAGGACTTGAACCAGAGACTTACTTGCTGTGAGGCGACAGAGCTAACCACTGAGCCACCATGGCACCTTCAAAAGATCTTTCAGGTTTTACACACATTTGCAACAGTGGTCAGATAATTTTATTTTCTAACTGTGAGGAACAACTGATAGACTAATAAACGTGAAAATGTTTGTTTGGAATGATTAGTATGTAAAATGGGCTGCATTTACTTTAGTATCCAAAAATGCTGTAACTACTTTTCTATTTCTATAGATTTGTAAGTGTAATTTATTCATGGAACTTTCAGCAATATTAATAATTCTAATTAATCAAACAAATATAAAAAAGAAATCAAGTAAAATTTAGTTTAGATATTTAGACTAATTAAGTTAAATGTAGTTCCTGTAGATGAGTTCACAATGATAAATGGCTACCTTTTTGTAACGCACCCTCGAGTGGTTTCAAACCTTTATGAATTTCTTTCACCTGTAACTATCAAATCCATGGTAGGAAAAAACAAATACTACACTGCAAAAAAGCTTTTCTTACACATCGGTGAAGGGCAATGAACTGATGACCTTCACGGCCAATCACAACATAACAGTGTTAGCAGGAAATGGATATTTTTTTTAATTTCAATACAGAAATTCAGTATCGTGACAAGTCTAATATAGAGAAAGAATCAGTTCATTAACTTGAGTTTGACAAATGGAATCTAAAACATGTGTTTGGGAAAAAAGTAAAGTGCCATTTCATTTAACTTTACTGAAAATGAGGTCTGAAATCCCTTTATATTTTCAGTATCCATTCAGATCAGACCTTCGGGTCACTTGAAAGGCAGTGAAATAATATATTTGGGTCACTATTTCTTCGCTGATAAGATATACAGCCAGGTGCGCAACGCGGACGTCGTTCCTCTGTGACTTCAGGCGATACTTCCAGGTTTCTTCCCACTGCAGCCACGATTGCTTTTAAAATGCTGGGCATATAAAATCAGTCTATAAAGAGTATAGAAAGTAATGTACGCCAAAGTCCCTTTTAAGCCCTGCTCACGTTACGCGATTTTAATCAACATTTGGTCGTCTGAGACAAATTTGGGAAATTCTAAAAGATTTCTGTAATCTTAGGTTAAATTCAGTTCAATTCATGTTTATTTATATAGCGCTTTTACAATGTAGATTGTCAAAGCAGCTTAACATAGAAGTTCCAGTATATTGAAACTGTGTCAGTCCAGTTCTCAGAGTTGAAGTTCAGTTTAGTTCAGTTCAGTGTGGTTTAATTTTCACTGCTGAAAGTCCAAATACGGAAGAGCAAATCCATCGATGTGTAGCTTCACATGTCTTAAAATCAAGCAAGCCAGTGGCGAGGAACAAACTTCACCAATTGACGCAAGTGAAGTACCAAAAACCTTGAGAAAAAGTTTCCGTTGGGCACATCTGTTGGTCTGCATTAACACTTCTGAAATGCTAGTTGGCAGTGAGGTGTAAATGTTCCTCTGTGTCGAGTTTCTTCGCTTCTGTTATGCTTTTCCTGAACACTTCCTGGTTGTACAAGTGACTCAAACTCGCTCATTTTGAGGCAGGAACCGGCAGACGTGTACCAACTTCAGAAACAATTTTAACTATGAGGTAAACACAAAACAAAACTTTCCATCCGGAGCTCCTTCACGGGACTCCACACTAATAAACAATCGCTCCATCAGGCTCGCACCATTCACACGGCTCTAGGTCCCGCCCAGTCTCGTCACCAAGCCGACCAATCACAGAGCTTGCGCTACGCATCGTTTCGACGTAGTTACATTTTTTGAGAGGTGCACGTCAGCGACGCTGACGACCACGGCGAAGGGCTATGCGTCAGCGCCGTAGCATACGCCGGCGTTTGACGCAGAAGTATAAATCAGCCTTAAGCACAGGAGGCTGGAAAATGCAGGACGTTCATCGCGGAGAAGCTGCAGGTGTAATTAGATCACCAGTCGGTAATCAGGCTGGCCTACGGGATCAATGCGGAGACTCATCTGTCACTGGAGTCTTTCAGGAATCAGTCTCTTTTCAGGAATCAGGAATTATGCTCTCCACTCCTCCCCAACCACCACAACATCTGGTCTAGGATTATGGAGATCTCAGAATAATGAAAAGTAGACTAACATAAGCATAGATGCTAATCAAACTATAATGTCTAAAATTGTTGAATGAATGAAAATATAAAAAAAATATTATGAATTAGCCTATAAATAAAAAAATAATAATAATTCCTGTGAGATTGTGTTGCTAAATTCTGAGGTGACAAGGAGCAATGGCTGATTTGAAGTGGAGACATTTCCTAGCTCACTGGTAAAAAAGGCATTGCAATCTAACTCATGATTATCTAAGAGCTTTCTTTTTTAAAGGGGACTAAACAATTTGGATATATTATTAATCTTAATTAAACCCACACCAGTCAAGATCATGATAACAAAACTGGCACTGTCCTCTAAAAAAAAAGTGACATCTGATCACTGTGAACTTTTCCCCATTGATCCAACATGAATCTAATGGTGCAGTTTTCTTTCATAAAAACAGTAATATAAAAATAATAAAACAGGATAAAAAAAATCTTTCAATTGTAACATTTAATAAACCACACTGTTAAAAATTGTCCCGTTAAAAAACAGTAAAATACTGGCAGCTGCAGTTGCCAGCAATGTACTGTTATTTTAAAGTATGTTGCTGTAAAAATACATGGACTACATTGATTTACACAATACTCAAGTGAACTCATTTTGCTCACTGAAAGCAACTGCCTCAACTTGGTCAACTGCTGAATGAGTTTATGAAGTAATGTGCTTTATATGCTTAGAAGCATACTTATAATGATAACTTATTTTAGTTAATTAGAAAAGTTCGGTTTAACTCTAATGTCTTATTTTTCACAACAGCACACATACATGTAAATCTGGAATCACCAGAGAGATTCTGACTGCATCAGCAACTAAACAGCCGCTATCTTTAAATAGAGAAACATGCAGAATAACATCAGCAGTTCATTGTTCATCTTTAACTCATACACTGGCTCTACTCTCCTCCACAACGGTGACAGACAGAGGAAATTAGCTTCAGGTTTTACAGTAAAATACTGTTTTTTCCTTGATTTAACAGTAATCTACTGGCTGTGGTTGCCAGCAATATACTGTTTTTTTACAGTCTACTTCCGTTGTGTAAATTAACAGTATATTACTGTTAAAATACATTTTTACACTGTGTTTTTACCTCTCACACCTTTAACCCTTTAAACCCCAGAGCATATTCTTCAGTTTTAATTGAAGTGTCCACACTACGGAGTGTTCAAGAAACATGGAGCAAAGCTGAAGTAAATTCATTAATTAACTGACTAATTAAATGATAATTGAGGATTAACAATGACCAAATGAAGAAATACTGAAGGGCAAAAACAAGAACAGAACATACAAAACTTTAGTCACAGCTTTATAATGAAATAACCTGAAGAACAACAAATGATTAAATCATTTAAATGATCAGCGGATGATTAAACAACTCTACAAACATCATCACCAGCTACACTTATTACTTAATACATGTATTTTTGTATAACATTTACTAAAGTTCTTCTTGAGAAAAAGTGAAAGTTTTACGTCACCATCATGGAGAACAGAGTTTGCTTTAGTTGGGCTCTTAGCCCTGTCATTTTTAACATTTATATATCGTGGCTGCTGCAATTGTTAAGAACTTTGTTTGAAAAGCTCCTTTGTTGTGGCAAGCCAGCCAAAAACCTAAATAAGATCTGGTGATGTTCATGTTGCTATTAAATGGCAGAGTCTGTTCTCATTTCGTATACTAAAATTTACTGCTCCTATTCAATGTTAAATCTATTGTTTTACATTATATGTATATATTTATGGCAATGATTTCTGGAAGTTTTTAAGAATATCTTGGACAATAACACTGCTCTATGGTGTAAATCGTACTCAAGGAGACATCAATAATCAGCATATGAACCTCAATAATGGTGAAAACAAATTTAACAAAATTAACAGTTTAACTCACAAACAGGCAACTGAAAGTCTAAACATAAACAACAGCAGAATCAAACACAAATAAAGAAAACTGTTAGACCATTATACAACATTTATTTATACCGCAATGCATGCTGGGATATTTGTACAGTGCCACTCCCAGCATGCATTGCAGCATGAAACATTTGAGATGTTACCATTGTTGAGATACAAGGTCAGATTCATGAGGTCTGAGTGTGTATTTGTCATAGCTGAAGTGTTTTTGTATGTTATTTCTTAACTGTTAAGTAATTACGGAGGTATCTTTTCTGTTTCCACTTCTCATTAATTAAATTAATACCTGCAACTAAGCATAAAATCTATTGAATGTGGCCCTTCTTCCAAATTTATACCAAAACATTTATTAGAACTAATTTCAGATAAATAGATTTCTCTATTTATTGACTTCCCAACTTTATTGCTATAGTACAAACGTTTTGTAAACTCTGTATTCAAGCAGATGGAAAGTCTTCTTAAATGAGTTCAAGGGTGAAGAGCCCAACTAAACCAGCCCCTCACTCCATTACGGTGACACAAAAAACACCTTAATTTCTGTTGGATCTCAATGAGAATAGTATGGAAGTCAAATCAGTCAGTAATAAGTGTGTCTGCTGTTGTTTGTGGAGTTGTTTAATGATCCTCTGCTGAGACTGAAGCTATTTTATTTTATTTTATTTAATGCTGTAACTCAAGTCACTGTTTGTATTTCTTGTTTATTTTCTTCAGTAATTGTAATTATTAACAGCAGGTGTTCATCAGTGTCTGAATTCACTCATTAGTGTTCATTAAAACTGTCAGGTGAACTATATTAGTGAACTAGTGTATGAAATAGTGAACAAGGACACAAAGTGTGATTTCAAACACAGACTTCAAAACATCGAATCTGAACTCTGTTAGCTCACAGTTTTCAGCAGTTGGTTACTTTCTCGAAAACAAAAATGTTACCCAGAAAGCACTGTTTTTAACAGAATATTACTGTTTTAGTGAAAAAAACATTATTTTACCGTAGAATCTGACCGTTTTTTAACAGCAATTTTTTACAGTGCAAAATAGAAATCCAATAAAACAAAACTGATGTCAAGAGGGTTCAAATACAATGACACAATGAGCAGAGTGCAAACAATGCCAGACCGTCATCTGATCAAACTAAGGGACGTGAATACACAAGCATAATGAACGTCAATGAAATACAAACAGGTACAAGTTAATTAATCAAATAATGTTGCTTCGTATGTTAAATCACTCAATTGAGCTAAATAAGTTTCCTGACTCTTTATATGAAGCGTATGTGTGTCTTTTGAAAAAAAAAGACAGAGATGATACTGAGCCAGCTAATTACAGACCAATTAGTCTTCTTAACAGTGATCAAAAGGTTATCGCAAAAATTTTGGCTACTCGATTAAACAAACATGTGGATTCATTAATTAATTCCGACCAAACTGGCTTTATTTTGGGAAGGTTCTCCTTTTGTAACTCACGCCGCCTATTAAACATTTTATACAACAATCAGTCAAAAAAATCTAAGGCAGCAATCCTCTCCCTGGACGCAGAGAAAGCCTTTGACCGAATTGAATGGAGTTATATGTTTTCTGTTCTAGAGAGATTCGGCTTTGGTGAAAATTTTATCAGGTTAATTAAAATGCTTTACTTGGCTCCTAAGTCTGCAATTCTCACAAATTCTGATCGATCTGCATTTTTCCAGCTACAGCGGGGAACACGACAGGGGTGTTGTTTAAGTCCGCTGCTGTTTGATCTGGCCCTAGAACCCTTGGCTATATACTTACGTACCCATTCTGAGATTCAAGGTATGCCCTGTGGAAAATCCGAGGTTAAACTATCTTTGTATGCTGATGATTTAATATTATTTTTAAATGACCCATCCACCGCTTTTCCACATTTAATGGAAACACTTAATATTTTTGGTTCCTTCTCTGGTTATTCAGTTAATTGGGGAAAAAGTATGTTTTTGCCTCTGGGAGATGGCTTGGATTTTGGATTTTTGAAATCTCTGCCTGTTAAAATTGTAGATAATCATTTCACCTACTTGGGATTAATTATCCCCAAACATTTTAAGGATATTTATAGATTAAATTTTCTAGCGGCTATTAACAAATTAAAATTATCTATCGAGAAGTGGAGGATTCTTCCATTATCATTAATAGGCCGAATTAATGCCATCAAGATGGTTATTTTGCCTCGTTTTCTTTATCTTTTTCAGAATTTACCCATATTTCTCCCAAAATCCTTTTTTAAATTGTTAGATTCTGTGATTTTTCCTTTCATTTGGGGATATAGGGCACACAGAATTTCAAAACCCCATTTGCAAAAGTCTAGGGAAGTGGGAGGGCTAGCAATGCCCACATTCCGTCAATACTATTGGGCAGCTAACATGAGGGCTATGATGTTTTGGCATGAGTGTGATCAAGTTGCTTCCGATCAGTCAGATATATGTCCTAAGTGGTTACAGTTTGAGGCTTGTTCAGTTGGCAACAGTTCTTTGGCTGCAATTTTGTGGTCGAAAGCTCTATCATTGAAAAAAGTTCAATGTAAGAATATTATTGTTTTTAATTCTATTAAAATTTTAAATCAAGTGAAAATGGCATTAAAGATCGAGCATCCCTCTGTTTATTTACCTATCTGCAAAAATCATGATTTTGTGCCTGGACAACTTGATAAGATCTTCACTTTTTGGAGTAACAAAGGACTGCGTTCAGTAAAGGATTTTTATGTAGATAACAAACTGGCCACATTTGAATACTTATATAAAACTTTTGGACTCTCACAATCACACTTTTTTCGTTATTTACAGGTGCGTCATTTTATCAAACACAACTTTCCACAGTGCGAGGAAGTCTCTCTTGACCATGATTTGTACAAGCTTTTGAGGCAGTGCCCAATGGAGAAACATTTAGTGACCAAATTTATAGATTTGTTTTCTTCTCACGTCTCGGTCTCTACTGCACATCTGAAAGATTCTTGGGAGAGGGAATTAGGAATTGACATTTCATCCTCTACCTGGGAGGAGGGATTGAGTCGTATTCATTCTTGTTCTATAAATGTAAGGCTACAGCTCATTCAATTTAAAGTGATGCATAGATTGCACTATACCAAAGCCAAGCTTAATAAGCTGTATCCTTCTGTCTCTCCTCTGTGTGATAAATGCAAAGGCGCAGTCGGGACCTATGGTCATATATTTTGGTCCTGTCCAGAAGTATCTGAATTTTGGAAAAGTATCTTCGGACTTTACTCCCAGGCTTTTGAAATGGACATAAAAACTGATGTAGAAATAGCATTGTTTGGATGGTCAGACCAGGCTCTAACTTGGCCTAAACATCAACAACTCTCCTTTATGTTTGGCATGGTGTTGGCCAAGAGAGTGATTCTGATGGAGTGGAAATCCACAACACCTCCAAATTTTTTTAAATGGTTAGCTGAAATGGTTTCTGCCCTCAAGTTGGAAAGGATACGCTTCTCTAGATTTGGCAAACAAAAGTTCTATGACAAAACATGGGGCCCCTTCCTTAGATGTATAGGTTATTAATGTTTCTGTAATATTTTTTTTTTCTGGTAATTTTATTTTTCTTCTCTCCACTTCCTTTTTACATGTTATTCTATTTTGTCTCTTATTCCATCAGTCTGGCTAAAATTTCTTTATTGTTTTGTGTTGGTGCTGTAAAATTGCTGTTATGTTTGCTTGTGTTTTGGTGCATGTTCTAGTTAGTATAAGGTAATAACACTGAGACAAGTTTGTCAACATATATATATGATGTACATTATTTGGTGTTATGTTCTTACAAAAACTTCTATAAATAAAGTATAAAAAAAAAAAATCAAATAATGAACTGTCATGGCAGACACAAATCAAACGATAATGTAGAACAAAGGAAACAGTTGACGCAAGCTAAACAAACACTGACTCTTCTAAGCCTAGAAAGGGTTTAAAGCAGGAAAAATAGATGGGAAAAGTTAGTTTTATTAACTTTTCTAAATAGTCAAAAGAAACAAACCAGGCTTAAAACACAATGTGTACAAATCAAACAAACTAGCAAAAAAAAAAAACAAAAAAAAAAAAAACAAGCTGAAACTGAGAGCAATAAATACTTTAAAGTTAACAAGAAACTAAACATCATGAAACAGTGCATTTTGCTTCAGTGCATCAGATATTTGATCACTGCTGATTGGTCCAGAGTTGATTTGCAATCTCTAACCCTCTGAATGTAATCTCTAAAACTAAATGTGAACTTAATTGAGTACAAACTGGCTTGGTCCAAGATTTTTTTAAACAAAGATTAGCATACTGAAAGTCCTAAAAAAAAAAGTCAATAATGATGGGTTCTGGGCCACCCAGACTTCGCTTTGGCCGCTCTAAACCTCAGTGCTTTGTGTGTGATGAATTTCATGAATGTCTGATGTGTGTGTGTGATCTTTAAAGCCTCAGCACTGATGTTCAGTGGCTAAATTCCCACTGGGCCCCTCCAGTGGATTCTGGGATATGACAGCATCTGTGGTATCTGCATGTCTAGATTGTCCAGAAGGTGGCGTCTTATATCGTCTCCTGTATTTCAAAGAAGATCAACAATGGTTCTTGCTGAGGGAACAATGGATTGATTCAGAATAATGGCAGTCTGCAGTCTAAAACTCTGGGTTTGTGTTGATTGAGAGTCCAGCAGCAGCGACACCTACTGGAAAAAAAACAGATTTCTCCACAATAACTTTATGTTTCCTAGATAAAGTCTAAAGCTAAATAAAGCGAAACATGGCTAAGTCACTGGATATATAGAAAACTTTAAAATATTAGTTAGTTTCAATGATATTTAGTTGTAAAGTGTTTAAAACTTTGCACTTTAGATAAAAGTTTTGTAAAATGTTGTAGTGCATTAATTATAATAATTCAATTGATTTTATTTTTTAATAAATCGAGAGAAAAATGCCTTTTAATTTATTTTGTCAATACATGGTATGCAAATCAATGTATTAAGCAATTATATTACAACCCAAACACAGAAAAAGTTGGAACAGAATGGAAACGCAAATAAAAAAAGAAAGTAGTAACTTGTTGACATGTATTTTATGGCAGACAATTCAAAAAACATCATTTAATCAGTATTTTCAGGTAATTATTTGAAAGAAATAGATAGCATGTACTCCGGACCGGGTCATCCAGACTGTTACCAGCAAAAAGTCCTAAAAACAGGGTCTGTCATGGTATGGCGTTGTGTCAGTGCCCTTATGGCCTCTTTGATGGCACCATTAATCACATTCTGCACATACAGTATTACAAGTCCTGGCTGCAGAGAAAGACGATACAGGTACTTGACTGACCTGCCTGGAGTTTCGACCTGTCTCCAATAGAGTAATTTGGGGCACATTTTAAGGAGCAATATGGCAATGTTCTGTTGTATTGTCTGTAATAGAATACAAATCAAAGTAAATTTAGAAATAATTTTTCTTTTCTATTTGCAGTTTTTGCTACTTTTTCTGATTTGGGGTTGTATTATTCATCATGACAATAATTGAGCTCAAATGTTTTAAATTCCTATTATATATATGTTTTTAAATGAAAATGAATAAGCTGATAAAAACGTGATAAAAAAATAGCACTGTTAAATGACTGCGCCATTAGTACACTCTCAGAAAAAAAAAGTTACACGGTGGTACAAATAATGTTCATTAGAGAAAAGTTTTGCACCTTTGTAAAAGGTGTACTTTATATGGTATAGAAAAGAGTTCTTATGATACTGTTGTGTACAATTAAAATGAAAGTAAACTATTGTTCTCATAAAAAAGGTACATAAGTGTTGGACAACTTCTTTATTACAATATCTAAGAAAATAAATATGACTTGAAAAACAAAGTGATTTATGAATAATTTCCACATTAAAACATTAATCGTCTTTTAAAAGTATATGAATTAAAAGTTTATGAAAAGTATAAGAAACTTATAAACACTCATAAAAACATTATTAAGTTCTATAATACAAAACAACTGGTAAAACTAAACTATAGGTCTTGTTTGTAAACTAAACATTTAAGGCATTTTTAATAAACATTAGGTAAGCATTTTCTGATAAATACATTTTCATTATTGATATCCACATCTTTTGGCACTTGCTTTTCAATGTGCATGTTGTTGTGGAAAAAAGATTCTGGTCTGCAAAAATATTTTAAGTCTCCAAGTCAAACTTTTAAAAAAAAATGACAAAGTCTGAGATCTTGCACACAGTTTAAACACATTTCTGTGTCTTAATACTCTACCCAAATTTACACATTACACACTTCCATCAGCTTCTCCGCTAATGGGATCTTAAAGCTCTTAAGCAGGTCGCACACCAGAAGCGCCGCTCGGCGCCGCGCCGCGCAGCGCCACGCAGCGCCATGTATTTTAGAATTCTAAACATAGGTTCCTATCAGGATACACACACCGGCGCCGCAAGTCGGCGGCTGTCGGCGGCGCCCGGTGACGGCTCAGGATGCAGTTCATTTTTCAGCCGCGCCACAGAGCGCCATCTGATTAGTTTCATGTTAAATATCATTCGAATGTGCGCGTCTGGTGTGTGATACTTTAAACTGTCATGTACGCGCCGTGTCGCGGCGCCGAGCGGCGCTTCTGGTGTGCGACCTGCTTTAGGTACCCACCACCAATAAAGTCTCAGGGACTTTCAGGGGTCTTACCCATGTCCAGTTAACTGTAAGTTCAGCTGAAGTCCATAAGTGCTCATAACTTTTTGATGTCAGTACAAATGAGTGTGGGCGCACGTGCAGGTTCACCTTATCATTAGTTACAGAGCAGAACGCAGGTGTCCTCATGGTCTTGCATCCATAAATCTACCCTCATTGTGACATTAATGCTGCTCTTCTAATCTATCTTCTCATCTCTGACTGCATTTACACAGAATTGTGACATTAATGCTGCTCTTCTGATTTATCTTTTCTTCTCTGACTGCATTTACACAGAATTACTTTTTTTTATTAAACAAAGCATACATACCTGTTAATAATGCCACTGGTATGGGTAATAATACAATAGATAATACAATAGATAATAATAATAATAATAAAAATAATAGTAATAATAATAATAATAATAATAATAATGAAATCACTCAAATAAGCATATACATGAGAGTAATACATTCATTAAAAATTCATCAAGACACAATGAATTCCCTAACAATGTGAGCTGGCACATCCAAAGTGTTCATGCATACATTATAGTATTGTAAAGCTAGTCAAACATTGTGCATATCTTTCTACAATTCTGTTCTATAAAAAGGTACTGCCCCAGTGACAAGGGGTTGTACTTTCTTTGGTACAACATTGTTCCATTTTTTTTTCTGAGAGTGTACTAATAGTAACAGTGCAACTGAGGTAGGAAAAGTAGAGGCGCAGAGCTAATTTTATTAACTTTACAAATTAGTAAAAAAAAAAAAAAAAAAAAACAGGCCCAGAACATTCAATTCAATTCAGTTCACCTTTATTTGTAAAGCACTTTTACAATGCAGATTGTGTTAAAGCAGCTTCACATAAAAGATCATAGTAAATTGAAAGAGTTTAGCTCAGTTTTCAGAGTTTATGTTCAGTTCAGTTTAGCTCAGTTCAGTGTGGTTTAATAATCACAACTGAGAGTCCAAACACTGAAGAGCAATCCATCGATGCGCAGTTCTACAGATCCCGAACCATGCAAGCTAGTTTTAACATAGACGGAGAAAAAAACAACAATTGGCAAATGTGAAGAATTAAATAGTATAAACTTAACAAAATAAATTTATACAAATTAAACAAACCAACACAAAAACAAGCTGAATCTCTGGACAATAAATACATAGATTTAACAAGAAACTAAACAAGGATCAGGTGGATATAATCATTACATCAGTAAAATAATGAAAACTGGACACCAAGCAAACCAAATGTGATATTGCTCTCTAAAGTGCACTTCGGAGTAAAACAATCATGGCCTTCATACTGAAATGTTGTTCCAAACTCTGATGTGGTTACTTCAAACGTTCCCTTTGGAAAAAAGAATTTCGAAGGTTACAACCGATGGACACTTTGGCCCCTCATAATTCTTTGTGCTGGGAGGTTGATTGGCTTGGCGCACTGCATTCTATTTAGGGTGCTTTCACACTAGCAATTTTAGTCCGCATCTGGGTTCATTTGACATCACAGTAGTGGTATCCTGTGAACAGGTTTAGCTAGTGTGAACATGTCTTCTACATCTGTGAACTGTACCCAAGTCCACCTAAAAGAGGTAGTCTGGGGTAGGGTCTGTGCGAGCTCTGATACGGTTCACTTCTTATATAAATGCAATCGTACCAAATAAAGGAAGTGAACCACCAAATACAACAAATTTTAGTTTTCATAATGTTCATTCATGTTTGTGTGTCTGTGTATAACCTATCTTGGCAAGCGGGACTGACCCAGTGCAAACTGTCATAGGGCTCTATTTTGACGGTCCATGCGCAAAACAGAAAGCGCAGGGCACAAACGCATTCAGGGTGTGTTATAATCCATATTTTCTAATATAAGGACGAGAAAATCCACTTTGTGCCGTGACGCATGGTCTAAAAGGGTTGAGTTTATTTTCTTAATGAGTTATAGGTGTGTTTTTGCCATAAGCGCATTTGCTATTTACATGACGTAAAGTAAGTTAACTTTTTGCTCTCGTGGATAGGGAAACCTTTACGCGCAGACATCAATTAGCCTATAAATAATTAATTAAGTTTTTTAGCGCAAAGATTTGTTTCAAAACTATTTCTAAATTAAGTTTTAATTTCCAGCAAACTAATAAATGAACAATAGTAATGAAGTGTGGTCAAAATACTGAGTTATTTCCAAATACACCTGCTATGCCCCATATGGTCTAAAACCTGACAGGTGGACAAATCTAAGCTTGTTTTTAATAAAAGAAATATAAATATGGATATAATAAATATTACTGCTAATAATAATAACATTATACAAAAGCTAATTGAATGAACTGAAAAAGCCTCCGGAGATGAAGGATTCAAGGCAGTGGTTTTTAAATTCATGTAGGCTAGAAAATAATATGTTTTGTAATATTTTATTTCTTTATATTTATATCTTATATATATATTTATTATATCCTATATATATCCTTAATATTTTAATTTTTTTTTCATATGTAAAGATATTTGCGTTTTGGTCTACATCATTACAGTTTCTCAAAATAGTAATGCGCCAGCAACGAGCCAAAACTGTTTTTTGGACCAGAACGCCTATAGGCGCACATATGAGCGCAAATGCATTTGCTATTTAAACAGCTTGGCGCAAAATGTCAAAACGACTCTTGCACCAAGCTGAAACTAGCAAATAACAATTGCGTCATGCCTTGTACTACATTGCGCCCGGTGTATGATAGGGCCCATAATGTTTGCTTGACTTCACCAGAAACGACTTCTGCAGCAGATAGACCATCTGTATTTTGGTTTTGATAACTAAATCTTATTTTGGTAGGGTTCAGTAAAAGCTAAATGACTGTGATATGCGGATGTCGCCATTTTGGTGCCTCTGCCTTTGTGGCTCAATCAGTTCAATGGTGCAAGCGTACCGGCTGAGAAGGTGGCAAGGGAGAACAATCGAACTTGAGTTCCGAACAAGTAATTGAACCAAGTGTGAAAGCACCCTTAGAGAGGCTTGTACCTATGTTTCAATTCCCCTTGAAAGATTTACCAAAGAGTTAAGTTTGGGCACTTTAGTTTAGTATGGATATGGCCATACCTGCCAACACTGCCAACTTTTCCCAAAAGTCTCCCATATCCTGCCACACTCCCGTTTTTGTTATTGGTCCAATCTAGTCATGACAAATCACTTTTTGTCAATATTTTTGTTTAAATATTTAAACTTAGCATATATCCCATTTGAAATGCATTTTCTGCTTGTCACTTAAGTTACTGATTGATAGTTAAGTTTGTCAGCGGTGATATAAGATGAAGATGGAGATTTTTAAATGTTTGTAAATACCTCAAGGAATGCTGAGATGTGTTGGAATTATTTAATTAATAAAGTCTCTCTATATTACAAGTAGTGTTGGTACCCCTTTTTTCCGGACATTTGTGTATAGTTCATCCATCTTCTGAAGTGGTAAAGTTGCTCCAGATCCTGCTTTACTAGACAACACAGGAAACAATATATATATATATATATATATATATATATATATATATATATATATATATATATATATATATATATATATATATATATTTATTTATTTATTTTTTTTTTAAATACAGTAAAAACTAATAGGGGACATGGTGATGCAGTGGGTAGCACAATCGCCTTACAGCAAGAAGGTCGCTGGTTCGAACCTCGGCTGGGTCAGTTGGCATTTCAGGGTGGAGTTTGCATGTTCTCCCCGTGTTTGTGTGGGTTTCCTCCGGGTGCTCCAATTTTCCCCATGAGTAGAGTATGTGTAGTGAGTGTGGATGTTTCCCAGTGTTGGGTTACAGCTGTAAGGGCATCCGCTGCATAAAAAAAATATGGATAAGTTTGTTGGTTCATTCAGCTGTGGCAACCCCAGATTAATAAAGAGACTAAGCTGAAAAGAAAATGAATAAATGCATAAATTAATAAAAACTAATGCTGACTTCATACCAAATGTTTATGAATTGTTCTTTTATTACGAGAAACATACAATGAAACGATAATGAAAAAATGTGTATAGAGGTAAATTTGCATCTGCAACCCAAATGACACAAAAGTTTTATATGCAAAATTCGCCTCAATTGTGTCTCCCATGCAAATCCAAAAATATAAATGGAAGCAAAACATTTGTATGATGTGAAAAACATCATACCTATGATAAACTAGATCAGAGTAACATTATACTCATGTTTGATTTTCATTCAATGTAAAAATAGCGTAAGAGTCCTTAGAAACACAAGGCTTTTCTTTTTCTGGATTACTTTTGAAAATTGTTGGTTGAACTTACGGAAGTGGGTGGGCGGGTCAATCAATAATATTGGTTGGGTTTTGGGAAGAAGGAGTGTGGGTCAGTCAATTAGTCAGTCAGTCAGTCAGTCAGTCAGTCGAACAGTCAGTCAACAGCAGCCTCTGGTGGGTTTACACAAGAACAGCAACCGCGAATGGCACTTGAGATCTTAAAAAACATGTAAAGCGGCCTTATGTGGATTCATGAAAACAAAAACTGCAAAAAAAACATACCCCCTGGGACATATTTTGTGGTCTTCAGAAATGCATATAGAGGTACATTTTCAGAATGAAACTGAAAAATTCTTCTAGAATGAGTAAGCAGGAGGCTACCAGACCAATTGGGTATTAGTTAACCCTACATCCTTTGACTAACTTCTGAGTGTCGAGATAATGTCCGTGAGAAGAAAAACAGTTCCGGGGCATGAAACTCTAAGTGCCGTTTAGTCACTAATGAATGTACAAGAATATTGGACCCAAGAAAATATCAAAATCTAAATTACATCACAACTACAACAACAACTACAATTACAACTATTAATATGATCAGCTAAAAAACAGACATGGTAAAATTGGAATAATCAAAATTGGAGTCAGATCTAATTATTCGTAAAGTCAATTGGTCAACAAATTTTAATGAATTAAAATCATCTTTCCAGAAGCACCCAAAAAGGCATACGCACAGAATTCCTTCGACCTCATCAATGGAATCCTTATTTTACCATTGGGTGAAATCTTAATTTTTTTTTTTTTGTTTTTATCACTATACAGCCAAATTAATACATAAATTATCATAAACCGGTAAACATTACTTGCCATTTGCTCGATTTATAATATTATAAATGTGAATTATAGTCTGTACCGTGTTACAGTGTTGTATATATTGGCATATGTTATGATTATGAATATGTTTCTAATTTTCTGAATGTTAAGTGTCAGTGAGGACCCCTGTGAGCCACAGACGTCAGCCATTCCTATTAGAGCTGCTGTATCGATGAAACCCCATGGCTTTCAATTAACCTTTTGCTTTAGATACTGACGCAAAAGCAAACAAGATGACAGGACATTTGAATACTTCATCAAGGTTTGTTTATAATATAAAGTAATAAAGTCCAGCTGGAGCGCTTCTGATGCTGATTAACCACTTATATTGACGTCAAATAATACATGTTTTGCAAATGACACAATTAAAGGGGTCTTCTTTTGAAGGTTAACTATCTAGGTAGTTATTTAGAGCTGCTTTTTAGGGATGACCATGTTATATTCTCTTTATGTCGGTCTCACTGCGGTCTGTTTATGTGTTTTTACTGCTAGAAGCTTTTTGGTTTTGAAATGGTGTCGTAAATTGTGCTTGTACAAACAGTCTTTGGCTCTGCAGTAACTGAGAAGCAAAGGAGAGATTTTCTTGACTAAAATATCTTTTTGGAAATGTTCCTCAAAGCATTTATAGCAGCACAACCACTGTTGAGCACTGATTTTGTGAGCCAATCAGAACCATAACTTTAATAACTCACATCACTGATTGGTTGATCTGATGTTTCTAGGAATAACATTGCCTGAGTATCAAACATGACCTGTCATTTAGAGAACAAAGCCTTTGTTAATTAATGTCTGTTTGATGATTAGAATAATAAATATTCCTGGCTATTCTAATGTCAATATATGAGAAGTTTGGTGTACTTGAAAGGAAATGCTAATTTAATTGCTATATCACTGTATTTAGAGGGCAGCCCAATGACAAGTGGCTAGCATAATTGCCTCACAGCAAGAAGGTTGCTGGTTCAAGTCCTAGCTGGACCAATAGTTATTTCTGTGTGGAGTTTTCATGTTCCCTCTGTGTTCTGGGTTTCCTCTGGTTGTCCCTACAGTCCAAAGACATGTGGTATAGATGAATTAGATAAGTCAAAGAAAGTGAAGTTTATTTAGTTTAGTAGTAGTTTATAACGATAAATCCACTAGTAGTTGTTGTAATAATCAGTATTAGGGTAACAGAGTAACCGTTGTTAAAGTAGTAACGTGTGGCTGTAATAGTAGTTGTTTTATGAGTAATATAGTAGTTGTTGTTGTTGACGATTCTAAGGGCCTATGCTGTTTTGGGCCCCCAAAGTTACTATTAAGAGCCACTTTTGCATTCGTCTGCAACAAATACAACCACCCCTCTTTACTTTGTGCCTTAACCCCCCCCTCAATTTGCGCTTGCCAGTCTTCACTTCGTGATCACATCACATCCCTAACCCACCACCCCCCAGTCTTCACTTTGCGAAGGCACCTCAAACTTTGCCCCAGCACTAACTCCCAACCACCCTCCACCCCCTTCACTTAACCATCATTCCACTGCCTTAAAAGGTCTCTGCACCGTCCTGGTAGTTGCATATCAAGAGAGTAGCTGCATGTGTATTAGTTGTGACGAGAGTACCTGTATAGTAGTAATATAGAAATAGTTAAAGTAGTGTTTGAAGTAGGAGTAGTTGTTGTTGTTTTTGTAGTCGTAAGTATTTGTAGTCGTACTAGTTGTTGTAGTTGTTATAACAATATTTGCAATAGTAGTGGTGGAAGTGTAGAAATAATAGTAGCGTTAGTAACAATAGTAGTAGGTTGTAGAGAGTTTCTTCTAAATAATGGTCAGATAAGGGTGGCGCAGACAATAGCACAATCGCCTCACAGCATGAAGGTCACTGGTTCGAGTCTTGGCTGGGTCAGATGGCATTTCTGGGTGGAGTTGCATGTTCTCCCCGTGTTTGCGTGGATTTCCTCCGGGTGCTCCACTTTCCCCATAAATCCAAAGACATGTGCTAAAAGTGAACTAGGTAATTTAAACTGTATGAGTGTTTCCCAGTACTGGGTTGCGACTGGAAAGGCATCCGCCGTGTTAAACATATGCTGGATAAGTTAGCAGTCATTTCGCTATGTCGACCCCTGATTAATAAACAGACTATGCCGAAAAGAAAATGAATGAATGAATGAATGAATGAATGAATGAATGAATGAATGAAAAATGGTCAGATAGATTGTTTGTGCAGATAGGTTTGATTCATTTTTTTTTTTTTATTTCTATAGTGCTTTTTTTACAATGTAAATTGTGTTAAAGCAATTTAACATAGATGTAGAAAAGGGTGGGGGTTGGGGGGCGTATTCTGATTTTGGAGTGTCTATTTAGGCTAAGTGCATATAGCGCTCATTGGAATAAACTAGTAAAGTGATTTACACCCATCACCGTTTGACTGACAGAAACATAGTAACTAAAGATCACAACTGCAAGCAGTGTGAGTAGTGTATCTTGTAGGGCGCATGGTAACATCTTTTGAGGCGATTGATCGTAAACCCAGTTCGAATCCAGCAGCTGATGAACAAGTTCTTCTTGCTTCTCCGACTACACATTAGATTTTGCCTACTCTTCATCATGAGGTAGATAGTAGGAATCATTAATAAGAGTGTATATTATGGAGGAATCAGATTCATAGAACTGGATTTGAGTGGTGTTATTTCCAAATCATGTGCATTATAAGTTTGTAAAAGTTATATATTAAAAATACCCTTAAATATAATTTTTTTGTACTGGTTCAGTGAACTTGAACAAATATATTAATAATTTTCACTATTTGTATTAGTATACAACATAGATTAATTTTATTTAACAAATATTTTACTAATCTAATTTTTAATTCAACTATAGGGGTGCAGCTAGGTAGGGGGCCTACAAGACATTGTTTCCAGGGGCCTCGGAATTCTTTATCCGGGTCTGTCATTGGTGGTGAATCGCTTTTTAAAATTAGTTTTTTTAAGGAAAGTATGAACACTTGGACATTAAATTGAACTGTCTTTTATTGAAATGTGTAAACTGATGCAGTCAGTCTTTCTCTTTTACAACTCTGCAGCACTGATACAGCTGATGTTACGTTTAATAGTGTGTTACACCTGAGTTAACTCAGCTGCTGTAGCCTAGAGAAGAGGCAAACATATGAACCTAATTTTAAAGAATGCAATTGATGACATATTTTGGCTAAAATATTTCATTATTTGCAGTACCATCAATTAAAACATGAGAACAGCACATAGGCCTACACAAACTAGCTACAAACATTAGCTAGTACAGTTTTTAAATAGCCTATTTCTAATTTAAAAATATGGAAAGTTGCAATTTATTAGTTTATTTTCTTTGCATGGGCATTACATTGTTTATTAATGTATTAAATATAATGATTCATGTAATAAATGAATGCTTATGTGCCTGACTTAACCTTAAACAAATCATAATATTGCATTTGAATGTGATCCACTTACATATTTACAGAATTATTACAAATTTCAATGTGACCCAGTGTGTGAAAACCAGGCCAAATCTAATTCTGAGATAAAGTTTGATTGTAGTCATTCATTTCACTGTGATTTCAGTTGTTCACATGGTTTTACTCAGTTAATATTATACACATATATTTTTTATTATTTTCAGACTGTTCTTTATTTCATGTAGAAAACATTCATTCATTCATTCATTCATTCATTCATTTTCTTGTCGGCTTAGTCCCTTTATTAATCCAGGGTCGCCACAGCGGAATGAACCGCCAACTTATCCAGCAAGTCTTTACGCAGCAGATGCCCTTCCAGCCACAACCCATCTCTGGGAAACATCCACACAAATTCACACAAACACACACCAGGCATTTTAGCCTACCCAATTCACCTGTATCACATGTCTTTGGGGGAAACCGGAGCCCCCGGAGGAAACCCACACTAAGGCAGGGAGAACATGCAAACTCCACACAGAAACGCCAACTGAGCCGAGGTTCGAACCACTGACCCAGCACCCTTCTTGCTGTGAGGCAACAGCACTACCTACTGCGCCACTGCCTCACCATGTAGAAAACAGTAAATTACAAAAGCTAGATTTTCACAGATTGGGTCACTGTCATTACAACTGAGGTACGTGGAACTGTCTGTGCTTTGATTTTTGTGAGCTCTGTCATTGCGGGAATGCTGATCTCCAGAAGCATGTTGTCGTACGACAGACCCGCACGAGCCACAGAGAATGCTCTGCGACAAATTGTGCAGTTGGCTTGATAACAATTTCTAACAGAGTGGGGTTGGTGGTTACCTGGAGAAGCATCTGCCATTACTCTCTGTCAAGACTTGACAGACTCTGCTTAAAAGACCAGCCCTCCTCCCTGGAAAAAAGACCAATCAAACTAACGATGACATCAAGTATTACCCAATCAAAAGTAGGAAATTAGGCATCTTCATAAAATGTGTGTGGATTAATTTGCATAAAAAGCTACTTCAAAAAATGATAAAAAAATACGGGACAAACCCCATCCCGTATTGATTCAAAACAGGACGCTCAATTTCTTTCTCAAATATAAGAAATTCCATAATTCAAGGAACGGGTGGCAACCCTAAATGTAGCCTAACAATCCATTAGAGGATTTGGATTTTAAAAGTTTGTGTTTTATGTCTATAGTAATGCAAAGAGATGTTTAGTTTTAAATTTTAGTTTGTCTGCCTCCTGAACTGCATGTGCTAGGAAGGCTGTTCCAGATTTTTGTGCAGTTTTTGTTTTCACAAATCCACTGTGGCCAAAGGCACAGTACACTTTTTGAGATGTCAGATTTCTCTAGTGAGTGCCATTCATGCCTACTCTTCTTGTATAAATACACCAGAGGCTGCTGTCAACTGACTGACTTACAGATTAATACCCACAACCACCCCTTTCCCTTAACCTAACCAATATTGTTTTCAAAAGCACAGATTGAAAAATTTACCACTTCCCTAAACCCAAACGATAGTGTTTTCAAAAGCAATCCAGAAAAAAGAAAAACCTACACAGCTGCCTGATTTTTACCATATTTTCAGATTTTACCAAATTCTCATTCTGTTATTTACTTGTTTATTTCATTTGTTTGACTTTTGTTTTAACATTCTTTGCCATACTCAAACCTTGTCATCGCAGTCAACTCTGCTCCATGTCAAATGTCTGCTGATGTACGCGACAAGCTACTAGAAACTGTGGAAAAACTAGTAACAGTGGAAAATAGCTAACTAGAAACTAAGCTAACTAGTAACAGTGGAAAAGCCGTCCACATGGAGGTAAATGGTCAGCTGGTAAGCGTGAAAAGAAACTGAGTCATACCGCACAATAGCATTTATTTTAAAGATGATAGGCAGCCATCCGTACCTCTGGCTACATAATTCGTAATTTCCAGAAATGTATATAGGGCTACATTTTCAGAATGAGCCTATGTTGTTGAAATGTGGCCTTCAATTGAAAAATCGCTATCAAATATTCAAATATGATCCCCAGAAATATTGACAGTAGACAGTATACTAGCAGTTGTACCACTAGAGTGGATATTAGTTATTTAGGTATTAATAACCTACTGTTATATTTTACATACACAGTTCAGACGATTGCATATCTGGTGAATGAGAATAAGCGGGCTGTGTGAGGTGAGTCTTTAAAGCTTTATGAGTTGCTTGGAGAAAATGAATCGAGCTTCAACTTGCAATTCTGGTGCAACAGCCCAGCTGTTGTGCTCTACAGTGCAGAGGATCCTGGAGCACATGCTGAAACATTAGTAAAAGTGCAGTCAACAGCCTTACATAACAGAGGCAAGGACTCCTGTGGCCTCAGGCTCTGACAGACACTACCAGTGCAAGAAGCACTCGCAACGGTCAACAAATGTATAGTAAATGTAATGTACAAGAGACTATGTCATTAAGATTTTTAAAACTAAAATGTAGGATTCTGTTATCATCATTTCTTACATAAAACAATATTGTTTAGTCTTCAGTTCTACCTGAAAAAGTTAATTATTATTATTCTTTCTATTTGTTCATTCATATTTTTTATGTGTCTATCTGAATCTGAAGTTCATTTGCAAAAACCGATGACTTTATTTGTTTTCAATAAACCATGATTTCTGAAAATGTGTCAAATCTGTTTTTGCCAATGTACCATTGATTTGATATTATATTAATTTTTCAGTTTTTTTTTTTTTATGGTACTAATCTTGCTAATAATAAACCATTAATATGTTTAGCGCAATAACCAACTAATTTGAATGTTTATTAATAGTTATTATGGTAGTAGTTAGGTTAGGTATGTAGAATAAAACATACTTCAAGCACACTGTTAAAAATTCTTGATGTGTTAAATATTTTAGTTGAATCAAATTAAGCTTTTTAGTCATCTCTGTTTTTCATCATACTGTTTTTCGAATTCTATGAATTCGGACATACTACTCGACTCACGTACTGTATAGTAATAAAGTATGAAATTTCGGATTCAACTAAATGTTTTTAAAGTAAGTGGTTGCAAACTATTTATATGGGCTGAATTTAAACAAATAGATTAGGTTGAACATAACTTAATTTAATTTGTTTAAATATCAATTATATAAATTGTATAGAAATCCTATATAAATTTTTTTGCAACCACTTACCGTAAGCAATTTGTATAAATCCAATTAATCGGTTTTTTTTTTTTCAGTGAACATAAAGATAGTTGTTGTCTTGACTTTTAGTCAATTTTTTATTTTTACACTGTACTGATAAAGAGCCAATATCTTGATAATAAGCTAGTAGTAAGACAGTAGTTAATAGTGGGAACTAGTAATCAAACTCTTGCAAGACAGGCTCATTGTGAAAACATACCCCATATACATCTCTGGAGAGCACGAAACTTGTAGCCAGAGGTCTGTATTGCTGCATTTCAAATTTAAAACAAACGATACGGGGCAGTATGACACTGCCGAAGGCTTCTACTTCATTTCACGCTACTAGCTGACCTCTTACCTCCATGTGTACAGCTTGTCTGTCATTACCAGTTTGCCCAGTAGCTCGCCATGTACATTAGAAGACTTGAGATGCAGAGAGGAGTAGACTGCGACGACGGGTTCAAGTGCGGCGAAGAACAATTCTAGAACAGTTAATCGATTGGTCAGTCATTCAGTCAGTCGACAGTGATTTATGCGAAAACATCAGGCATGAATGACACTCGCGAGAGAAATTTGAGATTTTAAAAAATGCACACAGCGGCCTCTGGTGGATACACAAAAACATGTATTTTACGCTCTCCAGAAATGCATACAGGGGTACATATCAGTAGTGAGCATGGGTTGCACTAAAGTGTTACCAAATTTGCAAATAAAATTTACTTAATAATTCTTTTTTTTTACACCTTGTATTTTAAAAAATGACATACAAAAACCCTCTGGTAAAAGGTCATGAACGAGTCAGCGGAGCATTAATGAGGTGCATTGGTAAAAGAAAAGGTTATAAAGTGCTCAGTTAATAATTTATTAAACATTATTTCTGCCTCTTCAATAAATCATATACAGTCTGTCTCCGCCTTGTTATTTTTTAATGCCTACTTAATTTCAGCCTCTGGATTCGAGTTGGTCTGAAACGTGAGGGTATCTGATCTCGGCTGACAAGGAAAGCGGGTGCTGGTATTTTTGACACTGATTGAAGCTGAAGCTGGAGAAGTGTACAAGGCTCTCACGTGACAGAGGAATGTCGCAGCTGCGTGAGCTGTGTTTGTATTATTTCATCAGTCCACAATCCTAAAGCTCTCCTACTCTCTTACATTCGCCTCTCTTAGTTTGACTATAATGTTTTAAAAATGAGTTGTGAATCATAGAGTGCCTACAAGCTTAGAAAAGTCATTTAAGATTGTAGGTAGCATTTTACAATAGCAGTATATGAATAGCGATGTGCAAACATGTAAATTAAACATTACTTCATTATGAACTAATAATAAGTTAAGGCATGCAGTAATCAAAAACTAACTAATGAGTTCATGTGTAATTAATGGCTAACTTAACTACTTGTTAGTACATGTTTGTTAATGTTTTAACATTAGTTTTAGCTAAATGTAACTAGCTTGACCTGATAATATATCTTTATGTCATGACTTTACTTGGAGGGGCACATTTATGAAGGTACTCATTATCATTAAATCATTCTTAACTACTCGTGAACTGAACTACATAATGCTGATGTACATCCATCTAGTACGTTTACATTGAAAAACAATAGAACAGTCTTGTTTACATCATAATGAACTGTTTACACACAGTAGTTCATACAGCACAAGCTCAGTTCTCAGCTTTAATGTGCGCCTTCAACCCAACCATTTTTCAAATATACTTTCTTGGCCCCGAGGAAGAGATATTATTCAGCTTCACTCTAAAATGGAGCAATATTCTTATGAAGATGATACGAACTGACAACTTTACTGAGAAGGGCAACTATTGTTTTCTGTTTTTGCAGGAGAAAAAGAGATGAAGAAAATGAGAAAACAGTACAGTGACTCAACCCTCTGAGGTAATGTAACATTAGCAATGATGCTAGTTGACTTACAATTGAAGAAAGAATGACTCACATGAAAAATTACAATATTTTTATTTATTATTAAATACTACAGTGTTTTTGAACCATACTAGCAAATTATTCGATATATTAGTATTAAAGTCAGTGTGAAAGCAAATTTTACATTGTTTATTTTGCTAACGTTAGCACAAATTGTACAGTATGTTATTAGGTAATCAACTAATGCAAGTTAATTTTAAAAATGTTAACTTAACGTTCTGGTAATATTCAAAGTATGATAATTAGCTTCTGCTACTGGAGTGGTGGTTGTTGATTATATATTCGTTATTCTTGTTCCTTTACCATTAGTTAGCAAAAAGTAACATTGGCCCCATGTATACAACATCAAATAAAAGCTGTATTTTATGACTTAACTTAAAAAATACTAGCAATCATATCTGTATCAATTAATTACATACAGGATATTTTCTCATCACCTTTCTTGCTATAACCGATGAGTTTCAGAAAAGATAGAAAAGTAAAGGTTCAAGAGCTCAACTAAAGCAGCCTCTGATATCCATGATGGTAAGATCAAATGAAACATTTTCTACAAAATACATAAACCTCTGTTAATTATCAAATATTCTTGCAGATATGACAGAACTGAAGTTAAACTGTAATCATTGAAGCTGGTAATGCTGTTTGTGGAGTTGTTTAATCCTTGTTTTAATTCAGTTGGTTTGGTGTGAAGTTGTGTCTGTATTTTTATTTGTTGTTCTTTCCTTAAGTGATTGTGCTTGTTAACAGCAGGTGTTCTGAATTCACTCATTTGATAGTCATTCACTCTGTCTAGTGCAGTGGTTCCCAACCTGTTTTTGCCTGAGACCCTTTTTTTCCCTGGAAAATATTGCAAGGTCCCCCTCCACATTTAATTATATAATCGCTCATATAAGTTTGCAGCAACAATGACAAAAAAGGTTGCTTTCAAACAAACAGTATGTTTATTACAATATCTTGATGTGTTTATGCACAAATAATAGCCTAATGTTTCCCAGAGATGGGTTGCAGCTGGAAGGGCATCCGCTGCGTAACTTATATGCTGAATAAGTTGGCGGTTTATTCCTCTGTGACGACCCCAGATTAATAAAGGGACTAAGCCAAAAAGAAAATGAATGAATAATAGCCTAATGTAAAATATAAAAGCAAAACATCAGTAGGCCATTTGTAACAGAAAAATGTAAGCCTTTGACCTTTAAATTTACCCTATTACCCTATTTTAAATTCAATAACAAAAATATCAGTATTCACACTGATGTATAAGGGAAAAAATAAAAACAAAACAAAATATTAATTCATTCATTTTCTTTTTGGCTTAGTTCCTATATTAATCAGGGGTCGCCACAGCGGAATGAATCGCCAACTCATCCAGCATATGTTTTACACAGCGGATGCCTTTGCAGCTGAAACCCCACTTGGAAACATCCATGCACTCTAATTAACACACATCCATTATGGACAATTTAGCTTACCCAATTCACCTAAACCGAATGTTTTATATGGAGGAAACCGTAGCAATTGGAGGAAACGGACACCAACACAGGGAGAGCATGGAAACTCCACACAGAAGTGCCAACTGTCCCAGCCATGGCTCGAACCAGCGACCTTCTTGCTGTGAGGTGACAGCAATACCCACATGCACCACTTTAACAAAATATTGTAAATATTATAATTTACTTTGGTATTGTTAAAAACGCTATAGTATTTAATACAAATTACTGTGAAACAAACATTAGTAGCAATCCAATGCATCCAGTAAACAATGTTTTATTATTATTATTATTATTATTATAAATATGATGTGACAGGCACCAAATCTATATGCACGTTTTATTCCACTTTGGATTTCTAAATCACATCCTGTAAAAAACAGCTTGTTCATTGAGAAAATAGTGACCTTTAAATAGTCACTTTAAAACTGATAATACAAACAATGTTAGAATCACACAAACCATTGGTTAAGTAAATTAAATATCAATTAAGTTTCTAAAAATCTGTTATATTTAGTAAATTGAAAAATATGCCCCTACTAAAAAAACAAAACAAGCCTTTAAATATGTTGGAAAAAAAAAAACATTTTAGTCAGAACCCAATACCTTGATGTATTCATACTATTGATGTTCAGGTACAGACAGCTCAAAAATATTTACAGTAGTACAGGAGTGTTTTTATCCATTGCGATACGTGAAAAGTGGAAATTCAGCTGAATAAAGAGAATAAATCAAGTTAAAACTTCAGTGCATCTCTAAACCAGCTATTGTTTGCTGTGTATCTATAATATGGACAATGTTTTGTCAAAAATGTGACTGTAATCTTTACTTAAGTTGACAAACTGAACAGTAGAGGCAGTAAAACACAATAACTTTAATCCTTTTAGAGATGAAACATAGTTCAATGTTATCCTTTACAGATATATGAGCAATAACCAGTGTAATAAAACATTGTTTATCCATTAAGTGCCACACACCATACATTTAACTTTTAAACTGCCATCAAATGTTGATAACAGGCACATATTTTGTTGAGCCTGGTTTGATGATTTGCTTTTATTGCTGTAATCTTTATTATGGCAGTAATTTATTGCATTAAAATCTGAAACAGACCTTATTGAATAGCCTTAAACAGTATTTAAATTATACTTTTCCCAAAAATGAAAATTTGTTGTTGTTTTATTAACTATTGTATGATAATATTGTAAATAATGCTCAGTTTCTAGTACAGACAAACTCATAAGATCTTGATGTATCATGATTTCACCTAAAAATGTCTTTATTTTTCTACTGTAAATACAAAGTCATTTACAGCTTGGATGAACTAAGCAAATTAACAGAAAATTCTCATTTTTTTCGGCTGAACTGTCTCTTCAAATAGTTATTGGTCCAACTGGCTTGAATTAGTTTTAACAAATCACTTCAGAAGGTTAATCAAACACTACAAAGACAAACTTTTTTATTTATTAATTTTTTAAGGGGAGATTTATTGTGACAAAAGGTGCACATTTGGATCTGGAAAGTGTTTTAGGGAATAACTGATCCATTCAGATATTCCGTGCACTCCTTGCTACAACCCTAGAGCTAATAATTTTCATCTAAAGTGCAACTGCATTTACATTATATTATCATTTAAGCCAATATCATTTAAAAAGTGAGATGTTACAATAGGAACCATCATGAAAACATTATTCAGACAAACAAATGTGGTGGTGGATTAAAATAAAAGTAAACATACAACAGAATATACAATATTACAATTCATTGTGAATGTTAGTGTGAAAGAAAGGCTAAGCAAAGAGATGTTAGTCGGGTTAGATGCCATTTTGATTTTACCCTCAAAAAAAAAAAAGCTCTGAGGAACAGACTCCTCTTTTGGCTTCTCCTGTAAAGGATAAACTAAAGGCCCTGATATACTTTAAGCTAAGCTCTTCTTCATATACATATGCAACATACCATCACATTCTGATGCTATCAACACTGCTGAGAGTGATGTATGTAAAGATCTGCTTTGCGTTTAGCTCAAAATGAGAAATAAACACAAAAAATACTAATAAGAAAAAATCTAATCTTAGAGATGTGGATGTTTGCAACAAAATATCATGAAACAGTTGCTTTGGTTTCTGCTTTAAATCACATCTTTAAGTGTAACTGAAGAGAAGAAATGAACTTTTCTGTTAGGTAGGCAGAGCCAGAAAGCCACACCTACTACATCACAACCAAGACATCAAAAGGATTTAACAGCACTTTTTCTAAAAAGTTTGCTTTTGATATGAAACAAACTCAAAATTAACTTGGTTTTGCACTTCATTCTAAATAATATGATAGGAGTTTTTTTTTTTTTTTTACTTGAAGTATATCAGGGAATTTAGCCTAAAGTGTTTACAATGTGCTGTACAAAAGTCCATCATCACTCTGTTTTCACAGCTTTCAAAACTGTCAAACAAACAATACAGTCCATTAAACACATTGTATTTCTCTCCCTCTCAACCTTGTTTTCATGGAGTGCTGCAGAGATGATTTTTGTAGGCCAAAATCTGGACATGAGTTTGCAGTTTAGAACCTCTATTTTAAAAAGTGACCACTTCTTTTTAAGTTGCTAGCAAATGAGACTTTAGATGTTGTTTTCATCAGACGGTATAGGCCAGGTAAACTAATCTCCTCACTTGTTCACACTCACACTACACTTAAAAGGATAGTTTACCTAAAATGTTTTCTTTCTAGTGTTGAGCAAGATATTTCACAGAATATTGGAAACTTGCAACCATTACCTTCCATAGTATTTTTTGCTACTATGGATGTCAATCATAGCGATCTTTAAAATACTTTATTTTGTATTCAACTAGGGATGTAACAATATTGTAAATACCGTCATACTCCAATAATAATTTTTTTAATATTACCGTAGGCGCATGACTTAATAAAACTATATTTCAGAGAAAAGTTTGCTAAGGCGAATGAAGCGAACGGGAGGTAGCGGGAACTACAATTCTCATCAGCCTAGGCGTGGCCATCATCCTTTGCGGTCTGTTGTAACCACAGATCCAGTAATGCGGAAATGGAGTGTGTCGCTAGTAGCAGGGAAGATGAAGAGCTGGAAATTATCGAACCTAAAGCGGGTTTTAAATCGGTTATGGAAGCATTTCGGTTTCTTTCTAAAAAGATACGAAAAAGGAGAAAAGGTGACAGACAAAGAAAAAACAATATGCAGGCACTGCCAGACTGTGGTGAAATATAAGTCGGGGAATATGACTGAAAACATCATGGGGACTGCAGAACACAGCACACTTGTTAGATTGATGCAGACATTGACTTGTACCGCAAAGAGACCTCTATCTCACACATGGCTTGTCCTCTCAAGTGGTGGAAAGACAATGCACAACGTTACCCACTACTGTCAACCTTGGCTAAATAATATCTCTCTTTCCCAGAAACCTCAGTCCCAAATTAGAGGGTTTTTTTCTGTTCCAGGGGACATGCCCAGAGATTCCAGCTTTTACCAGATTATAGTTATATGATAGTTTTCCTTAAATAACCCATCTCTATCTAAGTGATTAAGTGATTAAATGTTGAATGTGATGAGTTTTCAACAATACTAAATTGAAACTTTATTTTTTTATATAGTTTAATAGTTTTTTGTTATTAAAATTGAAAAATTGAAGTTCCTGTTTCAAAACTTACAGATAGATGGCTAATTTGTATGTCATTGATATGTTCAGTGCTAAGGTAAATAAACACTTTTGGCACTTTTTTCGAGTCTTTTCATTAGTTTAGTTTTTCCTGTAAATGATTCAATAAATACCATACTGTGCCTTTCATACCAAGGTATTATCGTACCGTGACATTCTGATACCGTTACATCCCTATATTCACAAGTAACAATCTCATAAATGTTAACAATCTCATAAATAAATCTCCTTTATGAAGAGTAACTGTTGAGTACTTTCCCAGTATTGAGTTGTGGCTGGAAGGACATCCGCTGAGTAAAACACATGCTGGGTAAGTTGGCGGTATCACCCCTGATAAATACGGGACTAAGCTGAAGGAAAATAAATGAGTGTATTTTTACTTTTATGTGAACTATCTCTTTAACCCAATGATACTGTTGCTCTAAACAGCCCTTTTAGCCTTTGGTACATGTGTAATTGTTATGAAACCCACCTCTAAAGCATGTTTCACACTGCTTTTGCACTATTTATGCTCATAGTAGTACTAAACAGGTGCAGTGTAAAATAATGTGGTGTTAAATTGTTCCAGCAAGATGCTGGAAAAAAAATCACACAGCTCATATCCATATTTAGTCAGAACAACAGTATATGATATTAGGATAAGAAAGATACTCTTCAACCAGGCTTACGGTGGCTGAGGGAGCTCAAATGCACAGCAAATTAAGAAAACACATGCAAGTAGAAAAAACTAACATACTGAGAAAACATCTTAATCAGTTTGATGTGTATGCAAATTCTCAGAACATATTTAACCATAGAAACATGCTGCAAATAATAATAAAGCCTTACATTTATATAGCACACTTCTGAACTATAAAGTGCCTTATACATTTTTAAGAAAAATCTTCTCATCCACCACCAGTGTGCAGCATCCACCTGGATGACGCAACGGCAGCCATATTGCACCAGACCGCACACCAGTTGATTGGTGGTGAGGAGACAGAGTGATAAAACCAATTATGATATGGGGATGGTTAAGGTTTGGCCAGGATGCCAGGGTTAAACCCCTATTCTTTTTCGAAGGACATCCTGGGATTTTTAACAACCACAGAGTCAGGACCTCAGTTTAACGTCTCATTCCATCCCATCAATATACTGGAGTGTTAGGACCCACACAGACCACAGGTTGAGCACCCGCTGCTGCTCTCACTAACACCACTTCCCTTGACAACCTAGCTTCCCCATGTGGTCTCCCATCCAGGAACTGACCACACACAGCCCTGCTTAGCCTCAGAGGGCAACCATGTGAGAATTGCAGAGAGAGCTAACTGCCGATAAACAGCACAGACTACAATGGAAATGTGTCGGGACCTTAAAAAGTGACAACCCATCTGCTTCCTGTTAAGAGTTCCATAATAATTGTTAAATTAATCACTGATTCTTAACAGGAAGCAGATGGTTCGTCACTTTTAGGGTCCCCGACACATTTCCATTGTAGTCTGTGCTTTTTGCAGCATGTTACTACATTATATTTGCATGTGTTGTGAGAATTTGCTTTTGAATGTCAAAATGATGAAGATGTTTTCTGCATTTGTTTTCTTAACTCGCATTTAGTTTGAACTTTCTAGGCCACTGTAGTCAACTGGATCAAGTGTGTTAAATAAAGCCAAGGGATCAAATAAAGCTGCAAAGAGTTCTCAAAAGACAAATAGTGGAGACTTTCAGTCATGTGAAAGGTGCAGATTTTAACTTATTTTAAGCGGTTTAATATTTGACTTTGGACAGTAAAGCTTAGGCTTCAGAATTATTAAAAGTAGCATTCAAGTGTACAAGTTATCACAAGAATGAAGCAAATAATGTTACTGATACATTTGTATGTATTTTTTCAAAGATCTTTTCTATTATGCAATTGTTTGGGATATCACTTATGGCCCGCTTCCACTAAAGGGTACTTTATGGGTCTGTATGCTTTTATGTCCGTTTCCCCTGTCAAAAGTTACCAAAAAATAAACCATACCATACCACTTTTTGGGTACCCTTCCCAAAGGGTACCTAGCACAACAAAGGGTATCAAAAGAGCTAGACAAATGTAATGAATGGAAATACACAGGTCTGTGCTTATAGACATATAATGTACTGCTGTACAGTAACAGGTCATTTGTTTGTTTCAGTTGTCTTCATTTTAATGGTTTCGTTTCGTGATGATTCTATGGTGTGCTTTATCTGCCTTATTTCCGCTAAAATGGGCAGGTTGTGTGATGTTTGATTCGGGGACGTTCTGTGGGCGGTGTTTGCATGACGCGCTGTGAGCTACTAGCCCGACAGTGGAAACGCGACACGATTTCGGCCTCATTTCTCAACCTCCCGGGCTATTGGCCCGGCCCGGCGTGATTAAAGCCCTGGCTCGCACTGGCCGGATAATGGAAATGCGGCTAATGATTGTGAGTGTGGGGGGCTGGGGGGCAGTGGAGAGGTTGGGGGTGGTGTCATGGATGAAAGTGTAGAGCAGGGTGGGGGAGAGGAGGGGCTCGGGGGTTTTGGGGGATCTTCATGCCGCCCCTAGCAAGATGCTGCCCTGGGCAATTACCCACATTGCCCTTTCCTAAATCCACCACTGCTCATGATAATAATGTGCATGTGATTATTGAAGTGGTCCTGACATCTGATCCTGTTAGAAATGAACAAATGCAAGAGTGACCCGCGAAAAAACAAAGGAGAAATTATTCATTCTTTCAGCAGCCTAAAACATGAACAAACTGTTCGTTAATTTCTATCATCACTTTTTGGACTATTGTGAACTCGGAATGACGAAATGACTCTCTCACAATATGTTAACGTTACATGTGCTAGTGAAGATTAAAGATGAGAGGTTTGTGCTGGCAGCATGTTTTTCTTATCATTTATGGACCTAAATAAGGCCTAAATGTATATTTTGGGTATTTTTTATTTGTACTTATTTGTAACATTTAGTGACTGTAAATCTCTATATGTTCATAAATGTTTTATTTATTTATTTTTTATAAATAATCGCAGATGTTACAGTAGGCTTTTTTTGCATAATCACTGATCTGTAGCTATTCAATGAAATGATATGTGAACTAGCGAGAGGGCAACTTTCTGTCATACACCATGCATACTAAAAGGGTACCATTGGTACCCTTTGGCAGTGGAAACAAGTCTGATACCGAACCATACCTTATCTCACTATACCACTTAGTGGAAACAAGACAAAAGTTGCTGCTTTTGCACATTAAACGACAGACTATTGACTGGCAGTCACATACAAAACATTATTTCACAAATGGAAGAATACCTGACAACTCCGTGTTGATTCTAACAAGCAAAGAAGTAACAAGAGCACAAATCTTTCTAAAATCAAAGAGGTGTTACAGAAGCTTCTGAGTTTGCATGTTTGATAATTTGCAAAGAAAACGAACTAGAGGAGAGTTGGGGACTCTTCCAGCTGAAATTTCTCTTGCCCTCTCAATGGCTGTAGGTCATCCCTGATATATTTTACAGTAAAACACATTTCTTATCGCACTTTGCTGTAAGACATTCACATACTTCCCTAAGCCCTTTCCCTCAGGGGGATCCCCTCTGCCAGTGAAGTGAAATAGAAAGTTTAAATGGAGAGATCCTTGACCCGTTACCATTTCAGGCTGCTTCATATACTTTAATGCATCACCACTTTGATGTCTCGACAGATTGTGTTTAATTTACCTTTATTTTACACATATCCGTGCTTTGGGCTCAACTGGAATTAGTGATGTTAGTGAGAGAGGGAAGAACATAAAAACAAAGTTGAAAGCAGGCTCTGAGTTGGAGAAAGTAACAGATATTTATATGCTTATTGTTTTTCAGGCCTCTGCAAAGCATAACTCATTTCTTAGATGTTTGATAAACCAGTTATTTGTATGGGATGTTTTGCTTTAGTTTTCTCCTTTAGAAAAATGTTATTGAAGTGGATGTCTGTCATCTTCTGTGTTGTACTGATGTATGTTACATAATCAGATTACTTTTTTCAAATAACCAGAAAAGTAACAATTACTTTTCAATTTCCAAGAAATTTTTGAGTAGCAATAGTTATCTGAGTTGTAGTTACTTTATCAGGGTGGAAATTTAGTTAGAGTGGGGTTTTGTTGTATCATTTTCTTTTATTCAGCTCACATCCAGTTCCCTGGTTTCATTTATTTATTTTTAATTCACCTTCATTAATCTACATTCTTAAATGTACATTCTCAATGTTATTCTTTTTGTACCAGCATAATCACTATATTATAGTTTAAAAAACTGGGATTTGGCTATCCCATTTCCTATATCCCTAATTACCTCAGAGATCGAACAACCACATTATGTGATTGCACTTACAGGAAAAATACCAGTTTTCTTTCAATTGCATGTGATGACCACCAGCTAGTATAAATAAAAGCAAGTCTTTATAGTTCTCATTAGAAGACTGATATTACCAGGTCTGAATTCCATTGGTTCCATGACCCGGATGGATATTTTGGGGTTTGTCCATACATCAGAGTTACCGAATTTCAGTCTTCACACCCTAACACACCCTTTGTACATTTGTCTCATCCCTTCAGAACCATATTCTAATTCAAGTGTAAGTGTAAGTGACCCTGCTCTGTCAAAGGCTGTGGCTGATTTCTACTTCTGTGGACACATCTGATCTCTGGTCAAGTACAACGATGGACTCATTCTCATTCATTCATGCACTACATTGACGATGATTGGAAGCTGCTCCAGTGACCTAAAAAATTAAATAAATAAATATAATAATCATTCATTAATCGTAATTAAGTTAAATGTTCAATTAATCAAGATTTTGATTTTAGGCCAAATCACCCAGCCCTAATTTTAGTGTGTGATAGTAGGTATATTATGTCACACTTTTCTAGTAAGGAAAGTTTCCTTTAAATTTTATATGATTAAGGCCAGCTACTATGAATAAGAGCAAGTCTTTATGGTTCTCATTAGAAGACTGACATTACCAGGTCTGAATTCCATTGATGCTATGACCCGGATGGAAGTAAGGTTTAGAGGGGTAAGTGTAATGGAGACCAGATAGTAAGAAAATCAAACAAAAAATCACTAAGTGTATGCCTGGCTTTACTGTGATCTCAATAAGTTGAGTTCTTTATTTTCCTCCATCCTACTTAGATTACTGGTTCATATTCTGCTCTGAGTGGCTAAATATAGTCCTAGAGAGGTAACATCAGCAATTTCCAAACATTGGTTGAAAATCAGGCTCAAAAATGTGTGGTGTACAACCAACGCAAGATTAAAAATTTTTGCCTGCCATGGAAAATGCTGCTGGGTTTATGTTGTGGAACCATGTTGTTGATGGCCTACAAAAATGTCATCACTAAACACACTATTTCTGTCAGAAAACAAATGTGGCACAACCCGACTAAGATTTTTGCTAATCATTCGCAAAGTTCTTATTATACATGATTTTGAATATATTATTTACTGTGATTATTTCGTAACTTCTTCAAAAAAAAGAAGGAATTCACTGTCAATGCGGTTATATCTACTCAAAACAAAACCAGAGAAGCCTGACACTTGTTGAACTTGTTGGTTTTGAAGCACCTGCAATGATTTCCTGCAGTCTGCGTGTCGCCTTTACTCCAAAACCTAAAAATAAAATAAAAAAATACAGGCCTTTAACCTGTTTTTTATTGCACGCTGCTATATCTTCGGTCCTCAAGCAGCACCTGCTGACAGGCCGCTCTCCCCCGTCTATCACTACATTACATATATTTGACTGACAGAGGATCTAAGCGGCTTAGAAGCAGCGGTTGTTTCAACCCCAAGTATAACAGTGGTTGGTTTTGTAAGGCGAAAGAGATTACATGCATTACATCCTCCAGCCCTCTAAATAGAGCTGCGACGTTTGGAGAGTCTTTGGTAATGTGCTGGGCTAAGCAGGCCTGTGTACACTGAACTGGCGGCAGAGTGCTCCTGCAAGGCACTGCACACACAGCCATTGGAGTGAAGGACATCTGAGGTCTCGCTGTGCTCCATGTAGGTGTCTGAAGTGGACAGATCGTGAGAGATAATCATGGGGATTGAGTAGCGCATCTTCTCTTGGCTTTTGTACCAAAGACAAGAGCACATGGACTGGAAATGGAGCACTTCTGCGTAGACGTTGCACAACCCCTTACCGGACCCTCCTCCGTGTCCCGCGGTAGATGAAGAAGGTGGGTCGGAAATGCAATGATTGGTTCCGGCGCCTCCGCTCTGCCTATTTCGGGACAGCAAAGTGCGCTGTTCTGCGTCACGGCGTTCATCTTCTGCATTCATGGTCATAAAACGCAGAACCACCAGGTTCAAGAAGGCTCCAATGACAGTGAGGCCTGTGAGGATGTACATGAAGCTAAAGGCTACATACTGGGGGTTGGTTTGTAAAGCGTTATCCTTCTGCAGGGCCACGTAGTCCCCAAAACCAATGGTGGTGAGTGTAATGAAGCAGTAATAGTATGCATGGAAGAAGCTCCAGTCCTCGTAGCGGGAGAAAGCCGCAGCCCCCACACACAGGGTGCTCATGCAGGATATCAAGCCAATGCACACCATGTTGGCCATGGAGACCTCTGTGTGACGGAGACCAAGACACTTTTTGAGACGGTGAAGCAGGTATTTGACGAAGGTGTTGATGCGTTCACCCAGACTTTGGAACATGACCAGGGTGAGCGGGATCCCCAGGAGAGCATAGAACATGCAGAACACCTTCCCGCCATCCGTGCTGGGGGCCGCATGACCATATCCTGGAAAATATAACAGACAACTTTTACTATTTTGGGGTTTGTCAATACATCAGTGTTACTCAACTCCAGCCTTCACTCCCCACTGCTCTGTACATTTTGTATTTGTCTTATTACTTCAAAAGCATATTCTATTTCAACCGGAAGTGTCTTTGGACAACACAGGATATTCTACCACTCAACCAGTTTGAAGGGAGTCTACGTGTTTCATTAAAATGACATTTAATATTTGATATTTCAATTTTAATTGTATTCACATACACTTAAGGCTGTGTCATTGTGCAAAGTTGTAAATTTAAAGTTCCTAGTTTGTAATTTTCCTGGTGATTTTTGGGTTAGCTTGATTTAACCAAGTAGTACATGTTCCTGGATTACCATCTATGCTGGAACAACATTCGAATCAGATATTAGCATCTATGCTGGAACAACATTCCAATCAGCCAATCAGATTTAAGGTATACGTTTGCAATTTATGTTAAATTTAAGGCTTAAAGCTATGGTTAATGTACTTCTACATCATTGATATCCATTTTAGGAATAATTGTGGTTATGCTTAGAGAATTTGGGTTAGAAATTACATTTTTGAACAGGAAGGATGTACCAGCGGAAAGCTAAATGTTATTCCTGGATCGTATCCTGCAAGCCAAAATCATGCCCACCCAATAATACCCAACAAACCTGTCAACTGGCAGTGCATTCCAGATGAGATATATCGCATTTCAGAGGGACAAACTGTTCTGAAAACTTGCGCTGTAAACAGCTGTCGACTGACTGACTGATTGATTGAATGACTACTTGACTGACCAATCGACTGACCCACCTTCCTCCTTCCCTAAACCCAACCAATAGTTTTTTAAAAGGCACAGATTGACCAACTCCTCTCTGCATGCACTGACGTACATGGTGAGCTAACTGGACAAACTGGTAACAGCGGGAAAGCTGACCATACAGAGACAAGCAATCAGCTGGCAAGCACAAAAAGGAATGGCATCATACCGCCCTGTAGCAGTCACTGTAAAGACGAAATGCAGCCCTGCGTACTCCAGGCTAAATATTTTGCGATATCCAGAAACATATATAGGACAACGTTTTCAGAATGAGCCTGTGTTGCATTAGAGTCAGCTGAGTAACGCACAAGTGTTGTATTATCTGTAGTTAACGTCTACGTCTACGTAGCGTCTACGTTAACGTGCATCTTAATCTAGTAATTTGTAAAGCTTTTGGGCACAAAAGTGTTTCTTTATTACAGTTAAACCACTGAAAATGACCACATGAAATGTTTTGACAATGTTGTTGGTTCCTTTACCGCACTTTATACATCAGAGGACCCTTGCTGTCTATGGAAGATGAGTGAGAGCTATGATAACTGTAACACAATTATGATAAGAAATTGTATATGCTCTGTTTTCTGGAATTGACTCCTCAACTTAATTTAAGTTAGGTTTAGTACAACCCGCTCTTCAAATGATGCAATGCCTCTTACCCTCCTAGAAAACCCAAAATGCTGACTCATGACTGCACTGCCAAGATCATCTCCAACCACATCAAGTTTGCTAATGACATAACAGTTCTAAGTCTAATCAACAAAAAAGATGAAACACACTACAGAGAGAAAGTGGCACAGCTGGGTGAATGGTGTGGCACTAACATACTGTCCCTCAATGTGAGAAAGACAAAGAAGGTTGTGATGAAACTCCGTTGACCACCCACCACTGACCATAGAAGCTTGATTGTGGTAGTAGTGAGCAGCACTAAATTTCTGGGGATGCACATCACACAGGATGTAACCTGAACCATGTCACTTTCCTAAAAGAAACAACAACGTCTACACTTTCTATGCCTGCTGAAAAGTCTCCTTCCACCCATCCTCACCACCTTTTACAGGGGAACCATTGAGAGTGTGCTGACCAGTACATTACTGTCTGGTGTGGAAACTGCAGTGCTGCTGACCTCAAGATGCTTCAACAGACAGAAAAGACAACTGAGAGGATTATCAGTGTCCCTTGCCTTACCATTCAAGACATTTTCCTTTCACAATGCTGCAGGAAAGCAATCAGTAATGTGCGAGACTCCACCCATGCCTTCCACAGTCTCTTCCAGCTCTTGCTATCAGAAGATGATTTAGGAATTTTAGAGCCTGCTTGGCTAGACTACTCAACTGTGTCTTTCCACAACTCCCTCAACTCAACCCCCATTCCTTAAAAACCTCAAAACAGTATGAAATTCTGAGTGTTGTGGGAGGGGGGTTTTGAAGATTCTAAGGGTCTATGCACCGCATTTACTATTAAGGGACCCCTAAACCCCTAATCCCATCACCCCCTCACACACACACACCACCACCCTGCTCTTCACTTTCGTTAGTGATATCAACAGCTCCACTACCCTCCCCCCTCACTTTCTTCCTCCATCATAAACATTAACCATTGTTAACACCTAACCATGCACGCCCCCTTCCCTTTATTTTTGTCTGTGACACCACCACCACTCCTTGCTATTCGCTTTCGTCCACGATACCAACCTAATTGTTACTTCCTGGTATAGGGCCTGAACTGGCCAGCATGACACTGTGAGTGGGTTGGACAAACCATCTGCAGAAAACACCCACTTTCCTCTCTCTGACACTGCACCAGTTTAGCACATTTGAACTATACACTTTCATACAATCATTCCATGTAACTAAAAACACTGTTTTTCTGAGTGTGCATCGCACAGGTCAGCATGTTTCTTCAGTTGTTTGTGTTGTGACCAAATGCAGCACTTTTCATCAGTTGTTTGTGTTGTGAGAATTTGCAACACGTCTGCAGTTAAACTGATGAAGATTGTTTCTTAAATTGCTTGTGTTATTTGTAATTGCATGTGTTTTCTTAAATTGTATCTCAGACTGGTTTTTTGAACATGACAATGAGTTTACTACACTCAAATGGCCTCCACGGTCACCAGATCTCATTCCAGTAGAGCATCTTTGGAATGCAGTAGAACAGGAGACTCACATCATGGATGTGCAGTCGACAAATCTGCAACAACTGCGTGATGCTATCATGTCAGTATTGACCAAAATCTCTGAGGAATATTTACAGCACCTTGCTGAGTCCATACCACGAAAGATTAAACAAGTTCTGCGGGCAAAAGGGGGTTCAACCCGGTACTAGTTATGTGTAATAGTAATAGTATCTAATAAAGTGGCCGCTGAGTGTAGTGGTGATAAAAGGTCCCTTTAAATTTAAAAATATCCATGCTTCCCCCGAACCCATTGAAGTCTTTAATTGAGATTCATCTTCCTTCTACTCACAGCGATCTTCTGTAATTGTATTTGCATTGCACTGTGATGGAGTCCAGTTGCTCTTATTATAGCAACAGCATGAATTATTTCTTTGAAAGCGGCTCAGTCGAGCCATCTGCACATGCAGGCGGCTGTTTGAAGCTCATTTTCAGGGCTCTGCTTCTCTCCCTCTATCCATTCAGCTCCTAAAATAACTTTTTTTTCTCAATTATTATTTCACCTTATCATCAAATGTGCTGCAGTCACTCCAAATCCATTAGTAGTTGAGCACATATTATAAAGGGATTGGGGATTAAATACTTAGAGAAGGTGTGAGAGTCTGTGTGTGTGATGTTGGGGGAAGGGACGCCGGCAAAATGAAGGATTAAAGATGTTTGCCATTGGTTAAATCACAATATAAAGCATGCGTATTTAGAAATAAAGTAAGAGACGATAATGACTAGGCCCACACAAAATCTGCGCCCACAGATTTCCGCAGAATGTTGACCCTGTCACTACATCTACACAGTAAAACATTCAGGATTCTGTACAATTTTATCATGTTGCCAAACACAAATCTATTAAGTTAGCTAACAGTTTTTCTCAGTCACTTTGGTGCATTTCTTACAACACTATTTACATTTGCACAATAGTTAATGCATTTCTTAAAACAATTAGTCATTTGTGCACATCCTAGTAGCAGTTTCTCATTCCTTCCAACACATTGCAGATGCTTTTGGACATGCATCAATCACTTTCATACAACTCTCTGCTATTCATAACATTATCATTTGCTTATGTCATGTCAGTCAAAATTAACTAAACTTGTTAATGTTGAATAGTCATTCCATAGAAAACTTATAGTCCTCATTTCATTACTTAAGTCATTACATACATAAATGTTGAACTAGTTGTCAAAATCTGTCTTGCAAATGTTATAAAAAAATTTAATCTTTATTTTGCTGAAAATTGCTGAACAATTACATGAATAATTTAAAGACCTGTGGATGTTGTAGGTTCAGTTCAAATATATGTACTACAATATTGTTTACAGTCGTACACAGCTCTACCCAAAGGAAGTTTATGTTTGTTGTAAATAAGAGTGTGTTTATTTTTTTGTTCAGTGCTGTGAATAAATTAGAATTGCAATGAGCATATGCAGTAAAAATGTGAAACATGCATATTCAGTATCTTGTTCTCAGATACCTCACTAAATGCAGTGATGCCCAACTTTACTGTAGTTTTCAAATGGCTGTGCAAATAGTAATTAGTGCTGTCTTGAGCATTTTCAGGAAGTGTCACCAAAATCTGACTTTTTAGTAATGAAAAAAATGTACAGAGTAAACTGTCACAATGAAAACACGACAAAGCACTTTGACTATCTTGTTTATAAACAATGGTGCCTGGACTCTGGACTTTTCATTTTGATGACACTGACACTTTGATTGACATGAATACTTGCTTTTAAAGGATGAACTATCTATTTTGAGCATTTGACATGCTTTTGCAGGTTATCATAAAGGTTTTGCAGTTTGTACTAATTGTTTTGAGAAATGCATTAACTGTTGTGCAGAAATGCACAAGTGTTATGAGAAACACACCAAAGCGACTGAGAAAAACTGCAATCACTTTTACAGATTTAGGTTGATTGAACATATGGAATTAAGTTTTTAATTCCTTATGTTAAAAAAAAAAAACTTAAAGGGGTGGTCCAGATTGTATTTTTAAGGCTTGATTGTGTTTATAAGATGCAAAGCGATGTATGCTTATGCTTCTTTGTAAAAATGTAAGTTATTTTTTCATATATCTTATTTAAATTATATATTGCTACTCACTAACATGAAAACAACTATCATATTTTCAAGTTTTTCTGAAAGCCCTCCATTAAGAGGCTCTGATTGGTCAGCTAACATAATGTGCTGTGATTTGCGAATTGGCTCCACGTCTCCAGGGGTGGGTAGAGTATAAAAAAATCTATACTCAAGTAAAAGTAAAAGTAACAATCTTAAAAGTTACTCAAATAAGAGTAAAAAAGTACCTGATGAAAAAAAATACTCAAGTAAATAGTTACTATTTACTTTTGATATATATATATATATATATATATATATATATATATATATATATATATATATATATATATATATATATACATACATGCACACACACACACACACACACACACACACACACACACATATATATATATATATATATATATATATATATATATATATATAGTCAAAATTATTCGCCCTCCTGTGATTTTATTTATTTTTTCTTTTTCAAATATTTCCCAAATGATGTTTAACAGATTCAGGAATTTTTCACAGTATTTCCTATATGATTTTTTCTGTTGTTTTATTTCAGCTAGAATACAAACAGTTTTTAATCGCTTTAAACCCATTTTAAGGGCAATATTATAAGCCCCCTTAAGCGATATTTGTTTAATTGTCTACAGACTTGCTTAATTACCTGAACTTTAATCTAAATAACCTAGCTAAGCCTTTAAATGTCACCTTAAGCTAAATGCTAGTATCTTAAACAATATCTAGTCAAATATCATGTGCTGTCATCATTCTTTTATTCATTTTCTTTTCAGCTTGGTCCCTTTATTAATCCAAGGTCTCCACAGTATAATGAACCGCCAACTTATCCAGCACTTGTTTTACGCAGCGGATGCCCTTCCAGCTGCATCTCATCTATAGAAAACATTCACACACACTCATTCCCAATAGACAATATAGCTTACCCAATTTACCTATAGTGCATGTCTTTAGACTGTAGGGAAAACCGGAGCACTCGAAAAAAAAAACTACACGAACAAGGGGAGAACATGCAAACTCCACACAGAAACGCCAACTGACCCAGCCGAGGCTCGAATCAGCAACCTTCTTGCTGTGAGGTGACAGCACTACCTACTGCGCCACCACATTGCCTTCTGTTCCATTAAACAGCTACTTGGTTATGGCAGGCCCGTATATTTGATTTAATTGGAAGTTCATGGATAACTAAAATAGCCAAATTAGTTTTCAAATAAATTTTAATATAGGATTTTGTTTAGTCTTAAAGCCTTTTTCAATGGATTAATTTCAATATTTATGATAATAAATAAGACAAATTAGCTCATATATGAGACAAATTCTGGACATTTTTTGATTTCGAACCACCGAACCCCTCCCTGGCCACAGGCCTGCATAGTTACCATTAATAAGGTTCGAATTGGGATTGGGCTTTTTTCAGGTTGGAGCTGGAATTCATATGTTGCGATGTCAATGTACAGCGTGCATCGCATTATCAAACTATTCTTGTTGACATCTTGGAGTAAAAACAGACAGAACTTGAGGCCGGGTGACCTTGTCCGATAAACTCACTGCATGCAGACAGCATGACCGTCCTTCTCGGAACCACAGATGGCCGTGGTGTGAACGCAGTATAACTTGCGAAGTAACTGTAATTCATTACTACCGACCTCTGCACGTCACCAGGAAGCAGCTCACCTCTACTAGCACACATTTTGCCGTTGTATAAATACTGTCAGTCAGTGTAACGAAGAGGACACATCTAAACCTCATGCCTGCTCTTATCTGTCACATATATAGTATTCAGGTTATAAGCATTTGTAAGTAATATGAAACATTCATGTTTCTTTCTTAAGTTCTTTATTTGAAATGTAAAATGCACAGAAAGTGGCCTCATAGAGAGACACTGCAGCAGGGCTGAAGATTGTGGCTGTTTACAGGGGTTTGACTGATAAATATGAATTTGTAGCTAAATTGTTAACAGTGCCAAAAAGCATTTCCTGTTGTTTACATAATTGTTTACATCCATGCTACAAAATATTTTGTTAACGCTAGAAATTATGCATGTAATAGATCAATTTTAACAAATAAAACTACTTACAGATTGTGGCTCACTATCCAGCTTTGTCTATTATGGTTGGAGCTGCTGCTCCTTTGAGGAGTTTATATATATATATATATATATATATATATATATATATATATATATATATATATATATATATATATATATATATATATATATATGTAAATATAAATTTTTCTGAAACAAAACTAAAATGAAATTGTAAGCACTTTTTGTGGTGTCCTTTGGAAGGAGTGGGGTGTTCTCGCAATCAGTGTGCAGCATCCACTTGGCATCAGCATCCAATCACACGACAACGGCGCCAATGCACTCACCAGCTGTTAGTGGAGTGGAGAGATAGTGATTGAGTCAATACGGTAGATGGTAATGGCCAATGTTGGGAATTTGGCCAGGACACTGGGGTTACATCCCTACTCTTTACGAAAAGTGCCATAGGGTTTTTAATGACGACAGAGAGTTAGGACCTCAGTTTAACGTCTCATCCGAAAACTGGCGCTCAATGACAGTATAGTGTCCCTTTCACTATACTGGGCAATTAGGGCTCACACAGACTACAGGTTGAGCGTTCCCTGCTGGCCTCACTAACACCACTTCCAACTGCTTCCTAGATTTCCCATGTGGTCTCCCATCCAGGTACTGATCAGGCTCAGCTCTGCTTAGCTTCAGTAAGTAACCGGTCTTAGGCTGCAGGGTGACATGTCTGTGTAATGGCCTATGTGTGTGTTTGTGTTTGTGACATATCAGGACACAAATCTGTATAATGACATGGGTATGACACAGGTATTACAAAAAGGAGGTGAAATATGAGGACATTGGTGACGTCCTCGTTTCTCAAAAAGCTTATAAATTACACAGGGTGAGTTTAATCAGAGAGTAAAGCTGCACACAGTATCCTGTGATGGTTGGGTTTAGGGGTAGGGTGGGGTGAGGGCAATACAATATAAGGTGTGTGTGTGTGTGTGTTTGTGTGTGTGTGTGTGTGTGTGTGTGTGTGTGTGTGTGTGTGTGTGTGTGTGTGTGTGTGTTTTGTATTCCTTATTTTTGAGGACATTTATGTCAACACCAATAAATGATGACCTTGTGAAAACATTTATTTTTTATTTCTTGGTCTCATGAGGATAACGACTTATATATCACACAGAACTAAGTATTTTGAAAATGTAAAAATGCAGATTGTTTACATTTACATTTACATTTAGTCATTTAGCAGATGCTTTTATCCAAAGAAACTTACAAATGAGGACAAGGAAGCAACTTACACAACTATAAGAGCAACAATGAATAAGTGCTATAGGCAAGTTTCAGGTCTGTAAAGTCTAAGAAGGAAAGTATTAGTACTTTTTTTTTGGGTACAGTTAGTGTGATATCCAGAGAGGCAATTACAGATTAGGAAGTAAAGTGGAGACTAAATAGTTGAGTTTTTAGTCGTTTCTTTAAAATAGAGAGTGACTCTGCTGTTCTGATGCAGTTAGGGAGTTCATTCCACCAACTGGGCAGATTGAGCGTGAGCGAAAGTGATTTCTTCCCTCTTTGGGATGAAACCACAAGGCGACGTTCATTCACAGAACGCAAGTTTCTGGAGGGCACATAGATCTGGAGAAGTGAGAGCAGATAAGAAAGGCAAACATCAGAGCTTTAAATTTGATGCGAGCAGCAACTGGCAGCCAGTGCAAACGGACTAGCAGCGGAGTGACATGTGCTCGTTTAGGTTCATTGAAGACCACTCGTGCTGCTGCGTTCTGGAGCAGCTGAAGAGGCTTGATAGAGTTAGCTGGAAGCCCAGCTAGTAGAGATTTGCAGTAATCCAGTTTGGAGAGAACAAGAGCTTGAACAAGGAGTTGAGCTGCCTGTTCAGATAAGAAGGGTCGGATCTTTCTGATGTTATTTCTGATGTTTCCTTGTTTCTTTTTAAGGTTGAGTTTAGAACATAATTTACAGTTTGTTCTATATTTTATTTGTTTATTTTCTTTCGGCTTTCTTTCGGGTCGCCACAGCGGAATAAACCGCCAACTATTTCTGCATATGTTTTACGTGGCTGATGCCTTTCCAGCTGCAACCCAGTACTGGGAAAAACCTATACACTCTCTCATACTCTACAACGAGGCTAGTTTATTTAATTCACATATAGCGCACTACAGCACATGTCTTTGAACTGGTGGGGGAAACAAGATCACTTGGACGAAAGGCATACCAACACTGGTCAAACATGCAAACTCCACATAGAAATGCCAACTGGTCCAGCTAGGACTCGACAGCTCAGCAGCCTTTTTGCTGTGAGGCAACAATGCTATCCACTGAGCCACGGTGCCACCTTCCATATTTTATACAAAAAGAAAAATCAATATGTCTATGAAAAGTCCCCAAAAAGAGAGCTGTACAAATGTGTGTTTGCGAGTGTGTGTGCATGTGTGTTTGTGTGTGTATGTGCGTGTGTGTGTCTCTTTGATAAAAGCAGATCAAAGGCTGATCTGGGATGCATCCACCTTTATTAAAGAATGACATCACTGTCAGCTCACCAGGCCTACATCTAGGGTTGATGAAAACATTAATAATCAGATTACCATATGCCATACATAACACTGCTTTATAATCTGCACTGATGTCGCAGTCTTATATATGCAGTGTTAAGAACCTCATCTTTATGATCCTTTGTAGTTAGTGGTACAATGCTAAATATAATTTTAAGTAGTAAATAAGTAGTAAATAAAGTTTATTAAAACATCCTATTCGGTGGCACAGTGGCTCAGTGGTTAGCACAGTCTCCTCACAGCAAGAAGGTTGCTGGTTTGCGTCCCAGCTGGGCCAGTTGACGCTTCTGTGTGGAGATGCATGTTCTCCCCTTTTTAGTGTGGGTTTCCTCCAGGTGCTCTAATTTACCCCCCAGTCTACCAGTTTCTGTCAGTTTTATTTTTATTGTCATCTTTTTTATAACCTTTATGAAAAACACAAATTGTATAATACATTTTTCTATATTACAAATGTTATATATCACAAAGGATATGCATAATGATATATATTTATACAACAGTTCTGTCTTGTTCTTGAATCTGATTGGCTGATAGCTGTGCAATATTCTGCATTAAAAGCACTCTTACAGCCTCTTCACTCTTGTGTATTACTCCGCCACATAGAGTGACAGCAGATCAATAGACTCACTACAGTTTGACAAATATTGCTGCTGTTTGAAAACATAATGTACTTTTAAGGCATTTTAGCAAAGTATGTACTTGGTTGGATTGCAACTAAGCAGTTTATTAATAAGAATAGTGTCTATTTAAATTTTTATAATTTTAAAGATACATCGCATCAGCGCCCATCAGCCTGTCATACTGAGCAGAGCAAAGACGGTTGATGTTGTCCATCCACAAGATGGCAATAGAGACCGCATGATAACCCTTAGAGGAGAAAAACTCAGAGTTCAGCTTATCAAATCATGAGATCAGATCTCTCTCTCTTTTGAAAGTTGTAGTGCTGTATTTATACCATGTTAAGCTGGTAGGGTTTGCTTTGCTTGGCTTTTTTAGGTTTAATAATTGTGATCTCTCGATTGCAACAGAGAAATACTGGGAAATGTCTCTATATTGAAGGCATTTCATGCCATGTAACCTTATAATTTTTAAATGTCAGCAAAATCACCTGTTTTGTCATTAGACATTATGCTAGATAATCATTCAAATACTAGCTCTAAAGTGGCGTTGGTAAAGTAGCAATATTTCTGCTGTTCTGAGGTCAGCTGCAGATGTGAATGAATGACAGAAAAAGTTGCTCTTAGAAAAGGGCTTGAGACTTCCTTTGTTTTAATTTAACTTTATATGCATGATTATGCCGTCGAACTTTTGTATAAATGCAATATCACACTCGTATTAGTGCAATGTGGCTGTATATGGTCACTGGTAAGAAACTAAGGTACTCTGCCTGTGGCCTCCCACCAGTGGCGCCCCCAGAAAATTTTCATAGGGGTGGCCAGAAGAAGCCACAGCAAATCTTGGGGTGGCACACAAAAAAAAAATGAATTCAGTGTAATGTTATATTTTTGTTTCTGGTAAATTAAATAATGTGATTTTAATTAATTTAAATAATTAGTCTTACAATATCGCAATTTATTCCTTGAAATAATTCAGCAAGTACATGTGCAAACCAAATAAAAATCAATATTTAGTTTAAAAACACTTTTCATATATAGAAATAACTTTTCAGTTATTTTTCACATACATTTATTGTACAGCATACAGTATATGCCATGTCTAAAATTAATTGAGATTGAGTTAAATAATAAAACAAATGAACAAACTGAACAAAAGGCATTACTATATATATACACACACACTCACTATACAGACCCTAATAATATAATCTATATCCCTTTTTGAGCCACTTTATTAATGCAGCTTCTTCTATTGATGTACCTTAAGGTAAATATTACATAGCCATTACTGTCTATTGAAGGTGTGTGTGTGTGTGTGTGTGTGTGTGTGTGTGTGTGTGTGTGTGTGTGTGTGTGTGTGTGTGTGTGTGTGTGTGTGTGTGTGTGTGTGTGTGTGCGCTGTCAATGACGATCAGGGAGGGCAGTGGTGGTTCTAGTTTAGACGACACCCTGGGTGAACCACCCCATATACCCACCCTCCCTAAATAGTTAAATTTATTTTTCAATAAATATAAAAATTTACTTATATTTATTTTAAATAAATACAATTAATGTTAATATTATTATTATTCTAAATAAACAACAGACATCAATCCTAAATGTTACTGGAAAACAATGTAACAGAGTGATATGCTAAGATCACTTATAGGGAACCTTTTGCATGAATATTAGTTATGACAATTCTATAGAATACAAAAATATGTGTTTTATCTGTGGTCTTAGACCCGAATTATGGCCAAGAAAAAATGTTATGAAGTCTTACGTCCCTGACTCTTTATCCCTCCTTTCTGCTTTATAGACATGCTTAGTGAAAGTATCATCATATATAAACTTTAGTTTTGTCGACTTTCAAAACTAAACACCTGACACCTCTTCACAAAAGGCTTTCTCCGGTTTCACGGCGCATGAGCGGCGCGTTTTTTATCAGCGTGCATGTAAACAACCGGGATTCACACACGAGCGCGTGAGCCACACGGGAATGGTTTTCTGCACGCACGCGTCAGTTTGCTTTCACCAAAAAGATGAGAACGGCCCTTAATGTCTTTATTCTGGGATTGCCACTCTAAGTTAACACACGTGCATAAAGTAAATAGTATCCCAATGCTTTTACTAAGGGATGTTTTTGTTGCATTCAAGTTAATAAAATCAACAGCAAAATCATATTGGGGTGGCCACAGGGGTGGCCAGAGTTTACCCAGGGGTGGCCATGGCCACCCCTGGCCACCACTTGGAGGCGCCCCTGCCTCCCACCAGTGCTGGTATACACTCATATCGCACTGCTACTCATGTGATATTTATTTATCACACAAGTATTTATTATTACTCGTTGCTATTTCATTCATTCATTAATTTTCTTGTCAGCTTAGTCCCTTTATAAGTCCAGGGTTGCCACAGCGGAATGAACCGCCAACTTATCCAGCACGTTTATACGCAGCGGATGCCCTTCCAGCCGCAACCCATCTCTGGGAAACATCCATACACACTCATTCACACTCATACACTACGGACAATTGAGCCTACCCAATTCACCTGTACCACATGTCTTTGGACTGTGGGGGAAGCCGGAGCACGTGAAGGAAACCCACACAAACGCAGGGAGAACATGCAAACTCCAAACAAAAACGCCAACTGAGTCGAGCCGAGCTGAGGTTCGAGGCCAAGCGACCTTCTTGCTGTGAGGTGACAGCACTACCTACTGCACCACTGCGTCGCCCCGTTGCTATTTATTTTATTTAATTATTTTATTTTTTTGTTGTTCAAAGTCTACCAGTAATGAGATGGAGTGGAAAAAGTTCTAACTTTCAAAAGTTGCTTCTGATTTAATATTTCTATTTCTTGAAAAAATTTCAGTAAACCAATGTAAACCAAAAAAAGAAAGAAAAAAAGAAAAATCTACCAGTTTCTAAATGATTATTTCAGAATAAGTCCTATGACTGTTGTGTTTGAGTGTGTGTGTTTGTGCTGAGTGGTTATGTTTAGTAGGCTATATGTAACTCGAGCAGTGTTTGGGGCTTGACACACTCTGGTCAGTTGTCCCGCTGCTGTCACTTTTAATCCTCGTCATCTTCTTGAAAAGCGACATCGGCAAAGCAGTACTGCAGAGTCGTGCCATTATATAATGCTATTCCTTTTCTCCTTTATGTAAGATATCATTTGTTCACTTTAGTATAAATATCTGATTGCGTTCTTTGATATAATATTACTGTGATATATCGTTTTATTACATTTGCATATATGAATTTGACCAACAATACAGTAAAACAGAGTTATCATGAAGCATTTTGCTGTTTAACATTACTGTTTAGTAATTTATTTTAACAGATCATTTATGTAGGCGACACGGTAGCTTAGTGGTTAGCACTGTTACCTCACAGCAAGAAGGTAACTGGTTTCGATTAAAGCTGGGTCAGTTGGCAATTCCATGTGGAGTTTGCTTGTTCTCCCTGTATTGGTGTGGGTTTCCTCTGGGTGCTCCGCTTTCCCCCACAGTTTAAAGACATGGGCTATAGGTGAATTGAATGAACTAAACTGGCCATAGTGTATGTGAGTGCAAATATGAGTGTGTACAGTATGGGTGTTTCCCAGTACAGGGTTGTGGCTGAAAGGGCATCTGCTGTGTAAAACATATGGTTGACAGTTCATTCTGTTGTGGTGACCCCTGAAAAATAAGGGACTACGAAATATGAATGAATGATCATTTATGTAATAGAGAGATTTTCAGTCTCACATGATCCTCAAGAAATCATTCTGATATTATGATTTGCAGGTCAATAATGTTTAAAACAATACAGCATTTCTTGTAAAATTAATTCTTTCAGTGACAAATGTGAGTTTATAAACACTTAGTTGCTATTTATATTAAAAGGCTATTCAATGCTTGTTTCTGATTGGTCGATGCACATTCTAAGCTAAGGTGTGCTGTTATTTTCAGATAAACGCACAAAATAGTTCCAGGCAAAGTAATTTTAGTTAAAATAGTGAAAACCATTCATATCAAAACACAACTAAAGGGTTTTGATGAGATGTATAAGAAATAACTGTTACACACAGGAGCAGTTTGAGAAAAAAAACCTCATAAATATCTTGAAATACTACATCTTAAACCTCCACTCTGGGGTGATTTGAAGTTTTAATTTGGCATTGACATTTTTTGTTTTAGCTAGCGAATGATTTTGCGTGACAAATCTTGTTTGGACAAAAATTTAAGAAAATGCTTTTAAAAAAAACTAATAGATACACTCTGCAAATTCACTACCCTTTTGTTATGGTAGGGATGAAAACATCCACAAAATTAAACTGCTGTATGCATTTTTTTTTTTTTTTTTGCATAAATCTGTTTATCAGCCACAGCGCTGATCAATACTACTCAATTGTTTAGGCAATTACAGCATTTTACCTCTTTAAGTGCCACATTCATAAATGATGTCACTGATTTGGTGAAAAAAACACACAAAATGATGCATTTACAATATAAAAGTAATTATGGACTGTTTTTTTAAGCTTCTACAGTCTTGAACCTATGAAATAACATTGGCTTTGATGTATTATTTTTGATTGATTTTCATTTTTTTTCTCCCTAATTTACTGTTGGTGGCTGTTTTTATTCCCGATGACTTCCATTATAACCACATTGCTTTGATTACAAAACAATGGCACCATGTAATCATGCATTTTTGATTGTTGGTGGTTTTCCCTGTTGGGAAGAAATAAAATTTGTATTTTTTTTTTCTGTTGATCATCAATTGGCACCATTAACCCTTTAAATAGGCCTTAAAGAGAGGGAAAAAAAACTTAGTTACTTGATTTTATATGGAGTGTAACAGCAAATTAAAGTGTGTGTAAGTGTGTCTGTGAGTGTGTGAGAGTGTGAAAGTGACCTTTTTGGACTTACCTTGGTGTGTCTGAGAAAATTAAAATATGCATTTTAGCTCTCAGAACTACATGGCATAAACGAAAACAAAGACTGTGTATTTACAGTATGCACCATCAAAAGTGGCTCTAATGGAAATCAATGGGGCAAAAACAGCCACCAACAGTAAATTAGGGAGAAAAAATGAAAATTTAACAATGCATCAAAGCCAATGTTGTTACTGATCATTCACTTCTAATACTGTGGTAAAAGGTTAATAAAAAAAATCCAGTACACAATTACTTTTTATTTTGAAAATACCTCTTTTTTTCCACCAAATCAGTGATATCCTTTATAAATTTGGCAATTTAGAGAGTTAAAATCCTGTAATTTTTTTTTTAGCAATTTATGCAAAAAAAGTAAAAAATATATATATTTAACGTATTCATTTCTACTGCAGTTAAATTCAGTGGATGTTTTCATCCCAGACATAACAAAAGGGTAGTACATTTGAACAGTGCACAAAGGTATAGTGTCGGTCAGGTGTTGTGCCTGTGGTAATACCAGAATAATTAACAGTAGTTCATTGAAATAATATTAAATAATGCACACTGGAGGTGCTTAGGGTCATGGCCACATCACAACCTCAAGTAAGCATTACTTTTCTAATAACTTGAAATACCATCAATTATTCGTTACAAAAATTTTTAGCTCTTTTAATCAATTGATGTCCTCGCTATAGGGCGATGCAGTGGCACAGTAGGTAGTGCTGTTGCCTCACAGCAAGAAAGTCGCTGGTTCGAGCCTCAGCTGGGTCAGTTGGCATTTTTGTGTGGAGTTTGCATGTTTTCGCTGCGTTCGCGTGGGTTTCCTTCGGGTGCTCCGGTTTCCCCCACAGTCCAAAGACATGCGGTACAGGTGAATTGGGTAGGCTAAATTGTCCATATTGTATGAGTGTGTATAGATGTTTCCCAGAGATGGGTTGCAGCTGGTAGGGCATCCGCTGCATTAAATTAATTAATGTGCTGCATAAGTTAGCGGTTCATTACGCTGTGGCAACCCCAGATTAATAAAGGGACTAAGCCGAAAAGAAAATGAATGAATGAATGTCCTCGCTATACTGTATGTTACAGGGCACTTTTTAGTGTCCAAACTTAGTTCTGGAGGGCCAGTGTCCTACAAAGTTTAGCTCCAAACCTAATCAAACACAACTGAACCAGCGTATTAAGTTCTTACAAGATATACTGTACTATAAACATCCTGGCAGGTGTATTGAAGCAAATTGGAGCTAAACTTAGCAGGCCTTCAGGACCGAGTTTGGGCTACCCTGTTCTAGGTACACCTTTTCACTTTATAAATCTAATCAACCTAGCACAAGGAAGCAACTTATTGTACTCAGGCATGTAGACATGGTCAAGAAGATCTGCTGAAGTTGACAACAAACACCAGGATGACGAAGAAAAATTAATTTAGTGATTTTGAGTGTGGCATGATTGGTCTATGAGATTTCACAACCACTTCTCCAATTCCAACTATCACTCCAACCATCACACAGAGAATTGTCTGAAAAGAGTAAAAAAAAAAAAACTGTGAACTTTTCTGTCTTTTTTGATTGTCTGCTTTTTTGTGATGAAGGATGCTGATTGTGTTTGCTATGCTGTCTCCACCGGGCATCTGGCCATACTGTATGTCACTTTAGATGATACTATGAGCACAAATACAGCATACGTAAGCATATTGCACATTACAGAGTCATGCTTCAAAATCACAAGGACATGTCCTACTACTTTTAAAGTGCTTAAACATGTCTTTTGCAGACATCCAGAAGATTGGTGGTGTCAATTAGTGATACATAGGTATCCTATGCAAAGTAGCAATATATTCCTTTTAAATCAGCGCTTCTAGGAAACCTTTCCACAAGATTTGTTTATGTTTGAATATTCTTCTAGGAGCACATTAATTGCACTTAATGTAAGTTTTAAAACTTACATTAAGTATTAACTTTGAGAAAAAATCATCATAAATTATATAACTGCTTAGTAAGATTGTCTAATTTCAAAATGCTGGTTCAGCTTATGTGGACTTCGAAGGACTCACCTTTGAAGTCTGCATCTTTCAGAAGATGCAGCCTCTAAAATGAGACAGCTTATTTCATCTTAAATGTTTTAATTTGGGTTGAGGTCAGTCAAACGTCTCTATACCATGGGCAACTTCAGTCCCAGTGGGCCACTATCCTGCACAGTCTATCTCCAATTCTTAATGGACACACTTGCCTTTAGCTTACTAGTGGTCTTTAAGATATTGCTTGGCTTGTTCGGGTGTGTTCAATTAGGGTCAGAGAAAAACTCTGCAGGGCTGTGACCCTCCAGAACCAAAGTTGCCCACCCCAGCTTAATTTTTTATTAAACTGCTAGGCTAAACTGTTTTATTTATTTGCAACTTTTTTTTATTGTATGTTATTTATTCTATAGTTTGTAATTTTCATTACTTATTAACACATCCCAATGTTGACAGGCATTTTGTAGAAGTGTCTGCATTTTTAAGTGCTTGATTTTATCCCTGTGGTCATGAAAATGATTGGAAAACCTGAATTCTATGATTTAGAGGGGTGTTCCAAAACACTTGACTATACATATATACAGATGATAGTGACACAGTGGCTCAGTGGTTACACTATCTCCTCAAAACAAGATCACTGGTTTGAGTCCCTGTTGGGTCATTTGGCATTTCTGTGTGGAGTTTGCATGTTCTTCCCTGTTGGCGTGGGTTTCCTCCGGGTGCTCCGGTTTCCCCCACAAGTCCAAAGACATGCGGTATAGGTGAATTGAATAAAATAAATAGTTTTTATTTTGGTTTATAACTATTAAAGTTTATGTGTGTACATGCGAGAATGTATGAGTGTTTTCCAGTACTGTGTTGCTGCTGCAAGGGCATCTGCTGTGTAAAACATATGCTGCATAAGTTGACAGTTCAATCCTTGATGGCGACCCCTGATGAATAAAGAGACTAAGCTAAAGGAAAATGAAATATATTCAGATGTGGACAAAATGGTTGGTAGACTTCAATTCTGTCCAGGCCAGTTTCTGTACTTTCCCTTTTTTATTGCTTCTTTTGAACCACACTTGGAAAGCAATATATAAATTTTTAGTTATTTGTAATCACTACTTTTTCCAAATTATTTCAGTTGCCACAGTAGTTTAACACAGTGATCAAAATATGAGAATAATAATTATTTTAGCACAAATAAAAACTACAACAATCAGTTGGTCATTTGGTCATTTGGAAAAGTGGCAGAAGGTAGATTTTTCCCATAACTGATCTGTTGAATTGCATCCCAATCATCACAAATACTGCAGAACACCTATTGGAATGAATATGGACCCAAGATTCTCACAGAAAACAGTCAAGTTTGGTTAAAAAAAATAAATAAATAAAAATAAATAATATATATATATATATATATATATATATATATATATATATATATATATATATATATATATATATATATATATTTTTGCCTCCATATATTTGCCTCCATATCAAATTTCCTGAAAGCAAGGAAGGTTAAGATGCTCCAGGATTGGCCAGCCCAGTGACCAGATATGAACATTATTGAGCATGTCTAAGGTAAGATGAAGGAGGAGGCATTGAAGATGCATCCAAAGAATCTTGATGAACTGCAAGAACACTTTACTTTTTAAAGTCAGACCTTACTGTCCTTTTTTATTAATTAAAAATCAAGGCGTGATCATATTTTCATTTGTTAAAATAGTCAGAATCTAGAGGTCTTTGCCTTTTATATAAGCCTCTTCTGATACCAAATGATCAACTAGAAGTCTAGTTATTATTCGCTGTTCCTAAAACTTGGATAGGCAACAAGACTTTTGTCAAGTAGCATATATCAGGGGTGCCCAAACTTGGTTCTGCACGGCGGTCTTGGTTGTGCTCAAACTTGCCTCAACGTTCTTGGCAGGACATTTCTAGCTGGCTTACTAAGCGCTTAATTAGCTAGCCCAGGTGTGTCTGTTTTGGGTTGTATTAAAACTATGCAGGACACTGGCCTTCCAGGACCAAGTTTTGGGCACCCCTGATGTATATTCTACAAATCAAAGATTCTAAAATACCATATTTTCTTTCTGTAGATGAAAGTGTTATAATTTTGGTCTTCATCCGTACAATTTTCTGTTTGGGGGTTTCAGTCAATTGGCAAATCAGACAAATAATAACAATAATGTGCATATTAATACCAATGATTGAGAGATAAATATAAAGATGTTCTCTTGTTTGAATTCAATGACCTTTTTTGAATGTTACAAATTTAATACTGTGTAAATACTATATGACTTATGGAATAGGCTTAAAAACTACTATTAAGCTTATTTCTAAATTAAGAAACAACCTCAAATGTTAAGTTTTAATTATTACTAATATTTCAAATATTATTTATTATTGATAAAAAAATAATATTTTGCATATTTAGTCAGTGTGCTTTATAAAACATTCTGTGGTACAACTGCATATTACAAAAGGTTTGTATACTAAATTTATGGATTGGATTGTAAAACTCATGTGGATTCAAGATACACTGATTCATTTTGTACATATTATCAGGAAATAATGATTTTTCTGATACTTTTGGAACAGGAAACTTCCTCTATGAGTGTGTTTTAGCACAGCGGGGGTCATAAAAAGGTCTAACCAGGTGGCTGCTTAACTCTAAATATGCTTTGGATAAAGTGCCAAGGTAAAAAGAAAGAAACAAAAAACCTTTTACTGTCCTTCTGAAACACTAGCTGGGACATTAAAGCGTCAAGCTGGTCAACAGATTGTCTATGTGAAAATCGTCCGATATTGTATAAAGTGCAAAAAGCCACAGATCCCGACTGATGCATGACCACCTGCTCTGCTGGCCAGGAGGGTGTTTGTTTTTTCGGTTCACATTCTTTCCATCCAAAACATTTGTTCCCTGTTGCGGAGGGCAGAAGAGGTGCTTGTTTCCTGCTGTATTGTCGCCGGACTCTGGAACTGTATTGGTCCCACAACTATAACATCAACAATCTGAGCAGAAACTCAAAAATAGTTCTTAGGGAACATGTTGTTTTGAAATAATTTCTCTCATGTCAGGAGCTCTACTGTTAATATTAGCAATCTCTAAATCCTTCAATTAGACATTGCCATTTCAGGTTCAGTCAGATCAAAAATCAAAATGGCTGACTAAATATCTAAAGAATACTTTTTGTTAGGGCTGTCAAAATTAATTGTTATTCAAACAATTCGATATGGGTTCAGTAATAAATCATAACCGGTTATTACATACTGATGTCATTTATCTTCTATGCGCTATATGCCACTGTAGAATATTGAGAAGAAAAGGGCAAGGGTGAGTAATTAAAATGCTCCAACTTAAAATGCAGTTAACTGTGGACAATTCACTGCTTGTGAGTTTTCTGGCCAGTCTTTTACTGACATTGAAGAAGGTACAGCAAATGAGCCCTATTCCACTACTGAGAAGACAATGAAAGCTGTAAAACTCTATCTCTGCCTCTCTCTCTCTCTCTCTCTCTCTCTCTCTCTCTCTCTCTCTCACTTTGGACATTTGACCTGCTGGCATGTTCGTGAGGCAACTTTTCCTTTTCTCTCGGCTGTTCAAGCGATACTTGTATTCAGACACAAGCATGTCTGTAGTTTTCTCCACCGCATCTATTACATATTACCTGCGATAACCACGCATTTTGCGCATATAGACTGTAACCGTGGCTGTTATAGGAGTGTAAGAACTCGCATGACAGTGCTCAAAAAATAGATAACAAATAAGTGATTATACTGGAAAATTGTAATCTGATTACATTACTGATTGCTTCATGGATAAAGTAATCAATTATTACTTTGAAGTTACTTTTAAAACACATAAAACCTATAAAATACAAAAATACACTGTAGCTCTTTCAGTAATTTAGTATTTACTGAGAAATATTACAATAGGTTGATCACAGCAGCTTGACACATTCAAAAGATTAAAGAGTTCACCCAAAACTTAAAATTCTCTCATCATTTACTATTTCCAATGCTGTTTGTCTTTTTTTTTTACACAAAAGAAGACATTTAGAAGAAAACTGGATACTTGTAACTATTGACATCCATATGCAAAAGCACTGCATTGTTTAGGTGTTCTGTGTTTGTCTGAGATAATTAGTGTGTGAGACAATTAACTATGTGCACCTATGAAATGCGAGTCCGTGCAATATGCGCTCCCAGTATTAGCGTGCGTAAAAGATGCAATATATGAACGGCCCCATAACCAGCTACGCTTCTCTTTACATTCAAAAGATACCTTCACTCTCAATCCTGCACAAAAAGTCCATTTAGCCTATTTTTGGGCACCGGTGTCCTCCTTGGTGACAAGTGTTGTCATAGAATGCTTTCTGTTCAAGTGCTAAACAAGTTGCTGGTCAAGGTTAATGCAGTCAAAAGTTCTTTAGAGACTGGACATAGACTGAATTTTACTGCAATGTTTTAGTTTTTACTTTCAATGAAATCAAAGTAATGTCTGTATTTCCACTTGAAGAAGCAGACACTCTCTACAGCAACCTTTTTAGCTCACATTTTCCAGCTATTTAAAAGCGCATGCTTATTAGCTGATGTTGCAGCAGAGAACGTGATTTTAAAGAAGCATTTTTTTCTACCAAAAACTATATTTAGAACGTAAATAACACAATTACATTGACTTTAGTTACTGTTATCAGATTACACAAATTTAAAATGTATTTTGATACATTACTGCGTGCCTTAAACATGTAATTAGAATACAGTAATGTTAAAGTGGAACGCGTTACACCTAACTATTCAAATACTATATAAATATATTTATAGATTTTAATAATTTTTCTTGTGTTGTGAAGAAAAAACTATGGAAAGCATAATCGAATCGTTGGTCTGACAATCGCAACCAAACAGAACCGTGAGACTTTTTGTACAGTTCCTTGCATTTTGCGATCTCAGAATCTTTTAGATATAATGTTTTGTAAACTAACACATTTAGACTTTTGCTTAACTTAATTAGCTTGGTCGGTGCCAAAAGCCTAATAGTTAGTTAGCTTACGCCAACCCAAGATTGATTCCCGACTCGAGTTCCTTTGCCGATCCTCTCAACCCAGTCTCCTTCTGAAAATGAACCTCTATATACATTTCTGGAGACCGTCAAAAACATCACAGGAGCTAGGTTTTTCAGTTTTTGTTTTCGCGAATCACGAGAGGCTACTGTATATGCTTTTTGAGATCTCAAAAATCTCTCGCGAGTGCCATTCATGCCTACTCTTCTCTCGTAAATCCACCAGAGGTTGCTGTCAACTGATTGACTGACTGACTGACTGACTGGCTGGCAATTTAGAAAAAGAAAAGCCCGTCTGATTTTTATCATGTTTTACCACATTCTCACCCTGTTATTTACTTGTTGATTTTATTTTTTTGCTTCTGTTTTTGTCTTACCTGCTTTCTGAAACCATTCTTTACCTGATTCGAACACTATCACGATTATCTCCTCTCTGCGTCTCAAAGTCCCAGTGAGCTAACTGGACAAATTGGTAACAGTGAAAAGTTGTCCACATGAAGATAAGCGATCAGCTGGTAAGCGTGAAAAGGAGCGGCATCATACCACCCCGTATCGTTTAAAGAATGAAATGCAGCCATACATACTTCTGGCTACATAATTGACAATTTTCCATAATTGTATATAGGGTTGCGTTTTCAGAAAGAGCCTATGTTGGATCCTTTTCTCTCTGCAACCCGTGCTTTCTTGTCTACACCTTAAAAAAATAGAAAATAAAGAAAATAATGATTAGCTTTATATGTTTGGTTTTTCTCAGATAGTAAACTAGGTCTGTAGTCCATCTGCTGAACATTGCCTTTGTTTGAGGAATAACTGACAAGGGAATTCATTCATTCATTTTCCTTCGGGTTGGTCCATAATTTAACAGGGGTTGCCATAGCGCAGAGGTGGGCAAACTATGGCCCTGCGGGCCATATGAGGCTTGCTGAACACTTTCATGCGGCCGGCATGGGATTTTTATAAAACTCTGCTTCTGAGTAACGGTTTGGTTTAAGAATTTGTAAATTAATGATGCAATACAAGTGAACGCCATTTGATAACAGTATTGCATGCACTACAGTTAGTGCAACCAGTAGAATTAAAACACACTTACAGATAATAAAATGCACTAAATGAATGAAAAAAATACTCTGAATGTCGTGTTTAAGGAAGAATGGACAACAAAATACTTCTTCACCAATATCGAACAAAAAGCGGTAGGTCTAACATGCAAAGAAAGAATTGCTGTTTTTAAAGATTACAACCCAGGTGGCAGATTACAATAAACGTGCATTTACGTGCCAAAAACGTGAGGTGCAATGCACTGCCTTTTTGTTGACAAGAAAAAAAGGAGTGTGGTGCGCTTTTTTAATGTCGTTAGTCAACAACTAAATCAGCTAGGTATTTTACGAGAGTGTTGCTGTTGATATTAATATAACTTTGTTTTCAGGCTTTTTGTTCAAATTAACATGCTCATAATAACATGACTTGGATTAACAATGACTAAGATTCTTCTTCCGTTTTATCTCATAGTTTTATAATGATTGATATGAGCATATTAATGCAAGCTCAAATGAGATTGTTCTAAATTTGAATCACATGATATAATAACTGCTGGTTAAATGATGAATAAAAGATTTGTGGTTTTATCAAGTTTTAAGATGATCTGTATATTCTAAAAGCTGTGCTAATTAGATTATTGTATATTTGACTGAATAGTAAACTTTAAGAACTATTTTAATGTGTTAATGAGATTTTTTCTATTAAACAATATCTTTTATATTCTTCACTGTAAAAATGTATTACATTATTATTATTATTACTATTATGGATATATATCCCTTAAAAAAAATTATATATATATATATATATATATATATATATATATATATATATATATATATATATATATATATATATATATATATATATATATACACACACACACACACACACATATTAAACATATTGTTTAATATCGGCCACAAATAAAAGCAGTTTGTAATGTTTTTAAAACCATTTTAAGGTCAATATTATTGGCCAAAATAATTATTTTATACATTATTAATAAATTATTTTATTTCTCACTTATCTTTGCTTTTGAATAGCATTATGAGATCTTGATCTTTCCTCCAAAATTGTTTGATGTTGAAAAGTTTGAAAAGTGACCCTTGTTGATATTTCTTTTAGTAGTTTGCAGTAACATATTGTCTGTGTTTGTGTGGAAAATGATGACACAAAAACCTAGTGATAAATTTCCAGTAGTCATTTTACACACTTAAACAATATCTTTTCTCAGATTGCTAAATGCCAATAAAAGTTGTTAATCTGCAGTGTTTCATTTTCAACATCAAAAGTCGACAGAGCAGAGATAAAACTCCATAATGCAATTCACAACCTCAAATAAGCAGAAAACACTTAAAATACGCAACCTGTTAATTAACTTTTTCTTTTTTTTTTTTTTTTACAGTGTATGTTATATATTTCAGAATATATGTTGTTGGCTCACGATCCAGTCTGGTTAAACAGAACAGTGGTCTGATCATTACTGCACAAACTTCCACTATGGATCGGGTTTACTCTGTGTACTGAGCTGATACCACAGACCAAAGACTGTAAACAGTTCCTTGTTTACAGAGTGCCCTGCATTGACAATAAGGTGCTGGCAGGCTGGTTGCTTAACTGATGATTAGATTACTCACGGCATGTGTACACAGTAACCCAATCTATCGCAGACACATGAAACAGACCTGGCCACAGATGCGTCTCGATAAGAGGAAATGCAGCTTACATGACAATGGAAAAATTAATTAAGTTGCATGAGTTTTTGGTGGATGGGGTTGAGATTTTAATATGATTTAAGGTCTGTTACATAATGACACGAGATCTGAGAATCCCTCTGGAAAGGTAATGCACTTTAGCAGAGTGTTTATTGTGGGAATGATATACTTTTGAAGAATATACTGCACTGATAAAAATGATTCATTGCATTTACATTTTTTTAAGGTAAGTGATTGCAAACTATTTATAGGCTAAATTTAAAGAAACATATTATGTTGAATGTTTTATTCATCCATTCATTTTCTTTTCGGCTTAGTCCCTTTAATAAAATGGAGTGGGCACAGCGGAAAAAAAACAATTGATTGCATTTATATGAAACACATTAGCTGAACTGAAGAGTACATTTTTGACCCACCTAAATATAACGTCTTTATAAAAACCACTTCCTATGAAAAGCAAAGGCCTCTGCATCCATACCTCTCTGCAATGACTCAAATAACTTATTAATAAAGCCATCTGGAATGGCAAAGGACGCGTTTTTGCAGCACTCCCAGAGTTTATCAAGACTCTTTAAATTCATCTTCGATGCCTCCTCCATCTTACCCCAGACATGCTCAAAAATGTTCATGTCTGGTGACTGGGCTGGCCAATCCTGGAGCACCTTGACCTTGACTTTCTTTGCCATCAGGAACTTTGATGTGGAGGCTTAGTATGAGAAGGAAACTTGACTGATTTCTGTGAGAATCTTGGGTCCATGCGGGTTCCAATAGGTCTTCTGCAGTATTTTTGATGATTGGGATGCAGTTCAACAGATGATTCATCAGATAAATCTACCTTCAGAAACTTTTCCAAAAGATCAAGTAGAAGTCAAGTTATTATTTGTTGTTCTTACAACTGGGATCAATGACAAGACTTTTGAAGGTTATTGTATAATAGCATAATTATACTGAAGCTAAAATATGTTTAGTGTATTTGAATGTTGTAACAAACAATTTATATGTCTGTAATTACACATTTGTAATAATAGTGGCAATTTGGTCAAATAAAAATATCTGAAATTTAAACATAATATAAAATGACTGTTTTCCCCAGTACTTTATGTTCCCAGTTTCTTTTATGGGTGGCGTGGTGGCGCAGTGAATAGCACTATTGCCTCACAGCAAGAAGGTAACTGGTTCAGGTCTCGGCTAGGTCAGCTGGCATTTCTGCGTGGAGTTGGCATGTGCTCCCCATGTATGTGTGGGTTTTCTCCGGGTGCTCCAGTTTCCCCCACAAGTCCAAAGACATGCGATATAGGCGAATTGGGGACGCTAAATTGTAATACTTTAATTAATTGTTTGTTATACTATTAATTACTTATTCATATAGTTTATTATATAGATTACCATCATATAGTATGGTTCTGGTTATTTTACTGCTTTTAAAGCAGACCTATTATGCCCTTTTTTACAATATGTAAAATAAGTCTCTAATGTCCCTCTGATGTCAAAATACTTCACACATAATGTTTTCTTTATTTTATATAACTATTTGAAACTGCCCCTTTTAGGCTTTTACCCTAATTACGTCATTTTGGTGACTGTTGCTTTAAATTCAAATTAAATTGTTCGCAGGAGCTGCAAATGCATGCGTGTCAGCATAGCGGCAGATTGAAAAACAAGACTAAAGTTCTTTGCTAATGAGGGAGAGATCATCACTAATGGACGAGGCTTTTTCCCTCTGATGACACAAACAAATGAAAAATGTCAATCAAAGGTTTTCTGCAGACAGTTTTTATAATCTGTGATTATAAAAAATACATATATTTCTTAGCTATTAGAAGCTGGTTACATTTTTAGACTGTTGCAACACAACTGTGTTTAAACCCTTTATAAAAGTGTGTTTTGCATAATAGGTCCCTTTTAAAAAACATGCTTTTAACATTAAGGATAACATGAAGTTCCCTTAAAAGTGCATATTGTTTGGACAATATTACATTAAATAATAAAACATATTAATTTATGTATAGCTTAATATGTATTATACTGTACATACATGCACACCGTAAAACCCAACAGTCAACTGTAACAAATTAAATGAGTGTACTTAACTCAAAATGTGCTGAAAGTTATTTCTACTCATTTGAAAAAAGTTTTGAACTCAGTGTTGAAGGTAATGAGGTGAATAAATACTTTATTACTTCAACTTAAATGGAGTAAGTTCACAGTGCTTATATGGATTAGTTTTTTTTTAACTAAAGTTGTTGGTAGCAATAGGTGTCCTCAAATGGTTTTAGTTGACTTAACTTAAAAATTTTTACCGTGTAGCGAGGAGCTGACCACGACGACGATGATGACCGGGTCAGAGTCCGAGGAACAGCGGTTATAGAAATCAGGTAAGACAAAAACAGAATCCAAAAAATAAAGTGAACAAGTTCATAACAGGGTGAGGATGTGGTAAAATCTGAAAACGCTGTAAAAATCAGACGAGGGCTTTTCTTTTTCTGGACGGCTTTTGTAAATTTTTGGTTGGGTTTAGGGAAGTAAGCGGGTGGGTGGGTCAATCAGTAAAATTGGTTGGATTTAGGGAAGAAGGAGGCTGGGTCAGTTGATTGGCCGGTCACACAGTCAATCATTCATTCATTCAGTCAGATAGACAGACAGCAGCAGGTGAAAATGGCACTCAAAAGAAACATTTGAGATACGAAAAAGCACACACAGTCGCATCCATGGGACTACGTTTTCAGAATGAGCCTGGGTTGAAAAGTTAAGGTAACTCAAACCATTTAAGAAAACCAATTGCAATAAACCATTTAAGTAAAAAAAAAATTATCCTAATGAGTACTGTGAACTTAATCCATTTAAGTAAACAAAGCAATTTGAGCACAGTAAAACCAAAAAAATAATAAAAAGAAATCTATCAACTGTAAAACCCAATAAGTTAAGACAACTCAAACCATTTGAGAAAACCACACAGCTAATACAAAAAAAAAGGAAAGCTGCTGACTCAATTATTGAAGCCATTAATAAGAAAATATTCTATTGCAGGAATGGGTAAATAAATGTTTAATGTGATTTTTTTAGATGAGGTACAGCAGTTCACATGGTATGACAGAGCTGTCACTGCTCGACATGTCACATCAGCTGTCCGTTTTCTATCGCTTAGACACACAAAGAGAGAGATAGACAGATGAAGACTGGTCACTGATCAGATCTGTTCATCCTTTGGACAATTTAGAAGACCTTGAACAACCCTTCAGTGTCTGATTATAAAAAAGTGTCCAGAATCACACTTTCTACAATGAACCAAACCGAAGCCCACAGATGTCTCATCGCCTTCAGGAGATCTGTGACTTTTCCTAAAGGTTGAGCAAGTTTAAGTACACATAAGCTCTCTGTGTTCCTGCTGGAAAATCCAGTTTCAGCTAGTCACACTGTTTTGAAACACAGTTAGCCTCTTGCTGGTATAAGATGGTCATAAGCTGGTACATAACAATCAATGTTGCCTCTTTAGCTAGTAGATATATAATTAGCAGCTAATCTACCAAACGACACCTGCTTTGATTAACCATGTTAACCAGTTCAGAGAAAATAATTTAGACAGTCTAGACCAAGGGTGTAAAAACTGGAGAGTAGCTCCAACCCTAATCAATCACACCTCGACCAGCCTATCGAGTTCTTACTAGATATTCTAGAAACTACAAGGGAGGTGTGTTAAAGCAAGTTGGAGTAAAACTCAGCAGAACAACGACCCTCCAGGACTTAGTTTGGACATCCTTGGTCTAGACCTCTTTATGGCCATTTTAGTGCAACAGTTGTGCCATTTGTACTAACCAATGACCCTTCATGACTTGCCAGAAGTTGGTACACTCTATTTACAATCAGACACTCAATTTTCCACCATATGCATTATAAGTTTTTGCAACACCTTAAAATCGCACTCTTAAATTATTATCACCTGGAACAGTAGATTGTTTGTTGCTGGTCTACCATGATTGAGTTAAACAAAAAGACCAGTTTAGTCAAGCTTATGAAGACCAAAGGTATACAATTTCAGACCAAATGAGACCAACAAATGACAATCTTATATCAGCCTGAATCAAAATACCAGTTTAAAGTAATTAACTTGCTGCCTAAATCTTAAGCTGCTTTTCAACTGTGCGGTAAGCTACAATTCGACTCTTTTGTTTTGCATTTCCACTGTAGTTGTTTATATAAAGTTATGTATAGTTACTTTGCCTCTACTTCCATGAAATCATCGTTTTCATTCTGGGTCATCCTGTTCAGCTAATGCTAGATCTGCTCCTCAGCTATCAATGAGGAGAACATCTAGATCTCTTATTGACCTCAAAGGCTGTGTTACTCAACATACCTGCAAGCTTGCTTGGGTGCGCACAGTGAATGTGACATCGTCGCAGTGTTGGCGGTTGCAATATTTTTTGTAACTTTTTGTGAGGCTCTTCATATGAAGTTGCAGGACTTAAGTCCTGTTAAATCTGGCCAAGCTGTGATAATTTGCATGTGCAACACCTTTAGAGGCCAATCTCAAAGAACACTTTTTTTAATGATTTACAAATGTTCGTGAACATTTTGCATGCTACTTATGTGCCGTGTGCGCCTTGCATTTTCACCACCTACTGTGCCTCACGTTTTTATCTATGTGTGCTGTTAAAGTTGAAAAAAGTCAACTCTGAGTGGAAAAAGTGTGTTACGTCAATTGAGTCTTTTTCAATCTCCAATTAAATGAAAACAGAGACGGGGTTTTCGTTGAGGTGACAGCAGTGTTTGTGCTGTCAAGACGACTACAGAGACTTTTAAAGATAGAGGAGAAACTACTGGTCGCTGTTTTGAGTTATCTAGAGCTGTATGACTTTACAAATATTGAATATAACAACATTATCAAATTAAAATTCATATTATATCATATCATATATCATATCATATCATATCATTTAATATTTTAATCATATTAAAATTATACCAATATCAACATCAACACTTGTGCATAATACGCAGCTGATTCAGTCATTGCCTAGCAACATAAAAAGCGCAGCACACTTCTTTTTTTGTTGTCAACAAAAAAAAAGCGCTGCAGTCCCTCGCCTTTTCAAAATGGAAAATCTCATTTGGTGCGATTGGCCCCATAGAAATCCAAAACAACTGACTGACGTGAAGTCCTTTAGGTTTCCTTTGAGCTTTGAGGGAAAACATTGCAAATATCTTGTGCACAGGTTGTTTAATGATTTGAAAGTACATAGTTTTATTTTTTTTTATGAAAAAACTGTTTTGAATGAAATACTCAATTAGCTTGGATATATAAATTGTCATGCTACAATTTCAAGAGTTCACACTTAGCTGATAATCAATAAAGCGTATTTGGCATGCTGTCCCGGGAGAGAGCCCTGAGCTCGTAATATCCTCGAGCCCGGGGCTCCCTCCCGTTAGAAGGGCGAGAGGGGAGTTCGAGGTCAGGTAGGTCTCGAAAACTCCCCTGCTTGTCACCGTGAGAAGTGTGAACTGAGGTTGTATTGGGTGATAATTTGTTTTAGTCGATTTGGCTATGATTCATGTTTTGGACGGTGGGAGGAAACCGGGGAACCCGGGGGAAACCCACGCGAACACGGAGATCATGCAAACTCCGCACAGAAACACCGACCGGCCCGAAAGGTTGGACCGGCGGTGTTCTTACTGTGAGGTAACAGCGCTAGCCACTGGGCCACCGTGTCGCCCAATCAGGAAAGGAGGAGGATGAAGGGGTGGAAAGGGGGGAGCTTCAAGACAAAGATAACTGTGTGAGTGATAAACTCAGGTTATTTATAATGCTTCCGTAATCATCTAATAGGGCTGATTACGGAGCTAATAAGGAGCCAGCCGTGTTGATTATAAGCACGTGATCCTCTCGAAATTAGTTTATGAATAAACCACACTTCAGTGGCTGTGCTTACTGTTTAAATATAGCAGGTTTGGTGAATTGAGTTGCAAATCCAATGACTCTAGTAGTGATGATTCTTTCAGACCAATCAGAGATTATCAGTGTTTACATCACATTTAAGTGATGGCTCACTTTAAACCTGACAACCAAACTGTACAGTACCATGCCTTGGAAAACCAACTTTGGAGAACCGTCTTGTAATACACCCAAAGCGCTTCACAATCATGAGGGGAGATTCTCTCCACACCACCACCAGTGTGCAGTATCCACTTGAATGATGTGACGGCAGCAACAGAACAACAGCGCCAATGTGTTCACCACACACTAGCTATTGATGAAGTGGAGAGACAGTGATAGAGTAAGTTTGGTGGATAGGGATGATTGGGAAGTCATGATCTGTAGAGGCCAATGAAGGGAATTTGTCCAGGACACATGGCTTACACACCTAATCTTTACGAGAAGAGCTATGGAATTTTTAATAACCACAGAGAGTCAGGACCTTGGTATAACGTCTCATCTGAAAGATGGCGCTCACTGAAGGTATAGTGTCCCCTTCACTATACTGGGACATTGAGACTCACACAGATCACAGATTAAGTGCCCCCTGATGGCCTTTATAACATCACTTCGAACATCAACATTAACATGTTTACTGACATTTGATTTAATGGCTGTTGCAATCAAACTTTCCCTCTGATAAAAATCTGGCAAAAGGTTTGTCAAAAGATTTGAGACACTTTCCTGTGTGGCTTCAGTTACAAAAAAATTCGATCCAAGAACCAATAGGAGCACTCAAGCTAGTGACATAATGAGCGCGAAAACTTCAATGCTTTTTAGGAAAAAATGTCGAAAGCTTTTTGTTCTAGTTTTATTATCAAAAATGTCATTAGCAAAAGTAGCTCCACAGGTTGTTTAAATTTGCTCCAAGAAATCATCTCTGAACACTGGTTACTGAATGTAGCCCAGATTGATGACGTCAAACTCCAGGTGAGTCTTTTGTGTCTGTGTCTGTCATGTCTTGATTGCCCTTCAGTCTGACATTATGACAACTAAGACAGTGTGATATGAAGATCATGTTTGAACATTCTGTCAAACAACATTTTGTAGAAATATTAAAAATAAGCTTAGTTTAAGAGCAATATTCTAAGTCTAATTAAGCGACAGTCTACTTTACCAGTGATCATTTTAGAATGTCAGTTGAAACAGCTAATGGCTATCCTAGACTAGCGAAAACTTCTATCATAAACTGAACTTTCCACCACATGGTGTTTTTTTAAATACACCCAATGCAACCTTTAATAAAACCCCATTATAACCACCTCACATATAGTTTCAAGTTACTATGCAAAATTAGATGTAAACAAATGGACACAATTAGACTAACTAATTACAACCTTAGACTAACTCAAAACAACAAATGAAAATATTAAACAAACAAAAGTCTTAACATGATTGTCATACAGCTAATAATCATTTTAAACCAACTTCGTTATTTGAACCAGCCAGTCTTAAATGAATGCGAAATCAGTAAACACCTGAACACTGCTGAATTTACAAACATGGTGTGTTGTTTTAAATCCCCCCACCATGACAAGACAATAATGCCTTTATAAACTAGCACCATCTGTTAGATGGTTAATTCCTCATGGTCTACCAGATTTGAACAAAATGTCAGCAACTAATTACAATATTAAACAAAGATAAACAATCATACTAAACCAATTGACAGTCTTTAAAACAACTATTGACCAATTCAGAGTTAATAACACACTTTTTGAATGACCACCCCCAGAAATAGGAAACCCTTTTGTGTTATTTTAAATATCTTTAATGTGATTTTTAAAATAGAAAATAAAAAAAGAAAATAACATTATTTTGATTAATTCGGGCTTACAAATAACAAAACTTTGCTATGCTGTGTATTTTATAAAAAAATCTAAAACAAATAGCATACTTTGCATTAAACTGACATCAACACGCTGACGAATCCAGTAACATTAGTGTGCAAAGCGGGGTCCCTTAAATCCCTTTTTAATTATTTATGTAACCTATTTGAAATTTTAAAATTATGAACCTCAATAAAATTATATATATTTTAAATGTTTCACAAAAAGAACAAGCCTTGGAGCGCCTGACATACCTATAGTCGTAATCACCGTGATGGCGAAATAGAAGGACCCAGCGAACCTCCATTGGACCCCCGCCTTGTGCGGCTTGAGCTGCAGCACGACCCGCTCCAGCTCGTCGAAATTGACTTTGCTCAAGTTGTACTTGTCCATCAGCTCTCGCTTCCGATCGTCCAGGATCTTCTTCTGGGTGATCTCCATCTTAGACTCTAATGCATCAAAAACCGCCGCTCCGACGAGCAAATAAGTAAAAGTACAGATGATCAACACGAGGGTCCTGATGTTTTGTCTCTTCATGGTCGAAGCGAATGTAATGAGGTGCAAACTTTGAGGACTGATGGTGATGAGAAAGCGCCGGGCTCTTTCATTGCGACGGGGCTCACTGAGCTGTTCCTTCAGCACCACGGGTGCACATGTGCCTGTTGAGTCAACACATCTCAGCGCCGTTTTATCTTCATAACCTCCCACTGGGACTGAACTGAACGCTCGTTTACTGGATTTTTGACGATAAAGGGTTTTCCACAACTAATTCTGTTGATGCCATTTTTGGATTCTTTATTTTTCAAATGTATCCCGTATAACCTATGCATATGTGATCATGGACCAAAAAATGTGTGAAGTTCCATGTGTACATTTGTAGGAAAACCAAAAAATACATTGTATGGTTTAAATGCCAAAAGCATAAGAATATTAAATAAATAGCATGTTCCATTAATATATGTTGTGAATTTCCAACATATAGATCAGCACTCGATTTTTGATCATATTAAGCATTGCTGGACACGTAATTTGTTCAAATTTAATAGTGGTTTTGTCTTTATTTTCATTTTTTAGATCTTTAGATTACAGATTTTTTCTGAAATCAGTCAAATACTAGCTGTCATTCATTCATTCATATATATATATATTTTTTTTTTCTTTCTTTTTTTTCTTTATTAATCTGGGGTCGCACACAACGGAATGAACCGCCAACTTTTCCAGCATATGTTTTATGCCACGAATGCCCTTCCAGCTGCAACCTATATAGAAAACATCCATAGACACTCATTCACACACACATTCATACACTACAGTAAATTTTAGCATACCCAATTCACCTATACCACATGTTTTTGGACTTGTGGGGGAAACTGGAGCACCCGGAAGAAACCCACATGAACATGATGAGAACATGCAAACTCCACACAGAAAAGCCAACTGACCCAGCTGAGGCTCGAACCAGCTACCTTCTTGCTGCAAGAGATCACTGAAAACTTATTCAGCTTTAAAGAATTATAAATCTCAAATTCTAAGAAACATATACTTATGAATGCTTTTGTTAAGCAAACACATGGTAAAAAAACAAACACATATTATTATGTTGTAAATATGGTTTCAAAATGAACACATTTTCATGATTATGAAAGGATTTCATGATTTTCTTTATGATCAAGCTTAAACTGATCTCAAAAACTGCAAGGTTGCATTTATTTACAGGATGTTTTAGAATTAAGTGAGCGGCTTTGGTGAAGTTTGAAGCTGATTAATTATGCCCATTAGGCCTTAATTGTTTTATAATAGCCATTAAAATTGTTATACAACAAACTTTGGACATTTCTGGATAATCTGTATTTAGAGCACATATGATGGAAAGTGGTTTCACATTGTTTCTAGTATAAGGCTTATTGATGATGTCACACACACATACACAAAGAGAGGAGGAAGCTTTGTTTTTTTTGATGGTTTATGATGACTTCATTGTTGTAATTTGTTTTATACTCTAAAAACGGCTTGTTATCGCAACTTACCTTAAACCTAACCCCTAAAGCAATTCTCAATGGAAACATGTGGCACATTTTGAATGAGAAATTACCCTGTTAAGTATGATATTCAACAGTTATGAACACAAGGCATATCGTCATGACATACAGTGCATCCAGAAAGTATTCATAGCGCTTTACTTTTTCCACAGTTTTATGTTACAGCCTTAATCCAAAATGGATTAAATTAATTCAAAATTCTACACACAATACCCCATAATGACAATGTGAAAAAAAATATTTTTGAAATTGTTGTAAATTTAATAAAAAAATTTAAAACCTGAAAAATCCCATGTACAGAAGTATTTACAGCCTTTGCCATGAATCTCGAAATTGAGCTCAGGTACATTCTGTTTCCACTGATCATTAATCATCTTAATTCAGTTGATCAGACATGATTTGAAAAGGCACGACAGTGCATGTCAAAGCACAAACCAAGTATGAAGACAAAGGATTTGTCTGTAGGCCTCATGTGAGAGGAAGACAAAGGAATGAGCAACATGAGAAACGTGTGATTTTTCAGGTTTTTTTATTTTTAATAAATTTGCAACAATTTAAATAATTTTTTTTCACATTGTCAATATGGAACATTGTGTGTAGAATTTTGAGGAAATAAATGCATTTAATCAATTTTGAAACCAGGCTATAACATAAAAAATGTGGGAAAAGTGAAGCGCTATGAATACTTTCTGTATGCACTGTAAACGTCATTATACCAATTTGTTCTGTATACCAATAAAAATAGCCCCACCATTGTCAATATGGCATGTAGTCAAACACACCACACGCACGCACACATCATTAATTAAGAAACCACATGAAAATGTATGTACCTAATGTATGTATGTAATGGCCTACGTTTTGCTAAATTGTTAATATTTGTTTGAATAGGTTTTATAACATTTAAATATTTTAATATTTTAACATTTCCTATTTTAAAAATGATTTATTTGCCAAAACAGACATTCGTTGCACTAACTACTGAATTCTTGATTCTCTGTAGTGAACAAAAACGCACCTTTCATTTACAGAGACGCATACAGGTTTTCTCTTTTTTCTCTCTGTTCAAATAATCCATTGTGAAAGACTCAAATTGTTCAGAGGATATCAGTTTTTTTCTCAATCTTGATATGATATCGCTTACCTCCCAGACATGGTGTCTGCTTTCAACACAGTTCATTTTTGATCAAGAATAGATCCAGGCTCATCTAGATAATGGATCAACTGGACCACCAGGCTGAAATCAAGCTGGCAGACCTTCGAGCAGCTCCCTGTTCAGCAAAAACAACTATGCATTTCCAACAGGGTCACAGAGTTAAAAACATTTATGGCTGTTTTCATATTTTAATTTAAATTACTTTGCTAATGATCTGTCAATGAAAGGCTATGCTCAAATGTCCATTATTCAATGCCGAACATGCTCAAATGTCTATCACATTAAAATTTCATTAACTATAAAAAAAAGCTAAAATTTTTCAACATTCACCTTTCACCAATGAATTCACCATTCATTAAAATTAACATTGCAGAAATTCCGTTGATGCTGATCAATAATTAAGCTTAATGTAATGACCCCGCTTTGTATTGTTCATATAATTAGGTTCTCTCTTTTTCCTGAAGGATGCTGTAAGTGAGACTATAAATGAATTAGGGAAGTGATACTGTCAGCTCGCATAATCAGCCCTGCTGGCTCTCCAGATTCAGACAGCAGATATTGCAGCACAATAATAAACTGAAGAATAATTTTCATCTGGGTGGATGAAAATATAACTTACATGAGGTAAATAATGAATGAAATACACTTTTATAAACACATTAAACTAACATGTTAAATTTTTTTTATGCATTTCTCAAATCGCATACAATAATGACTTTAATTAATAATTAAAGTCATTAATAATGATTTTTAAAAATGTTTTAGATATGATTTTACCTACTTACCATATTGCCTTTTCATTATTGCTCAAAAGTATAAGTTCAATGATTGTGTATGCTGCAACTTTCCATGAGAGGGCGTGGTGGGGCAGTAAATTCACAGCAGGGTAAACTATTTACAAAGTCTTTTTACGCATGTTATGGGACGTCCCGCGGTGCCTGCTTGTGATTTGAAATTAAGTGTCTATTTCAAACAGCTTCTGGAGAAATAATCTTTAATATTTGTGAAACAGCTATTTCATCAGGCTCGTAGACAGCCTTGTGAAAGGTGTGGTTCTATTTTTATTTTATTTTTGCTGTTATTTGCCTATTTATTCTATTCAATTATGAGGTTTAAATACTGAATTTAGTGACATTTTAAGCTGAATTAGCTTGTCGGATGGTCATCATAACCACACTTTACGATATGCAGTAACAAAATATTTTCTAAATATTTAGAATAAAGAAATATTAATAAACACCTTTTATTAAAGTGCAAATGTATTATATCATATCATTTGAAAAAAATAGGAATCTGTTAAAGTTTTTAATTAAAAACTGTAGCCAATTGTCATTTATTAGGCAAATATCAAACTGGCCAGCACATTCAACTTTCCTCAGTCATAATTTGGCCATTCTAACAAATTAAAAGATAATAATAAAAATGCTTAATGATTTTTCTAGCCTTTTTTGTAAAAAAAAAAAAAAAAAAAAAAAAAGAATGTTTGATAGAAGATTCATAGATAGTTACAATAGCCAAATTAGTGATCAACTTAATTTTAATATGGGCCACTTTTGGCGCTTTACAACTTTTTTGTTCAATTTTGTTTCAAGAACAAGGTCGAAGATTTAGAATAAAATTTACTTGTAAAATGTTTTCTCTATTTAGATACAATGCAGTAGTAAAGCATGATTTCACTTAATCTGATTGTATGTTTTCTTGCACAGCTGGATGTTGGAACCATGAAGAATAAGTTTGCATTGGCCAAAACTGATTTACAGAGGTCACACAGATCAACAGATAATTCTGCTTGGTCTTAAAGCATTTTTATTTTCACAATTTATGATGATGTAGCAGTTAAAATAGGACAAATGAGCTCATGTATAGGAAAAATTCTGGACCTTTGTCATTGAGGGACGGGTCCCGCGGGTCCATCCCCAATATTTAAAATATGTTTTTGAGTAAAATAAACTTTAATCTAGGTGAAACAGCTATTATATCATCACTCAGCGATGTATTTAGCCCAGTAAAAAATGAAAAATTTACCTGTGATGAATATTTCTAATAAAATAAGATGTCATACATTTTATATGCTATCTTAAAACAACAGCAACTCTTGCAAACAAATAGGGAAATTGCAGTAAACTATTTTGGAACTGCAATATCTAAATACTGTATTTTAATATGTCATCAAGTGATTGTTGTTTTTAGTATGCCAGAAAAGATTGGATTGTGAGGCTGACAGGGTACAGTACCTTAACTATTTTACAACACTGAACAAAACTGCTACACAATAAATGAAGTTTGTCATTTAAATTAAGATTACACTTTTTAAACCAAATGTTAGATTTGTCCATATTTGATTCAACTAGAGTTAACATAACCATAAAATTTTAGTGTGGTCGCTCGCAGTAAAATATGGTACAGCTGTATAGAAAATGAGCAATCAACAGAACAATTTGGAAAGTGCAAATTTTCTCAATTAAATAAATAAATAAAAATACAGCTGTACACATTGTTTCAATGACTGAAAACCCCATTTGGCTTTTGGCCCATATTCAGGTCATCCTAGCATAATACACTAATTCATGTGGAATCTGACAGAATGCTTTAAATTTTTGGAACAAATAGGGTTTAAACCTTGATATTGCAGCATCTACATGTAACTAATTACAAGTAAAATTTTAGATAAAATCCAAATCCTAGGGTGAAGCAGTGGCGCAGTAGGTAGCGCTGATGCCTCACAGCAAGAAGGTCGCTGGGTCACTAGTTCGATCCTCCGCTCAGTTGGCGTTTCTGTGTGGAATTGGCATGTTCTCCCTGCGTTCGTGTGGGTTTCATCCGAATGCTCTGGTTTCACCCACAGTCCAAAAAATGTGTTGGATAAGTTGGCGGTTCATTCTGCTGTGGCACTCCAGATTAATAAAGGGATTAAGCTGACAAGAAAATGAATGAATAAAATTCAAATCCAAGAGTATGATCAAACAATTAAGGCCCAATCCAATTCTATTTTTGTACCCCTACCCCTTCCCCTTGGCCCTTACAACCGAGGGTGAAAAGGAAGGGCTTCAAAATAAAAAGAATAGGGACAGCACTACAGCACCAGCACACGTCATCATATGTCCTCGCAATCTCGTGCTTCATGTGAGATGAGACGATGGCAACTGCTGTAGTTATTGCAGTTGTGTTATTTTTTGGTATTTATCTTCAGGAAATCACTAAAGGCATATATTAGGTTACCATAATGATCTAATGTGGCAATAAGATCGTACCTTTACTGCGTATTTACACAGTGGCCATTTTCATCAATGTAAACACACCAAAAACAGCATTAACATTATAGCAGACACTGTAAAAAGCCCATTGACAGCCACTACATTACTGACAGGGTATTCCAGTGTCAGAATGTTGCGGGACTGCTGTACAGGAGTTATTAATATAGGGATTATAGATCGCGAAATTTAGTGGTGGTTTTTTTTAGCTTTTTTTTTTTTTTAAAGCATGATGGAAAAACACGAATGTGGTTATGATTATACTAAAACGTGTTTGTTTGTCGTAAAAATTCGTAATAATGACAAAAAATACTAATTTGTGGATCTCCTTACCTCCGGGTTCAGCAATACTGCCGTTGTGATAAAATCTAAATATATAAAGTAAAAACTAATAATAGATATAAAGTAATACTAATAATAGTAACACACACACACACACACACACACACACACACACACACACACACACACACAAACAAACACACATTTATACACATATTTATTCAAAGACAGCTTTTATAAGAAAAATTTCAATATAAAATACACAAAAGGTTGGTTTTGATCAATAAATCAATTTAGATCTGTGTATATGACCGTTTTCCAACCGTGGTAAGGTTAGTTTGACATTTGACATTCATTAAACATTCACTTTCAAACCAATTAAATGATTTGCTCCTGTTATAGTTTAAGCCAAAACTACATTAGATAGAAATATATATATGTGCCCTTTATGTTGCACAAGGCTTATTTTCTCAATTGAAAAAACATAAGCCATATGAATGAACTTAACAATTCAACTATATGAAATCATACAACAAAACAAATACCAAAATGTTCAGAAAAAACATCCTGGTTATTGCACAAGACTGGAATTAGCACTTTATTTATTTTATAATATTTCTTTAAATAACTTTTAATGTAAAAATGATAATATTCATTTAAACTCTGGCACCATTTGAGATAAAGGAATAAAACAAACTGCACAATTGTCTGAATATTATTCTCTATGATGCACAAGCTTTGATTTTTACAGTAAAGCCTTTGTTGTTTTTATATATGGTGCGGTATCTATATTATTAGTGTATCGGATACACTGTAAATGCTTAAATAATTAAACTCTGACACCTTTTAAAAATAATGGACTCAAATTTACTCTAAACATTTCTAAATATTATTCTCTATGATGCACAACACCTGTTTTTTACAGTTGTGGCTTTGTTATTTTTATATATAGTACTGAATCCATATTTTCAGTATTTCGGATACAATGTAACCACAAACACAGATATAGCATTAAAAAAGTGATATAACAATCTGTAAAATATTAAAAGTATTATTGTTTATAAAGTATAAGACAATGCCTTTGTAGTAATGTGTTTTTTTTTTATAAACAGTAATTCAACTTGTTTTGTATTTTTTGTTGTTTAATAATTGTGCTTATATTGTTTTACCATACACCAATTTGCCATGGAATGGGTGAGCTTATTTATGTATTTAGTTAGTTAATTAGTTGTTAGTTAGTTATATTTGACTGTTGCCTGCCGTTTATTGCCCTTACTGTCTGACAATAAATTTGTAATATTTTTTATGCAAATTGTTCATAATATTTTTATAGCCAAATGCAATATTGTAATCCTGTAATCCAAATATGTAACTTTTTTAACATTCAAAAGGTGTCAGAGTTTAATTATTTTAAGTGTTTACGGTGTAGCTGATACATTGAAAATATGGATATATTACTGTATGTAAAAACAATGGCATAACTGTAAAACTGTTTTAGTGCATCATAAAGAATAATATTTTTAAAATTTTACAGTTGATTTGATTTCAAAAAATTGTCAGAGTTTAATTCATTTAAGTGTCTACAGAGTATGCATTATACTGAAAATATGGATTCAGTACTGTATCTAAATTCAACAAAGACATAACTAAAAATAAAAGCTTGTGCATCATAAAGAATAATATTTAGAAAATACTAATATTTAGGAAATTTTAGTTTAAATAATCATTAAATTTTTTTATATTACATAAATATTATAAAATAAATAAAACTATAATTCTCCTGTCTTGTGCAATAACCAGGATGTTTTTCTGAACATTAGGTATTTATTTTGTTGTATAATTTCATATGGTTAAATTGTTTAATTCATTCATATGGCTATATTTGTTTTTGTTTTGCTTTTTATCTAGAAAGTAAGCCTTGTGCAACATATAGGAGACATATTTGTCCATCTGACATAGTATGGGCTCAAACTATAACAGGAGCATAGAATGTAATTGGTTTCAAACCGAATGTCTAATGAATGTCAAACAAACATTATACGATATGACGTGTTGTTGATCAAGAAGGCATCCTATTGTCCATTAGATAATGTCCGTAGATTATATATTACTGATATTTTACTGATATTGTTATTTTAGTGCAAACATGGTTTGCCTAAGTCCTGCCCTTTCCCAGGTTTAAATATAATTAGCCAGAAAGAGAGGGCATGTGCTGCCGATCATGTTACCTTTGGTTGACTAGACCGCAGCAGCTGGGCGGTCCTTCAGCTTCATGAACTACAAAGTCACTAGAGAACAAAGTTTGAAATGAGTCCGAGCTCAACAAACCTGTGCAAGGCAAAGCGAGCGCGCGGTCAATAATGGACTCAGCCAAGCGGGATGAACACATGAGCGAACACGCCGCCAACCTACTGGGCACAGGACAGCGGTACACACGGACACACAACACTGCAAAAGTCCAGTCAAGATACTTGAAAATCCTCTGTGCGGTAAGCGGACACTCTCGGGGAAACAAAAGCCGGTTACTGAATCTAGGTTAACCAAACATGACTGACTCGGGTTAAGTTACTCGTTTAAACTTTTTGCTTAAAAGTTTGTGCAGGGATTGATTGTTCTTTATTGTTATTTAAAATAAGTTTACAATAGAGTGTAGTGGACTGTTTTATAGTAAAAACTGAGTATACGGTGTATATTTAGATAAACAAACAGTAAAATACTGTGCTTGGCTGCTTTTCAGAAAAAAAAAAACACACAAATGTGTTAATGTTTTACATGCATTTTTAGGTAAATGATAATTTATTCACAGTTTTTTTTTTTTTTTTTTTTTGAAAATAACCTATTTAAAAAGTGGATTAAACAATTTATGTTTTTAAGGTATTGTCAGACCTTTTCACCCAGTGATAAACTATCTGGGAGATTAAAACCATATATATATATATATATATATATATATGAGCAATTCCATGAAAATGTCAACCTTGCCATGAAAAGTAAAATGTTTTCACCAAAATAGCGAAACCGTTTCTACATTTTTTGCGCAGGCAAGTGTTTTACAGTACTTTGAAAATACTTAAAAATGTGTCTGTCAATGTTTTCAAACTATTATATTTGATTTACCAAAGTCACACAAATGGCAATTTCACATCTGTCACATCCATAACGAAAAAGTGTCACATCCATAACACAGCTTTTCCCTCAAAAATGCAAAAATGTCAAAATAAAATAAAATCAATCAGTTTTGTTCTATAAAGAGCCAACTCTTATCCTTTTGTTAAGGAATATTTATTTTGGGTTGTGCAGTTTAATTCACAGAATTTCTACGAAATATGTTGTATACTGTAAACTCGCAGACATTTTTTGTCACATCCATAACGCTTGTTTATTTTCCTCATTTAAAGTATAAAAATGTTCACAGATTGAATTTTTTTGATCCCATAACTCTGTGGTTAGTTGTTTTGGAAAATATAAACAGATGATTCAATATAATGTTAACGTAAACTTTCTCTGCGAATTTATGTTTTGAATTTTTACTGCAAATGTCACATCCATAACGCTGGAATCAGCCATATATATATATATATATATATATATATATATATATATATATATATATATATATATATAAGCAAGCCAGGAAGGTAAAGCCATGTAAAATTTTATTTTTAAAAGAAATATTTGGGGAAAGTGGCTAAATTGAGCTTGTCAAACTGTATTTGAACCTTGTTTAAGAGAGAGAGAGATAGAGAGTGAGAAAATACTGTAGTATTGCAGAAGGGTGCCAAATGGCAAAGCAGTGAAAACAAGTAACAGTTGGCTGCACCGGACTTCTGGAGGAAATGCTGGTCATTATCTGCCTCTGGAAGCCAGCAGAACCATACTATGTGTAGTGTAGTGTAATGTTACAGTATATCTTTCAGAGTTTAGCTCGAGGAGTTTTCATCGGTAGTACAACTTGGGAAGGTGTTATGTATTTAGTGGACTCCATGCAGAGCAACATAAACCAATCCATTAAAGTTTTGAAGTAAACGGGAGGTTTGTTAGTCAACATTTGTGTTTAAGAGTGCATTGGTTTACAGTAGCAGTGAATGAGCTATAGAGAAGAGAAGAAACTAGCAGATTTATAATGTAAGCGTGTATTTGGGTGGTGAAGACTTCAACTTCTTCTAAAAGGCTGTGGTCTCAGATCAGATGGTTGGGTGGAGTTCAGTTTACTAGAGGGGAACAGAGAAGGTGAACATTTGAGAGAGGTGACTGTTCAGTTAAAACATATTTCAAAACTATTCTCATTGCAGTTCATTTATTTATTAGAAAAATTGCAATATATGCATGGCTGGTGTGTTCGGTTTTTATATTTGATTAACCTCACTTATTTTGTACTAGTATTTTGGGATCTTTTACCCCATTCAAGTAAATAAACTCTGTTATTAACTGAACACTTTTAATTAATTCCTGTATCAGTGTTGAGCTAGAAAACTTAAAGTGAGTTAACAGTGAGAAAAAAGGTGGACTGCAGAGTCTGCACTAAGACTTAGGACTTAATAATTTTAGCTGATACATGAGACAAACACAGTAATATACATTTCCTAGGGTAAAATTGGCATGTGCGTGTGGCTGAAAGAGAAAGCATGCCTCTTATGCAAATTTCTGTTTTACATGGTGTGTCCATTGATGTGTGGCTACAGTTTGTGTTCATATAATCATCCTATGATGATTAAAAATAAACCCTTGGCCTTGTATTAATACCTAGAAATCAAATGTAATGTTTTGACATATGCTGACATTATAAGCTCTGCCCATAGATCATGAAAACCTGCTGAATTTGCATAAATTTGAAAACAATTACAAAAGTAAATTTCCCAATACTGGGTTGTGGCTAGAAGGGCATTGGCTGTGTAAAACATATGCTGGATAAGTTGACGGTTTATTCCGCTGTGGCGACCCCTGAAGAATATATTTAAAAATAATTTTTCATATGTTACTCTGGCCTACGACATTCAAATTTCAGTGACTATTTGTGTAGCTTTTGTTCATCAACTCTTAAAGGGCACCTATGGTGAAAAATCTACATTTCAAGCTGTTTGGACAGACATGTGTGTGTATATATAGTGTATAGACTGTCATATTGGGATGATATAAACACACAGTCCTTTTTTTCAATTGAAAGAGCCCATATTATGCATGAAATAGGGTCATATTTTGGTTGTAAGGGTCTCCAACAACAGTCTAATATGGATGTAAGGTCAAAAAACACTTTCATTATCTTGTAATTTGCATTTATTTTTACCTAATTATCCCAGCGACTCCCATATGAATCGTTCAGTGATTCATTTGTTCCCAAACCCCTCCTTAGCGCAAAGCTAATCTGCGCTGATTGGACCGATGACTGTTGCAAATGGTCGATACTGACTGCCTTCAGCACGAGACAGAGTGAAATGCCCAGCAGCTAATTAACAATATAAAATTAGTCAAAGTGCATACACGCTTCATAGTGTAAGGCGTAGATTTTGGCTGCCAGTGGGTGAATGTAAATACAGACGATGGACTTGGAAAATACCGACGACTAACTATTTTATTGAGCAAAAACTCCAAGAACTGGCGAGGAGATCTCCTACCTTGTCACACTCTGCTCTTTTCACACACACACACACACACACACACACACACACACACACACACACACATACACACACACACACACACACACACACACAAAGCAAACACAAAGCAGCATCCGTCGCGTTTTTAACGTGGCTTTAAGGCTGATTTATACTTCTGCGTCAAACGCCAGCGTAAGCTACGGCGCTGACGCATAGCCCTTCGCCGTGGCCATCGGCGTCGCTGACGTGCACCTCTCAAAAAGTGTAACTACACGTCACAACAACTCGTAGCGCAAGCTCTGTGATTGGCCGGCTTGGTAGCGCTGACGAGTCTGGGCGGGACCGAGAGCCGCGCGAATGGCGCAAGCGAATGTTTACAAGTGTGAAGTCCCGTGAAGGAGCTCCGGATGGAAAGTTTTGTTTTGTGTTTACCTCATAGTTAAAGTTGTTGCACGTCCGCCGGTTCCTGCCTCAAAATGAGCGAGTTTGAGTCACTTGTACATCCCGGAAGTGTTCAGGAAAAGCAAAACAGAAGCGAAGAAACTCGACACAGAGGAACATTTACACCTCACTGCCAACTAGCGTTTCGGAAGTGTTAATGCAGACCAACAGAGACAGCGCGCAGAAGTATAAATGCACAGCTGCGCGCGTTGCCTGCGCCGTGACTTACGCCGGTCACTTGACGCAGAAGTATAAACCAGGCTTTACATGTGAAATGAGAATATAGCGAGTTAACCTGATACAGTACACGTGGTTATAAGTAACAAATCACAACTAATTACATTTGCAAGCTAAGTAAATGAGGCAACAACTTTTATCGCACGAACTTACACTTGAGAAATGGAGGAAGAAACTGATCCAGGTTCTGACAAAGTCCATCAGTAGTCTTTACTGATGCTTCCTTTAAAAAAAACGCAGATGAAGTCTTCTTTGTAGCATGTAGTTTTCAGAAGCACTCAAACTGCTCTAGGCTGGGCTATAATGCTGAGGTTTAATCTTTGGGTAGAGACTCAATAATATCCATCTGCACATTGCCACTTCATTTGACCGGCGTGTTTGTGTGCGTTTGTGTGTGTTTGTGGCTTTTTCTGTGTTAGAGGGCGGGGCTGCAGGTTTCAAATCTCCCGGGTTTGCGCGTGAAACTACTTGGTTTCATTGTCACGTCATAGCGAAACACCTAATGACTCGTTATCATCAAGACGACTCGTTTGAAGCACTATGAGTCGACTCATTTATAGATAAATCAACAGTTTTAAACACTGTACACTTACAAATTTAAGCTTTAGCTGGATATTTCACTTCACTTAGAGCTGTGTTACACACTACATGGAAGAGCATTTTCAAAAACCCATAATATGGGCTCTTTAGCAAAATAGAAACGGTGGACCAATTGGAGCGGTTTTCAGACCGACCGTAACTTTACGTAGGAGAGAGGTCCCCCCGCCCACCAATATTGATTGACAGCCTCGCGTCACGATCATATACTTAAACATTGAAATATTTACATTACAAAATAATAGTTTACATTAAAAAACACTAACATGTCTTTTGAGATTTTTCCTAATTTTAAACATTTACAAAAGGTAAGGAATAAAACCCTCTCTGTACCATGTAGAGTTGGGCGGTCCTCAGTACTGCAGCCTCTGTCTGTACCTGTGCAGCTGCTGGTGCCTCTGGAGCAGTGCTGGTCATTCCACCTCATCTTCTTTTGTGACAGCATTAAACCTTCCTTTACAACACAGAAGCAATTAGTCATTTAAAGGAAAAACTCATGAAATACAATTAAAACAATGGGCTAGTCAAGCACCCTTCATAATGTGTCTAAACTACAACCAAAACATGGATTTCACTTGCACTATAATTAATGGTGATAAAAGCTGACCTCATGCAATAAAAATGTTTTTTGGCCGGTGGCTTAAAGTAATTTGACTAATTTTAGATTATTGATCTTTCAGAAATCACAGAATGAGTCAGTTTTGTCATTTCATATAGTAATGTACAACAATAAAAATCTGGCCTATTAAAAACACATCAATCCACTGATGTAAAGACTAAAGAGACTTCATTGTCATCGCAGTGATTCAAGCAATAACAACAGCAGCAATAAGAAATGTAGAAATAGACAAAACAATAAACAAAGAAAATTGCAGAGAATTACATAATATATAATTATATAACATTAAATAATAATAAAAAATAGATACAGTGAAATAATTGTGCAGTGCATGTGTACAGTAGATGGTGTGAAAACAGAATTTTAAAGTATTGCACAAGTTAATAAAATTAATTGAGTTTGTGTAATTATCAGCAACATGGGGTAAAAGGGGAATCTCAAAGTCACAAAACATGTAATGTCATAGATTAAGCACAATGCACAGCAGCAAAGCAAGAAACTGAACATGAATAACAACACGTAAGGCAGCCTGCGTACTCTGTGTATAGGGAGCAGCAGTACTGCTTGTAATATTTATATTATTTGCTAATTTGCTAATTAAATCTGTCCACCGGATGTCACATTTTGGTCACAGACGCATACTTTTAGAGCATTTTTGAATAAATGCCTTTCTGAAATGCGCTGTTTTTCACCAAGGCAAACCAGGGTGCTAAAATATAATTGGCTTAAGGTTGAAATAACCAAAACAAAGACAGACGTTCTGGCACATAATGCACATTTTTAAAGCAGAACATATATACTTCAGCATTATAATTGTATTTTTTATTTGTATAACATGCATATAATGCGGTGGCGCAGTAGATAGTGCTGTCGTCTCACAGCAAAAAAGGTTGCTGGTTCGAGCCTCGGCTGTGTCAGTTCGCGTTTCTGTGTGGAGTTTACACATACCTGTCAACATTTGGATGTGAAAATAAGGGATATGCCCACCATAATAAGGGACCCCCCCCCCCCTAAAAAAAATCCCCAAATTACTATATATGTTCATTTGTAGCTGTTTCATTGTAAATAAACAGTTAAATGGTCAGTAATATGTTTTATTATTGTTAACAAAAGAAAAATAAATATATACATTAGCAGCAGATACATTATCAAACAGTTCAGCTTATTAAAATCAATAGCTATTATAATGAAACAGAATCAAGCTAGCAAAGCTCATAAGCCGTTTCTCTGCTGTATAACTTACACATTCTGATTAAAGAGCAACGAATGAATCTCTCATTCATTAAGATTTAAAAAAAAAAAATACATTAAATAAGAGGTGTCACTTTAAAAATGCACACATCTAATGTTATAATAAAAGCATTCGACTGCTTTCCTAACTTTTTATGCTCATTTAAGACAAAATTAGTTGTGTTTGGAAAAAAACCCCACCAATATCGACATCTTTATATGTTATTATTATTAATTATGTGTATATGTCTGTTCGCGTGTACAGAATCCATTTAGGAAACAGCATCTGTTTATCACTGTGGAGTGCGTCAGCTGACAGTCATGCACCATTTATATGTTTATATAGTTATAGACTGTTTTGAGGATTGTATAGGATGGGAGACGGCACCTTTAATCAAAAGGAAATGGAGTCACGCCGTTTTAATATTTATTTATAAGTGTTTACATTCCTAAACAAAGTGAAAGCACAGAAGACTCACGTTTTAGAGCAAGGGGCGACCCCTGGTGGTTTGGTGGCATGTGTTGCGTTAGGGAGGCTCGGCTGTTCAGAGAAAGACTGAAAATACGGGCGAAAGACGGGAAAATAACTTTGCGGGATGATAGCGGGATAGAACTGTAAAATACGGGAGAATCCTGGGAAAAACGGGAGGGTTGACAGGTATGAGTTTACATGTTCTCTAGATTTTCGCTTGGGTTCCCTTGGGGTGCTCCAGTTTTCCCCACAGTCCAAAGACATGCGGTACTGGTAAATTGGGTAAGCTTAATTGTCTGTAGTGTATGAGTGTTAATGAGAGTGTATGGATGTTTTCCAGAGATCGGTTGCAGCTGGAAGGGCAACCGCTGTGTAAAACATATGCCACAACATTTACCATTGTTGAATCCATTCAAACAATCTCTGGGTCTGGCGATTAGCACTTTTAGCTTAGCTTAGCATAAATCATTGAATCAGATTAGACCATTAGCATGCTGCCAAAAAATAAGTAAAGGTAATTTAATAATTTTCCTAAAGCTAGACTTTTCTGTAGTTTCATCGTTTACTGACAGTAAATCATTCAGTAGCCTTATATGGTCCTAGCCTTATATAATTCAATTCAATGATCTGTGCTAAATTAAGCTAAAAGTGCTCTCGCCAGACCCGGAAATCTGCTGAATGGATGCAAAAATGGTAAAACTCAACAGTTTAATTCTATAGAAGACTTGTAAAATGTGTCTATTTCCAAAAGGAATGAGTGTTCTTTTAAATGAACCGGTTCAAATGGAAAACAAATATTCTCATATTATATTATTCTCATACACTGACTCTGACTTTATATCTTTAGTCAATAGGCAAAGAAAGCACAGGCTTATTAATAGTGTATTCAAAATGTAATGCAGCTTCCTCCATATAGGTTTTCCCTTACATGTTTACTGCTGGCTTACACTATCATTTCTTCTGCCAGTGAGCTCTGACTATCTTTATGTGCACATCTAAGCAAGCAGGCAATGGTCGGGGCAGGCAGCAAAAGATAAATAAAATATTTTTTAAAAAGTGGCAAAACATTCCAAGGTCAAAACTGCAGGCAAGGTGGTAGAAACAATGTGGAAACACTTTTGGTAAAGTCTGCTTACAGCAAAACAATACTTTGCAATGTGTGTTTGAGTGCAGCTTAAATAGTCAGACTGATTAAAAACAGGTGTGTGAGGCTGATGATTGTGGGAAATGTAGTCCAGGAGGGCCCACAGAGACAGGAAAGCAGACAATTTATTGTTCTTTGAAGTAGAGATGCACGAAATATCAGCGCCCATATCGTTATAGGCCGATAAATGCTATTTTTAAGATTATCGTTATCGATCCGATGTCATAATTAGGCTGATATATTTAAGCCGATAAAGACCTACGATACAGACCTGCTTGCCTCGCGCACGCGTAGGTGGAACTTGTTCAGACTTGTCCAGTGCACTATAATGGATCTCTCCTCACACTGATTATTCCCTCAAAGTCCGTCCTTTCTTCGCGTGGCTTGCTGTGCATTAATAACTCAGTAAGTAACCACGTTACTTGTCATTGTAGATATTTTTGATTGAGTGTCATTGTGTATTTTGCTTTAAATCGCCTCAGGAAAAATATTACTTGTGGAAACCTTTCTTGCTCTGTCTCTTTGTTGTGTTAGAGATAGCAGGGGAGATTCACTTAATGCTGCAGGGCCGAATAATGTAAGTTTTGGGGTGAACTCTTTTAGTTGCAGCTGGTGAATGAAAGAGGACATGTGTAACTTGGTCCAAAATTTTTATTACTTTCCGTGTGGTACAACAAGTAAGTCACCAAAGAGGGAACATCACAGAAAATGCTCTCATTGCGAAAAAAAAAACGCTAATCTTTTATCTCTCCCTCTCCCTTCGCTTCACTCACACCCCAAACTGCAGCCCAGTCCCCTTGAAGGACCTGCACATTTTACAACACGTGTAAACATAACGGTTGTTTGTAATCTTATTATTTTTTATTATCAACGCGTTGCTTGTCATTTGTTGTCGATGTAAGATAGTATTCAGTTTGATCGGAATATTCATATTGACTATAACGAGCTCACGTGAGAGCTGTCAAACACACACACACTGCAGCATGGGGGAGAGGTGAGTCCAGTCAAAGGGGCTCTTAACATTCGCTCAATCTGTCTTTATATTCTGCTCTGTGTTTGTCATAAAGTCAGCTCAATGCTGGTTTTGTATCAAAATCTGACTCTGATGGCAACTATGCTTCTACAGTTGAGTAAAACTCTCAGCGGTTTATGATAAACTTTTCATCGATCATTTCTTGCGATTGACGGCAAGAACGAGCGCAGAAGCGCTGTCTGATTGACAAGCAGCACCTACATGTGACATGTCAAAACGCCAAATAGGATAAATCTGTGCCGCATTTTTAAAATGTACTAAAATGTATTATCTGTATTTAGCTGTTTGTTTGTACGGTGGCTCTAAACTGTCAAAACACCTCTAAAAAGAATTTTTCGGACATGACATATTTTTACATGTGTACATCAATGTAACACGTTTTATTCATGACCATTTGAGCTGGTTTCAGTCCTTAGCTCTTTAATTTTTGTCCTATTTAAATATATTTAACATGCTTGTTAATTAAATATCATTTTGTTATTTAAACTATTATTTTTATGCAACAATCAATGTGCATGTTCATTTGCTATAAAGAAAAGGAAATACTTTTTTTGCATGGAGATTTATGTGAAATGGTAAATATAGGTCTATAATCACCTTGCAATTTCAAAATCATAGCTTTTTTGCTTTGAGTATAGACTATTCAGTTCATAAGAGCAGTTCAATCTTTTATGAAGTTTGCTGTATAAAAATATAAAAATTTTAAATATTTATAATTATCGGCCTATACATATCGACTATCGGCCTCCAAGTCTGAAGAATTATCGGTTATCGGTATGGGCCAAAAAATCCATATCTGTGCATCCCTACTTTGAAGTTACTCTTTTATTGGTAGAACATGACAAACAATGCAACATTTCACACATCTGAGGTAGTATTTATAATGATAGATATTTATAAATGGTTTATTGATTTTTGTTTTCCGACTTCCGAAAAAAAATGGTTCAGTAAAACAGCATCATCTGTTTTAGGGCTGCATAATATTGAGAAAATCTGACATTGCGAAATATTCTTTGACGTTAATATACTTTGTGATATGGATATAATTTGTTATTTTAGATTGATTGGGATGATTCTGTATGTGGGTAAATGTAATAAACAATATGCATAGTTAAATACAACATGCGTAATTAAATACAACTGAGGAAAGCTATACAGTAAATAAACAGTGCTTTGTGGTTTTCTTTGGAGTCTAACAGCATCCAAATTTATTTATTCAATTTATTATTGAATAATCAAAAGTATAGTTTTATAAGTGCCCTAGAGTTGAATATCTGTTGAATCTGAGTCTGGTGATTAGCACATTTAGCTTAACTTAGCATAAATCATTGAACCAGATTAGATTTAAAAAATAATAAAAGAGGTGTTTTGATAATTTTTCTATTTAAAGCTTGACTCATCTGTTGTTGCATTGTGTACTGGGAGTAAATAAAATGTAATAAACAATATACAAGCATATGTTACCCAAATGTTTTAAATTAGCTTGAAAGTCTTCAGTCACAGGCCTTAAAAACAAATGCAAATATTTTGCTTTTTCTTATATTAAAATGATAATATTGATAATATCATACATCATAGGCAAAATCTTTGAACCAAGAAGGTTGCTGGAAAAATGAAAGTATAAATGAACTGCTGAGTCATGTTGAGTGCAATAGTACTGAAAAAAACAAGCAGATGTTTTACCTTGAGAATTTTTGGAAAGGGCTTTTGGGGTGAACCAGATACAACAATGCCCTGTAAAAAAAATATGAAAAGTTCAGATGCTGAACCCCACTTCTAATGACAGCAAATGACATTGAGCGAATACTTTAGACACGTAGTACATGTTCAACAACTGGTTTTACTTTAAAATCATCTAAAGCATCATCACATTCAGAAAAAAAAAAAACAGTTTGTTGGCAAACTCTACTTGCCTTTCACAGCAAAAGCAGCTATGTCTTGAGAACCATATGTTTTCAATGTAACGGCGCACTGATACACTGGGTTTTATGAGGAAACTGTTTTATTCTGCTTCTGAATTAGATTTTAAAAGATGGAGTTTGATTAACATGAGGAGACTGTCCTACTGTCAGTGAATGGCAAATAAAAATGTTTCTTACCAGAAACGCTATTTCAAATGAGTCCGATTTACTGTACACTAAACAGCAACTACGTTTTACCAAAGGCGAAGTTAAGATGTTCCTTTATCCCACATTGATGCTTTGTGGATAAACTAGAGATGAAAAAGAGACCAAGACCTTGAGTATAGTGAAAATTAATGAATGAGAGCTTCTAAAATTGTGTGAGGCATCCACTTTTTGCCCTGTTGGCCTACCTTGTGTTTTATTTGTTAATTTAAGCTATGTTTAGAGATAAATATAATTTATAAACTATACATTATTTATATTACTTTATATTGCCTATACAACACGTCTGATAAACATTTTATATTAATGGGCAATGCACAAATATTGATGTTTCACAGTGTTTTTACACTACATTATTTGAATCTAACAAGCTTTGTTGACAATGTTTGCAGTGTTTACATTGCTCTACGTATAGTAAATTTAAATCCCAAATATCAGAAATGACATGTTAAGATTAAATTAATGTAAATTTTAATGTTATTGATTGATGCACTTACTTGACAGATTTATGCATATTTAAGTAAAGGTGGTTTGTGTACAGTTTTTAATGTTTGGTAAAATAGAATTTAGTAATTTTTCAACTAAATATACTCTTGTCCTGATAAGTACATTTAGAGTTGGAGTTTTTTTGCAAGAAAAGCAAAAGTGGATTTAGCTGATTTGGCTGCAAAAGAAAATCTGCCTTGTTGTATATATATATATATATATTTATATATATATATATATATATATATATATATATATATATATATATATATATATATATATATATATATATATATATATATATATATATATATATATATATATATATAGTTAACAGTTTTTTGTATTTATTTTTTCCTGTTTGTTTATGCTTTTGATTTGCATTATGGGACCCTGATCTTTCTTTCAACAACTTTTAACCTTGAAAGTAAAAAAAAAAACTGACCTTTTAATTAACATTTTGAATAGTTTAAAATGATCTGCTGTCTGGGTTGTGTCGTATATTATTGTACAAAAATCTTAAAGACTTATTTCTCAATATGTTATTTCTTATACATTATAGTATTTCAAACTCAATAAAATCACTTTGTTAAACTATATAGTTTATTTTCAACATCAAAAGTCGACAGAGCAGAATTAAAGATCCCATAATGCAATTCACAGCAATAAATAAATAGAAAACACTTAAAACATGTTTTATTTATTTATTTATTTATTTATTTTTTTACAGTGTGGCCCATATGTAGGCTCACCACTGTTAACCTTTATTTAAAATAAGCAGAAAAGTACTTTACTATAATATGATTGTGGCACGGTGGTTCTGTGGTTAGCACGATCACCTCACAGCAAAAAAATTGCTGGTTTGAAATTCAGCTGTCAGTTTCTGTGTGGACTTTGCATGTTCTCCCCATGTTTACGTGGGTTTCCTCCACAGGCTAAACACAAGTGCTGTAAGTGAATTGGGTAAACAAAATTGGCAGTAGTATAGGAGTGTGTGTGTGTGAATGAGAGTGTATGGGTGTTTCCCAGTACTGGTTTGCAGCTGGAAGGGCACCGCTGTGTAAAACATATGCTGGAATAGTTGGTGGTTCATTCCGCAGTGGCGACCCCAGATTAATAAATGGACTAAACCTAAGGAAAATGAATCGGTGATAAATAATATGATTTTAAAACACTATAATATTTACTGTAAATAGCTTTGGTATTTTTTATATGATACCATTTTTAAGTCTAAAAAAACAGAGAAAAGAGCAGACTTTAGTTTAAAATGAAATATAATTTGACTGAGTTTTCATGTTCTCATATTTCAGCAGCTCCCAGCTCTTTTTTTCTAAACATAACAATTCACCATGAACATGAGAATGAATGGAAAGAGCTCCCTTTAGTTTATCTGTAATCAAAAACCATTGAGACGGTTAGATAATATTTATTAAAAGTTATTCAGTGACACTTGTAAAACATGAGGAGGGGGAATGTACTGTACACACGAAGAATCGAAAGAAATGAAATAATAGGAAATGCATCACTGTGTTTTGAATCTAACTTCATTACTTTCACATTGGGTGACATGGTGACCCAGTGGTTAGCACTATTTCCTCACAGGAAGAATGTTACTGGTTCCAGTCTCGGTTGAATCAGTTGGCATTTCTGTGTGGAGTCCTGTGTTCTCGTGTGGTTTCCTCCTGGTGCTTAGGTTTCCCCCACTTTCCAAAGACATGCATTGAATTGAATGAACTAAATTGGCTGGTGTGTGTGTGTGTGTGTGTGTGTGTGTGTGTGTGTGTGTGCGCGCACATGTGTGTGAATGAGTGTGTACTGTATGTGTGTTTGTTTCCCAGTACTGGGTTGGTGCTGGAAGGGCATCCACTGCGTAAAACATATGCTGAAGTTAGCGGTTCATTCCGTTGTGGCGACACCTGATAAATTAAAGTGACTAAGGGAAATGAATGAGTGATTACTTTAACATATACAGTATATTAATTTACAATTTTTGTGTTTTTTTTATTTATTTATTTTTTTTGAGTATGCACTAAAGATTGGGGTCAGAGTAGTTTTTCAGAGTAGGATGATTTATGTATTTAATATTGATATATTTCTAACCTGGTTTTCTCCATATGTTTTTATTAAATCTTCAACTTATGTTTTTTTTCTAAAGGTGCTTCTTCTTGGCTTGCTGGCTTTAATACTCACAATCATATTTTTACTGAAACTCCGCTGCAGTGATAAAGGTACCATCTCTGTTTTGTACAGGTTAAGAGTGAATTTATAACAGCATTTGGCTAAAAATGTCATTAATTATTTTAGTTAAAGATTGTCCAATACAATAATTGAGATATTGCCTATCCCATATACATTATGTTTACTTAAATTTGCTGGCATGTTTTAGACAATTGCCCAAGTGTTGAAACTAATGTTGTGTAAGTTACTTAAAAAAAAAAGTTTAAATTACTAAAACTGTATTCAAACTACTTCTCTAATGACTTTGTTTAGAAAGTAACTTAGTTATTCATTAAGTAATTTAATCACCTGACTCAATACTAACAATCCACAGAAGTGGTTGTGCATAAATCTTAATAAAAGTTAAACTCTTAATTCTTTAAAGGTCCTGTGAAGTGCTTTGAAATGTGCATTTTTTTATTTGATGTTTGATGTAATCTCAACCAAACAATTAAGAAAGGGTGGGGCATAGAGTAACTCCTCCTCTTTTAAAAAGAGCCAGTAGTGTTTTGTTTTAGCTCTGCCAATGAGTGATTGAGCTCAAGCGCATCAAAAAAGCAAATGTCTTGATGGGGGAGAGACATGTCAGATATCAGAGAGCAACTGATTGGTTATGATTTGATGAGATGTGAATAAAATTGTTGATCAATTTAGGTGGAAGTGACAAACCACAAGCTTTACATGTTTATATGCGTTTTATATCATCGAAATGTGAATTTTGTCACATTTCTGGGGCACATTAGCCTATAGATATTTTAAAAACTAACATTACTGATACTAACATCTTTTAAAGCTTTATTTTATTTGATTAAAACTTTATTTTAATTTCATGGGACCTTTAAATTTGAGTCAAACAGGATCTTTTTGTTTCATTTTAAAAACAAACTCATAAAATACATTACCAGTCAAAAGTTTTTTTTTTTTTTTTTTTTTTTAAGAAAATTATTCAGTTCATCAAGGTGGCATTTATTAAATGTAAAAAAAAATTGTTAAATATTTATTAAAATTTTAAATAACTGCTTTATTATTGTGTGTAGTTTTAAATTAAACTATTACTCCAGTCATTATTGTTTTTATTACTATTACCATTAATAGTAAAAATAGTGATTATAGTAATAATAGTAATAATATTAATAATAATAAAAAAGGTCATGCGACTGAAGACTAGAGTAATGAAGCTGAAAATTAATCTTTAAAATCACTGGAATAATTAAATTAAATTATAAACCACTAATGGAAAGTTATTTTATAGTGCAATAACAATTCACAATTTGTACTGTATTTTTGATTAAATGAACACAGCCTTCGTGAGCAGAAGAAGCTTTAAAAAAAAAAAAACACTTAAAAATCCTACTGAACCCAAACTTTTGACCAGTAGTATGTGTTTAAATATACTGTACATAAGTCAATGACCCCATACAATTACACTTTTTAATGGCATACATTTTTAAACATTTCATTTCTTGCACAAATAAAACATTTTTTAGTTGAAAGACTATTTATACCTTATAAATACCTTATTTATACCTTCATACCTTAAATTGCTATGAACTAATATATATATTTTTTTAACTTGGGTATTTGTCTTAATATATGATAAATATTCTTTAGGTGACTAATACAATTTTTCTGCAAAATATATGTTTCTCTGAATCAACATACACTCACTGACCACTTTATTAGGTACACCTTACTAGTACCAAGTTGGAACCCCTTTTGACTTCTGAACTGCCTTAATTCTTCGTGGCTTCAACAAGATTCAACAAGGTACTGGAAGAGAGAGCTTTTGGTCCATATGACATGATAGCATCATGCAAATGCTCCAGAATTATCAGCTGTACATCCATGATGTGAATCACCCGTTTCACCACATTCCAAAGATGCTCTGTTGGATTGAGAAATGGTAACTGTGAAGGCCATTTGAAACAGTAAACTCATTGTCATGTTCGAGATAATTTGCGCTATATGACATGGTGTGTTATTCTGCTCAAAGTACCCAACAGAAGATGGGTACACTGTGCTCATAAAGGGATGGACATGGTCAGTAACAATACTCATTGTTACTCACTGTGGCATTGACACAATGTCCAATTGGTACTAATGGGCCCAAAATGCGCCAAGAAAATATCCCCCCACCATTACACCACCAGCCTGAACCATTGATACAAGGCAGGATGCTTTCATGTTGATGACACCAAATTCTGACCCCACCATCTGAATGTCGCAGCAGAACTTGAGACTCATCAGACCAGGCAAACTTCTATTGTCTAATTTTGGTGAGCGAGTGTGAATTGTAGCCTCAGACAGTTTCCTGTTCTTAGCTGACAGGAATGGCACGCAGTGTGTTCTTCTGCTGCTGTAGCCCATCCTCCTCAAGGTTGCGTGAAAACCCCAGTAGATCAGCAGTTTCTGAAATACTCAGACCAGCCCATCTGTCACCAACAACTATGCCACATTCAAAGTCGCTTAAAATTCTTCCCTATTCTGATGCTTGATTTGAACTGCAGCAGATCGTCTTGACCATGTCTACATACCTAAATGTATTGAATTGCTGCCTTATAATTGTCTGATTAGAAATTTGCATTACAAGCAGTTGGACGTAATAAAGTGGCCGATGAGTGCAAATAGATCTTTTGAATTTATGTACAGTATCTAAAGGAAGTGTATTTCAAGTAACTGTAATCAAATTACCTAAAAAGTATTATCATTTACTTCATCAGAAAAGCAATTTAATTGCAGTTTGTTACTATGTAACAAATTACACCCAACACTGGTTGTTACCTGTATTTATTTATCATGTTTTAGCACATCATTTGCATGTTTTAACATACTACAAGCATGATTTCACATGTTAGCTTGTTTTCATAGCATGTTATAGCACATCATAATTACTTTTTTTTGTGATGAATTTATGTGTCATTGACATTAGGAATGAAGGCTGTCATTATATTCATATTACATTTGAGATATTTAGACTAACTTGTCTTTATTTTGTGGTTTCTTATTTTTTTTATCTTCTCGGATAGTCATTGACAGCTGTAAAAATAGATGCATATCCAAAAGTCATGATGGTAATGCAGGGTGTCGCTGCGATGCTGCTTGCGTAAATGAAGGCACCTGCTGTCTGGACTATGAGGAAGTGTGTTTGCAACCAAGTAAGTTACATTTCTCTTTCTTACGCACATAAGTCTCACTTTCTCTCTGTGTTCTTTGTTTGTGCAAAATGCACATCATGAGTCACAACATCTGTTCAAGTTTTGAGGAAAATGTCTTTTTTTGCAACCACCCACATCACTTTTGACGTCAAAAAGTGTTATTTTCTGTTGAGTAAGTACGAAAAGAGAAAAGGTCATCATTTTTGGGGTTTTAGAAATCTGTATTTCTTTATTTCTCTTTTTTGACACATCAACAAAATTATACAGTTTTACTGCCAGTAAAATAGATGCTGTTTTTAGGGGACCTAAATAATAATAAATAATCTGATAGGTGTTTTGAGCAAAAAATTTATAGACACATTCTGGAGACACAAAAGACTTATCTTAAATCTTGAAAAAGGGGTAAAATGCCTTTTAACATCATACATGCAAAAAAATTACAATTAAATAAATAAAATAAAATAATAATAATTGAGCCAAATCAGTCCCTGGTGTACACAACAGATAAGATGACTGAAAAAAATGGACATCGAACCTTTTATTTTTTCCTTCTTGAACTGTTTTTATGAATGAAAGTAAATTACACTCAATTTCCAGTCTATTTCTCACTCAGAGTGTGGCATTAGCTGACTTAAATATACTGAACAAGTCACAAAGACAACATATTATAAATTCTTAACCATGCATTTTTTTTTTTTTTTTTTGTCAGTGTTAAAGTTTTGCAACCACATCTGGCCTTTCTGGTGAACTTCTTCTTGCACATAAGAATGAAACTTTTATAGGATAAGCTTGAGTAAATGATGACCTGTTATCAAGAACTGACATTTATGTTAATATTTTAAAGCTGCATTTAACAAATAAAAGGTAAGGCAAAGTGAAATTAATAATTTGGTAAATTAGTATATAGCTACTTTGCAAAAAGAAGATACTAGCTTAAGTGTAGTGTATGTGTGTGAATGAGAGTTTATGGATGTTTTCCAGTACTGGGTTGCAGCTGGAAGGTCATCTGCTGTGTAAAACATATGCTGGATAAGTTGGCAGTTCATTTTGCTGTAACAAACCCTGATAAATAAAGGGACTAATCCGAAAGAAAATGAATGAATGCATTTTCCATTTTATTTTCCATTCATTTTTGCACACATCAAAAGAGTATTCACTGAACTGGTCCTTTTGCCCAAAAAGAAGGATTTCTCATCATTTAGTAGCATAAAGTTGTGCCATATTTTGAGCTTGTGGAGAAAGGTTTGAACTCTCGTAGTGTGTATGCTGAATGTCTTTATGTTTTGTGTGTATTAAAAGTTACATAATGTGTTACTATTCATTATTGATGAGTGCAGTTGTTCGAGAATGGTCAGACAGGTAAGGGTTGATAAACAATCTAGAAGCATAATCCAAAAACAGGCAAATGGTCGGGATAGGTGGAATCAAAAACAGGAAAAACCGTCCAAAGGTCAAACCACATAACAATTCGTAATAATGTTAACGGCCACCTGGCTGCCGGTCAGAAGGAGACGGAGTACTGAGACACTTTAAAATAATTTCATATCAAAATAAACAAAACAAACGGACGACAGCTTCGTCAAACAGAAAGCGACAGCCACATAATACGCTTGGGCCCAGTCCTCTCTTCTCTAGCTCTGGCGTCTCTCCTCCTTTAAGCTGAAGGCAGGTGTCTCTGATTATCTCACTAACTATACCGCCTCGTACAGCCTCACGGCTCTTGGCCCTGCCTCTAAAGCAACATACCCCCCATATTATACCATATCATACCCCCCTGCGAGCACTCCCTGGGGTCTGTGCTTCAGGACCAGTGAAACCTGAGTATAAATAGGGCTGAGAGAAAGGAGCTGGACAGCTGACGAGAGACTGAAGAGAGACAGAGAGAGGGTAAAAAGGGATTTTATTTTTTTTTAAGTTTGAGGTTCGGTTCCCAAAACCCATTGACACTGTCCTCAAGTAACTGAGAGATTTAATGACGACATGCCGGAAGCCTTACGGAGGAATCTATCCACCTGTCCGTCTTCTGGTGACCAGTGGTGGCTATTCCATCTAAAAGAATTTTTTCCCTCCTGCTCTGCTCCCACTTTGGTGGTAGGTAGCAGGTTCTGGCTCTTCACAGACGTTGGTGACTGCCCCAGTCTTCTTAATTATTGTTGCCTCTAGCCCTCTTGGCACTTTGGGGCAGACAAACAAGTTTCTCCCCTGCTCGGTTAACTCCTGAACACTTGCTCTCCCTCTCAGCAGCAAGGGTATCGAGACAATGTGCCTCCTTCCTCCGGGTTTTCAGCACCACTGTAATAATGTTAATGGCCACCTGGCCAGGAAGAAGGAGGCAGAGAACCAACGCAATTTAAAATAATTTTATAACAATTTAAACAAAAGAAACGGGCGACAGCTCTTTCAAACTGAAAGCAACAGCCACATAATATGCCCCGGCCTAGTCCTCTTTCCTCTAGCACTGGTCTCTCTCCTCCTTTTAGCTTCCAGGGCTTCATCGTGAGCCTTAAGGCATATGATGCGTCCAGGTGTCTCTGATTATCTCACTAACTACACCACCTCGTATGGCTTTACCCTCACAGCTCTCTGCCCGCCTCACTTGCTACACAAACATTAAACAATTATGTAATGAATGCAACATGAAACCATATTCAGCAAAGCGTTTGTGAAACTAAGTGTATATATAGTCTATGGTGAGCTTTCAGCTGTGTGTGTGCAGTCAGGGAGAGAACTGGAATTGGTGTGTGTGTGTGTGTGTGTGTGTGTGTGTGTGTGTGTGTGTGTGTGTGTGTGTGTGTATGAGGTGCATGATGGGATCTGTAATTCATTTCAGTGGCTGAATTGTAGTTCTCCAGCAATCTGCAACTGCTAGATCGCTGATGATCATAGCAGTTACATGAATAATAGTGGTACATCAAAACAGATTTACTCATAATTGAAGCTAAAGTTAGCAAATGTAATGAAAACAGTAACAGTCCCAAAATCAAACCCCCTGTAGTACAACAATGGTAAAATGATGATGAATGGAAACCTAAACATAAGCCTAAAGGCCCGTGCACACTGAGACATTTTTTGCTTGCGTTTTCCGTCGACGTTTAACACCTCGTGACTAAATAAAGGACATCAATGCGATCGTGCACACCAACGCGCAAAATGCCAGGCGCAAAAGCCTCATTTAAAAAAAAAAAATGCCTCATGCTCGTTTTTTGGTTTTGACACGCCGCGGTAAAACCTTCCCCACCAATCAGATCGGCACTTTTGCTCACGTGCACGGAGCTGTTGAAGTTACAGTAAATAGCACTTGGAGGCGCTCAAGCGCAAAACTGTCAATGCGAGCACACATTAAAGAAGATGCCCAGAGGCGATATAATGAACGTGGAGCTGCTTATTGCACTGATGAACAATAATTATTTCTTCATCGCTAGAACTTGAGCTGCTGCTTGAACCATCAATGCTTGTTTGAGTCACCAGTAACTTTAACAACAAGCGTGTGAACTTCCTCTCCTCCTCTTCAGTGTTATAAGCAGGTGTCAGAAGCATAAAGTTGTGTAGCGCCATCTTAGTCAAGGAGTGATTTTGCATACTCTTCTGCTTGACGCCAGTGAAAATCACTTGGGTTTAAATTCGGAAAAAGGTCTCGTAAAACGCTGATGATAAATGCAAACGAAAAGCGTCCCGGTGTGTAGGAGCCTTAAGATTGTAACCAGTGGAATACCATGCCTGAAAAAAGAATCCTGTGGTTCACAAAATCAAAGGCTCGGCTGTAATCTAGTCTGTAAAAGCATTTAGGGCCATTGTATCATTAAAATGTGGTGGTCATTGTGGCCATTAAAATATAATTAAACATCATGAAGTGAGCAGATTCTGTATTATTAACTGTTTTTAAAGCTAGACTGAATAATGTAGATAACTGAACTTTGAAGACAATTCTGCAACTGTATAAAAACAGCTTAGAGATGGGTCTGTAATTTTCCAGTACTGTGGCATCAAGGGATGTATTTTGAGAATAAGTGGCAAATTTAAAGCAGGCCGAAACAGTCTTAGTCAACATGTTTTTTATTAATGTTACTCAGAATATCCAGGCTGGAAGGAAGAATGTCAAAAAAGACAAAGTAGGTTTCAGGTTTCATCCCAAAGGAGATTCATCTACATGTATATATTTTTTAAGTATTTTCATTCATTCATTTATTCATTCATTTTCTTGTCAGCTTTGTCCCTTTCTTTAAGTATTTTTAAACGTTTTATTGTTAGGTTTGTGCATTTCAAGCTGTCTGATTTGCAGTCCTATTTAGGGAATTAAATACAGGTGTAAACAAAACGTCTTAAGAGCCAGTAACTGGCTCTTAAGACATTTTGTTTACACCTGTATTTAATTCCCTTGATCACCTGAGATGGTTGTTAACATACAGGGTGTAAACTTTCTAGGCCATGGTAACATCAGTCTTGCACTGTGCAGTTTAAGGAAGTGTTAGTTCTTTGTTGTTTTGTTTTTCTGGTAACCTGGCAATCCAGCTGTAATTGTGTGTATATATGTGTCTGAGAAAGAAATAGGTATGAATAAAGTCATGTTCACAGACACTGATCATTTATTCAAGGCTGAAACAGCCTAGAAAAAACCTTAGTTTGCAAACATTGGCAACAAAATTGTCTGTTTATACCTTCAACACCCACCTGTTAAAATTTCCACCATAGAGTGTTAGAGTCACTGTGGGTCTCTACAAGTTCAAGTCCCACCCTGTAGTTTTTTTACATGATGTTTTGAATCAGCTCCACTTTCCAACACAGTAACCAAGCTTTCCTCCCTGTGGCGCCTGCTGTGTGCCCTTCATGTGTGGGACGGCTGGATTCAGTGAATTGTGTATAAAGGTTCAGTGAGTTTCAGTCTGCTCAGACTCTTTTCCTGTCTCTCTGTCTCCTCCTGTCTCATTTTTTTTTTTTTTTTTTACATCAACAATACTGTAGAGCAGGAGTCTCAAACTGCTAGTGTTGTGCCGAGAAACGCACCCCTGCCATAAAATGTACCCACTCATAGACTTTCATTTGCATTCTCAGTCAACGTCAACATCAAAGGCTATAATTGATTAAAACAAAAAATTATTATTATTATGATGGATAAAACAAGGACAAGAAGTGAAAAACGTTTTTAAAATGCACCAGTATTAAGTAAATAAATGTAAAATAATATTGACTGTTTTGTTGAATCAAACTTGTGCTGTGATTATGCTTTAATAGCACCTTACAGTGCTATTTCTACACATACACGCATACGTTCATGTTTATTTAATTTGTTTGTATAATGTGTATACACTGGTTCAGTGATGTTAATATATGTTGTTGTTTTTGTTTTATTTTTATGAAACCTGTTCATGTATATTTTACATCTTGAATTTAGTCTTAAAAGTAAATGTCTGTATGCAATTATAATATATGTATTTCTAAAGCACTCATCTTTATAGCTCTTGTAATGTTTCCATCAATGCCATCTCAGTAAAGTCCTAATTCTCATGTGTGTTCTGCTACTGACCACACTGACCCTCTGTGTTTCAGCTCAGCTCTGGACGTGCTCGAAATTCCGCTGCGGTGAGGACCGTTTGCCCAGCAGCCTCTGCTCCTGCTCTGCAGACTGTGTGAAAGTGGGAGACTGCTGTGCAAACTATAAGAGGACATGTGAAGGTACATCACAGGCTTCAATCCTCTGTTTATATATTAACTGTCAGTAATATGAACAACCATTAATGCTGGGTTAATATTATTAGGTAGACTACGAGATAGATAGATAGATTGATAGATAGATAGATAGATAGATAGATAGATAGATAGATAGATAGATAGATAGATAGATAGATAGATAGATAGATAGATAGATAGATAGATAGATAGATAGATAGATAGATAGATAGATAGATAGATGGATGGATGGATGGATAGATGGATAGATAGATACAAGGTTTTTTTATAAGACTGTCATGACATCTTTTTAATCATTAAAATGACACATATCATAAATATGGAGATTTTATGCATACTTTTGACAGCTCTTATTGTGTCATTAGACACATTAGACTCTGCAATGTGAATGAAAATGTGAGGCGTATACTTTAACTAATCAGTCTTCATGAGCTACTGCTGTGTGCAAGTAATCAGTGGTGATCAGGAACTGGTGTGTGTGAGATGCCTTATGGGAAATGTAGTGCAGATCAATGACAGAATTGTAGTTCGAGTGAAAGTGTATGTTTTTCAGCAATCTGCAAGGGCTAGATCAATGCGTTTGTGACAAAGCCTTTTATAATAGGTTGTATACAGTATAATTGCTGGGGAAGTTGTGTTCACAAATGAGTAGTACAGTACAAAACATCAGTGAAGTCAACTTCCTAATTGAACAAATTATTCAGTAGGATAATTTATGACCTTATCAGCTCATTTGTTTGCTGTTTTAAGAAAACTTTATGATTATGAATGTGTACACCATGCATGACCTGTCCTGCCTTGAAATCTAGTGTAGATAAAATTTTCTTGGTGATTAGGTTTCTTTTTTAGCTTTGGACAGATGTTTCTGTGTTTTGTCAAGTGCCTCTGGCATCAGCTCTAATAGATCTGAAGTTTTAGTCTTTGAAGTGATTTGGGTCTGGAGTTGATTTCTGCCCAGCAGGACAGGCAGCAGCGATACTTCCCCACACACACACCACCCAGTTTATTTCCTTAAAAATATTTTCACAAATTCCAGTCTGATTAGTTTTAGATTTAGGTGTATTTTAACAACACAGTGCCCAGTTATCAGCTACATGCAGCTAAAATAGTTATGGCAAAATCTGTAAATACATGTTATAAAAACTAAAGAAGAGATGTGATTGCATGTTGAGAGGTTGTGATGAAGCTTATTAGACCCTCTTTGAAATGAAAAACTACCAGTGTTGTATTGAAATCTGACTCCCAGGTTTGTAAATCACACTACCTGTTACATGCTCTCAAGTCACACTTGAATGCAGCGTTTAAAGTTAAACTCGCAGTAGTTTGTCTTAAGCATGTTATTGTTATATTTACCCCAGTTGCCACTATAAGAACATGAGAGCTATGTTTGATTAACAAGTAGAAGCTATATGTGTCTTTACAAAAAAATTTCAAATGTTAGTATTTCCACAAGCAGCACAGAGTGACCAAACTTCTGTCAACACGTCTCCGAATTCAGCTTTAGATTTTGACTTTTTTGTACTTGGTGGAGACCAGTTTGTTAACCCTTTATCTACCCCACCAAATCCTAATGTCACAAGTTAACAAACTTAAAGCATTTTGAACATTCCATAATTTATAAAATGTCAGCCTCTACCAAATGGTTGTTGTTGGTTTATGATAAAGTATCAGAATTAATACATACAGTAATATGAAAAATCAGAGTGTAAGACCAATTTATTAAAAAATATCAATATAAAATATTTTTGAATACTAAATAATCTTTATTTTTTCAAGTATGCCATAAAATATTTTAAATTTTCATTAACCAGCTTTTTTGTTTTGATTTTCATTAAAATCAAAATCAAGTGTTGTAGTGCAACAGGATTATGTTTTTTTTTTTTTTTTTTTTTGTAAACTATCAATGCTGTGTGTGTAGGCCATTATTTAAAACAGTCCTTCTTAAAAATACTTTAACAGTCATTATTTAAGAGTCAAAACATGGCCAATCGTTTGATAGAGCGAAAGGGTTTATTAGTTGTTTTTCTCTCTAAACATGTTTTCACTACTCATGCGGAGATGTGCTAAAGAAAAAAAAACTAAATGCCTAAACTTTTGCACAGTACTGTAAGATGCAGAATCCAGGATAAGAACAAAAACTAATTTGATGAATAAGACAATGAAAGCACCTTCTTTGGTGTGAACAAACAGTGTCAACTCATGTAAGAGTTCACGTTTGTTTATACTATTCAATTCACCTTTATTTGTATAGCGCTTTTACAATGTAGATTGTGTCAAGGCAGCTTTGCATTGAATATTATAGTAAATTGAAAATTGAAGTGTCAGTTTAGTTGTCAGAGTTTAAGTTCAGTTCAGTTTAGCTCAGTTCTGTGTGGTTTAATAATCACTACTAAGTGTCCAAACATTGAAGAGCAAATCCATCGATGCGCAGTTCTACTGGTCCCTAACTATGCAAGCCAGTGGTGACAGCGGCGAGGAAAAAACTTCACCAATTGGTAAAAATGAAGAATTAAAAAACCTCGAGAGAAACCAGGCTCAGTTGGGCACGACCATTTCTCCTATGGCCAAACGTCTTGTGCAGAGCTGCAGTCTAGGCGCTGGAGAAGCTGTCAGTGAGACTAATCTGTCCCCGGAGCATCACAGGAATCAGTCTCATGCTCTCCTCTCCTCCATGACCACCACAGCAGCTGCTCAGGATACGGCCTGGTCCAGGATTATGGAAACCTTGGGATCATCTCGTCGCTGGTCTTGGATCAAAACAGTGGTGCTGCATTGTCTCTGAGGGCCTCGGCATGAGTATTCCCAGGTGGAAATAGAGAGTAAAGAGAATGATTAGCGTAGCTGCTGTTCATATTGTATATAAACGAGATGCAAAAACCTGCATGGGGCACATTCATGTATCATACCGCTAAGTGATGCACTAAGGGTATGATTTACTAAAATGATAGGTCTTTAATCTAGTTTTGAACTGCGAGAGTGTGTCTGAGCCTCGGACATTATCAGGAAGGCTATCAGGCTATTAAGCTTTGAGTTTTGAGATCTTAAAGAATATGTTAGGTTGTAGCGAAACAACAGAAGGTTAGTTAGATAAACAGAAGCTACATTATTTAAAGCTTTATAGGTAAATAAAGGTACAGTATAGGTAAAGCTTTATACTAGAGGGCTTTTGAATGCTTGATTCTGATTGGCTGTTGCCTGAACATTATAAGGTGTTGTATATAAAGGCAGTTAAAGTGGTTATAGGTGGGTTTTGACCTCATTATGGTTCATCCCTACATTGAAAGTGTATGATCACAGAGTTTATCATACGCTCGGCGCAATTAGGCACAAGATGTGTTTGGCTGGGTTTGTTGCTATTTTCAGAGTAACGCAAGCCATTTTTTCTGTTTTGCTCAACTTTGTTTCAATAAAAATTAATTTGTGCCACTTTGTGGACTCATGGGTGTTTAGCTCTAGAAAGGAGTTGTGTTAGGGCACATTGTTGGTGAGTTGCTATCTTGACTAAAACAGACTGAACTAAAATAGACTGCACAATAGACAAGCTGAAAGCAGGTCTAAAGTCCAGCACAGAGAGCGATAGTTGTTCACCTAAATGCTATGCATTGCTTAAATACACACAGGATGTAAAGCAATACGCAATTTTTTTTCATATATAAAAAAAAATAAAGGATTAAAACATTACAAAAATTCTTATTTTCTACATCAATATAAAAACCACTGCCTCCATGTCTTCTTCATCTCTGGGAACTTTTTTCAGGGTATTCATGGCAATTTGCTTTATATTATTATTATTATTATTATTGTTATAATTAGTAGTAGTAGTATTTATTATATGCATACAATATTTATATTTGTTTTAATAAAACAAGCTTGTCCACCTGTTTTGGACCATGTAGGGCATAGGACGTGTGTTTGGATATAACTATATAATAATCTTTTGACCACACCTTGTTATTATTTTTAATTTGTTATTTTGGTGGAAATTAGAACTGAATTAATAAATAGTTTTGAAACAAATCTTTGCTCTTAACACATTAAAGTAAATATGTAAGCTAATGATGTCTTCAGTGGAGAGTGTTCAAAACTGTTCTTTTCTCCATTAATATCCACAAAATTAAAGGAGTTATTTAAAGAGTAAAAGTAAGGTAAAGAGGCAGAATGATGAGGCTCATTCTTTACCCTGGCACTGCAGATAGGCTGTTTAACTGTTTTCTTGCTAGTAAAGCATTTACTTTTTCTACCTACAATGTCCACCAGGTAAATAGCAAATGGTGTGACGCAACTGACTCTTAAAGGGAATGGGAGATGAGTCTCTGATTGGATTAATGTATGTTATTCTCAAAACACATCAATAAGTCATTAAGAGAATAAGTACAACCCTGACCATGCGCCAGGGCACAAAGTGTATTTTTCTATCCCTAAAATAGCGAATAGTGGATTCAGACATGCTCTTAATACCTTTGTGCCATGTGCTCTAGATTTTGCACCTAGCCTCCAGAGACCCCGCCCATTGACATGTGTCCTCTGTAGTGGACATTGCGTTTTCATGAATTTTCTTAGTTTTTTTTTTTGAGCTACCCTTAAGTCCTGTTGTACTGTTCAGAGGACATCCTGATCTTTCTAGTGATATGTTATTTGATTGGCTGGCATCCTAGGAACCACTTCTTACAATGCATCCAAAATGGCTCACATTCAAAACAGCACATGTCATACACCTAGCTTTTAAAGCTGTTAACTTGTTTGTGTTTTAAAATATCATCCTTTTTTTAAATGTCCACTCTATTGGACACCAAGACCATCTTAATGTAATTAATTACTGCATATTGAAGGAGGCAGAACTGAAGCAGAGAGGATTCTTCAAAAATAGTTTAGGGAGACTCTGATTTAGAGTCTGACAATCAGACAGTTAGAGAATTAGAGACAATTAGAGAATGACAATCAGTTTTAAATCACTTTTATTTTAATTTATTTTTGGATTAACGTCACTTTTTATGTAGTTGTATTTCTTTTTTTTTTGAGTTCGGCTCTCTTTCAGACTCTTTCAGGTATTTCAATACAAAAAGAAACAATGGCGTTATTTTGTTTTTGTTACATTAATATTATATTAATATCCTTTTACAGCCATATCCTGTACAGTTTTTTTTTTTTTTTTTCGTTTGAACTTAAATGGTCCTATGGCCATGCAGTAAATTAAAAATAAAAACAAAATGTAAAAACTCTAAATTGAAGATTTTTTTTTTAACCCAAAGGATGTTTGAAATCACAGAAAAAAGAAAAAGAAAAAAAAAAATCAATTGACCAACAAAAAGCATAAGTGCATTATTTTGCACAAGCTGTGGATTAGTGACATTTGTTTATATCAAGAGCTAAAAAAAGTGTTTAAGATTTGGCCGTAACTGAAACACTGGAACTGCTCTTTGAACCCTCCAAAAAACAGGCCGTCCCATTCCAGGTCATTATTCGTCAAGTTGTTTTACTTCAATAGTCTTATGTACACAGTCAGAGCATGTGTGTTGCTGTCAGTGCATTAGCCACTGACAGCTAATTATTATCACTTGAGAAGCTGTGTCTGTACAGTGTCATGAGGGGAATGAGATGGAGTTTTTTTTTCTGTAATTTTGGCTCTGTTCTTGATTGATAGTTTCAGTATGGGAGTTATAGTTTTACAAGGGCAGACATTTCACTCTCTCTCTTGCTTTCATTGTACTCTTTCTTTTCTCTTTTCACTGTTAAGTTTAGCACTGATAAAAGTGAATGCATCTGGCCAGAGTTTCAAGTTACTATTAATATACTTTCTAATTAATTACTTTCTCTTCCCCCTTGTCTTCACAGGTGAAAAGAGTTGGCTTCAAGAGGACTGTGAGGACATCAGGACTCCTCAGTGTCCCGCTGGGTAACAGACTTATGTTTATAAATGAGATAGTTGCGTATCAAGATCTGGATCAAGTTAATGTCTTCAATATAAATGTAGCATCTCCATTTATAGTTAATGATGGCTTTGTTTTCTAGTTACAGTGTGTGTGTAATGCACCTTGTATTTTAAATTTCCCCACCAGTATAGCAATTCCAGCCAGTTTTGACCTTGTGGGAACAAAATTTGGGTCCCCATAAGGAAAATGGCTCATAAATCACATACAATTAAGTATTTTGAAAATGTAAAAATGCTGAATGTTGCCTGTGAGATTTAGGATCAGGGATACGGTTAGGGACTGTACAGTCTGTTCAGCATATACATATCATTACACCTATTAGACATTCCCATAAAGTCATAAAGATAGCTGAACAGGTGTGTATGTTGGCCACTATATTATTTTCACAGCATGTTGTTTTCAACTTTTGTGAAATAGCAATATTTTTTTCCTGATATCACCAGCTTTATCTAAATCTAAAACAGCTGTCTAACAGCAAATAAAGCCAAAAACCTCTGACATAGGGATTTGTATTTTTAGGAAACATGGTTTTTAGATACTATTTTGCAATGCCAGATTCTGGTGCACATTTTTCATGAGCATGTGTAATGTTAATAGAATAGAAATACAATGAAAACTCTTTTATTAACTATTCCAATTAGTCAGTCAGATGTTTTAATGCTTTCCACCATTGACACAAGACTGTGGGAAATCATATGCTAGTGATCACACATTCTGCAGTAATTTGCAATATTTTATAATAATTTATATATTTGTTTTTGGAAGAAGTCTTTTATTTTCATCCATCTGTCTTTTATTTGTTTATCTGCTTACCTGTTTCTTTTCCATCTATTTGTAAAACTGTTTGTCCATGAATTTGTCTGTATGTCTATCCATCAATCTGTTAATCCGATTGTCTATCTATCCATCCCTATCCAGAAATCTGATATATGGCCAAATATAGCTAATATATTTGAACATTTACAGTATGTACATTTTTGTGTTTTTCCCCAATGTGTGTGTGGGGGGGTGTTTAAATATAAAATATATATACTCACCGGCCACTTTATTAGGTACACCTGTCAAATTTTATCAGCCAATCAACTCAATGCATTTAGGCATGTAGATATAACGCACATCAGAAGGGTGAAGAAAGGGGATACTTGTAAGGTGTACCTAATATAGTGGGGGGTTGGGGCGCTTGCTCGGGAGCGATATTGTGAGACCGCCAAATCCTGTTCAAATTACACCAGAGTTACGGACCGCTTCCGCGATTTTTCCAGAAATTAATTACTGCGCTGCATGAAATCTGGTCGGGTCCCGCGACAATGCACAGGTGCAACCGCGGGAATGCAGGCCTATATCCAGAAGTATTGCTGTAACAACTGAGAGAAAAAGAGAGGGGAGGAAAAGTCACGCCAGCAGGTGAAATAGGCCACAGTGAGAGAAAGAGAGAGAGAGAAATGAAGTTCACTTTTATTCCCTCAATCGCTGAGAAATAGGGGCTTCTGCTGTAATTGTCAGTGAAAGACTTTCCAGAAAACACACACATGCAGTGAAATTGTTCAGTTTCTGCATTTTTAAGTAGTTGGCGCCTGGAGTGTTGTAAATACCCGCGCTCGCCTCCCTCGCAACAGAGCGTACATGAGATAAATTACCTCAATACATAATAACCGGTTATGATTATTACTGAACCAATACCAAATTGTCCGCATCTGCATCGCGGTGCACCGAAGACACTATTAATTTTGACACCCCTAGTATATACGCATATTTATATACAACAGTTCTGTTTGGTTCTCGAATCTGATTGGCTGATAGCCATGCGATATTCCCTATATAACAACACTTATACCGCCTTTTCACCGTTGTGTATTACTCTGCCCAAATAGAGTGACAGCAGTTGAATAAACTCACTAAAGGTTGACTAAACGTCACCTTGGAATTATAAAGTTCTATCTGACATTTTTGTCAAAATTGAGTTGAAATATTCTTATTAATTAAAAACTTATTTACATCATGGGAAGTTTATTTTGTAAGTTATTTACATTTTATGCCTTTCTATTTTAAAAAAATGTTACACACATATGGTCCGATGAGACATAATGTCACTATCTGTCCCTCAATGTTTATTGATGCATCAATTTGTAGGCCTGTATGTCTATATATTAATTTATGTGTCGGTCTATCCATTTATCTATATATCTGTTTATTCATCTGTGTTTTTTTTTGTCCATCCATTCTGTCCATCTTTCTGTCTGTATATCATCTGTTCTTTCATTCATGCAGTACACTCATATACAAAAATGATTCACTAGATCATCATTCACTAGATTGCCTACAATGGTCTATGTAAAGTAAGACCTTCAAAACATAAAAAATGTTAGCATTTTTTGATTGATAGAAGATTCAAATCTTCTGTGGAAAGAAATCAGACTCAAATAAGTTCATGTGGTTAGTGTCAGCACCTTCTCGAGTATTAATTTTAGACCACTAATCATTGAAAAGTTTTCAGCATCTTTTCCTGTTTAAACCTGTCCTTTCAGTGTGCAGTTTATATATGGAGTATGAAGTATATGGTCTGTTAAATGGCTATGCGTGTTTATATGAGCATCTGTTTAGATGCACAGAGAGATGGTTAGGTGTGTGTGTGTGTGTTTATGTCTGACTCTGTAATGGACTGTGTGGTCAATAAGGTTTTGCATTAGCTTTAATAAAGTCCCTCTGAATTGCATTTGGCTTCGCCCATAATAACCTTTACTGGCAGAAACACCAGTAGACAGCTTAATGAGACATGCACTTTATAAAAAACAATAATACATTTATGTTGCTTGGTGGGGAGGCATGTGCCTTTTACTGAAAGTGATTTGAAAAATATCAAATTAATGTTCAGGAAGATTGTTTTACAGTGGTCCATAATATTTTAATAGCGTTTAATTCTAAAAGTTATTTTATAATTATATATTATATAATTTATAATCATATAAAATTAATTCTTGAACAAAAAAATCTTTGTGCTCAGTTTTAACCTTTGTGCACTGTTCAAATTTACTTCCCTTTTGTCATGTTAGGGACATAACATGACATTATATTTTATTTATTTATTTATTTATTTATTTATTTATTTATTGCAGAAATCTGTCAATCAACCTTAGTCCTGATCAAAACTAATAAATTGTTTAGGAAATTACAAGATTTTAACTTTTTAATTGTCAAATTCATAATTAATGTCACTGATTCTGTGAAAAAAACACACACACAAAATATCATATTTTCAATATAAACACTGGACCTTTTTACCTTTTATCACAGTCTTGGACATGTGAATGATTAGTTCACATGAAAAATGTTGCTACACAGAAAATCTTTTGGCCAAATTAAGACTCAAAATCACACTAGAGTGGATGAAAATATCAGGCTTGACTCATTTACACTTTTTTTATAAACTCTTCATGTGTTCTGATATATAAGAAATATCATATATAACTTGAGTGTGTTCAGCACAGCAAACAACATTGTTTTGGATGTTCAATCAGTTTAATTGGAAAATACACATTGGAAAATATTTTTTTTTTTTTTCTTAAAGGGTTAGTTTACCCAAAAATGGAAAGTAGCCCATGATTTACTCACCATCAAAGCGATTTATCTTTCAGGCGAATCCAGTCATTGTTATTTTGAGTATTATCTTTGGCTTTTCCAGCTTTACAATGGCTAAGGGCAGAAGTTGTTTTGTAATCCGCAGTCTAAAACATGTTGAATAAAGCACTACCATCCTCAATAAAAGATCTCTTAAAAGCAGCTTTAGTTTCAATGGCGCATGTGCTTCAACATACTGTCCAGCTGGTGGCACTAAATACATCAAAAAATTATTCTTAAACGAAGAAGAAGAAAAAGAAAAAGAAGATTGCAGCCTCTAACCAAAGTTACATAAAACTGTATATAATGTTTGAAGTTAGGATAGTTTTCTTACAAAAACCCACAAGAGACCTATGTTTATCAATAATTCATCATACAGAGTACTTCTATTTTATTATGTATGGATATGCTTTAGGCTGCACGGTGGCGCAACGGTAGCATGTTCGCCTCACAGCATTAAGGTGGCTGGTTCGAGCCTTGGCTGGGCCAGCTGCCATTTCTGTGTGGAGTTTGCCAAAAACATGAGGTATTTACCTTATTTTTCGCCAACGAGTGGGCAAAGCCATTTGAATCTTTTTGGCTCGAGACTTTCGGTCTTATTCACTTCATTTTTAGACATTAAAAACTACTTGTTTCGCTGTTTGATGTTGCAAAATGATATTTTCTTATTACAATATTCTACTTGGTCTGTATAGATATGCAAACATTTGTTTGTAGAGCAAGTAGTTTGACCGTTTTCTGCCGTTTACTATTTCTAGTCATTTCTCCCATAGGCGACTTAATCCGAAGTTCTAAAACAATCACGAAAACAGGCACACTTCCGCATTTTAGAATAAGGTAAATAGGTTAATTGGGGAGGCTAAATTGTCGGTAGTGTATGTGTGTCAATGAGTGTGTATGGATGTTTCCTAGTGATGGGTTGCAGATGGAAGGGCATCCGCTGAGTGTAACATATGCTGGATAGGTTGGGGGTTCATTCCGCTGTGGCGACCCCAGATTACTAAAGGGACTAAGCCAAAAAGAAAATGAATGAATGAATGGATATGCTTTATTGGACTGCGGATGCCTTTTCAGCCACAACCCATCTCTGGGAAACATCCATACACACTCATTCACACTCATACACTACGGACAATTTAGCCTACCCAATTCACCTGTACTGCATGTCTTTGGACTCTGGGGAAGCCAGAGCACCCAGAGGAAACCCACCCAAATGAAAACCCTGTCATTAATTATTTACCCTTCACATGTTTAAGTTTCAATCTATTTGAGTTTCTTTCTTTTGTTCAGCAGAAATTAATATATTTTAAATAGAGAGGAAACTGCATTGATTTCTATATTATTTATTTTTGCTTACTACGAAAGTTAATGGTTACAACTTTCATCAAAATACCTTCATTTCTGTTTGTGTTACCTCCAATTGCTTTGGAAACACTTGAGGGCGAGTAAATAATGATTTAATTTTCATTTTTGGGTGAACTTACCCTTTAAAGCATCAAACTCAATTCTTAGAAGGCCACAGCTCTGCACAGTTTAGCTCCAACCCTGATGAAACACAGCTGATCCATATATTAAAGGTGTTCATGACTCTTCTGGACAGGCATGTGCACACATAGGCCTCAACCTGTGCAGTGCACATGCCCTTTTTTAGTCTTGGATAGAAAGTACCCTTCCAAAATGATCTAAAGTGCCACCGCGACAGTCTCTTGGATAGTCTCTGCATGGGGCTGCTTCTGGACACCTGGATTAGTTGGATCATCTGTGTTTAATCAGGGTTGGAGCAAAACTGTGCAGAGCTGTGGCCCTTTAGGAATTGAGTTTGAGACCTATGCTTTAAAGACTGTATAGAATCGCTTGTTCAAAATTTACATCATGAGCACTTTCTCATTGAGAGCTTTAGCTTTACTTCATATCTTTAAAATAGTGAAGCATTTGTGTCTGGTTGTTGGATTTGTTGTTTTGGCTGTGACGTTTTTGCCTGTAAACATAAAGAGTACCAACATCTGCTGTTCGAGGGTCATACAGTGCTCATGTTTCCTCTCGCTAATTTTACTCACTTCAACTGAAAGAGGAAGCTACTATTTTCAAGCATGACAAGCATTTAAAAAAAATGTTTGGTCTTGTGTTTTAGGTTTTCTAAATCGCCGCTGCTGTTGGTATCTCTGGATGGATTCAGGGCAGGATACATGAATGCATACAGCGCTCTGCTTCCAGCCATCAGGAAACTCAGTATGTCACATTAACTCAGTGTTTGACACTGGCTATGTAAATATAAAGATTAAGTCATTTTTTAAGTTGAAGATTAGGGTAATTTGTTGTCTAAGAAACAAGTTAATATCTTCTGTACACTGTAAAACCCAAAAAGTTAACGTAACAATCGGTTTTAGGAAACCGATTTCAACAAACCATTTCAGTTTACAAAAATAATCCTAAAGAGTAATGTGAACTTAATCCATTGGAGTAAATGAAGCAATTTGAGCACAGTAAAACCCAATAAATGAAGCGAACTCAAACCGTTTGAGGAAACCAATTTGAGTTAAAAAAGTAATCTATGAGTACTGTGAACTTACTCCATTTAAGTTGAAGTAATGAGCTATTTAATTAACTCATTACCTTCAACACTGAGTTCAAAACTCTTTTCAAATGACTAGAATTAGCTTTCAGTACATTTTGAGTTACAGTAAGTTCACTCATTTCATTTGATAAGGTTGACTGTTGTGTTTTACAGTGTGTTTCTAAACAACCGCTAAATTAAACCCATCAGTGCAAAATATATATTTCTTAATTCTGTTCAAAAGTTTTATTTGAAAAATAGAGTAAACAAACAAGCAGAAACATGCAGGTAATATCCCAGTGTCAACCCAGCAGGCACAGAAAGTCAACATGACATCTGAATGACGTTGTAACCCAACGTTGCAGGGACGTTGCATTTTGTTTGGAAATTAAATTTTGGTGATGTCAGAGCCCAACATCTGGCCAAAGTCAATGTTCAACTCCAACCAAATATCAACGTCTAATGATATTACAGCTTGACATTGTGTGGACATTACCATTATAACAGATTTTGGTTTCCATACCTTATGAATAAATGTCAATATTTGACATCAATATGTTGTTGGTTGGCGACGTGGTGGCACAGTTGGTAGTGCTGTCACCTCATAGCAAGAAGGTTGGGTCAGGTGGCATTTCTGTGTTGAGTTTGCATGTTCTTCTCGCATTTGTGTGGGTTTCCTTCGGGTGCCCCAGTTTTCCCCCATAAGTCTAAAGTCATGTGGTAAAGTGAATTGGGTAAGCTAAATTGTTCCTAGTATATGCGTGTATGAATGAGTGTGAATGGATGTTTCCCAGTGATGGGTTGCTGCTGTTAGGGCATCCACTGCGTAAAAAAATGTCCTGGATAAGTTGGCAGTTCATTCCACTGTGGCAACCCCAGAATAATAAAGGGACTAAGCCGGAAAGGAAATGAATGAATGAATAAATGAATGTCGTTGGTTTAAGATGTTGGCTTGATTTTGGATTTTGGTCACTTTACAACACAACCAAAAGTCAACATTATTATTGGATGTCACAGTAATGTTGTCCTTAGACGCAAGCTAGACATAGAATTTTGTTCACCTGACGTCATGACCTAATTCTGACCTAATAATAACATCTTATGATGTTATGTGCCTGCTAGGAAGAATTTTTACATTTTTAAAAAGAGTCCAAATTCAACTATTATTTTCTCTTGTAGACTACATGTGAGCATGTTTTAATTTAAATATTTTATTTATGTCAGAACTAAATATAAAAAATAACACCAACTTTGTATGATCCCTGTTATTATTTTTTAATTTATTAGTAAAATAATTAACATTTTGCAGATCCTGATTTTTTACTTTCTTTTATGTTTGTTAGGATTTTCTGAGGGACAAAATACAACATGTAAACAAGTATTTCTTGCTTTAATGACTATTCAATTTCTTTAAATAATGGGTCAGATGCTATCTTCAATAGGAATATTCAAACCAACTCTTTGCATCTCTTTTCAAAATGAAAGTCAGTTATGCAGTGCGTCTTTTGCTTTCTGTTTACAACCCTCTACAAGTTTCTGTTTTAATTGTATTTTTAAACATTAAGCAAAACCAAAACGAGTACCAAAAAAACAAAAAATGAATAAATAAATAATAATAATTATAATCAATAATAATTATAATAATAATCTTCAATTTAACAGATGAATTGAATTTTTTTTTAATTGTATGTTTAAATACATTTTTATGTTGCGTTTTACACTGTAAGAAGCCATTAGTTGACCTTACTTAAAAAAGTGAGTAAACCTGATACTTTTAATGGAATTATTTGACTATTTAATGTGTATTTTATTAACTATGCACATACTTATCAACCATTTGGCCCTATCATATACCCAGCGCATGAAGGAACAAGACATGTTTGGAGCAATTTGTTGCTATTTTTGAGACCAGCGCAACTCTAGTTTTCATGTTTTGCGCCATGTTGTTTAAATAGCAAATCCATTTGTGCCACTTTGTGGACTCATGGGTATGCTGGTCTAAAAAGGAGATTTTTTGAGACGCATTGTTTGACGCATTGCTATTTTGAGGAACTAAAATAGACTGTATTTAAGCAAGTTAGTTAGTTACACATTGCTTAATACACAGGATGTACAGCAATACACAAATGTCTATACATATGAAAAAAAAATTAAGGGATTAAATTTTTTATTGACATTTTTTAATAATTTTTTTTAAATATATTGTCAGGGTTTGTGTTATGAAAACATTGTAATAATCTGCAAGCACATTTTATGTTATTTTACAGACTCATTTCTCTCTGCATTATTATAGTTTCGTATAATTTTAAACATAGAGAGATCAACATCGCATAATGGAGTTCACATAAACAGAAAACACTAAGAAAACAGAAAATCACAAAGTGCGAAAACTGTTAATTAACGTATTTTTACTGTGTAGTTTTAGCTTATTGTCCAAGATAAAGCAGTTATATTCTTCCTTTGAATGTATAGTGGTTTCAAGATGGCAAATTTTTGTTAATCTGATGTTGCTTCCACAGGAGAATGTGGTACCTCCACCCCATATATGCGACCTGCTTATCCCACTAAGACCTTCCCGAATCATTACACCATAGTGACAGTAAGTAACAGGTAGAAATGAATCCACAATGATTCATGAAGATACACACACACATGCCAAAATGTAATGGCCTATTTGGGGTTGAGGCATTCTATATTAGACAGTTTGCTTGTGTTTGATTTGAATCACTTACTATTTAGAATAGTGAAGGTTAGACAATTAAGCTGATGATACACAGGGCAGCTTTTTGAGCAATGTTTCTGGACAATAATGCAAAGCGATGTTGTTTGGCTAAATTCCTAATGAAAATGGACAACATAATTCTATTTGCACCCATTTGCCTTTATTAGTTGCCCATTGTGTCACTTGGTTGCCCATTGATGGCATAATTTGCCTGGCAACATTGCTCTAAAAGTTGAGCCGATCATCATCAGTATTAGTTTTGATAATATCTGTATTTGTATCATTTATAAAAAAAGGATTTAAGAAAATATAAATGTTTTTGAACGACCGTATATATGAGCGCAAATGCATTTGCTATTTAAACAACTTAGTGCAAAATGTCAAAATGACTCTTGCGCCGAGCTGAAACTACCAAATAACAATTGCGTCAAGGTTTGCGCCACATTGTGCAGAGTGTATGATAGAGCCCCTTATATTTAAAGGCAAATAAATGTCTGTTCTTATGCGTAAGTTTGTTTGCTTTGATTTCTAAAGTATTCTGATTAACAAAATGTTGTTTTTATGTTTTTTTTTTATTTGCAGGGTCTCTATCCAGAAACACATGGAATTGTGGACAATAAGATGTATGATGTCAATCGCAATGCTTCATTCAGTTTAAAGGTTGATGAGAAATTCAATCCTTTGTGGTACCAAGGTGAACCAGTAAGTAAATCTAAAAAATAAAATTACTTTTTTGCGTTTTATTCACATTTTAATTGTAAGATTTGGGTATTTGTCAAAAATGTTTCTAAAATTTAAAATTGTACAAAAATTGCACATAAATTGTCAAATTAGTCTTATTTAAAGAAAACAACCAAATTGTTTTTTAGCACTGAGCCTCAACTCTCCTTTTCATAGCACTTATATATGTTAGAGTTTAAGTGATATTTACATTTTTTAAGAGTAGGGTTAGGGTTAGGGTTAGCTCTTGTCCATGCAGTTCATGCAGCTTGTTCATGCAGCTCTTGTTCATGCATAATGTGATTGACTATCTCACTTTAATAAAAAAAATAAAATAAATAAAAATAAAACTTTTTTTATTTTCTGGCTGTTTGCAATATTTTGTAGATTATAGAGTTATAAAAATAAATTTGGCTATTTTAACATATTCTGCAGCCCTACATGTAATTTATTTGTTTTAGCAGTCATTTACATTATATGACATAAAATATGTCACATGAATAAAACACCACTTTTCAGAACTTCAGCACTCTTATTTTGTTTTAATTCTTGTTTTAATGTATCATTCACTTTCAGTTTTGGTGCTGTTCTGTGGGTTGTATCTGGTGGATAATGTCAGGATCATGTAATTTTTGTGTGTGCATCTAGTCCTGGTGTTGGATTTTGATGTTTACTGTATGCTCCAGAAACAAAAGCTGTGAGATCTGATTTTTTTCCCGTTTTAAATCCTGCGTTGACTCTTTCCTGAGCTTGTTTGATTAGGTGTGGCTCATACTTTGCTCCAATCTTCTGCTTTTGCTCTGGTATGTAGGTGAGCACTGTTTTCAGCTCATTTCCAGCACATTCTGGCTTAGCCTTTACGGTTCAGATCTTTTAGTACAGTTCTTGTTTTTCTCTCATGGGTTGTTCCGCAGCTAAATTCAGAGCAGATTTGGATTTTAAAAATTGTTAGTTGAATTTAAGTTACATTGCATCTACATGCCAACTAATTCTCATTAGATTAAAACTATACTGTAAGGTTTGGGTTAGTGTAAGTAGACATGTACTTTTAAAGTTTTTTATAGTCAGTTAAATGTCTGTAGAAGGAGCAGTATAAATAGATATAAAGCAGACAGTCTGCTAATACTCAAAAGCACCATCAAAATAGTGTTACTATGTTTTATTATAATTTTAGAGGCATTTGTAGAAAAGGAAAGGGATGATTTATTTTTAATTTGAGCAGACAAAAAAACTGGTCTCCCGACTGCCTGGTATCTCCCAAGGTTTGTTGTTGGTGGAGTTTTTGGTTCTTCCCACTGCTGATTCTTGCTTGCTTGGTTTTTTTCAGTGGAGATACTTTTTACAGTAACATTCCTAATAAACTGAACTGAATCTATTTGTATCATTGCACACTGTGAAAAAAAAAAAATGTTAACTAACAGGTTCCGTATTTAATGATTCATGTTTTTTTTAAGGAACCTGAATATCTGTGTTTTGATGTTGAAAATTATATTGCGCAAATAAGATATTGTAATAATAACAGAATAACAAAAAAAAAAAACTTTAATCAGGTTCTCATTAAATTGTTTTCTTCCACTTTTCTGGGGCTGGGTCACAGGGGCATTAGTCTCACTTCCTCCAGTTTCTCAGGTGGGATCCTGAGAAATTCACAGGCAAGCCGAGAGACATAATAACTTCAGCTTGTCCTGGGTTTTCCCCAGTGCCTTTTCCTGGTGGGACAAGCCTGGAACACGTGCCTAGGTGGTTGTCAAGTAGGCATCTGAAACAGATGCTCAAGCTACCGCAGATGGCTTTTCTGGAGGTGGAGGAGTAGGCTCTATTCTGAGTTCCTCCGGGGTGTTAGAGCTCCTCACCCTATCTTTAAGGGTGCGCCCTGCCATGCTGCGAAGGAAACTAATTTTTGGCCACTTGTATCTGAGATCTTGTCCGTTGGCTCATGACCCAAAGCTCATGCTTAATACCAGGTTTACTTTAATTTACAACACCAACCCAGGCAGCATATAGTCTCAAACCAGTGAAAACTTTTTTTTTTACTTTTTTTTTTACTTTTCAACATTACATCGTTGAGTTGTTGGAGGAAAGATCAAGGTCCCATAATGCAATTTAAATGCTTAAATTAAATTAAATGTGCACCTCAGGTCTTCATCATCAAAACTTTTTTATCTGGAGCTCCACAGGGTCGATATACGTAACTGGGCTGCTATCATCAAACTTTTGCTCACTCGTGTCAATGCCAAACGTCAATTTCAGTGGTGCCAGCAGTAAGATCTTGGGCTGTAGACAATGTGAAACATGTGTTGTTGTCTAAGTCCACCTTCACTTTCCTTCCAACATTTGGGAAATTTTTAATGTGGAGAAGCCCACCAAAGAAGCAGACAGTTGCATGCCCAGAGTGATGCATGGGGTGGATCAGCGATGGTTTGGAATGCAATAGTAGGGATTCCCTAGATTAAAAACTTGCTAGATGGAAACGTCACTGCCAAGGACTATCCAACCATTCTGAAGGACCATATGCACCCAATGGTTCAAACATTGTATACTGAAGGTGGTGACATGTATCAGAAAGATAACCCACCAATACACACAGAAAGACTGGTGACAGAATGGTCTGTTGAACATGAAAGTGAAGTTGAACAGCTCCCATGACCTGCACAGTCACCAGAACCAAGTATTATTGAGCTACTATGGGGCGTTTCCGAGGAGAGAGTCAAGAAACTTTTCCCTCCACCAGCACCTTGTAGTAATCTGGACACTATTCTGCAAGAAGAATGGCTCAAATCCTCTCTGGCTACTGTGCAGGACTTATATCTATTATTCCCAAGATTAACTGATGCTGTATTGGCCACAAAAGGAGGCCCAACACCATACTAATGAATTATTGTCTACTCTAATGACATCCTTTAAAATTTTTGATCGATGACCAAATATTAAACTTCTGCTTGAATAGTAATTCATGTTGGGTTTTATTGTGAGAAAAAAGAGTGATGTGATGGCCAGGATGTATATTTCAAGTTCTAATGATAGAACACATTAGGGTGGAACAAGAGGAAAGTCACACCCATCCTCTGATACACCCTTATCATCATCACGATCCTCTTAACAGTTCACCAGGACAACTGTTTATGTGGAGCACAGATGTTTAACCCTCGTCATATTAAGGATGACGTTCCATGTTTAAACCCAGTGTCTGAAATTGCCCAGCGTTTTTGTTTTCCTCTTTTGCTTGCTTTTTACATTGTTTGGTGATAATTTGAATTTCGAAAGTTTCCCTTGCTGTGAACTCTGGTCCTTCTTTTAATTATATTCATGCTAAACTTTAGTCCCACACTTTCGTTTTCCCCCGCATGGTGCTGAATGTGTTGCTCCTAATAGGAGATACTGAGATTTTCTCATAACAAGAGGCAGTTTTGTTATAAGTGATGCTGAAAAAATTGACCAATGGACTCTCAAATGTAAAAGACATTCATATTCAGTGGACGCCTGTTTTACCTTGAAGATTGGCTTCTGTATATTGGCCTGTACAGTAATTACAGAGACAGCATTGTGGTTTCTGCCTAGTTGCTTCTGCATGGCCATGTGTTTACTTTGCTTTAGAAGTTACTATTTTTAGTTTCTACTTCCAATTGACTTCTAAATGAATGCAACTGTCCTCAATACTGTATGATCTCCACACAAATATAATATTAATGATAATATAATCAAAATGAACAAAGTGACTAAAATATTAAATAAAAAAACTAAAAATAATTTGGTCACACTTTCCAATATGGTTCCATTAGTTTATGTTTGTTAAACTGATAATCAATGATACTTATAAATATGATGACATTTATGCATCATTAAAATCCAAAGTTGTGCTTGTTAACATTAGTTAACAAGTATACCGTGAGTTAACATGAGCTAACAACAAGTGGCTTAATTGTCATTAAATAAGATTAATAAGTACTTTAATAAATATACCATTCATTGTTTGTTCATGTTAGTAAATACATAAACATATGAAGCCTTGTTGTAATAAAATCTAAATAGTACCAAAAAACATATTAATAGATAATAAAATAACACTTCCTTGTCCTGAATTACCATAAAATACTTCTTTAAAATCATGCAGAATACAGAAAATTGCTAAATTTCAAATAATGTGGCATCATTTGTACACTACCTGACAAAAGTGTGTTGTCGACATCAGTTGTAAGTGCAACAAATAATAACTTTACTTCTAGTTGATCGTTTAGAAAAGTGGCAGAAGGTAGATTTTTCTGATGAATTGTCACAAATACTGCAGAAGACCTATTGGAACCTGCACGGACCCACGATTCTCACAGAAATCAGTCAAGTTTAATAAAGGAAAATTTATGGTTTGTGGTTACATTCAGTATGGGGGTGTGCGAGAGATCTGCAGAGTGGATGGCAACAACAACAGCCTGAGGTATCAAGACATTTGGGCTGCCCATTACATTACAAGCCACAGGAGAGGACAAATTCTTCAGCAGGGTAGCACTCCTTCTCATACATCCCTTCACATCAAAGTTCCTGGAAGCAAAGAAGGTCAAGATGCTCCAGGATTGGCGAGCCCAGTCACCAGATATGAACCTTATTGGGCATGTCTGGGGTAATATGAAGGAGGAGGCATTGAAGACGAATCCAGAGAATATTGATGAACTCTGGGATTCGTGCAAGACAACTTTTTTGCCATTCCAGATGACTTTATTAATCAGTTATTTGAGTCAGATGTATGGATGCAGTCCTCCAGGCTCATGGGAGTCATACACAATATTCATTCTGTTTCCACTGCACCGTGACTTTATATTCTATACTGTACATTATTTCTGTTAAGTGACAAGACTTTGGTCTAAGCAATGTCAGACTTTACTGTCCTAATTAAATAATTGAAAATGAAGGCATGATTAAATTTTATTTTGATAAAAAAGCGTAATCTAGAGGCCATTACCTTTCCTATAAGCCACTTCTGATACCAAATAATCAACTAGAAGTCAAGTTACTATTTGTTTTTCCAAAAAGTTAGACTTTTGTCAAGTAGTGTATTCTGCTATTGTTTATTTGCTGGTCCTTTTTTATTTCCTAAGTGCTGCTTTGTCAATTCTGATCTTTTGTCAATGCTCTCATTCAGATCTTCCTTTGATTGTCTTTAGGTTTGGATCACAGCCATGAAAAACCATCTTAAAACAGCTACTTTCTTCTGGCCAGGATCCGATGTTAAAGTGCATGGACGATACCCAGATTACTGGATAAAGTATAACAGGTAAATTATTTAATCATTTTAACAGTAACACAAATTTATGCAGTTTAAAACCCACAAAAACCAAGGTTCTGATTCTTTTAAATGGACTAAACTCATACTAAAATGTTGTTTTAGCTACTTGTAATCTGAAACACTCTAATAAGAAATATTGTCTTTTTCTTTGATTAGGAACATTCTTTTCGAAAAGAGGATAGCACAGATCTTTCAATGGTTGCATTTGCCTGAAGGAGAAAGGTAATATTTATTTATTTATTTATTTATTTATTTATTTACTTGTTTATTTATTTATTTGTTTATATATTTATTTATGTATCGATATGTTTATTTATTTATTATTTGTTTTTTTTGTTTGTTTGTTCTCCCTCAACCTTTAAAAGTAGTAACCTTCAATTGTTGCCTTCAGTCTGTTTCAACATTTATGAATACATAAAATACTGCGTTATTATATAAATTCTTAGTGATGTTAAATAATATTTTTTTGACAGGAAGAAAAAAAAAAAAGATGTTGGCATTTTGAGATCAGTGTGTCTTTTGTTTCAGGCCAGACTTTTACACCTTGTACTTCGAAGAGCCAGATGCATCAGGACACAAATATGGACCAATGAGTACCCAGGTAAACTAAAAAAGGAAAATAATTGTTAAACTTAAATATTTGCTTAGTTAGGGGAAAATTTCTGATTTAGTACATAGAATATTAAATGAAGACACCATTATAATTATTACACTTCATTTTTTTTTCTGTTGGCTCAAACTAATAGATTTATCATGAGCTGAAACAATACAGTTCTTGAGTTGTTTTGGGGATAACCTAATTGTTTAATATGATCCACTTAAATTTGTAGAAACAATTAAGTTAACTTAATCGATTTGTGTTGTGTAGAAACAGCATGAATCATTTGTGTGGATATATATATATACAACTGAAAGCTGAATAAATCCACTGATGTGTGGTTAGTTCGAACAGGATAATATTTGACACAAAAAAATCAGGAATCTGAGGGGTGCAAAAAAATTGAAATATATTTTCAATGTAATGCATTCATGTTTATTCCTATAGTAGTTTGTTGTGAATTTCTCTTTCTGGCTCACGGCACCAAAACTGTTGTGAATTTTTAGGACAAGCCAAAAAAACAGAACTTTTGGGTATCTTCAAAGCAGAATCCTTTAATAAGAAGAATGTGTGCCATCGAAAGAACTCTGAACTAGTACAACAGACACTCAGTTTAAATACATTTTTACAGTCATTGATACATGTAGGTGGGGGCAGACTAAAACAAAGCATACAAATGAAGTGTGGTTGTCTGCAGGGTAAATTGCCTTTTCAGCCCCAATCTCATCAGCATATAAGTACCCATTCATGATACATTTTAGCATGAAAACAATTGTGCAAATGGTGTTCTGGAGACGGAACCTATCCGACCAGTTGACTGGCTTGACCATTTGTTTGACAATAGGAGTACTTTGGAGACTGTCAGGTGTCAGGAAACCAAGAGATTTTAAGGTCTGTCAAACTCTAAAAACTAAAGAAAATAACTTTTCAGTTATATACAGATTATTGCTAATTTGGATTATATAAATTTATTTTCCCACAGCTTTTACAATGTATATATTGTCAAAGCAGCCTACCATAGAAGTTCTAGTAAATTGAAACTGTCAGTCCAGTTTTCAGAGTTGAAGTTCAGTTTAGATAGGTTCAGTGTGTTTTAATATTCACTGCTGAAAGTCCAAACACTGAAGAGCAAATCGATCGATGCACAGCTCCATAAATCCCAAACCAATGGAACAAACTTCACTAATTGACAGAAGTAAAGGAAAAAACCTTGATAGAAACCAGGTTCAGTTGGGCGCAACCATTGCTCTTCTGGCCAGATGTAGACAATATCACCTTTCAAGTTGTTCAAATTACCTTCTTAATAATGAATATTACTAATTAAAAATGAAATTTGACTTATTCCTAGAAAGATGTTTACAAAATGTCATCATACAACATGATGGCTAAAATTAAAATCTATAATTTTGACTTCTATTATGCATTTTGGCTATTTCTAAAATAATACATGTGCAAGCCAACACCACCTCCTAACAATACACATCATAACACATGATACAATGTATCTTTTTCATGTTAAAGAGATTATTAAACCATTGACGATGCTGAGGTGGAAAATTTCTATCTTAGAAATGCTTTTTATTTCCACAAAGTTGCAGCAAAACAACAGCATAAACTACTACGACAAATGTCACCTTAAGTACTGATTATGTGCTTTAGTTAGCGTAAATGCTCCAAAATGTGAGTATCAATATCATTTTACATGACTTTTATTGCCATACTACTGAAAGCAGCAGCAGATAGTTCACCTCAGATGCTATAAGTAAATATCTAGCAAACGGTTTGAAAATGAAAGTCAGAACTGTGACTCCAATGCAAACCAACACCATCAGTCACCCAGTAGCCTATTAATATTATTATATGCAGTTAATATTTATTGATTCGATTAAAAACTTATTTTTATTGGGAGTTTAGTGGCTGGTATTTTATGAGTGACTTTTAAATGTTTCTGTCATGTCGCATTTCGTGCAGATGCCAAAATTGATTGTCCATGGAATCTTGTTGATTGTCGAATTAAATGCATTAAAATGATCTGCAGCAATACTGTTTTTTTTTTTTTTTTTAAATATAGCTAATATTACATTTTCCCATTTTTTGTTGCTGCTACACTATGTATGCATATTTCACATGCACATGCAAAAAATAAAAAATAAAATGTAACAAAATTGAAACACACTGAAACTGGCCAGTTAATTAAAACAGTTTCAAAAAACATTATAATAAAGCAAAAAAACTAATTACAATATACAATTTTATGTAGTTTCCCAGTGATGGGTTGCGGCTGGAAGGGCATCTGCTGCATAAAAACTTGCTGGATAAGTTAGCGGTTCACTCCGCTGTGGCGACCCCGCATTAATAAAGGGACTAAGTCGACAAGAAAATAAATGAATGAATTTTATTTAGTGTCTGACACATTAAGTATTGCATTTAAAATTTTATTTTAACATGCGAACAACAGCATACAAAACATCTTCGTGCAGTTACGTTTCCAACAGCATAAAAAAAAACATAAATAGGCCTATCCTAGATATTTTTTTTACTTAAATTAGAAATTTAGATTAAAACCAAAACACTGACTGAATTATTTTAAAGAACAAGCATTGGCTGTTTTTTCCATTCATGTTTTTTTTCTTCCGTCAAATAAAAACAGCACACGGATCGCTCCATGGAAAATATGCATTTAATTGCTCTACTGTAATTCTTAATATATCATTATTTTATCATTGTGTGGCATTATATTATCATTATTTAAAGGTCACTCGTGGTCCAATATGCACGCTGCACGTGAAGAAACAATAAGGCAATATGTTGACTTATTATAGGCTATAGGCTAGTATATAATATTTTTTTTATTGTTTTTTTTTTTTTTTACATATAGTATTGCATTAATTTGCTTTTGATGTTTTATAGTTTATAAAATAAACACCTTTGGTGTGGAGTCATCATAAAAATCAGTTAAATCATTGGATTTGCTTGTAGGCTATTTTAAAAATGGATCTTTTATAAGAACTATAATAAATAACTTTAATTTTCCAAATGGAAAAAAAAGTTGTTTTGTTGGTTGTATATGCTACAGTATATGCTTTTTTAAATTGCGCATTCCCCAGCCTAAGGCTATATACACTTCGCATGTCTGTTGTTAGGCTCTTTTTAGAATCTATTCAATTTTAATTTTGTACCTGTATGTGTTCTGTTGTTCATGCAGGCTTAAGTTCATTCTTTAGTTCATAGATTTAGAAGGACTATTCCAGTAATGATGTATTTCAAGTCATAATCAATTATTAAAGTATAACTTTAACTAAAACAAGTGTATGCATTAATAAAACATGGTCGTGGAAGCGAATTTGTAATTCAAATTATTTCCGGAGGTTTTAATTCAAAATAGCCTAACAGTCAGTTAAACTATAGTATAAGATAAAACACACAGCTGCTTAAAAAACACACAGTTGATCACTTAGGCCTATTAAGATCTTATTAAAAAACTGTAAAAAAAAAAAAAAAAAAAACAAGAAAGAATGCCACTTTGAAAGAGAAACTTTAGAGAAATTTTATGTTGGCATGGGATCTGAGTGATTACTTTAGATCACTTGCAAATTCTCAGTAGCCATATGTTGTTAGGACACAGTGTAAGGCTGGTTTTGTGGTCCAGGTTCACTTATGATTGGTATTTTAATAGTTTACTTTTTTCTTAGCTTTCTTTTTTCTTGTTTAACATTAATGCTAATACTCTTATGTTATATTGACTTTATTCTGCAATACAGAAGTGTGCTTATTGTTTTAGAACTTTTGATTCAGTTGCTTGTGAGAGAAATGAGGAATAATAATGGACAGAAAACAGGCAAACTTCTCACTCTATAAACAAAAGAATATACATGAACGATTGATTTTTTGTTGCAGGTTATTGAGGCATTAATTAATGTTGACAGGCTGATTGGGATGTTGATGGATGGTCTGAAGGAAAGAAATCTGCACAAATGTGTCAACGTGGTTCTTGTATCAGACCACGGTGAGTACAGCATTGCATTTTCAAGTGTAACTTTAATGGTAAATAATAAACAATAAAATAAACATTTCAAGATCTCACGTAAATTTAAGTTCTTATTGAGAGTTAACTGAGGTTTTTGATATTGTTTTAATTTTTTTATTTGAAGTCAGTATTGTGGTGATTAGTGTGACTTTTTTGGGGGTCGTTGCCTATTCACTTTGTAACATTAGTAAACATTTAAAAAAACTTTGACTGCATTGATTTGCGAAAAGAGATAGAAAGACAAAATATGATTAGGTGTTGGCTATGCGGTGATATTTGAATAGTGAGTTAAAAACGGTGGCGATCCTGCTTGAATGGTCCTGGTTTAAGCTAAGAGGAAAGCGTGTGTTTGTTAATGTTAGTCAATGGAAAGTGCTTAAAAATGTTTAAAATTGACTTAAAAATGTGTAAGAACACTGAACTTAAAATTAGAAAGCAATGTAAGTGTTTTAGTAGTTTAAAGATACAAAACAGCAGTATACATAATCAATTATTAGTTTATTGTTTGAGCATGCTACTTTTGCCTTATAGAATTTTATATAGTTTGTATTTATATTTGTGTTGTCATTTTAATAGTAATAATCACTATAATATAAGTCTTTGAGAATGGGTTTCTCAAGCCAGGTAGCGCATTAGACCAGGGGCTCATCTCTGGTTTCCAAAATGCATCACAAGCTGTTTGAAAAACTTATCTACTATGATAATTGGTGATGAAAATAACTTATAAGATGTACTTGTGTTTACTAACTGTTTATTCAGTTAAACATGAATTTATGATCTGTAGGCCTACAGAAGCTCAAAAGAGCAATTTTTGATTACCTTAATCCAACTAAAGTCATAACTGAGCTAAACAGAAAGGGAATTAAGACGTGGAGTATGCATAGTGGCATTACTGTGACTAAAGGTAAAGTACCACACACACACACACACACACACATTGCGAAAAGTTTTTTTGTGAAGTGAAACTGCTGAACTGCAGTTAAAGCCCCCCCAAATTACAGGAAACTTTTACATGAAATCACTTCATGTAAACACCCTAAATATATTATTGTCTATTAAGGCAAATAACTACATTACAGATATTCATAGTCAGTAATGTCTTCGAAGTAATGCGGAGATTAGACTGCATGATTTTCAAAGTAGTCATGTCGAAGATGTTTCCACACTGCAAAACTATCTAGGTTAGTGTTCTGTCTCTGCTGTGTTTACACTGTGGATGGATCAGCAACAGGAGAGTTCACACTGCATGACTTTAAAATAGAAAGAATCACAGACAACTTTGTCCAAACTACGTCTCACAACCAAACAAACTCGAACAGTGATATGGAAGCAACGCAAGGTCACGTAATATCTTTTTTTATTATTCACTACATAATGGAAAAAGAAGGCTTTAGCTTTAGAAACTTGTGTTGCTTACCTGGCTTTTGAAAAGCATTAACATTCTCTCCTCAACTTTTTTTTTATTTTTTTACTTTTCGACCTGATTGTGGTATTGCTCAGATGATAGTCAAACAGACACAGTGCTCCTTTCTACTAGTTTTTCCTCCATTTCTTGGGTCCAAATAAACTGAAAATGAGCGATTTAAATATGAAGATAAGTTAATAAGTAAATAAATAAATATGAAAATAAATAAATATGAAAATAAATAAGTAAAAATAAATAAATAAATATGAAAAAATAAGTAAATAAATAAATATAAAAATAAATAAATAAATATGAAAATAAATAAGTAAATAAATAAATAGGTAAACTAATGAATTAAGTAGTATGAAAATAAATAAATAAAGATGAAAATAAGTAAATAAATAAATAAATATAAAAATAAATAGATAAATAAATATGTAAATAAATAAATATGAACAAATAAATACATATGAAATTGTGTGTGGATGTATCCCAGTGATGGGTTGCAGCTGGAAGGGCATACACTGTGTAAAACATATGCTGGAAAAGTTGTTGCTTCATTCCGCTGTGGCCACCCCAGATTATTAAAGGGACTGAGCCAAAATAAGAAAAGGAATGAATAAATTAATGAATAATAAAATAAATACAAAAATATAATAAATAAATAAATAAATAAATATAAATATATATATATATATATATATATATATATATATATATATATATATATATATATATATATATATATATATATATATATATATATATATATATATATAAAGTTTTTTTTTCTCCCAACACAAAAAAGATATTTTGAAAAACGCTGGAAAGTGGTAGCAATTGACTTCCATAATAGAGAAGTTAGTGGTTACTGGTTCCCAGCTTTTGTGTCCAACAGAAGCTCAAATATGTTTAGATTAAGAACCAGTATCAGTAAATAATGATAGAATTTTCATTTTTGGGTGAACTGTCCCTTTAACAGTTCAACCTTGTCGTAAATTTTCATCTTATTTTTACATATTTATAAAAACTTCAATTACATATATTTGCTATTACCTGCTAAAAACAAAAGGTGCTTGTTAAAAGACTGTATTCTCTAAAGGCTTTATCTCCCACACTACATGTCAAAGCATTATTTAAAGGGAAAAGCAGTCCTCCAATTCCCATCTACTGCGGCCGGGCAGGCACAGAGTGACATCTGCCTGACGTGTGTCTTCATTTGAGATTGAGCCCAATTAAAGGCGTGTGGGATTGCACATGTGTCTGCTGACTTTGATGTACGCCTTGAGGCTTGCTAGCATACTAATTTGGACTCTGAGGTTTTTAATTGTCTGTGCTGCTCTGCCTATGTGTGGTGGGAGTAATTGTGAATGCATATTGCGCCTGTATGTTTTGAATCACTGCACTACAGTTTCGTCACTGATGTTTAATTAGTACTCGCTCCACAATATAATGAAAGAAGTTGAGGTTTTACTTTAAGCTGTTTTATGTTAAGGAATTATGTTCCCCTTCGGGGGGAACTCCAGCACTATAAGTGGATTTGATGTTCTAAATCCACGTATGGGAGATTCGGTTCAGAAGCTACTCGTCTGAAAGAGTATTGAACGCGCCAATTAAGAATGAATTGGCAGCGCAAGCCTGCGCAGGTGTGCGGCATATGCAATCAACTGAGTATATAAGCACACCTGGCGCCAGCAGACGCTATCCTTTTCGCTTCAGAGACTTTTCTGATCGAGCTTCATGAGGGTTCCTCCTGCTGTCTACAGCCACTTCGTGCGAACGAGTGTCTCCCGGTCCAGAGCGAGTCCACGCAGTGGCAGATGGTCGAGCTGGGTTTCTCCCTTGCCTGGCGTCCCTTTGGGTCCGGTCCTCCAGAGCGGTGCGTATTGTTGCAAAGCATCCTAAAAGAGCAACACAGTCGTGCAGCACGTCCTTTTCAGGACGGCGCTCCGACTGTGCGTTTCTGGTTGCGGGGGTTTCCTGGCTCCGAATGATGGGCACGATCACCGCATTACATGTTTGGGGGTCCAGCATGTTAATGTGGTGCTCGGGGGCGGTTCATGTCGTCACTACGCAGTTGAGATCGCGGCTAACTTTCGTGAGAGAGCGAGCCACCCCAGTCGCCTCCTGTTCTGCAGCGGGCGCTCGGGCAGATCTGAGGGTTCCAGCGAGAGATAATCCGCCGCCTAAGGGCTCGCGGACCTCTCACTCCTCCAAGCGCTCCATCCAAGCTTCGGGCGCTGGGAGTGATCCGTCTAATCAGATGGTAGCTCTCACGCTCGCTGACACCGGAGATCAGATGTCCTCCGCGGCATCGGAGGGTGGGCTTTCATTGTCCGACGATGATCCGGACCCGCTCGCCCCCTTCGGGCAGGTGAGCGCTGTCAAAACGGATACTGAAACGGACGTGTTAGCCGTGCTTTCCCGGGCTGCTTCGGCCGTGGGTTGGAGATGGTTTATCCCCCAGCTCCGCGGCCGGACCAACTAGAGGGGCGTTCCCTTCTTCCCGGCAACGCACAGTAGGCTCACGCAGTCTAAAGAGCACCTTTTTTCTGCTTGTGCTGCGTGTCCCTCCACCCTCACCACTCTTGGTGGTGGAGCGGCCAGGGGGTATGTGGCAATTCCTCAGGTTGAGTGTGCTATGGAGGTTAATCCGCGCAGCGCCTCTTCTTGGCGGGGTCTGCCTCGTCTCCCATCCAAAGCCTGTGAGTTTTCGGCTCCCTCGGAGCTAGAGCTTACAAAGCTACGGACCAGGCTGCATCCGCCTTGCATGCGATAGCCACCGACCAGCGCTACCAAGCGCAGGCGCTGGCCGAGTTGCACGAGGGTGGGTCCAACCCAGGCTTATGAGCTTCGCACCGCAGCCGACTAAGCTCTTCGGACTACTAAGTCCGCTGCGTGTGCTTTGGGGAGGACGATGTCCACACTAGTGGTCCAGGAGCCCCACCTCTAACAAAACTTGGTTGATATGCGCGAAGTTGACAAAGTCCGCTTTCTTGACTCGCCCATATCCCAAGCTGGTCGGCGACACAGTCTGCGAATTCACCCAGGAATTCGAGGCAGTGAGTGAGCAGTCCGATGGGTGATGTCTAATCGGCGGCCCCGTAAGCCCGCTCCGCCCGCCGTGCCATCCATACCTGCTCCTCGCCGAAGGCGCCCGCCTACGAGAGCTGCACCGCCCCCGCACTCGCCTCTGGCGAAGCGAGCGCATCGAGCACCTCGGAAGCAGGCAACTCCCCCTGCCCAGAACGCCGCTAAGTCTGGCAACGGACCGCGAAGCGTCCCTGGGACAGGTCATCTGGAGAGGAGGGAACTTGCTCTTTCCCTGCTGGAGGGCGGGGCGCCATTTCCAACGGCACCTTTTACTGCCATGAAATGAAAGGGCACTTTTCCACTTCTCCGAAGGTGACAGCCCGAAATCTGCCAGTTTGAGCTCAGCTCTCTAGCTCGTAGGTTCGGTGCACTCCGCCAGTGGCTCACGGGCACTGCAGGCCCTGCCAGCCTGGGACGCGCCGCCTCTCAGCTCGCAAGGTCTGCATGCTCCGCCAGCGGCTCACGGGCGCTGGGGGGACGGTCTCCCTTTTCCAAGCCCCCAAGCCCCCCCTCTGGAGTTAGGGTGCGGAGCCAGAGCGAATCGCTCTCCTCCAGCTCTTCTGTGGGACCCTCGCGCTCCCCGGATCAGCACACCCGCTCCGCGCTGCCCCTCCGCGGGTACGTCAACGATTGCTGCGATGACGTCATTAGCGAGGGCTCTGCCTGCCTGGTTAGCGCGGGCCAGCCCCTTGCGGTGGCTCATGCGCACGATCAGACTCGGCTACGAACTACAGTTCTCCTAACGGCCTCCCAGGTTCACGGGCGTGTATTTCACCAGGGTCAATCCCCTGCCCACCCCTGTCTTGCGAGAGGAGATTGCTGCCCTCCTGGCGAAGGGTGCAATCAAGCCGGTACCTCCAGCCGAGATGGAAAGCGGGTTTTACAGCCCGTACTTCATCGTACCCAAAAAGAGCGGTGGGTCATGGCCAATCCTAGATCTGCGCGTTTTGAATCGCTGCCTTCACAAGCTGTCGTTCAGAATGCTTACGCAGAGGTGCATCCTCCGATGCGTTCGTCCTCAGGATTGGTTTGCAGCCATAGACCTGAAGGACGCGTATTTTCATGTCTCCATTCTTCCACGCCACCGTCAGTTCTGCGGTTTGCGTTCGAAGGTCGAGCATGGCAGTACAAGGTCCTCCCCTTCGGGCTCTCTCTGTCTCCGCGGGTCTTCACCAAACTCGCGGAGGGTGCCCTAGCGCCTCTGCGGCTTGCGGGCATCCGCGTACTCAATTATCTCGACGATTGGCTGATTTTAGCCCACTCTCGGGAGCAATTGACTATGCACAGAGACGAGGTGCTCCGGCATCTCCGCCTATTGGGGTTGCAGGTCAACTGGGAAAAGAGCAAACTCGCCCCGGTGCAGAGGATCTCTTTTCTCGGGATGGAGCTGGACTCGGTCACCATGGTAGCGTGCCTCTCCGGAGAGCGCGCTCGCCTGCTGCTGAACTGTCTGAAGGAGCTCGACAGCAAGTTAGTGGTCCCACTGAAATATTTTCAGAGGCTCCTGGGGCATATGGCTTCCGCTGCGGCTGTCACGCCGCTCGGATTGCTCCATATGAGACCACTTCAGCACTGACTTCAAGATCGAGTTCCGAGACGCGCATGGTATGCGGGCACACACCGAGTCTCTGTTACTGCGCTGTGTCGCCGCACCCTCAGCCCCTGGAACGACCCCTCGTTCCTGCAGGCCGGTGTGCCTCTGGGACAGGCGTCCAGTCATGTTGTTGTTTCGACAGATGCATCCAGCACAGGCTGGGGAGCCGTGTGTCGCGGGCATGCGGCTGCTGGCCTGTGGGTAGGTGCCCAGCTGCATTGGCATATCAATCGCCTAGAGCTGTTGGCAGTGTTCCTTGCTCTCCGCCGTTTTTCTCCGGTGCTGGAGCAGCAACACGTGCTGGTCAGGACGGACAGTACGGCGGCGGCGGCGTATATCAACCGCATGGGGGGTATGCGCTCTCGCCGCATGTCTCAGCTCGCCCGCCGTCTGCTCCTCTGGAGTCACCCGCGGCTGAAGTCGCTGCGCGCCATTCACATCCCAGGTATGCTCAACCGTGCAGCCGATGTGCTCTCACGGCAGCAGATTCACTCTGGAGAATGGAGACTCCACCCCGAGTCTGTCCAGCTGATATGGGCGCGATTCGGGGAGGCCCAGATCGATCTGTTTGCTTCCCCCGAGAACGCTCATTGCCAGTTGTTTTATTCCCTGTCCGAGGGCTCTCTCGGCATGTATGCACTGGCCCACAGCTGACCTCGGGGCATACGCAAATTTGCGTTTCCCCCAGTGAGCCTGATCGCGCAGTTAATGTGCAAGGTCAGGGAGGACGAGGAACAGGTTCTGTTAGTTGCGCCCCTCTGGCCCAACCGGACCTGGATATCAGAGCTCTCCCTCCTCGTGACGGCCCTCCCATGGCAGATTCCTTTGAGAAAGGACCTACTTTCTCAGGGACAAGGCACCGTCTGGCACCCTCGTGCCGATCTCTGGAACCTCCACGTGTGGTCCATAGACGCGAGGAAGACTTGGGTAACCTGCCGCCGCGGTGGTTGATACCATCACTCAGGCTAGAGCCCCCTCTACGAGGCGCGCCTACGCCCTGAAGTGGAGTCTATTCACTGAGTGGTGTGTCTCTCGCAGAAGACCCCCGATCTTGCCAGATCAGTGTTGTGCTCTCTTTCCTTCAAGAGAAGCTGGACAGTAGGCTGTCGCTCTCCACTCTCAAGGTTTACGTTGCCGCCATCTCCGCTCACCATGACGCGGTGGCTGGTGGCACCGTGGGAAAGCATAACCTCATCATCCGGTTCCTCATAGGCGCTAGGCGAATTAATCCAACTCGCCCCCCTCTCACGCCCTCTTGGGATCTCGCCCTCGTTCTCACGAGCCTGCGATTTGATCCCTTCGAGCCACTCGATACAGTATCTTTAAGATTTCTGTCCCTGAAGACAGCTCTGCTGGTCGCGTTGGCCTCCATCAAGAGGGTCGGGGACCTGGAGGCATTTTCGGTCAGTGACTCGTGCCTGGAATTCGGGCCGGGATTTTCTCATGTTATCCTGAGACCCCGCCCGGGTTATGTGCCCAAAGTTCCTACCACTCCCTTTAGAGATCAGGTAGTAACCCTGCAAGCGCTGCCCCCGGAGGAGGCAGACCCAGCCCTGTCCTTACTTGTCCAGTTCGCGCTCTGCGCATTATGTGGACCGGACTCAGATCTTTAGATCTTCTGAGCAGCTCTTTGTCTGTTATGGCGGACGGCAGCAGGGAAGTGCCGTGTCTAAACAACGTTTATCCCACTGGATTGTGGAGGCCATTTCATGTGCTTATTGAGCAGAGGTCAGCCGCGCCCCCCCGGGAGTGCGTGCGCACTCCACTCGGAGCGTTGCATCCTCTTGGGCGTGTGCACGCGGCGCTTCTATAACAGACATTTGTAGAGCTGCGGGCTGGGCGACACCCAACACATTCGCAAGATTTTATAATCTGCGAGTAGAGCCGGTTTCCTCAAGGGTGTTAGGTACCTTTGGTGATTGAGGAAACAACTCGGTAGGTGTTGTACACACTTGCGGTGCCTTTTTTCCCTAACACGGAGAGATGTGCACCCTCCTGTCTGTCAGTAAAGTTCACCATTCGGTGAGCCCTGCAGATTCCTCCGAGGCCCCCAGCACTGACTCAGCGGAGGAGTCACTTGCTGGCCCCTTACGTTGTAGGTCTGCCCGCTGGTCAGCCCGCGTTTTGGATATAAGTGCCTGCTATGGCCGATCCCCGCTGATGATCCCCACATGCTTTCCGCCACGGTTAAGTCCCCCCCCCTGGGCGGACCCGTGCTTTCCCTATCTGCTAACCACCTTCCTATGCGCACTCCCCCTTTCAGGGTTAGTCCATATGTAATTCCATTTGTTTCCCCCTATTGGGTGCGGATGGTCTCCTCAGCGTCCTCCCTACTGGGATGGCACGCTTCCCAACGTACTGTCGTATATTCCTAGAATTATCTAGATGCTAACGACTCCCAAAAAAATATACCTATTCCGCAAAGCTTCTTTTGAAGTGGGATAAGTTAGGGCCAAGGGCACGTTGGAGGACCGCGCCTCTCATGATCTGGGTGCGTCACGCTTGCCTGACCACTCTCTCATGTTGGGTGTTGGTAAGGTGCAGTCATTATGGCGCTTTCAATGGGCTCCCATACGTGGATTTAGAACATCAAATCCACTTATAGTGCTGGAGTTCCCCCCGAAGGGGAACGTTCGAGGTTACTAAAGTAACCCTTCGTTCCCCGAGGAGCACTATACTCCGTCGCCATAATGACTGTCCCTTAGCTGTTAAAAGTCTCTTCAGCTTAAAAAGGATAGCGTCTGCTGGCGCCAGGTGTGCTTATATACTCAGTTGATTGCATATGCCGCACACCTGCGCAGGCTTGCGCTGCCAATTCATTCTTAATTGGCCCGTTCAATACTCTTTCAGACGAGTAGCTTCTGAACCGAATCTCCCATACGTGGATTTAGAACATCAAATCCACTTATAGTGCTTCCGTTCCCCTCCTCGGGGAACGAAGGGTTACTTTAGTAACCTCGAACGCTTTCTTTGACACTTCAATGAGAGAACAAAATGCCAAAGCGCACTGTGAATAAGTAATGTATATTTATATAGCGCATTTATCGTGTATGGCCATACACCCAAAGCACTTCACAATCATGTGAGGGGGGTCTCTCCACACCACCACCAGTGTGTAGAATCCACTTGAATGATGTGACGTCAGCCACAGGACAACGACGCCAGGGCACTCACCACACACCAGCTTTAGATAGTATAGAGAGACAGTGATACAGCCAATTCTGCGGATGGGGATGATTGGGAGGCCATGATGGGTAAGGACCGATGGAGGGAATTTGGCCAGGACACAGGGGTTACACCCGTACTTTTCATGAGAAGTACTATGGGATTTTTAATGACCACAGAGAGTCAGGACCTGGGCTTAACGTTTCATCTGATAGATGGAATTAGACTGTAATAACTACAGAGAACAAATGTTTTTGTTTTTATCTGTGTGATAAACTTTTACAGAAGTAGCAGGATAGTTTTACAGATAAATAGAAACCCATAAACAGAATGAAATCATACACATACACAAATTGGAAAATACATAAAAATTTTAAAAGTGTAGTTAGTGTCAATTATGTATAAAATATATATTGGATCATTTAGATTTAGAAATAACATGTATAACATGTAATGTAACAAATATATATATATATATATATATATATATATATATATATAAACACACACACACACACACACACACACACATATAAACATAAATACATGTAATATATATATATATAAATATATATATATATATATATATATATATATATATATATAACATAAAACATAACACATTACAACAATAATTTGTAACATGAAAAATTCCTTGCTCCTTTAAACATCATTTGGGAAATATTTAAAAAAGAAAAATAAGTTCAAAGCGGGCTAATAATTCTGATTTTAATTGTACATAAACAAACTAAAATTATAAATTTAATCCTTAAACAATATACCTAATTAAATACACTATGCAATTGAAAAACCCTAAGGATTGAGGTCTGAAGATATACTTACATGATCAGAAACAAAAATTCTGAATTGGTCCCATGTCTCAGAAAAAGTACTAGAATTACCATTTATTGTAAAACTTGATGTTTTAGGTCAGTATATTAAAATATGTTACACATTTTGTTTTGTGAAAAAAAGAATTCATGGTTGTTTGGAAGCTTGTTTTTGACACAGAATGAAAGTTATAATTGCAATTGAAACATTCTTTTACTTTGTGGTAACACTGTAAAAACACTGTCTTTTGGGTCTTTTTTAGCATTTTTAAAATATATTTTTAATATGTAAAATGTGAAATCCCTTCTGTAAAACTTTTGTCTGTCTTATTTCAATTGAATCAAACAAATTTAGAAATTGTGTTAATTTAAATAGAAAACATTTAACTAATACTATCTTATTTACTAATTTATATGTAAGATTTTTTGCAAAACATAAACTTAAAGTTTGGAGGGTAAAGTCAAAATTCCTAGAGATAAACTTGAAATTGCAGAATAAAACAAGAGAATTGAGTTGAGGGAGACTTGACGACAGGGCTTGGATCCAAATTAAGTTTATTAAAATAGTCAGGCAGGTGTCCAAACTTAACAGCAAACACAGCATTAAAGATAAATCAAGAGCGTAATTCAAACAACAGATAAAAAGGAGTCAAGGCAGTCAGCAAACAAACAAAAAAATATATAAACAGTCCAGAGGCAAGGCAAAAAAAGTGGTAAGCAACAGCTTGCAACAATGTAAAGGGTTTTCCAAAAAGGGAGGAAAGGGTCTTTCAGCTATGAATATTCAGAGTGAACTTTCAAATGGTGTATGAATGCAAGTTATGATGGGATTTGTAGTGTGGGAGGATGATGCAGGTAATATGTGGAGTAATCCCCAGTCGCGTGGTATGACAGTCCTACTGGCGATTACAACATATACAAGTATAAACATGTATACTTTTTCACACATAAACTGTAAATTCTAACAAAAAGCCAGGATGTACACTGTATTTTAAGGTACAGTTCTCTTGCTATAAAAACGTTTGCTTTGACTTAATAAGCTCAATACTTAATACCCAATATTATATAAACATTCAGGAATGTAAGAAGCATCAAGTAATATGCTGTGTATTAGTCATTAAGGTAGCAGTTTGGTTTTAAAAAAAAATTTTAAACATAGACTAAATATCCCAAGAAAAAGTTAGAAGTTCACAATCAAAATTTTGTAAACATAAACTCCCCTTTTTTAATGCTGTGGTAGAAAAAAGCGTGCATATCAAACACACAAGTGTCATTAAGTCGAACTCTGGTCTACTCTGTGTCTGTGAAACATTCAGGAATGGAAGAAGCGTCATGTAAGAAAGCTGCTTACGTCTCCAACTATCTGGACAACATCAATGACATCACTGTGATCCAGGGTCCTGCCGCGAGAGTCCGACCGCGACACGTGCCTGAGGAGTTCTTCTCCTGTACGTGCACAGATTTAACTTGACACACATCACTTCTTGATTCTCTTTCTATTTGAGTGTTTCTTCAGCTTTAAATATTATGAGTTATTAATTTGTGTAAGTGTTATGTCCATCAAATTTACTTTTTAATCTCTGTCTTTTGTCCTGTATTCATCTGGCAGTTGATTATGAAGGCCTGGTGAAGAATCTTTCGGTATGACCCTGTCTCAAAATCCCTCACCCAACTTAAAGGGACAGTTCATCGCAAAATTAGTTTTACCCACAGTCAAATGGTTGAAAACTTTTATGAATTTATTTCTTCTGTTGAATACAAAGGAAGATATTCTGAAGAATGTTGAAAAAAATCAGCTATTGACTTCTATAGTAGGAACAAACAATATTATGATAGTCAATGGCCTGCATTCTTCTGTTTATCTTACTACAAGTTTGGAACAAGTGAAAGATGAATAAATGATGACGGACTTTTCACTTTTGGGTGAACTGTTTCCTTAAAAACCATAGGTTCTGGTTAAACATTGTGACAACTGTATAATTTTTTTTGTCTTTCTGTATTTGAAGTGCAGAGAACCGAATCAGCCGATGAAACCGTATCTGAAGGAGCATCTGCCCAAACGGCTTCATTTTGCGAAGAACATCCGCATTGAGAGAGCACATCTGTACATGCAGCCGCAGTGGCAAGCAGCACTGTGAGTTTTATTATTCTTGTGTCAAAATATATGTTAAGTTCATTGATTTTCATTCAAAAACCTCACGTTTACCTCACCAATCACATTTAAACACTGCAGACACAGTCAATTTTTTTCTTTTCCAAATATTGAGAATATTCAATATTTTATTTTACTATTGTAAACAAAATATAAAACCACTTACAATAACATATTTTATACAATCAGATATATGGCCGTGAAATGACCATTATTTTGATTTATTTGTCATGTAATAATTACACTTGGTTTCAGAAAAATTGTACAAATATTGTAAAATTGTACAAAATTTTTATTTTTTTTTTACTTTATACACAGGCGGCAAGATGGCCCAGTGGTTAGCACTGTTGCCCCACAGTTAGAAGGTCGCTGGTTCAAGTCCCAGCTGGGCCAGTTGGCATTTCTGTGCGGAGTTGTTCTCCCAGTGTTGCCGTGGGTTTCCACTGGGTGCTCCAGTTTCCCCCACAGTCCAAAGACATGTGCTATGTGTGAAATGGGTTAACAAAATTGGCCCTATTGTTTAGGTGTGTGTGTGTGAATGTGAGAGTGTATGGGTGTTTCCCAGCAATGGGTTGTGGCTGGAGGGGCATCTGCTGCATAAAAACATATGCCGGAACAGTTTCGGTTCATTCCACTGTGGCGACCTCTTATAAATAAGGGACTAAGTCGAAGGAAAATTAATAAATAAATTACATTATATGCAAAACATTGCAGAAATGTTGCATATATACAGTTGATAGATTCTGGAAAAACAGATTCACCAAACTCTGTTTGTAATGACACAACTTGCAATCTAAACTGGCTATTGATGATTTTAAGAAGATTACACTCACTTGCCTTGAAAGACCTCAAAAGTGACAATTGTACTCATTTTGTGTTTGTTTGTTTTTCAACAGCAAACCAAGTGAAATTAAATACTGCCGCGGGGGCTTCCATGGTTCAGATAATGTTTTCAAGAACATGCAGGTAGGTGTTTAAAATTGGTGTCTTATTCCAACATTTGATTTGCATTGTTTTGCATGTTAAGGATTAAATAAAATCAAACAATTCTGGTGCACATTTCTATTTGGACTAAAGCAACACACAAAAAGCACTCAAAATAAGACATTTTAACACAGGATCATTGGAAATACAGTGGGGAAAACAAGTATTGAACACGTCATAATTTTTCTCAGAATATTTCCAAAGGTGCTGCTGATTTGAAATTTTCACCTGATGTTGATAATAACCAACGAAGTCCATGTATGAAAACAAAAGAAAAGAAAACTAATTGGTTTACAAATTAAGTTATGAGTAATACAAATGACACAGGAAAAAAGTATTAAATACATGATGAATGGGAGGTGTAGAAAGGCAATGAAAGCCCAGACAGCAGCTGGAATCTCTCATTAGTTCAACACTGCCTAGGAAACTCTCAAATGCTTTCAAAGAAAGTAAATCAATCTGTGGAATGGCCCAGCCTGACTCAAATCCAATAAAAAAAATACAAAACAAAGATCAGATTTGATAGACGAGGCCCACAGAAACATTAAGATTTTTACCCTCTGTTGAAGTCTGTGAAAAAAAATCCCACCTGAGGAATGCATGTGACTTCATTTTCGACATAAGAGTCGTCTTTAAGCTGCCATCAACAAAAAAAGCCTTTTCTATAAAGTATTAAATACATTTCAGTAGCTCAGTACGTTCTCCTTGTGTCATTCCATTGTTACACATCGCAGATTTTCTAGATTTTTAGTTTTTTTATTTGTATGTTTGTATTGTTTGGGTTTTTACCAAAACCTGGTTCAATCCCCATGTCAACAGCTCCATTAAAACATATTATTCCCAGAAAAAAAACATAATAAGTTCATTACTTATATTTAATAGCTGAGGGAAAGAAATTAAAAGTTTTGTCTTTTAGCCATTTTGGTGATGACAGCTTAAAGGGCACCTTTGGTGAAAAATCTACTTTTCAAGCTGTTTGGACAGAAAGATGTGTAAATATAGTGTAAAGACCGTCATATTGCGGTGATATAAACACACCCAGTCCCTTTTTTTTTTTCCAATTTAGCAACATAAAAACGGTGGACCAATTGGAGCAATTTTTAGATTGACCGCAACTTGACGTAGAAGTGCAGTCCCCCTGCCCATCGAATTGATTGACAGCTGCGCGTATTAACATGTCCCGATAGTCACATGTATAATCATATCAACAAGACCAGACGTCCGCAAAGCAACCGAGAATAAAAGGTCTGTTCAGTTTGCTAGGATCATCAATCATCATCAAATGTGAAGAAATCAAGAGTAAGTTTCACAAGTTTAAAATGTTTTAAAACAGTGCATGTGTGTAATGAATTACAGCAATTTACTTCAGCTTTACTATATTAGTACAGCTGCAATTCAAAACAATTATAAAGAAAGAGCCTTTAGTCCTGGTTTGTGGATGTTAAATCAGGTTTATTTTGTACATTAACATAACAGATATCCATACAGCAGTGGAGATTAACCTGTATCCTGTCACATATGCGTGCAAAAAAAGTGCAAAGCTAAACGTGCACTCCGTTTGTCTGTGTGTGTGTCTGCTGCACTGTGTGTGTATCTGTGTGTGTATCTGTGTGTGTGCGTGCGCGTGAACTTTGTAACGACAATGTGTGTGACTCATCGATGCAACTGCACAACAAATACTCATTGGTAAAGTTCTTACTGTTGTATTTCTCACAAACGCTACGTGAGATCTTCTCCTTTAAGTCTGTCTGTTGTCTGACGTGGAAGACTAGCCTTAAAGGCGCAGTACGACAAATCATTTTGCACAAACATAAGTGCAAAAATGTATAAAATAGAATCTTGTAGAAGGTATAATGAAAAACCTGATAGGTGTTTTGAGCTGAAACTTTACAGACACATTCTGGAGACGCAAAACACTTATATTAAATCTGAAAAAAAGGGGTAACCTAGGTGTGACTCTCATGTTACAGTTTTACTATGTAATATACTGTGTAATTTACAAAACCGTTAACAGTATAGTATCTCATAATTGTAATATTTTTATTAGAATTGCAAAATCTAAACTCTCTACTGTCTTTTTCATTGAAACTGTAAGGTAAAATCACAATTCTGAAAAATATAAATATAATTCCTCAGTGTTAAAACAATTTGATGAGTATGCATAAGCTTGCATGCATATTTACTCTTTTCAAACACTAAAGTTGCCAAAATACTTTTGAGATTTGAAATACACTGCTAGTTCACATTTTGTACATTTAATTTTTTTGTACACCTAAATAAAGTCAATAATGTTTGGTAAAGGGGATATTTTATTTATTTTTTTAGTTTTTTTTTTTTTGCAGAGCAGCAATCAGTTTTTCATTACTTCTTATGTTTGCTCCAGCGTTTTTTCCTCATTCAGCTTTCTTTCCACACATCCACATTAACCCTTATCCACAAAAATAAGCATTATCCACTAAATCCAGAAAAAAATGCATATTTGTAATGAATGCAAATTAGCATTATAATCTCCAGTTTCTGCTTGAGACTGCTGAAATATTGCCCTGCTTGAATGTAATGAGGTTTTAGAAACCACGTATTTAGAAGGAGATTATGCTGAAGTCATATTAAAGGATCTAGGTAAATTCCCATCATGGGGCTTACAATACCCTGGGTCTTTCAACAAAAAAAAATAAATGGAGAAAAAATTAAGACATGCCCCTCAAATGAACTTTCATCCATTGAGTGCCAGATTCACACTTCAAACTAGAAAGTGTTTGGATCGCAGCTTTATATGGTATTAGAGTTGTGCCAACAAAAAAATAACTAAGCTTCATATAAATGAGTATAACTTTACATAAAAATAACCATTACAAAGTAAGAAATTCACTCTGAAGATGAAAAAAAAAACCTAACAAAAATGTAAAATACTCTCCTTTTATACTACATGTTTTGGACCACTGCCCGCTTTTGGGAACCTAAAACTTTTACACAAATCTATTTATCTAAAATGCATAGAGCTAGTGCAGGGTCATTACTTTTAGGTGAACTATATTTTCAATATACGAACAGAAAAAAAAATTACTTTAAGTTAAAAGACTACGATGAAAAGACTTTAACATGACCTCTTTAAAGCTCTTGAACTTTTTTGTTGAGTTATTTATTATCAAGCATCTTTCAGTATTTCTTCAGTTCTTCCTTACACTTTTGTTCTACCTTCTTTTTTCACTTCAGGTGAAACTCATATTGCCTATAAATTTGTCTACACATACTGTATAAAATATTTAGTTCTGGATTCTGTGGAGGCCATTTAATAACTGTCTTCTTTGTTTCATCAGCTGTTTTTCTCTGCAAATATGATTTCCTTACATTAGCAGTTTGTTTGACATTATTATCATGCTGAAAAATAAAACTATAACAAATTGTGTGTTTTAACCTTTAATGATGAATTAAAACCTGTCTGTACTTTTCAGCATTCACAATCCAATCAATTTAGGCAATATTGACAAAAGCTCTGGCAAAAATGCAGAACAAACCTAGACAGAAACTCCAGTATTTTTCACTTATTCTTCCATCTTACTCTAATTCTTTCATTCTTATGTTTTAAACAATTAGACCAACTAGAACCTGTATTTTTCTGTTTTTTTTTATAACGAGAATGATAAGCAATATATAATGTCATTATACCCTCACTAGAACAACAAATGTAACTGAAGGCCTAAGACTTTTGCACAATATTTATACACTCACCATCCACTTTATTAGATACACCTGTCCAACTGCCTTTTAACGCAAAATTTTAATCGGCCAATCACATGGCAGTAACTCAATGCATTTAGGCATGTAGACATGGTCAAGATGATCTCCTGCACTTCAAACCAAGCATCAGAATATGGAAGAAAGGTGATTTAAGTGGTTTTGAATGTGGCATGGGTGTTGGTGCCAGACGGGCTGCTCAGAGTATTTTAGAAACTGCTGATCTACTGGGATTCTCACACGCAACCATCTCTAGGGTTTACAGAGAATGATACGAAAAAGAGAAAATATCTAGTGAGAGGCAGTTCTGTGGGCGCAAATACCTTGTTTTTGTCAGAGGAGAATGGCCAGACTGATTCCAGCTGATAGAAAGGCAACAGTAACTTTATAACCACTCATTACAACCAAGGTATACAGAAGACCATCTCTGAATGCACAACATGTCCAACATTGAGGTGGAAGTGCTACAGAAGCAGAAGACCACACCAGGTGCCACTTCTGTCAGCTAAGAACAGGAAACTGAGGCTATAATTCACACAGGCTCACCAAAATTAAGCATTGGAAGATTGGAGAAGTGTTGCCTGGTCTGATGAGTCCCGATTTCTGCTGCAACATTTGCAGGGTAGGGTCAGAATTTGCTGTCAACAACATGAAAGGATGGATCCATCCTGTCTTGTAGCAATGGTTCAGGCTGCTGGTCGTGGTTTAATGGTTTGGGAGATATTTTCTTGGCACACTTTAGGCTCATTAGCACCAATTGAGCATCTTGTCAATGTCACAGTCTACCATTTCCATCCCTTTATGACCACAGTGCACTTCAGCAGGAAAAGCAGCAGCCAAGTCACAAGACACAAATCATCTCAGACTGATTTCATGAACTTGACGATAAATTCACTGTACTCAAATGGTCTCCACAGTGACCAGAACTCAATTCAATAGAGCACCCTAGGGAGATTTGCATCATGGATGTTCAGCTCACAAATCTGGACAAATCTGCAGCAACAGCTACTGCGTATCATGTCAACATGGACTAAAATCTTGAATCTATGCCACATAGGATTAAGGCAGTTCTGAAGTCAAATGGGGGTCCACTCTGGTACTAGAATACCTAATAAAGTGGCCGGTGATTGTATTTTGAAGAATGGTAGAGGAAAAAATAGCAAAGAACTAAATGGCTTCCTGTTTCCATCCTTCTTTTCAAAAAAGAAACTCATAAATGTTTGTTATCACTTGAGGGTGAGTAAAAGGTTGGACATTTTCATTTTTAGAGAACTATTCTTTAAACACACATGCGAGCCACATTTTGAACATTGGCAGAGTGTTGTTCATGTCTGTGACGTGTATGTGTGTATTTCCAGCCATCTGTGCCCACTGGTCTGTGTGGCTGTCTAGGAATGTTTAATGCAGCTGGTATGGGTTACAAAAGTCTTCATACCGGAACTCTTTAGAGACTGTGATATAACTTGTTGAGGTAAATCTCACAAACAACCACTGAGATGGTTATTATGGCAGGAGAGCTTTACTTTAGGCCACCTTAATGAAGTTAAATCTCCTGTTAGGAGGAATGAGGATCATTTTGGGTTTTGTAAGTTAGTGTCAGGTAAATGAGATCAGTCTAACAGAAATCTTTCAGCTTGAGGCGTAAGGAATGTGTGTCTCTCTGTGACTGCAAATCAAAATAAGGGCCTTTAGTTATTTTTATCTGTGGTCTGTGTTTTTGGAGCTGTACTGTGGGCGTTTGGTTGACGTATCCAGGGGCCCCAAGTAGTACTTGGACACTAAAGCCACAGTTAAACGTGCCTGATTTTTATTCCATTAGAAAACAAAATGTGCAGTGGCATTTGAAAACCAGTCTTTTCCCAACTACCTGACTTCCTTTTTTAAGGTCTTTGATCAGCATATATTCAAATCTTTCTTGCGATGGCTAACAGCACTTGTTATAGATCACAATTTATCAGTGTTTGTAAACAAAAAAAACTTTATTTGAAGTTGCAGAAATTAAAATATGCAAACGCACTAACAAAATTTATGGCATTTAAGGTTTGTTAAATACAAACTGATTATGAAAGACCAAAAGTAAAATAAATAAATATATTATCAAGGCAATGCAAGTTTATTTTTATAGCACTTTTCATACACAGCAACAACTCAAAGTGCTTTACCTAAATATGAATAAAAGATACAAGTATAAACAAAAAATAACAATGATTAACACAATAAAATGTATTAAAACATGTCATAAAGAATGGAAAAAGAAAAGAAAGTCATAATAGTGTGAGCTGTGGGATATAGCACAGTGCTCATTTAGTAAAGGTACAGCTAACCAGATGTGTTTTCAGCCTGCATTTGAATGTGCTTAATGTTGGAGCACATCTGATCATTTCTGATTTCAGTAGCGGGGGTGCAGTAGCTGAAGGTGGATTCACCTTGCTTTGACTGAACTCTTTGAATTTCAAATTTACTTGATCCTAATGATCTGAGGGATCTGTTTTGTATTCAGTGAGCATATCTGTAATGTATTGAGGTCCTAGGCCATTTAGTGATTTACAGACAAGTAATGTAAAAGTAAAAGGTGTAAAAGTAAAGTAATTAAAAGGTATTTTGAATGTAATTAGAAGCCAGTGTAAAGACCTGTGGACAGGTGTGATGTGCCCTGATTTTCTAGTTCTGGTCAGAATCCTGGTTCTGAATGAGCTGCAACTGTCTGACTGTCTTTTGGAAAGGCCAGTGAGGAGTCTGTTACAGTAATCCACTCTGCTGCTGATAAAAGCATAAAAATGTTTCTCTCAGTCCTCACTGAAAAGAAAGCATCTAAATCTTACAATGTTTTTGAGATGGTAGTATGCTGATTTAGTTTCTGCTTTGACATGACTACTGAAACTCATATCTGACTCCAGAATCACACCAAGATTCTTGACCTTACTTTTTGTTGTTTGATCCTTAGAACTAAGGTGCGCATTCACCTTGAGAACCTCATCTCTGTTACCAAATGCAGGGACTTCAGTTATCACCTTGTTTAACTGAAGAAAGTTTTGGCACATACAACTGAGTTTCAGTTTTGTAAGCAAAATCAGTTACATTTCATTGTAATATACATGTAATTGAGACATGTAAACGAGAGCGGGTTTAGCTCAACTTGAGGCAAAAGTTGATTTGGTTGCTCCCACATGTGGACTGTCCAATACCATTTTTAACTCCAGAAAAGCCTGTGGCAAAAGAAAAAGAAAACCCTACCTGACAAAAGCCTTGTCGTCAATCCCAAATTGGGAAAAAAATATATTTTACAATTTTACGTCTACTTATCTCTTTAAAAAAAAATGGAAATTACAATAAGATAACATAGCACATTTATATTCACATTGCGTCCTTAAAGTAACTAACACATTTAGGGCCCTATCATACATCTGGTGCAATTGTTAGTAATTAATTAGTTGTTAGTAATTGTTGCTAGTTTCAGCTCGGCGCAAAAATCGTTTTGAAATTTTACGCCACGCTGTTTAAATAGCAAATGTATTTTTTTCTAGCCTACATCAATTTAAAAACCATACTTTCATGCCTTCTTCATCTCTGGAGGCTTTTTAAGTTCATTCAGTTTGCTTTGTATAATGTTATCATTATTAGCAGTATCATTTATTATTTCCATGTTTATAAAAAATTAGCTTGGATTTGTCCACATGTCAGGTTTTAGACCACATGGGGCACAGCATGTGTACTAGGATATAACTCAGTTTTTTGACCACACTTCGTTATTATTGTTCATTTATTCGTTTTCTGTGCATTTTCTACAAGGTTTCCCTATTCACGAGAGCGAAAGTGAAAATTAATCATTTATCTCTCATTCTCGCGCTGCAGATGCTCTGTTTAACTGTTTTCTTGCTTGTGAAGTGTTCAGTTTTTCCACTTACAAAGTCGTCATGTAAATAGCAAATTCGCTTCACTTGAAATATGCCAGAAAGTCTGTTGAACTACATCTCAATCATCACAAATACTGCAGAAGACCTACCGGAACCAACATGGACCCACGATTCTTACAGAATCAGTAAAATTTGGTTAACGAAAAATTATGGTTTGGGGTTACATTCAGTATAGGGGCATGCGAGAGATCTGCAGACTGGATGGCAACATCAACAGCCTGAGGTATAAAGACATTTGTACATTACAAACCACAGTAGAGGGCAAATTCTTCAGCAGGATAGCACTCCTTCTCATACTTCAGCCTCCACATCAAAGTTCTTGAAAGCAAAGGTCAAGGTGCTCCAGGATTGGCCAGCCCAGTCATCAGACATGAAGTTTATTGAACATGTCTGGGGTAAGACGGAGGAGGCATTGAATCTCAGATGAATCCAAAGAATCTTGATGAACTCTGGGAGTCCTGCAAGAACACTTTTTGCCATTCCAAATGACTTTAATAATACATTATTTGAGTCATTGCAGAGATGTATGGATGCAGTCCTCCAAGCTCATGGGAGTCGTACACAATATTCATTTTTTTCCCATTGCACCATGACTTTATATTCTATAATGTACATTATTTTTGTTAAGTGACAAGACTTTTGTCTCAGCAAAGTCAGACCTTACTGTTCTAATTAAATAATTAAAAATTAAGCCATGATCATATTTTATTTTGGTAAAATAAGCGTAATCTAGAGGCCTTTGCCTTTCATATACATCACTTCTGATACCAAATGATTTACTAAAAGTCAAGTTATTTGTTTTTCCTAAAACCTGTATAGGCGACAAGACTTTTGTCACGGTGTTGTATAAACAGTTCTTTTTAGGTGCAGTAAGTACACTGTAAGTGCATGTTAAGTACACATAATGTAAAGTAAAGCCAATTTTATTATGGTATAACTTTAATTTTTGGCACATGACTATTAACTATTATTAAGAAATATGTGAATATAGTATTATTAATTAATTAAATAATACTTGTGAATTTTTCCTGCATTAGTTAATATATTGTAAATGGTTACCAAAAAAGTTGTTCAAAACCAAACAAATTGTTCAAATGTTTTCAAAGTATATTGAGTGCTATTTTTGTTTGATTTAATTACCTGAATGTATCTGTTTGCAGGCCATTTTCATTGGATATGGACCAGGAATCCATTATAATACAACTGTGCCTCCTTTCGAGAACATTGAAGTCTACAATCTCTTATGTGGTAAACTCTTTTTTTTACTCGAATCATAAACATTTGAATGACATTCATATCATCATTTACATCAAATATTCCAGTAAAATTCATAGGTTGCTGAAAAAGGTTTTCCACATTCTTATGTACTTCCACATTCGTATGTATTATGTCTTTGTGAAAAAGTAAACATCAAATGTATATTTAAATTATTAAACCTGTAATATGTTTAAAAATAACAGTGTGAATTAAAATCAGTGTTTTGGTAAACTTTATTGTGTTCTACAAATAAAAATGAAATATATATATTATTGTAAGGTTTGGGTTAAATGCAATTAACTTATGTGTTTTTTAATGTAGTTTCATAATACTGTGTGCTGATTTTCATTTTAAGTGAAATATAGTCTAATACTATTTCTATTATAACACGTCTCTTATGTATGTGGAACTGTTACGGTCCCTACTTAAATACGACTTGTGATTCTAAACCACCCTGCAGGCACATGACATCATATTGATGTTGTACCCCAAACGTCATGGGGTACATTGGATTTTGTTTGAAATTAACTATAGAGTTGACGTCAGTGTCTAATATCCAACCTAAAAACAACTTAAAATCAGCCAAATATCAATGTCTAATCATGTTACACCCTGACGTTGTATGAACGTTACCACGATAACATCTATCAGATGTTGAACTTTGGTCACTTTCCAACACAACCTAAAATCAACCAAATATCAATGTAGTTTAACATCGTTAGTGGACATCAAAATACCATCTTTAGACGCTGATTAGACATTGAATTTTTATCTAAATCTAACCTTATATTAACATCTTATGATGTTGTGTGCCTGCTGGGAACGTAACATAAATAAAGAACAGCCAAAGTGCTCCAACTAAGTTATTTATTAACATAACATAATCAGCAAAACAATCAAAAATGACATAAGATGCGGAGCCCAACAACATAATATATAACAACCAAACAAACCTAAAGCAGGGGAGGGCTCTCTACCCCAAACAAATGTCAAAAGAAAAGTATAAAGGAGAGACATCAACAAATTAACCAATAGAAAACTGAAAAGGGAAATAGACAACCAAGATCAATTAAAAGTAATAATTATGAACCGGAGTAAACACCACATGTAACAGTAACTAATTATGTAGCTACACTTTTTATAGACACCTTTTATAATTAATATTATATTACTTGCCAGGACCTTTTTTTTTAATTCGCTAGAAGCACACTTGAACTGCTAATCCAATATTTTTAGTTTCACAAGCATGAGTAATGCTGTTGAGATAAATGGGAATGTTCTCCTTGTCCTGACAATTGATATTTTGAATAGTCATGTATGTTGTGTATTCTTCATGTTTGATTTAGGACAAAGAGTGTGAGGTGAAGTGATTCTGTTTAGAGTATAATCACACAATCTTGATGACTTTCTCTGACACAAGTTGGCCATGAGCTCTGTCCTTTGAAAAGGTTTATTGGTTTAGGCAGAAACTGTGCAGAACAATGAGTCTTGTTTTTCGTCAGCACCTCGGTCATTCACAATCACTGCCAAAGACCTAATGACCCACTTCCAAAACACAGAAGCCATCATTGTCAACTTATTCTCTGATACTACTTTTTGCAAATGAAAAGACGTGAAGACATGCATTTGATCCAAATGCAAGAGAATGGTCAGACAGGCAGGGGTCGAAACCAAATCACAAAGACAATCCAAATCTGAATAACGGGCAAAAGGTCAAGGCAGGCGGGTAGGAATCAAAAAACGATAAACTATGCAAAAGGTCAAAAAAGACAGAATGGCAAGAACAAGATTAATCGCTTGTAATTGCAGCAACAAACTAACAAGACTCAGCAATGGATGTTTAAATGAAAAGTGTATTTATAATCCAAATAGTTAGTGATCATGTCCTTCAACTGTGTGCGTAATCAGGACGAACTTGAAACAGGTGTGTGAATGCAAGGTAGGATGGGATATGTACAATTGATAAGTAGTTTGGATGAGTGATCTCCAGTGACACGTGATGGCAACACAGCTGGCGACCTGTTGTAAATGAGGGCGATGCCAATCCTCTTGTGCACCACCAGAGGGAACCATCGCCAGAATTCTGATTCGACTCACGGACTCAAAATCCCATAAGCCCTGCTACCTGGCACTGATTACGGTCCAGGTGCAACTCATCAGCTCTCGTGTATATATACCACACTCACGCTCCGGTTCGTTGCGAAGTCTTGATTTGCCTGGCTGTCATTTCTGAGCGTTCCATACTCCCTGCTTCGGACTGATCTGTGTTTCTGACCCTGTGCTTGTTCTACGATTACGAAAGACATCTGCCTGCCCCTGATCTCCAGCCTGTTATTCTGACTCGTAAGATATCTGCCTGCCTTTGAACTTTTGCCTGTCCCACGTTCTGTCTCCTGGATTGCCCCTTTGTGTTTGTTTGTATGTGTGCTCTTAATAAAGCTTGCAAATGGATTCAACGCCTTCTGACTCATCACAACACGACCACAACAATATGGTTGGGGAATAACTAAAAGATGGTGCAACAGTTTGTGGAAATTGGCAACCATAAATAGTCATATCTAAATGTAAATTGTGGCATACCACAAGGATCAGTTTTAGGTCCAATATTGTTTATAATTTACATTAATGATATTTGTAAGATATTAGAGTAGTTTAAGTTTATTTTATTTGCAGATAATACAAGTATATTTTGTTCTGGGGATAATTTACCAAAACTTATGGAGTTGATCAAAACAAAAATTAATAAATTGAAATTGTGGTTTGACGTAAACAAATTGTGATTAAATATAAGTTAAAAAAAAAAGGTTATTTTATTTGGGAAATTATTAAGTAGTCTTAATATAGATATAAAATTGATAATGACGTTATAGAAAACAATTTCTGCAATTAAGTTTTGTGGTGTTGTATTGGATCATAAAATTTGTTTGAAACTGCAAACAAATAATGTGATATAAAAAAGTAATTAGACTGATAGAACATCAGGTAACATTTGGAGCATACAAATACTTTATTTTTATTGCTTGATTTAAAAAAAAATTTTTTTTGCTCCACCTTTCTTCATCTCTCATTGGCTGATTTCACAGGTACTCCCTAAATACATTAGCACAAAGCAAAAAAGAGGAGCGGTTAAAAGATGTGATTGGGTCAGGCTGAAAAAACTGAGATAAAACTAATTGGCCAGTCTGGAAAAATGTCTTTGTCAAAGTTTTTTGACAAATACATTACACTGCCGCAAAGATTTCAGTGCCTTCAACTAATCAAGCAGAAAAAAAATAGGCTGATATGGATTTTTTTGGACAGAAAAGACAAAAATGGTATTAGAAATATTGGCCCAAAAAATGGAAAACTCCCTAATGGCCAGTCTAACCCTGGTTATTCCCCATAATTGTATTATAGTTTAGGGTATTAGCAATGTAATTTTTACAGTAAATATAATCTGTAAAGTAAAAATATTTACTAAATATTTTTACAATATTGATCAACAATATGTATATATATATATTTTTGTTATTTTATGATTTTTTTTATTTAAATTCATTCATTCATTCATTCATTCATTCATTCTTTCATTCCAAATTTTATTTCTGTTAATTGTAAACAACAATTTAGCAAATATTTTTACCATGCAAGCCATTAATAAATCTGTTAATGGAAACATTAAATAGAAAAGTTAATAAATAAATAAACTAACTAACTAAAAATAAATAAATAAACAAACAAACAAACAAACAATTAAATAAATAAATAAATAAAGCCATCATTCCATCCATGACAATACAATAAGATACAATACAATACAAAAAGAAATATTGACCCAAAAATAGAAAACTCCCTGATGGCCAGTTCACCCCTGGTCACTTCCCATAATTTTTATTTGTAGTTTATGGTTTAAGCCAAACTATGTTTACAGTAAATATTCACTGTAGAGGAAAACTATTTGTATAATAATTATTATATTGCCATTTTATTTATTTATTTATTTATTTATTTTTGTATGTTTGTTCTTTCATTTATTTGTTCTTTCCAAATATAATTTCAGTTGATATTAAACAGCCATTTAGCTTAATTACATATGTATAAATAGCTGAAATTATATTCTGATTATTAATAATATAAATGTCATTAATATAAGGACCCAATAATATATCGTTTAATGCAGACATTTAATAAATAAATACAGTACATACATACATACACAGAATGACTGTAAATGAACTATGACGTGTAAGTCAGCAGTGTTAAAGATTCCTCAATCATACTGTCACACACTGCCTAGTTCTGCTTCTCTTTTTACCCTATATATAATCTGTCACTGAGATGTTACATAGTTGCCAACTTTCACACATTTGGAGTGAGATGCGCTTACTGACTCACACACTAATGTTAACTTAATCTCAACAAAATAACATTCATTTTGTCTCGCACCTTAAAGTAACTTTAAATTTATAATTATATCAATTGTTAGATTTAGATGACAACATGTCAGTCAAAGGAATCAAATGTTATTTGCTAGCATGTATTAGATATTCATTTAAATATTTATTTGAAGAGTAGGTTATAAGGTCCCAGCAGGCACACATCATCATAAGACATTATTATTACGTTTGATTTAGGTCATGACATCAGGTGACCAAAATTCAATGTCTAGCCAGTGTCAAAGTTATTTTGACGTCCAATTACAACATTACATTGCATTGATATTTGGATGATTTCAGGTTGTATTGGAAAGTGACCAAAATATAACATCTGATAGACGTCATAGTAATGTCCATACATCGTCAAGCTGTAATTAGACAGTGATATTTGGTTGATTTTAGGTTGGACGTTGGACATTGACATTGGGTTCTGACGTCAACCCAATTTTAATTTCCAAACAAAATCCAACGTCCCCACGATGTTGAGTACGAAGGGGTACAACATCAATATGATGTCATGTTGTCGTCCAGTGCCTGCAGGGGTATTTTAAATTGTTGTAATATAGTGGTGTAGTCCCCTAAGCCAGGTTTAGCTTAATGACTTTTTTGATCCGCATGCTGGAATTTATTCAGTAAATGTGTTTTCATCGTAGAGTATTCAAATTAAATAGTTGTTGTATAGAAAGTTTGTCCTACTGAGTTTTGTGCAGTTTTTAATGCACATTTTCAAAATGTATACACATCTTGGCATTTCCATTGAGTGTTTTTAATGTGACATTTCAAAACATGCATAAAAATATACCTTCTTCTAGTTTGTCTTTGGTTTCTACTACACCAGTGGTTTTCAACCATAAATCCCAACACCATGCATCCAAAAGGGTACTTCCAGTGTTGGGCAAGCTACTTGAAAAATGTAGTGAGCTTAGCTATTAGCTACTCTACTTAAAATATAGCTTAACTACACTAAAAGCTACACTCTGGGAATTGTAGCAAGCTAAGCTAAAAGCTACTTGTCATATTTGCCAAGATCTAAGCTAATTTTGCAATTTTTATTTTTAAATCGAAGCAACTTAAATTCAAGGAAATCATCTTGGAGATCAAAAAAAACTGTCAATGAAACATTTTAGGCATAATTCAGTTCAGTTATTTACTGTAAATAATATGCTTCACTAAACAGAAACAAACTATAGTATATAACTGCTAAAACAAAAAAATCCAATAAAAACAGGTGTTACACATTTAAAATACTATAGTAATTTATAGTAAAAATAAATATTTTGACATAAGCAATATGCATATTGTATATATGTTTACAACTGTTCATAAATAAATTACTCTACATAATGTAGTAATGTATAGTACTTACTATAAACTACTAAAGTGGCACAGCATCAGAAATTAAGTTATTGCATCTTATCATGTACTTCGCTAGGTATGGTCATGAGGAGTCCTGCTTCAGAAGTAACTCCTCTCCCTCAGTCATCTTTCCATCAAGCAAGTTTCTCGTGTCAACCTAATTTGGTTGGCAACGTCACTGACCAGAGGTTGCAGCAACGCAACAAAATGTTTGTTATGAACCACTGTAAAACAGGAAGAAGAAGAAATTGTCATTCTCGCCATCATATGGATTTACTTTCATCGGCTAGACAACGGCCTCACAGCTCCCTGAATGTCAGTGCCGACACTTATTGATCTGCGATTGGTAAATGTAGCTTTGTGGATGCTACTGCGCTACTTGACTAATAAAATAGCTTTGCTAGTGAAAAGCTATTTCATTTAGAATGTAGCGACGCTAGAGCCATGCTACTGAGAAATGTAGTTAAGCTAGTAGCGTCACTACTTGTGCGATGCCACTGCCCAACACTGGGTAATTCCATACTATACTTCCATACATACATAATATATAGTATGTTAAAAACAGTATGAAAGACGAGTCGTCTGTACTAATTCATGGTAAAGTGGTCCCTCATTATTCACAAGAATTACTGTAGTAAAGTTTGTTGTTGGTTGGGGAAAAGAAGACAGGGTCGGCAATATAAGGTAAGTAGACGTTTTTATTTTATATAAGTGCACAACACCAATAGGTGTGTGTGTGTGTGTGTGTGTGTGTGTGTGTGTGTGTGTGTGTGTGTGTGTGTGTGTGTGTGTGTGTGTGTGTGTGCTCTCTCCCTCTCTTTACTTGACTGCTCCTCCTGTTCTCCTTAAGAAGGAAGTCTCTCTGGCCCAATCACTAGAAAGATAGGCGTGTATCATTTCTGATTGACCTGCTAATTAACCGCCAGGCTCCGAGCATGCTCTCCCCCCTTACTGGGTGTTCGATCACGTTCACCTCTCCACATACCCCCACTGCCCGCCTCAGGCCAGGGAGCTCACTCTTGCTGAGTTTGTGGCTAATGTACAGCACCGGCCGTTTCAATCCCACCACCTTCTGTGAAAGAATTGCTCCCAGTCAACTATCGGACACATCCGTCTGAAAAGCAAAGGGGAGAACAATGTCACTAGTGTGCAATAGCGTCCCCCCGCAAAGTATAGACTTTACCTTCGAGAAGGCCTGTTGGCACTGCTCCCACCATTGGACCATTGGTGTCCGGTCCCTCCTTTTTTAGTGAGATCAGTCAATGAGCTGACGAGGGCTGAATAATTAAGGACAAAACGCCTATAATATCCCACCAGCCCCAAAAACTGTCTCACCTCCTTTTTGGTCTTAGGTCTCAGACAGGTTGAAATAGCTGCAGTCTTATCAATTTGGGGCTGCACCCGCCCATGACCTAAGTGGAAGCCCAGATACCTTACCTCCACTCGCTCAATTGCACATTTCCATGGGTTGGCTGTGAGCCCGGCCCGTCTCAGTGCAGACAAAACTGCCCTCAGATGTTGCATATGCCGCTGCCGATCATTACTGTAAATTATGATGTCATCTAAATAAGCAGCGGCATATGCATGAGGGCAGAGTATTTTATCCATCAGACGCTGAAACATCGCCGGTGCCTCGAACAGCCTGAACGGAAGTGTCACAAATTGGTGTAATCCAAACGGCGTATTAAAGGCTGTTTTATTCCAGATATTGGAGTTAAGGTGATCTGCCAATATACCTTTGTTAAATCCAGTGTCGAGTAATACCAAGCAACACCTAAATGGTCGAGCAACTCGTCAATACGTGGCATTGCATAGGCGTCGAAATTCGACACAGCATTTACCTTGTGATAATCCACACAGAACCAGACCAAGCCAACAGTCTTGGGTACCAAGACAATCGGGCTGGCCCAGTTGCTGTAGTATTCTTCTACTACTCCGATTTTTAACAAATTACTTAATTCTTCCTGAATCATTTTTTACTTGTGTTCAGGTAGGCGATACAGCCGGGTTCTAACAACCAAGCCTGGTTTGGTCTCAATATGGTGCTGAATCAGGTTAGTACGACCGGGCAGGGGTGAAAACACATCAGAGTATTTACGTTGGAGGTGCCCATTGTCGAGGAGCTGGCTCGCTGAGCGATGATCACCCCCGGAGATCAGATCGCTCAGCCGTTCACGGCCGGGGCTCTCTGGCCCCAGGTCATCCTCGTTAGTGACAAGGGTAGCCAACGCCACTTCCTCCGGCTCTCTCCACTGCTTCAGCAGATTAACGTGATAGATCTGACGTGAATCAGCCCTGTCCGAACAAACCACCTCATAATCAAGATCACTGAATCATCGTATGACCACAAACGGCTCTTGCCACTTGGCGAGTAATTTAGATCTGGTAGTGGGTTGCAGTAAAAGGACTTTATCTCTCTGTAAAAATTTTAGTGCCCTTGTCATATCGCCTGCGTTGGTCATCCTGGGCCTTAAGCAAATTCTCCGTAGAGAGCCGTCCCAGTGTGTGGAGTTTTGCTCCAAGGTCCAGAATATACTGAATTTCATTTTTACTATTAGAAGGCACGTCCTTTCTAGCCTCTCTAACGACACTTAAAACCCCTCTGGGCTGTCTGCCGTAGAAAAGCTCGAAGGGGGAAAACCTCGTGGAGGTTTGGGGAACCTCCCGCACAGAAAATAACAAGGGCTTCAACCACTTATGCCAATTTTTCGCATCCTCGTGAACGAATTTACAGATCATTGATTTAAGCATGCGATTAAACCTTTCCACCAGCCTGTCTGTTTGTGGGTGATAGACGCTGGTGCGAATAGATTTAACACCCAACAATCTATAAAGCTTGCGCATGGTGCGTGACATAAACGCGGTGCCTTGATCAGTGAGAATCTCCTTGGGGATTCCCACTCGGGAGATTATACGAAACAGAGCTTAAGCAACACTCTTTGCTGAGATGTTACGCAGCACTGATGCTTCCGGGATGCGGTTTGCATAATCCACTAGGACTAATGCAAACTGGTGCCCATGTGCGAATAGCTCTAATGGTACGATGAGATCCATACCAATTCTCTTGAAGGGGATTTCCATAATTGGTAGATGGCGCAATGGCACTTTTGGGGTGGCCAGTGGATTCATCAGCTGACATTACGAATAAAATACGGATAGGAGAGTGGCTGGTCAGGCTGGAGCATTTGCCCATCAATGACCTGCACTCTTTCCAGTGCATGTCTGAACGTGTCATCACAAGACTTTACACCTGGAAATGCCCTCCCTTCCCCTGAGTCAGCGCGTGATGTCGCTGCTTGGGATTCCCCCAGCTGAGCAACCCGCCCCTCTTTGGCGATTTCTTTTCTGAAGAAACACCCGCACATAAGACCCCTAATAATCTATTAAATGTAGGCCAATTGATTCCCTGAATTAACAGATGTTTGAAATTGGGGGTAACTGCTACCTCTACACTATGTTTTTTACCCAGGAATTGAATATCTATCACCGTTAGCGGGTAGGGAATTACATCCCCGTGCACACCTTACCCTTAGCCTTAGGCAGGCTTTGGTGGATGGAGGTTTGGTTACACCCCAAATCCACCAAAGCTGTATATGTACCCCCTTTCATACTCGCAGGTATCTGGTATAGCCCGTCGCGACTAAAGGCGATGATTGGCGTGGCGGGGACGCGAATCAGTGCACTCAACTCCTTTACAGAGCAGAGCCCTTCTCACTATACCCCTGGGGCCAGCAAGACCAACCAATTGAACCAGAGAAAGCCCTGGTGCTGTCTGAAAAGCAGCCAGGGGTGGAAACTCCGCCCCTCTGTCCTGATAGGTGCCCCCTTCCATCAGAACCTGCTGGCGATCCGCCCCATTGCACCACCGTCTGGGTGCTGGCGTGGGCGGCCTCTGTGCTCTGGGCCTGGGAACAGAATGGGGGAGAGAGAGAGAGAGAAAGAGGGGGAGAAGAGAGAGAGGTTAATTCGCACACTCTTGACCTCCCCAACAAGTGATCCTCCGCTAGCCAGACCGTCTGGCCAGTGGCACTTGACCCACTCCGATGTTTGGGAGGGGAGGTGGGTGATGAATTGCTCCAGCACCACAGCATCCACTCGCTGGGCGTTGGTCTGGCCATCCTGCACTAACCATCTGCGGCAGGCATCACAGAGCTGCTGAGTGAACACAAAGGGCCGGTATTCTGGGAGATTCTGAGCCGGTAGCTGCTGTGCGGCGATCTAGGCTTTGCCCGAGAGCAGCGGGATGACTCTTACCGGCCACTCGGCCCGTGGCCAGCCATACACCTCTGCTAACCCCTCATAGAGGTCCAAGAACACTTTCAGGTCGTCCATGGGAAGGTGGGCGGCAGATGTCGGAGCGGGCTGGATCTCCCGGATCCGCAGACTGCGGATTAGCTTGCGGTCCTGTGGCTCAATCTCCGGCTCAATCACTAGAAAGACAGGTGTTATTTATAATTTCTGATTCACCTGCTGATTAGCCGCCGGGCTCCGAGCATGCTCTCCCCCCTTATTGGGTGTTCGTTCACGCTCACCTTTCCACAATTACTATCTAAAAATAACCCACAAAATCTGCAAAGTTGTCAACTTTATAAGGCTGTACAACCCCTCACTACACCTTATTTTCTTAAACATTGATTAATTTTACACTTTTCTCTCTTGTTTAAACAATCTCAAAGGTCTAATTTTAGTAAAAAAAAATAAGTCCACTATTGTAGAACTGAACCGAAGAACTAAACAAGTTGATCTTTATTTATTTATTCCATAATGGCGCCCTACAGCTGCATAACATCTACCTTCTATTAGCATGTTCAGAAGTTAAACTTTTCGTGAGATGGTTAGCATCTTTCTCTGCTTTTTGGGTGCTACCACAGGTGCCTTTGATGGTGCAGAACATTTCGTTGGCATTGTGGGGAGCAATATTTATTTATTTTTGGTGCATATATAGCCTACTTGTGCATGATCCGAAAACTAGTGTAATGGTGGCACACCATGTTTACCAAACTTCAAACTTCGCCAGACTTCGAACTTTGTCTTTGTTTCACTCCCCCACCCCCACGAAATCTCAGCTGGCTCGTTTTAACCCAAAGTATTTGGCAGGCTAAAAAAGGCCGGCCGCTGGCCCCGAGGAAGCCCTGCTTTATCCCGATCAGGCCCAGACTAGCCCTGGCTCGCACTGGCTCACTTGCTTTAGGCATGACAGTGGAAGCGTGGCTAATGGGCTGCTGATTATATGCCGATATAAAAATCTTTGTCAAACTTTTTCTGATAAATTCATTACACCAGTGGTTCTCAAAGTGGAGGTCAGAAGGGAGGTCACCTGGTGATTTCCAAAAATCTATTTTTTTTATTAAACCATAAGAATAATAATATTATATTCATGACCTATTGAAGAGAAAAAATAGCTGTTTATTAGTTACTATATACTTTATGGTTACTAGAG